>NC_138197.1:112945138-113671013 GCF_964194105.1 Spermophilus citellus
CCCCTACACTCCACTCCCAATCTAGCAACTAGTCATCTGTTATAACAGTTGCATCAAGCTATTTCACCTTAACCTTCCTGATGACTTCCCATCACATTTGACTATAACCCACCCTTTTTTCCTGCCTACAAAGACCTTCTGTGATCTGACCTCCTTTCTAGAAATCTGTCTTAACCCTCTCCCTCTTTGTCATATTCCAGTCACATTAACTTTTTCAATCTCTGACAAGCTATGACCTCTATTCTGTTGCTCAAATGCCCTTCCTGCAGCTCTTTGTACCGCTGGCCCCTCAAAGATGCCTCCTTATGGAGACCTGCCTTGACCACCATGTCCAAAGTTACTCCACCGTCACTTCCCATCTTGTCACCTGTTTTATTTTCTTCATGGCACTTTTCAGAACCTGATACAACTTCTCATCTGTTTATTCGTGTATTCTCTGTCTTCTTGTTCTTGTTCTTGATTGAGAATGGGAACCTGGCCTGTTTCATTGATGGCTCTCTATCCCTGGCACCCAGACAAGGCCTGGTTCAGGCAGTGCTCAGAAATGATCAGTTATTGAGTGACTAGACGTGCCTGACACTGGCTAGACATGTTCACAGCGTTTCCCTGTCCAGAATGGTTCCTTGCAACAATTAGTAGGTAATTGTCAATGATTTCCAGGGTTTTGACATACCTGGGGTGAGTTCAGTCCTAAGTAGTTTCTTTGAAGTAGAAGTGAGTCAGAGAGCGTGTGACTTCATACCCAAGTCCACTTCAAAGTGTTTATGGATGAATGCAAGGGCAGCAAAATATAATGCAGCCTTAAAATGGAAGGTGACAGCATCCCATGGGGGCCACACTGCAGATACTGCTGACTTCAGCTCCGACACACTGAGAAATGGTGCTAAGGTTAAACACCTGAAAAGCAGGTTCCGGCCTGCCTGCCTGCCCCCTTCTGTGCTGAAGAGATGGGTAGAATTTCTGAAACGCCAAGTTTCTCAAAATCAACGTTAAACACAAAGGTTAGATTGTGCTCGTAGGAGAATATTGTCCTAGGAAATCTGGAATTTTCTCCAGCTTTGGAAAGAGCATCAGACTTGGAATCGGAGACCTGGGCTTAAGGCCAGACTGGAGAGCACAGGACATTAATGCTGTTCTACCTACTGCAGAAGGTCGTTTTAAAAGTCAGAATTGGAATGGCTCTGTGGAAAGTGTAAAATTGTAAGGGCCGTACATTGTGGTTTGTTACTATAAACATCATGATCCACTCCCTACTGAATCAGAGAAAGGCGGAACACTAGGAACTATTAATTCAAACCCTTTTGCCTCGTGTGTGTGTGTGTGTGTGTGTGTGTGTGTGAGAGAGAGAGAGAGAGAGAGAGAGAGAGAGAGAAAGAGAGAGAGACAGAGAGACAGAGAGAGAATCCTGCATTTGGTTATATCTCATCCTTTTAGGAGAGAACACAAATACACAAGTGAAAAGCTAATATAGTAAAGCAAAGGACCAAATGAGTTCTTTGGAGAAAATGTTGTGGGAGTTTGGCACAGTCGCCTGGAGTACTACAACAGCCTTCTAACCAGCTTTCCTCCAGGCTCTCTTCTCTGCAAGTCGCCCTGTAAGGTACCATCAGACATACCTCCAACAAAAGGGTAGGATATCTCAGTGGTTAAAGAGGCAGACTTTGGAGACAGACTGCTTCGGACCAGACCCCATCTGTGCTACCCAGCTAGCAGTTTACTTCAGCCCTTTGTAGACTTTGGAATGTACCTATTTCCTCCCCTCATAATCGTTCTGAGAATTGAATGGGTTAGTATACATAGATAAAAGTGCTCAGTGTCACGGATGGTACCTTATGTGTCTTTGCTATTATCATTAAGTTGCTGTTCTGCTCCTGTCCCTGGTAAACTCAGTTAATTTTTCATGGAACCTCATTTCCTACCAGAGTAGGAAAGACCTCAGCAGGTTGTCAAGCCCTTGTCACCCAGGCTGGCAGCTGTGTCTGTGACTCCCCGTGCTCCAGCCTAACAGAGTGATTGCTTCTCTGGAGACTCCTCTTGCCTTCAAAACTTGACTCCGCTACCCAGGGCTGGAAGTACCTTCCCCTTTCTCTGAACTTTTATCAGCTTTTGTCATTATCTTTTGGCACATTACTTTCCAGTTTTGGAGGTCCCTTTATTTTCCCCTGCTAGAGTGTCCACCAGCTCTTGCATGGTGACAATTGTTATCTACTTGATTAGTATTCATTGCAGTATATTAAAAAAAAAGCCTTTTGCTCATATTTAGATTTAAGCAAATGTCTGTATAATGAATGAGATGGTCAGAAATAGCATCATAGGAGTGAGAGTTGAGCTGTGTTGGGAAGGAAAAATAAGTTTTAAAAAATTATTATTATTTATTTTGATGGTACTGTAATGATTGAGTGCTTGAGTCATGTAGCTAAACCACCTGGGTTCAAATCCCAGTTCTGACATTTACCAGTTCTATGACTTTGGGCAAATGACCTGACCTCTCTGTCCCTCAGTCTTTTTACCCATTGAATAGGAATCATAAAATCTTTCTTCACAGCATTATATTGTGAAGATTATCACATGAACTTCAGGACATCCTTGGCACTTAAGAAGTACTAAGTCAACAATGGCCATCATTACTATTATCACAGAGGTAATAAATGCTTCTTGCATGAAGTCCCCCAAAATACACAATATCTTTATTTTACTACTACAGTAAAAGTAGAATTGCTCCCTGAGTCCACACCAGCAATTTTGCCCCTACAGACAGAGCTGCTGCTCCTGGCCTTGTGAATATACTTCTAGAGGTTTTATAAATACAAATTATATTAAGTAATATCAATAGAATCATATCACATGTGCTATTCTGCAAGTTGATTTTTTCACACAACCATATATCATACTTAACTGTTGGTGTTGGCACATATTATTCTACTCCGTCCCTTTTATTACCTGCCTAGTACTACAGGTTAAAGATCCATGATAATTAATTTACTCAGTACCATATTGGAGTTGACCTATATTTTTCTAGTTTTCCATTGTAAACACTGTGAGTGACTATCTCTGATGTGCCATGTTACACACCTGTGATAGTGCAGCCGCAGGATGGAGTCCTAGATGGGTTGCTGAGACCACGTCTATGAAGAATATTCATCCCCAAGTGCAAGGGCCTCAGTTACACATCATAATCTTTGGTCCTTCCCATGCTATTTCTCTTTGGTCCCACATGGCTGTCTTATATTTCATTTATCTGCATTTGATAATGAATGAGTACAATAATCATGTTGTAAAGTTTCATAGATGTTTCTTTTTATATACTTTTAGTTATAGATGGATACAATACCTTTATTTTATTTATTTATTTTTATGTGATGCTGAGGACCCAACCCAGTGCCTCACATATGCTAAGCAAACACTCTACTACTGAGCTATAACCTCAGCATAGATGTTTCTTAGTTGTCTTCTGAAAAAATGGTAATTGTTACACTGAAATGATAGGATTTAAGTGGACAAGAAATGGTAGGAAGAACTACTCTTTTAGGGAAATGGAGCACTGTGGGAAGTGAAAGCTTATTGAGGTCCCTAGTAAAGAGCCCAGCCTAAGTTGTGAAGACGGTTTTGCTACTCAAGTTGTGGGCAGGATAGAAATCCAGGTTTGAGCAAAACTAAGGAGCTGAGATCTTACGCCAGGCCATAGGATGTATCACATAGAAAAAAAAAAGTATCTTATAAAGTCTTACCTGTGGACTGTAGAATTACATTGTAATTCACTGCTTCTGTTTGCAAATAGCATCTTACACTTAAAGACACCTCATATCAGTTAGGAGAGACCATGTTGGGCTACAATAACAAATGATCCCCAATGGTGACTTTAACCAATAAAAGTTTATTTCTCACTCATGCTGCCTGTCCATTGGAGATTTGTTAGAAAGGGTCTAGGAATGAAGTGATTCTGCTTATAATTTATGGGAATCATTGAGGGATGCAAGCTGATGGAACAGTTGCCACATTCAGTGTTGCGGGCTTCCATGCCAGGGGGAAGAGTAGCATTTTTAGGTCTTGCTGTAGCTACTAAATGCATCAGCCTGCAAGTGACACTCTTCATGCACATACCTTGTATGAATGAATAATAGTTCATCTACTAGAACAATTTGGTTTTTATTTTATTTTTATTTATTTTGACTCCATTTAATCCCCTAAAGTGGGGGGCAGAAAAGTAATCTCATCTGCCAAAAGGAAGAGAGCTAAAAAAATTGTCAAGAATCAATACTTCAATCTCCTTTCTATTATCTAAAATCTGCTTCTCAGAAAATCCCATGGCCACTAAGACAGAAAGGCCTGATGATGCTATTGTGGCCAATGCCACTTCAAAAGACTGGCTAACAGCAGGGCTTGAATATGTTTGGAAGATGCCAGTTTTGATTGGCCAAATCTCATTTTTTTTAAGAGGGAGAGAGAGAATTTTAATACATATTTTTTAAGTTTTCGGCGGACACAACATCTTTGTTTTGTATGTGGTGCTGAGGATCGAACCCGCACCTTACGCATGCCAGGCGAGCACGCTACCGTTTGAGCCACATCCCTAGCCCCCCAAATCTCATTTTGATAATGGCTTCAGATTGGGTGGAATGAGGTGGAGTAGTGTAAAGAAGCTTTTGGAACATGTGAAAACCTGTCCAAGAAAATCTTTGTGGTCGTGTTTCACTTCCTTCCACCTTTTCTCAGTGTCCTCGTCCCCAAGTTCCTAGACCTGCTGTGGGGCACATTCAGGTGCCAGCGTATTTCCTATTCAAGAAGTTTCCAAAGGCGGAATAAAATGCTAACTATGATGATAACAGTAATTGTGAAACGGAACGTTTTAGTAGTACCTTCCAGTACCAGTGCTTTTCATTTATTTATGAACTCATTTATCCTTGCAACCAACCCCATAAAGTGAGCATGTTCACCATTTACATTGACAAATGGTGAAATGGAGGCACAAAAGGTTAGATATCTTGCCCCAAGTTTACACAGAATTAGAAGCCAGGCGGTGAAATGGCAAAGATGTGTGTTGCTGCTAGGGCAATCTGGCGGAAGGTGGTGGATGGTATGTGGCCTAGGGTCCAGAAGATCTCAGGGCCTGGAAGATCCCTCTCCTCAATCTGAACCCTCTGGCCATCATCATTTACCACAAAATTCTCTGTATTCTAATAAACATTTCCTAACCCATGTCTCATTAATTTTACCCAGTATTCAATTCAGAGAAATGGCACCACAGTGAAACCTCATAAATCCAACAGAACCTTAATAGACTTGACCAGAAAACGTTCCATAAAAATCAGCCATGGGCTGAGATTGTGGCTCAGTGGTAGAGTGCTCACCTCGCATGGGCAGGACCCGGATTCAATCCTCAGCACCACATAAAAATAAAGGCATTGTGTTGTGACCATCTACACCTAAAAAATAAATATTTTTTTTTAAATTTAAGAAAAAAATCAGCCATGCTGTCACCTGGTTGAGGACCTGCTTTGTTTCTGCTAAGTAGTATGCTTTCATTGTCATTTATAATCCCTTGATTTTTTTTTTACTTTTTACTTTTCTTTCTTTCTTTCTTTCTTTCTTTTTTTCTTTTTTCCAGCTCTAAATACTTTTGTAATTTTACCATGAAAAAAAAAAATCTCCTTCCATGGTGCATTTTCCCCCCAGGTAGTGGCCACCTTTGAAATGCACACCAACATTCTTGTACCTTTAAACTATGGTCCTAGGATGATGATGCTCGTTCTTGTCCTGTCATAGTAACTTTTATCTGAGACCTGCAGAACACTCGGTAGACATTCACAAGGCCTCTGTGAAGCAGAGAAGGGCAAGGAGAAGGACAAAGATGAAAATGTTCGATAGGCCAAGTGTGGGACAGAAGCCAGACGTGATGGTTCCTCTCGATGCTTCCCATTTTTGTCTTTGGTGCAGACTAGATCAGAGAACATGAGCACTGGAGAGTGATCTGGTTTCTCTGCACCCTTTCTTCTCTAGTTGAAAGCCTCAGCTCTTGTTCTTGTGACTCTCTTGAGCCTACTTCTAGTCCATGCACCATCCACCACCTTCCGCCATTGAGAGGAGGGCCACCATGTCCCCATGGTGGTCGAACTCCACCAGTTACATGGGAGGAAAGAGAGTAGAGAAGAGCCTCCACATATATGCAAAGGGATCTCAGCAAGCCTCAGACCCAACCTGGTTCTATTACAGGATGAGAATTCTCAGTCCAAAAAACCGAAATCTGAAATTCTCCAAAGCCCTGAGGTTTTTTGAGTGTCAGCATGATACCATGTTGGGAAATTCCACCTTAGATACCAAGGGACAGATTGCAGTCAAAACACCATCATCAGTGCAAGCCAACGATTGCTTATTAGTAGTATCAGGAATGATGGTGATACCCAACAACCACCAATGTCCTGTGGGTGGCTGAGATGGTGACGCTTGGTGGCTTTCAGATAGTTCATGTGTACAAACTTGGCTGCATGTACAAACTCATTAAAAAATATTGAATAAAATCACCTTCAGGATATGTACATATGAAATATTTTGAATAAAGTTTACTCAATCTGTAATATAATGTGCTTACCCAGCCCAGGCAGAACATTCTCCTTCTGGTATTTATGGTGTGGTCCCTGAAAACTTCATTTAATCTATAACACGCTTCATCTCAGCAAATGGGGGGTGCAAGTTGAGGATTCCTTGCAGGTTTAGGACCTTTAAATACGGGACTGATGGTCCCGTGAGAAATAAGGAAGATGACTGAGACTGAGGTGGACATCTTAGTGAAGGAGAAATGAAGGTCACTACACACCTTGGTCTGGGAACTGGAGAGGCTAGGGTTCTCTGGTGAGGGACATGAGAATCTGGAAAACCAGGCAAGAACCCAAGATGAGGGTCAAAGTCAAGGTTAGGTCAGAGGCTGGGAGTTCAACACAGGGGAGAAATCACCCACATGGACCACTGGAATGGCTCTGTGGGGAAAAGTCTAAGGCTTCTCAACATGGAAGAGCAATGTGGCTCCCTGTGACGTCCAAAGTCATCTAATCAGGAGGAATGGTGGTAGGGTGAGGCTTAATCACTATTATTTGGGGAACATCTCAAGTGGGTTCCATTCAGCCTTCAATTGTGGACATGAAGGACTTTTCCCTCCATGGCACTTTCCAGGAGCCCAGCTAACCTCCTTCTGAGGGTTTAGAGACACCATGAGACGTTGCACCTTGGGTTGACTACATATGAGGAAGTCTAACCATGACATACCAAGTCTGGGGTCATGGATAGTTGTTATTTCTGCTAATGGCCAGCAAGACAAATGCCAACAGCTCTCTAGGAAGTCCCTTTGGATACCAATAGACAAGGGAGCACTATAGCCCCTGACTCCTGTGATGTGCAGGCTCCGTGAGCAAGTCATGAGTGGTCTGTGGAGGCCGACTCTGCCTGTGCCCCTAGAGTCCCTTCAGATCTCACCTGCCACTGATTTCTCTTTCCTTTTGGCTCTCCCTAATTCCTGAAGTTCAGGGGTGTGACTGGTAAGGGATTTTGCCCTTACTCTTAATATTTCTGCCAAATATTTTGTCCTTTCTGTGGGTCTTTTCCATTTCCCTAAAGGACTGAGCTTTTGAAACTCAAAGTCAGGAAAAGACTTTTCCTGGTCATGTTTTCTATTGTAACATCCTTTCTCGGAGCCAGTCAGCACAGAAGAACCCAAATGGGGGAGGGGACATGGGGAGCCACTAAAGAAAGGAAACACTGGGTTTGAGGCTAACACACTGTAGGGATGTTAAAATGGTTTGCTCTTCTGGATCTAACTCCCAAGAGGCTGCCCAAGCTGCTTGTCTCTCTGAGGTGGGGACACTCTATCCAGGTGGCTTTTGGCAGGTCTGTTGGGCTCATGTATCTGGAACATCATTTGGGTACTTCAGGGTGGACATGGGGGTTGGGGTAGCTCTCATCGAACATAGGTCAGGGGGTTAGAGTTCCAGGGTGGTCTGGGAGCAACAACCACTCCTGAGGCTACAGAGGGAGGCGGGAGGCTGAAGACTTTCTCCTGGCCTGCAAATGTTCTCTGAAGCAGAAGAGCACAGAGATGAACAGGGAGTTCCATACAGAACAAGTTGAGGTGCAAGGGTGGCCTCTTTGGTCCTAGGCAGGGTCCTGGGTTGAGCATGATATGGCCTATGGAGATCAGGGCCCCCATAGAGTTGGTTCCATTCATACTTTGAAATGTTTTTTTCTGATTCATGTACTCTTGCAGTAGTTAGAAATTGTGTCATGACTCTGTCTAGTAACTTCCCAGGTTCTGAGTCTAAGCTCCAACATGGAGCATTAACATTGAATAGGAAGGTCCCTCTGCTTCCGGAGTGCTGTGGTTTACACAATTCCTGAATCCCTCAAACCATAATCATCTGGACTGCTTTAATATGAAAGGAAGCATCTAGATCCCGATTCTTGTCCCAATGACTGAACTGGCTGGACCAGGTGAAGTGGAAAACACGGGGTGGGCCACAAACACACTGGGATTTTGGAGACATGGACTTAGCTTCCATCGTACCCTACACACCACCTCAAATGCATACTCTCAGGCAGCTGTGAGTGGGACCTGTTTGATTTATGTGAAACCTTGGGCAAAGGATTTTAATTCATTCAGAGTGTGTATGCTATTGATGGCGCATCTGCACACTCTCTCTCACACACACAAATTTGTTGGAGTTGTCAAGGTCCCAAGGTCCCCAAATACAGTTTATGAAGGGTGAATGAGATTTTGTGAGGTAACGGGTGACAGTCACCAATCCCAAAGATCTCCATTTAGCTTTGATTTATTTCCAATTCCGAAAGATGTCATTTGTGTAAATGCAGGACACATTCGTTTGGGGGTGAGCGGAAATGTCCCCAACTTCTGGTGGTAGCGGATACATCTGAAAAATGGAACCGAATCAATTTTGTTCCCAAGAGGGACAGGTGGAGGACTCCCATTTCCTGCCAATTCAGTTGGAAACAATGAGGAAAGAGAGAGAAAAAAATGGAGCCCTCCCTTCTCTTTCTGGCCTTAGACATGAACTCCTGATAAGATCCTGGAAAACAAGCAGCATTTTTAACAGCCATTTGCCCTCTTCAGCTGAGAAAACAGCAAGAGCCAAAACTAGGAACTGGGGCCACCGCTATTGTGAATGTGGCCAGGCGGACTTATTGTCGCCAAACTGCAAAGCCCGAAATGACTGAGATAAGGAATATAATAACATTTTCACATGAACCTTGCATTCTTACCTCTTCTATAGGAAAGGATATCCCTGCAGGAAGGAGGAAGGTGGGGCCCCGCCCGTGTCCTACTGCAGTGCTGGGACTGCATTGTCCAGGCCTTTGTGGGACTCAGGAAGAGGGTACGGAAGTTTCTACAGGAAAACAGAGAAAAGTTCAAACGTAAACAGCATCCAAAAAAAATTTTACCAATAGCAAACTAGATTTCCTCTTTGGGCCTTCCATGCTTCCACGCATCACTGGGCTGGCAGATTTTAATCTCGGGTTCTGTTCACCTTGGTAACCTCCAGCGGGTGTGAGCATGCTGTTTCCCTCCTTAATAAGTCGAGAGGATGTGTTTTCTATGGCAATGGAGACAAAAACAACCTCTTTCCAGAGACCGTATCCTGGCTTGGCCAGAGTCTGTTCTGTCTTTTCCATTTGTCATTGCTGGGGAGGGCATGAGCTTCCCTGAGGTCCTGTGTGGGGCAGGGTGGCTCCCTTTTAGGAAGATGTGAACAAAAGCTGAAAGTGGCTAAATAGTCACTTTCCACTATAAAGCAAGGGTTTAGTTTGACTCCCTAGTTTTGGCCAGAGATGCTCTCTGAGAATCTCATTCCTAAGGAGAGTTGCACCCCATTGCTCCCAAGTAACTGGTGAGGGATGGATTTCCCCCCTAACTGATTTTCCTCTGCTGTGTGTACTCTAATCACCCCCACTTCCTATCCTGAGGCCCTGCGGCTCTGGTTTTAGGGATGAGAAAACCCTGGCTCTAACAGGGAGAGGCAATTCCATCCTGGAGTCTGAAAGAAAAACAGGCCAGGATGAGTTGGGCGCGGTGGCACACACCTAGAATTCCAGCAGCTCAGGAGTCTGATGCAGGAGGATTTCAAGTTCAAGGCCAGCCTCAGCAACTTAGTGAGGCGCTAAGCCACTCAATGAGACCCTGTCTCTAAATAAAAAACAACAACAACAAAAAGGGCTGGGGGTGTGGTTCAGTGGTTGAGTGTCCCTGGGTTTAATTCCTGGTACCAAAACAAAAAAGGCCAAGATAAGAAAAGTGAGTCCCGTTGGGCAAGCTCCTCCCCTGCCTAGACCTTGTATACCAGGCCAAAACAGCTCCCTTTGGGGACTTGCAAAGATGGGTGACAAAAAAATGGTAGCAAAATATGATCTGCTTCCCTGCTGTGAGGCTTGAAGGGCTTAGTCTTCTCAAGGGCAAACTCTGAAATGCACAGAGCTGCTCTCCACGTTTCCCACTGATTGAAAGCTGTACAGCTCCAGCTAAGAATTGTAGAAGCCACTTCCAAACTGGCTCTAATGGGGGCTGCCAGGCACTGAAAGGAGCATCCGTTACTTCTCAGATGGGGCCAATCACACATTTCAGGAGTGAACAGTTACAGCTAATAGATAGACTTCCTAAATGCTGCTGCCATTATGGGAAATCAAAGCCCCCTCTGCCCCCGTCAAAACAGCTCTTAAGCCCAAGTATCTTTCACAGCCCATCTGAGGAGGGAGCTCCAAGTGGACCACTCTAGCTTTTTAGGGAATTGCTATTTCTAGAACAAATGACTTCCATTATGTTCAGCCAGGGACCAATTCTTCACTTAAGTATGTAAAGCAAAATATGGCTTGTTCTCTGGATGTGTTACTCACAACAGAAAGCTTTTGTGCTGACAGCCCCAACGGGTGATGGAAGCGTGTTGTATAAAAGCCCAGGTACAACTAAGAGAGTGACCCCAAGTTCCAAGACCAGTTTAAAATGCCATTCAAGATGGAACCAGAAAGTTCTGCTGTATGTAAGGGAGACCTGCGTTTTCAGAAAACAGGAGATGAAGAACTCATTCATGGAACATTTGTGTTTTGAACAACTGTCATTTCCATCCTCACAATTCCTTCATTTATATATTCATTCATTAACATAAGGTACCAGGTTCCATTTCAAGGTTAATCAGGGGTGGATTGGATGTACTTAACCGCAAGGCATTGATTCTAACTTATCAGGAAGGAACTTCTGCTGGAGGTTGCCCACTCCTGTGACCCTTGAGTCACCTGGTGCATTTGAATACTTTAGTAACCACTACATCTGTGCAGAACATCCAGAGAGCCAATAGCCCTGAATACAGTGATATGCAAAACACAGTCACCATCTCCAGAAACCAACCACCTAGGGCCTGCTGCTCTTAATTAGGAGCTACTTCTGGAGGAATATATCTCTGAGTATCCAGCTGATGTTAGCCTAAAGTCCTGCATAGGCCTCAGCAGATTCTCAACTTCCACAAAAGGGAAGCGGGGAAGACAGTGGTGATGCAGGCCTGTAATCCCAGAGACTCGGGAGGCTAAGGCAGGAGGATCACAAGTTCAAGGCCAGCATCTGCAACTTAATGATCCTGTCTCATAAAAGATGAAAAGGACTGGGGATATAGTGCAGGGTTCAATCTCCAATACCAGAGGGAAAAAATGGGAGCAGCCAGTGAGGGAGGGCCCTCCTGCTGAGCAAAGGCTCAAGTGTTGGATGGAGATTGAACAAGCTCATGAGTTATGTTAAGGATGAAGAACCAGATAAGAAATGCCCTGGAACTCAGCTCTTCTTCCCATTTGGCACAGCAGGGGTGTCACCTCTGTAGGTCGACTCAGGCCTTCCAAACATGCTGAGGCCAGCAGGTCCAGCGACTTCTCAGTTCCAAGCTCCCAGCCCAGTGCTCCTTGGGCTTCTCACCCAGGCGGAGGTCCTGTTCTCTTCTGTCTCCATGGAGACTTCTGGACTTGACTGTCCATCTTTCTTCCCCACTTTGCTTTCCCAGAAGTCCTGAACCTTGGTACCTTTCAGCTAGCTTGGGCTTACCATGGCCAGGCACTGTGTCAGCTCCTGGGAACACAGCAGTACCCAAGATGAACATGCCTCTGCCTTCAGGGAGACAATGATCTGACAAAATGACAGACAGACATCAAATTGTTCTTGATTCACTTGAAGGTTTCTTTTTAAATAATCATATTTTTAAATGCTATTTAGAAGCTGAAATAGAATATAACTTTGTTGATTTTTTTTTTTTTTTTTTTTTTTGGTACCTGGGACTGAACCCAAGGGCACTTAACCACTGAGCCACATCTCCAGCCCTTTTTACTTTTTATTTTGAGAGAGGGTCTCACTAGGTTACTTACAGCCCTGCTAAGTTGCTGAGGCTGGCTTCAAACCTGTGATCCTTCTGCCTTGCCTCCCGAGCCCCTGGGATTATAGGTGTGCACCACTATGCCAAGCTTACTTTATTGATTTTTAAAATCAGTAAAGTAAATTTGTTGTAATACAGTTTTTACGGTTAAAAAAAATGTGAACATATATAGGTCTAAGTTCACAGACCTTGAACAATTAGCATCCGAGCCAAATTAAGTCTTCCTGAGGATAAGAGATGATCAAGACACATACCCTTCACCTGTGCAGAATAGCCAAATTAATATCAATAATATTATATTTGGGAATGGGAGGGGACAGTTCCTGTGTTTTAGGCACTGTGCTGAGTATTTCACATGGATCCTCTCACTTATCACTACTTAAGAGGTAGTTAATATCATCCCTGTTTTACAGAGAAGGAAACGAAGGCTCAGAAAAGGTAATAAGTTTATGAAAACAAACCTTCTTATGGTTGAATCTGCCACTTATTTGGCTTTTTTGAGCCTAAGTTCAGGGTGGTAAACAAAATATTTAACACCTGCCATGGTTTGGGCACTGACCAATCAGAGCAGATGCCAGACCAGGGAGCTGGCGCAGGATCCCAGCTCAGGGCCCTCCGGGAGACTGAGGTGGCTAAGTCAGGGAGGGGGATGGCTAAGCCTGCATCTATTTATGAACCAGTACAGAGAATTTCAATATATTAACAACCAGACAGCCATGCCTGTGCAGCCCAGTCCAGGTGAACTGCAAAGCCCCCTTCCTGTTGGCTGCTGAATGACTAGGGACATGGTTGCAGAGTTACTAAGGGTTGGCTTGACATTTACAGACCATTGCAAAACTTAGCGTGCATTGGAATAAGCTGAGATGAGTTTGATTTTATACAAACTGTCTTAGGTTATTGTATTAGGTTTTCTTTGCTGTGACCAAAATACCTTAGAGGATGAAAAGCTGCTTGGCCCCGGTAGACATTTGCAATTCCTCAACCTGACTCTTTCTAAAAATAGGATGCATTTAGGGCCCAAAGCCAGAAGTTATACACCTAGGTCTGAGCCCATCTAATTTTTTTTTCCTTAAATGAGGGTGGATGGTCGTCATTGTTATCCTGAAAACACATATATACAAGGGGCTCACTTCTCTTATAAATTGTTACTAAGAACCAGATCCAAGAGCAGTGAGACAATAAATAAAGCAACGGTGGGTAAATTCAAAACAACTCTTGGAGAAAGTTTGCAACAACTGGGGAGATAGGTCCTTGGTCGAACAAACCCAAATCATGGAAGACCTCAAATTTCTCCTTGAAAACAAAACGATCTGATTGTTAAATGATATTCCTTACAATTACAAGTAGTTTCCAGTAAAAGTCCAACATTGAACAAATATTACTATAAATCAAAATGATTGCCTTTGTTGGAACTTGCCCATTCGCTGACCTCAGAATAGTCCCCTTGGAAGACCTGCTCCCTTTTCCCGTGATGCCCCTGTAGGACACCTGGGACTCCTAGTGGGAGTCCATCTTCAAAGACAGTTCATGAGATATTTAGGAAAATAATTTCATATAATTTTATATTTGCATCTTGGTTTTGATCAAGAATCCAACATCCATCTTTCCCATCATTATCCAAATAATATTCCTGTTGCAAAATAAAATCCACCAAAGGATGAATATTTGTTCTTGCTGAGAAAAATAATTAGCAACAGTCTCAGAAGACTATTCTGTAATTGCCGCAGCAGTGATAAATCATGGAAAAAAGGTCACTGCTTCCCAAGGTGGCCTCCTTCAATGGGCCACAACTTGTGGGGACATTTTGATGTGTTTGTTTAAAGAATTTGGAAAGAGAATAATAAATATATGATGCTATTTTTTTAAAAAAAATATTTGTGTGTACACAAATAGAAAACATATACACTGAATTATAAGATATAGTTGTTTCCTGGTAGTACAATTGCATATGATTTTTATTTTCTTCATTAATATTCATTCAGTGAGAATTCAGAGCTTACTGGCACTGTGATAAGTGCTAGGAAGACAGTGTAAAGATTTCTTCACAGTTTTGTTTTACAGGGAGAATGTATAATTTTTGTAACCATAAAAATCAAGATATTTCCATTCTGTAAAGGGCATATCTATATATCTATATGTCTATCTGTCAGCTGAAGAAAATGAGAGGGGAGAGTCTCTCTACATATATCAATCTACTGGGGCAACCAGTTTTCTATGAAAGAACATCATTTGGTTTGGAAGGCACAGCCAGTGAAATCCCACGTGAGCAGCATTTCACAGTCTGGGTGAATTGGGAAACTAATAAAAAATTGTGGGTAAAAAGATTTGGGTTTAAGATCCACGCCTAATAATATTTGTGAAATTTTGAATAATAAGTTTAGTCACTCTATGCTTTGGTTCTATCTTAGTCAATTTTGTGCTGTTATAACAGAAGACCACAGATTGGGAAATTTATAAATCATAGAGGTTTCTTTCTCATGGTTCTGCAAGCTGGGAAATTCAATTCCTAGATGCCAGCATCTGGGAGACCCTTCTCACGTACCATCCCATAGTGGAAGGTAGAAGGGAAAAAGAAAGGATGGAGGGAGGGTAGGGGAGAGAGAGAGGTAGAGAGATGTGCACTTATCCTTTTATCTGGAACCCGCTCCTGCAATCCTGAGATAAGGGGCATTAATCCGTCTGTGAAGGCAGAGCATTTGCAACCCAGTTACTTCTTAAAGGTCTCGCCTCTCGACACTTGCTTTGGGGACAAAGTTCTTAACACATGAACTTTAAGGAACACATTAGGACTCTAGCAGGTTTTGTCTCCTAAAATAAAGGAATTGGACAAAATAGTCCCTGGCAGTTTAGACATCTTGTGATTTTTAGCAACTGAAACCATCCACTTAAATCTTGAGACCAAATCCACGTTAGCCATGACATATAAATCCCTGAGCAAAGGAGATCTCTGGATAGACCTTACATGAAGAGTCATACAAATTGCTTAAAAGGAAGTTACTTTTAAAAACACTAAGCTAAGGTGTTTTTGTTTTTTTCTTTCTTTGTTTCCTGACAACCACATAGTCCCTGCTCACTGAACGGAAGGTTCAGAGAGGGTGGATGCCAGGTAGGAAAAAGAGGTCATTACTCAGCTCTGGGAGGTCAATCTTAAAAGGCAGCCCTTAGAATGGGGGGAGATGAAGTGTGTGTGTGTGTGTGTGTGTGTGTGTATGTGTGTGTGTGTGTGTGTGTGTGTATGCAGGGGGCAGTGGCAAATTTCCAGAAGCTTGCCTTTATGTGGGGAGAGGCAAACCTAGATCTTGGCCTTGTACCACAGTGGGAGCCACAGAAGGCAATGGAGGGAGAGAAAGGCGGGGGGGAGAGTATCTTTGCTCTCCCCAAGTGCAGACATCAGGGCAAGGATGGTGAAGAGTCTCGGTGGTGGAGAGAAGGTCAGCTCAGATGATACGGAGCTCTTCTTTCTGCTTGGAACTCAGAGGAAATTCTCTCTGAGGGCACCGCACAAACCACAGGGCAGCCACAGCAGAGTCAAAATGGTGGTGGAGCCGGGCACAGTGCGCATGCCTATAATCCCAGCAGCTGGGGAGGCTGAGACAGGAGGATCGTGAGCTCAAAGCCAGCCTCAGCAGCAGCAAGGCCTAAACAGCTCAGTGAGACCCTGTCTCTAAATAAAATACAAAATAGAGTTAGGGATATGGCTCAGTGGCTGAATGCCCCTGAGTTCAATCCCCTGTACTCAAAAGAAAAAAAAAAATGGTGGTGGATGTGTTTACACACACACACACACACAGACACACACACACACACACACTATGTGTTGAAAGGAATCTGAGATTATTTCCCATTTCCTCTTGGCCTTTGTGTGGACTATAGGGGACAAAGAAGTTCCCCCGAGACATTCTCCCAGGTGAGCTGAGAAGGCAGGATGGTGAACTGGTGAGGCAGGGGGTGGGGCCACAGCAAACTCAGGTGTGACCTCTTAGCCAAGGGTTGGTGGGAGGAGCTGTGCCTCACATCCAGGGAGAAGTCGTGGTGGCTTCAGATGGCCTCAGGTAGTATCCAGGGTCAGCAAGGGCTGGGCTGCATATGTGGTGAGCAGGAGGATTTGCTGGGCTCTTCCAGAGCAAAGGCTGTACAGGCCAGCGTTGGAGGTGACGCCCAGGTAGAGAGGAAGTGTGGGTCACTCACCTGAGCCCTGCCCAGTGCCTTAGGGCCCCTGACCCTGTAGCCAGGGCTCCTTTCCTGCAGTCAAACCCTGTATTGAGAAGAAGGACCAGCAGGGAAAGCACACTGAAGAGAGGAGGAAGTCCTGGCATTTGTGAGGTCCTATGTTGGGTCCCCAGCACTGAAAAAAAAAAAAAAAAGAGGGAAGGAAGCAACCCTGATAGGGAATTTCAGGTTTGACTTTGATTATTTGGGGGGAAACAGATTGTTTTAAACCGGAAGAGGCTGTTACCCTTCAATAGGGAGTTTCTCCCCACCACATTATCAGCTGGAATGGAAGCAGATGAGTCTAGTTATAAAAATAAATAAAATTAATGTATCTTAAAAAAAAAAAAACCCAAGCTGTGAACATTTCTCTCCTGCTGGGTAGGTAGGTAATGACGGTGACTGTGTGCCCTATGTAGGAAAAGTCCCTAGTCTCTGAAAGCACATAATGCAGACTGGCAAGTGGCCTCTGTGTCCCTCTAGGAGGAAGTGATATTACAGCTGAGTTGAAGGAGGGGTTAGATAAGCAGGAGAGGGTACAACAAGGCCCTCAGGAGGAAGAAGCCTTGTTCCCCAGAGGATCAGGCAGAAGGTGAGCTGGCTGGAGGAGCAGGAAGGGCCGGTGAGTGGTTAGGTAGAGACGGAGGCAGAGGCCAGGTGCCACAGGGCAGCTCTGGGCTCCTGTTAACAGAGTCTAGTTCACTCACCTCAGTTTAATCGATAATCAATAACAATAACAATTTAAACAATAACAGGGTGTTTTCCAAGTCAGGACCACAATGAAGCATTCAGAGATGTCTGGGGATAAATAAAGACAGAGAACTGACCTAGAGAAACAGGGTGGGGTAAGGTAGCCAGTCAGAGCCGGACCACCATGACCCCACACCTGTCACCTCCTGCAGCCCTCTTGGCTTTTAGGCACTCCTGTGCCAGAACAATCTCCCAGATCTCTAGAGGACTGGCCCAGAGGCAGGGCTCTGCTTGGGAGACTGAGTCGGGAGAAGAGGGACCAGGAGACAGTGAGAGATAAGAAGATGGTTGGCTCCTGGCCAACTCTGGGGATCTCTCATTGGTGGCATCTGAATTTCTGATGGGTACTGGACATGCAATGGCATCTCTGAGAACTCCCCTTGCTGAACTGATGGATGGAGTGGTAGCAAGAGGGGACAGAACGGAGCCTGGTGTATGTAGCACAATTATGTTTTCTTTCTGCACTCTGTTCTGAGACCCGATACACTCGTCCGGACTATTATAAAAATCTTTTAACCAATCTTTCTGCTCCCATTACAGCCTCCCTACATTTTTTTTTTTGTACCAGGGATTGAGCCCAGGGGTGCTTAACCACTGAGCTACATCCCCAGCCTTTTTAAATTTTTTATTCTGAGACAGGGGCTCACTAGATTGCTTAGGGCCTTGCTGGATGGCTGAGGCTGGCTTTGAACCTGCTATCTTTCTGCCTGAGCCTCCTGAGCCATTGGGATTTCAGGTGTGTGCCACTGAACCTGGCCTTCCATATTTTTTAAAGAGTTATTTTTACAAAAGAAATCAGATGGTGTCTCTCCTGTGCATAAAACTCTTTAATGGATGTCTGTTTTGCTTTAAATAAAATTGGAAGTCCTTACATGGCCACAAGAACCCCCAACCAGGTCCCTGCTTACTTCTTCAATGTCATCTTGTCCCATTTGTTCATTCCCCTCAATGTGTGTCACACTCCTGGGATGTTTTACATGTGTCCCCTTTACCCTAGAGTCTCATCTGGGCTTTCTTGTGCCTGGTTCCTTCTGTTACTCAGGTCTCGGCCAAAATGTTGCTTCCTCAGGGACACCTAACCTGAAATTCCATCTATAATAGCAGCCCTCCCTGTCACATTCTATCCTATCAACCTGTTTTTTCCTCCCATAGTTCTTGCAGTCAGATATTTTCTTGTGCATGCATTTATTTTTTGCTGAATGCTCCTGTTCTTCTCTAGATTTTAAATTCCTTGAGGGCAGGAACTTGGTCTTGAATGAAGCCTGTCACAAAGAAGGCTCTCAGTTAATACCTGTTGAATAAGTACACTAAATACAGGAATGAAGGAACAGATGTCTTTATTCCCAGGGATGGACCAAGGTCACAGAATGACTGCAGACCCTAAGCATTTCCATTATGTGATGGGTCTTGGGGGTGTTGCTAAATAAATGACAAAATGTGGGAGAAGGCCTTTTTGCCCCCCAAAGAGATTATTTGCCTGCAGTCTTGTGACTGAGACAAACGCAATCGGTTATCTTTAATAGAAACTCTAAAAGAAGCATTGCAGCCACATTAAAACACAATGCTTTTTTAAAAAAAAGAATTTTTTTTAGGCGTAGATGGACACAAAACCTTTATTTTGTTTATTTATTTTTTGTATATGGTGTTGAGCATCAAACCCAGTGCTTCACACAATGCTAGACGAGCGCTCTACCACTGAGCAACAACCCCAGCCCCCAAACACACTGCTTTTAACCGGGAAATTGAAAACATTTCCTAGACCTAAATGTAGTGCAGTAGTTCTGCTACAATTTGAAGTTTGAGCATACCCCCAAAACTCATATGTTTAAGTCTTGGTCCCCTGGGTGGTTGTTGCTGGGAGATAGCAGAACTTTTAAGGGGTGAGACCTAGCAGGTGGTCTTTAGGTCATGCGGTTGTACTCTTAAAGGGGACTGTGGGATACCAAACTCCTGTTCTTTCTCTCTTTTGCGTCCTGCTCATGAGGTGAGCTATTTTGTTTGGCCACATGATCCTGCCATAGCGTGGTACCTATTGCCACATGCCCCAAAGCAATGCAGCCAATTGATCATGGACTGGAACCTCCAAAACTGTGAGCCCAGATAAGCCTTTGCTCTTTATAATTTGATTATCTCAGGTATTTTGTTATAATGACATAAAGCTGACTAACACAAGTTCAATGAACCATAGACTTGAGCATTTACTGTTGTGTAACACACTGGGCATATAAAGATGAATGTCACTTGGTCCTTGCCCTCCAAGCACTCAGTCCAGCAGCACCAACCACAGAAAAAATTTTATTAGTCAATACATTGATAAGCCAGGAGGAAATGTGCAGAAGAGCTCAGTGGAGGAAGGGGCTGGCTTCAGCTGAAGAGGGTAGGCAGACTTTCCTGAGGAGCTGCATATCAACTGTGCCTCAGGGGCAAAGAGGATTTATTAGGCTGAAAACACTGGGGGAAAAGGCAGAACTGAAATTATCTTCCAGAAGATTTGAATGGCCAAAATTTAATTCTACCTACATGGATTACTATATCCTAGGAGAACTTGGAAATCTGGACTAGAGAGCTAGTTTGGGAATCCTCAGCAGGCATTGAAGCCATGGAGCAGGGGAGGGCTCCCAGATCAGGTTATCCATCCAGAGGGAAGAAGACAAGACCCACATGTTGAATGGAGACCAGGGCGATGGCCAAAGTGGAGGACTAGCTGGCTGAGTTCACCAGAGAAGAGAAAAGATAGAGCCATGAGGACAAATCCTTGGGAGTTCCAGGACTTAAAGGGCATATGGAGGAAAAGGAATCAGCCAAGGAGTACTCAGAGAAACAGGAACTAGTATCTGGAATGTTTCCACTCCCAGAAACCAAAGGAAGAGGAACTGGCCTTTTCAGAGAGCTTCCCCAGCTCCCTTCATTATACCCACCCTGTTGGCTCTTACAGACTGGATGCCTGTCCATCCCACTATACAGGAAGGTCCGCAGGGACAAGAAATGTTTCTGGTTGGTCTATTGCTATATTTCCTATTCCTAGGACAGGTCCTAGGACAATGTATGTGTGGACAAATGAATAAGTATTTTCAAATGATGCAGAGTTGAAAAGATTGAAGGTTGCGAAAAAATCTTTGGATCTGGCAATTGGACACACAGGTGATGTGTGAGAGGTCAATTTTAGGAATGGTGATATGATATACCTGTGTCACATGGTTGTTATAGGATTGAATGAGCTACTATATGTAAATGTATCCAGTGCCTGGATGTCGTTTGAGCTCAATAAATGTTAGGTAACTCTTATTCCCTTTAGTCTTCCCGTCCTGAAGATAATTCTGATAAAATAATTTTTATAGTGGTATTGTGTCTAATGGATTTACTTATAACCCTTTCAAAACATACTAGAGAAATATTACCTTAAAAAGGATCACAACTACAAAGCACTGTTTGATGAAATGGCTTTTATAGAACCCAATGAAATGAGATTTGTCTGTCAAATCTAGCTATCGCTTGGTAGGTTTCCAAGGAATGAGAAGATGGAGTGGAATCTCCTTTCCCATTAAGGAGACTCAGAATGAAGGCAGCTGTATCCAGCATTGGGAACAGGCCTGTGCTATGGTATTCTGAACCTAAATCTGTAAGTGTATCGGCTGCCTAAGAAGAGGAAGACTGAGAAGTAGGTGTCAGGGAGGGTCAGAGAGAACTTGAGACTGTTCCTTCACTTCAGCATGTCAAAGTGCCACACTTCAGGGTAACATTTTCTGAGCCTCTTTACTCTTGATCCTATTTTTCTCCCCAAGCACAAGAAGGGGCTTTCCTTGAAGTTCCCTTATCCATCAGCAGACCAGATCCACCAAAGAGGAACACAACTGTCTTCAGTCTTCTTATGAAATTTCATTCACCAAGGAATATCAAACTTAAACCAAAGAGGAAGAAACTGGGTGAACACCACCCAAAGCCACTTTGTCCTGGGACATTTTCTGTTTTCCAAGTGCATTCATAGAAATTCATAGAAGAAACTAAAAATCACTTACTACCCCTCTAAAATTGGCTACAGATCCTCACTTCCCTCTCTTCTATGTAGAAAAGGGTATTTAATACTCAACCACCTGGCTCCTTTTTTGAGTTTTGCATTTTGTGTGGCTCTTGTGAGAACACACATAGATATGCTTATGTTTCTTCTCTTAATTGGCCTACTATCAGTTTTATTTCAAAGACTCTAATTTTCTCACCTTTGGAGGGAAAGTCTGAGCTTCCCTTAGTGGGAAGGGGGCAGTAAGTCCACACAACAGTCTCTCAAGGAGATGCCCTCTAGGTAAAGGCAGGAGGATGAAACAGTCACTTAACCTACCTTCCATTCTCTGAAGCAAACCCTCACACACAACTAAGATCATAGAGCCCAATTTCTTTTTAAGAGTAATAAAATTAGTTTTTAGAATGTCAGCTATAAAAGGAGCTGCATCAGCTATTTCTGAGTGACAAATCTTCACTGGGGGGTTAAAGCAATAACCAGTTTCTTTACTCACGATCCTACTGGTCAGCAGTTTTGGCTGGGCTCAGCTGAGTGCTTCTTCTCCTGATCCTGTGGGGATCACTATTGTAACTGTTCATCTGGCAAGTGACTGGGCTGGAGGGCCCAAGATGGCTTCACTCACATGTCTGGTGGTTTGTGCTGGTGACGGGCTGAACCTCTTTCCCCACAGGATTTCCTCTCCTCCAGGAGGCCAGTTCAGGTGTGCTCACATGGCCACATTGCTCTCAAAAAGGAATTAGGCTGTGGGTTGGGGTGGTGGATCAGTGGCAGAGCAGTTGCCAAGCACGTGGGAGGCACTGGGTTTGATTCTCGTACCCCATATAAATAAATAAAATCAAGGTCCATTGACAACTTAAAAAATATTTTACAAAAAGGAATCAGGCTGTATTAGTTGGGTGTTAGGGCAACTACTGTGTGCCAGCCTCTGCTCAGGATGTGATGGGATAAGGGAAAGATTTGCTGGTGGAGTGGATGGTAACTGGTCAGAGGGGCTCGTTCATCACTCCTTAGCATTTTCAGGGTTTCCCCAGAGGTGGCCCCATTTTAAAAGTATGGAATTTCAGAGCTGAGGTCACATTTTTTCTCTGCCTCCGTGGTATTTGTACAAATGGCAGAGGAGGACATCATTCCTCATGCAGACAGCAGCCCATGGGTGATACCAGTCCTTCTGTCCCTACATTGTTCTTGGCCTGAATCTCACTCAGGCTCTTCTTTTTGTGCTTCTTAGCAAAATGCATATTCTTTGGGAATTTGAAGTCCACCCCCTTAGGAGATTCAGATCCTTGTGATAGGGACTTCTTATTGCCATTTCTGAGCCATTTTCAGGGCTGGTTGTGTGGGGAGTGGTTCTTGGACTTGGCCATGTCTGCACCATAACCCATGGCTCCTGAAACACCTGGGACCAAAAGAGAAGTGTGGGGACATTTAAAGCCCAATTAGTTTAACCTTTTAAAAAGTATATTATGAGGAGAGTCTGGAGAAATTAAGAAAGAGAGCTACCTCTTGGGAAAAATTAGTCCCGTAACTCAGACCCCTTAGCTCCAAATCTGGAGCTCTTTCTACTGCTATTTTCTCCAGATCCCCAAACTTGTCCTCATCCTTCCCTACTTTGTTTGGACTTCAGGTATGAACCAGTTTCCTCTTCTGGCTCAAGGTTTCATAATTATCTGAGAACTTGTCCCTCAGATAAATTTTGACCACCAAATGGCAATGGTACTTATATCAACACTGTAAATTTGAAAATATGTCATCAAGCAGCTATCATATGCCAGGCTCTGCTTCAGTTTTGGGGAAATAGTGGATAAGAGAGATGAAGAATCTACCTGTGGGAAATTTATTCTCTTTGAGAAAGTAAAATTTCCTTTCTTGGAAGGCAGATTATATAAGAAAATATATATAAGATATAAATAAGAAAAAAATAACACTAGTTTATAGAAAACAATGGGATAAAGATTACCGGGCTGGTGAACATATGGTCAGGAAGGGCCCCTCTGATGCCTTGACATTTGAGTTGAGCCCAGATTGGCAGATAACCAATAACTCTTCAAGAAAGGAAGAAAGTGTGTTAGTCACCTTTCCCTCACTATGACAAAATAACTGAGAAAAATAGCTTAAATGAGGAAAAATACATTCTGGCTGTTTCAGAGGTTTCAGTCCATGGTTAGCCGACTCCATTGCTCTGAGCCTGAATTGAGGCAGAACATCATGAAGGAACGTGATGGCAGCCAGACAGTAGGAGGTGAGGAAGGGTCAGGGACAAGATAAACTCTTCAAGGACACAGTGTCCTGGTGTGACCTACTTCCTCCAACCAGATCACACCTCCCAGAGTTCCCACCATTTCTCAATTGTGCCACAGTCTGGCAAGCAAGCCCTTAGCATATGGCCTTTGGGGGACATTTTAGGTTCAAACCATAACAGAGTACAATCGCCCCAAATAAGGGACAAACTTATTCAAGAAAGAGAGGGAAGGAGCAGTAGAGAGAAGGGAGACTGGGGGGTAGGGGGGTGCAGGGGGACAGGGGTAGGGGGCAGAGACGACCTCACCAAGGCCTTGTATCAGAGGACTCCTAGGATTCTACACATCTGAGTGGGCACATGGGAGGGTCCTAAGCAATATGACAGATTTTACATTTTCGTAAAAGATCAATACAGCTGCATGGATAGAGAATGGATGTTGGAGTTTGAAAAGAGATGGTTAACTATCTGGGGGGAATTTAACTGTAATCTGCTCAGCTTTTCAAAGAAGATCTTATTTTGTCCTTGCTATGGACAAGGAAATGGAGATTGGAAGGGATAAAGGAACTTGCCCAAGGTCACAGAGCTGAATTTAACCCAGGATCACTGACTCCATTCATGGTAGCCTTTTTCATGTACCACATGGTGTCTTCCAAAGATCATTGCCCTACCTCTGGGCCAATAAAGTTTTCCAATTATCATCATATTTTGAAACATAAAATGTTAGAACTGGAAACTATAGATGAGAAATGCCTTGAAAGCAGAAATCACATCTTATCACCTTGCCTTTTAGTGGCACAGTCCCTGACCCATAGTAGGCATTAATACAATTTCTGTAGGAGGAAGGGAGGGGCAAGAGCTCTGGTCATGAGAGATTCTAAATCACTCCCTACCTCAGGGGTACCATTTTCAAGACAGTAGTTAAGTGTTTTCTCAAAATCATAGACAGGGCTGAAAAGAGAGATGGGCTATTGAATTTGTGGTTCTCTCCACCTTACTAACCTGCCTCAAGCTTATGTGTAGAGGGCAGATTTTTTCATTTACCTTTTCTTTTTAGTTTGGTCAACACCTTAAGATCAGAGTTAGTGTCTGTTTTGTACTATGCCATGTTGGGATGGTTTTGGCCTTGTGTGTTAGGCAGCTTTCCATAACTGTAACAAATACCTGAAATAAATAAACTTAATAAGATAAAAGGTTTATTTTGGCTCACAGTTTCAGAGATTTTGGTCCACAATTGGTTGGTTCAATTGCTTTTGGGCCTGTGATAAGGTGACATATCATGGCAGCAGTGCAAGGTGGAAGAAGCTGCTCACTTTATGGAAAGCAGGAAACAAAGAGACAGACAGAAAGGTTTGAGGGTCCCAATATTTCTTTCAAGGGCCTGCCCTTACTAGCCCTCCTCCCACTAGGCTCTACCATTTAAAGGTTCAACCACCTCCTGGTGACAAGGCTGGTGACAAGGCCTTGAGCATGGGGGCCGTTGGGGATCACTTATTCAAACTACATCAGCTTGTTTTTTTCTCTCCAAAAATGAAATTAAACACATTAAGTCTACATGTTATGGGGGAGCCGGGGATATGGAATACCTTCCAAGTCTCCTAAAATAAGTTACTCAAAAAGTTTAATGTTTAAAGAAAGAACAGGGTGTGGTCAGGAAAGGATCACAAAGAGAAAAGCCATCTTTTCTTGACTGTTCAGCAGATGTGGGGGTGTGGTGCACAGTATGAGGGGAAGGGGGCCTTCTGGTCTCCAGGGAGGACCCTGTAATGGGGCAAAACAGTTGACTCCTTAAACTTCATCATGGTCTACAGAAAACGGTCCTCATGATAATCCCAACGTGACACTTTCGTGGTTGATGCCTGAGAAACAAACTCGAACGTTAAGTTGTTAAGTTGGATCCCTGGTTGCCTTGGAAGACCACTGGATGGGGTAGGAGCTGCAAGCTCATCAGTCCCTTTGAGAAAGGAGCTCTCTCTTCTTATTTCTAAGTGGAATCACTCATTGCAGATGTTCCAAGAAAACTGTCACCAAAAATCCAGTCTTCTCTGAGGGTGAGGTCTCATGAGTTGAGAAAGGCTCAGACCACCACTATTTTAAAGTTGTGGAAATAATAAAAGTTGGCCAAAAGATAAAAGACAATTATGTGATATGTGATGTATTTTAAGTGTTTATGGTGAATCAATCGATGCTCTTAGCCAGTGACTAACAAAATACAATGTGAGACTATTGTGCAGTGACAATATAATTATAGGAGCTTCAAAAAAGATATTAGTCCTCATGCACTTTATGCAATGTGCTAGAGGATGGGAATATAAGTTTAAAAATGTGCAATAAACACTTTCTATTCCCAATCTTGCCAAGTACAGCTACTATGCAACTGCATGAATAAGATCATTTGGAGATAATTTTAGAGATGAATAGGAGGCCTTGTGTGATGAGGCCCGAGGCCAAATGGGCATGCTCAGTGTAAATCCGATCCACCTTCTCAATCTGTCAGCTAAGGCTCAGACCATCATCAAGGTAATGCTATCCACGGGCCACTGGCCAAATTGAGCTTCCCCTGCTTATATCCTGACACTGTCATGTGAGCCCCCTTAAATGAACACAGCTCATCTTGTCCTATATACCAGTCTACCATGGGTCTATTGAGTGCTTCTCAAGAAACCTGTGGGCTGACTGGCTGATAAACCAAGCCAGAGACTAACAAAGCTCCAGATGTTCAAGGTATCATCCAAACACTTCGTTTTAGAAGATAGCTACATGACCCAGGTGAGACTTGCTTGGGAAAATGGCAGACCATGTGAAAGTATCAGGACATGGTAACAAGGACATGAATCATACATACACAGCTATATACTCTCCGTGTCCTATTATGCCAATTCTCCCATTTGATTTTGTCTAGCTAGGGATCCCGGGTCTTCCCAGGCCTTGTCCCAACACTACCCACCTTAATTGTCAGCTTTTTAAACTATGTGTCTCAAACCATTCATTGGTAATGAAATCAAATTGGTGGGTTGCAACCAAAATTTTATAAACAAATAAAACAGAGTAGGAAATATTCAAATATATTAAACACCATAAATGTAAAATAACAGTAAAAACTATTGTTTTGTGAAATTGTTTCAATTGCATATATGTGTGTATTGTGTTTCGTTTGTTTGTTTGTTTTTTTGGGGGGTACCAGGGATTGAACTCAGGGGCACTCAACCACTGAGCAACATCCCCAGCCCTATTTTGTATTTTATTTAGAGACAGGGTCTCACCGAGTTGCTTAGCACCTTGCTTTTGCTGAGTTTGGCTTTGAGCTCGAGATCCTTCTGCCTCAGCCTCCCAAGCTACTGGGATTACAGGCATGCACTCAGCTATGTATTGAATTTTGGTGTACATTTCAACTGTAAGTTAAAAGATAATGTTTTAAATCCAGTGCTCTGGGTGGCTGGTTAAAATGCCCCAGGCCTTTGCAGACAGGGTACTGTGATCATGTGTTTCTTAAGCAGAATTGCTATGAATGATGTCATAGGAGGGTATTATTAAATTCTGAAAATTACAATGTTGAAATGCTAGCCCACAGGTGATGGTGTTAAAAAGTCGGGCCTCTGGGATGTGATTTGCTCATGAGAGTGGAGCCTTCATGAATGGCATTAGTATCCTCATAAAAGAGGCCCCAGGATGGGACTGAGGTTATAGCTCAGTGGTAGAGCACCTGCCCCGAATGTGTAAGGCACTAGGTTCGATCCTCAGCACCACATAAAAAATAAAATAAAGGTATTGTAAAAAAAAAAAAAAGGCCCTAGGAAGATTCCTTCCAATGTCTTCCATGTGAGGACACAGCAAGAAAGACCTTGATCAGCCTTCAGAACCATAAGAAGGAAACTTCTGCAATTTATAAGCTACCCAGTATATGGCATTTTATGATAGCAGCCTGTACGGAGTAAGACACTGACCTAATGCTGAGAACCATCCTGGATCTTTTCAGCATATTAGCATCCTACACATTCTCAAAAGCCCTCAGTTTACAGTTTTACATGTGAAAAGGCTGAATTGAGAAAGGCAATGTGACAAATTTGTGGTAAAACTGGCACTCTGATTATACAGTTTCCCTGACTCCCCTTTCTGGGCTCCTTCTCTTAATATTTTTATGGTCCTTGATCATATAGCAAAGAACGTCGAACGTCAGGAAAAATTTAAATCAGGAAATTCAGACCCTAGTGCCAAACCCATCCTTAACTCACTATGTAAATGTGAACTGAAAAGTCTTGATGTCTCTGTGCCTCAGCTGAAAGAAATGGAAAGCAGGGTCAATAGTATTAGGGATCAATGGAGTTCATCTATTTAATGGATCTTTTCAGTAATGATGACTTCTGCTTCTTGAGTATCGGTAGCATTTATTCGAGAAATATGTATTGCAATGGGGAGAAAGGAGTCTGAACATATCATCAATCTCACCCTCTTACGAGTAGTTGCTGACGCTTTCCGGGAGGAGGATGTCTCTCCCCTTCATTTCTCCTCAGCATCTCCTCCATCCTCAGAGCCCTTACAGTGGCCTATAGAGGTTGGTTAGTTAAAGCTAATTCAATCTTACCATCACCCAGCATCCTGTACCTCAAACCACAGTGGAGGGCTCCTGAAAGAAGCTGACAGAAAGGTATTTCTCTTCCACTCCTTCTGGGTTGCACCATGCTACTTGGGTACACAGGGAGCTCTAAGACAGTGGATGACCCAATTGCGACATTCAAGTGCCTGCTACCCACCAGCATAGTCTTTCCAGTTATTTATGAGTTCTGAGGAATACCAGGTTCCATGCCAGTGTGGGGAAATCCCCTCTCCTCCCCTGGGTTCAGGGCCCCAAAGTGAGGAAGTGCTTGGGTTCGGAATATCCTCAGGTTTCATAGGAAACAACTTCTTTCTCTTCTGATTTTGCACCAAAATTCCCCCTTGGCTTCAGACTGCACAGATGAAGCCAATCAACCCATACAAACAGGTCCAAGGAGGAGGGATTTAATCATCACCCATGGGCTTTGGAGCTCCAAAGACCATACTCTGCAATCATCTCTGCCATGGCCCCAGACCTTCCTACACTGCTCTCAATTGACTATTCTTATTTGAACATCAGGGATTCTTTAAATGTAACAATCAAACTCCAATCCCTTGGCTCTTCCCACCATTAAGGAGTTGGTATTGAGACCCCTAACTATACCTCCCCCATCTTTACCATTAACAGACATCCTGACATCTGATGTTTTCTGAGCTCCAGCTTATTGTCGGGATCCTGCCTGAATAAGAGAAAGCCTACACCTTTCTACAAAGCCTAGTCCAACACCTTCTAGGATCAAAACAAAAGATAAAAGCTCTCCATTTTTCTTGATCTACACATTTAAAATTCAAAGCAGTTGTGTGTGCAGGAACTCAGGGCATCATTGAAAGGGAAAAGGCCCAAGACCATTGGCACTTTTCTGGAAGTATCATGCAGGAAGTGATTTTTACCAGTGACTGGTTGGTCAGTGCAGGTTTTCAACTGTACTGGTCCTGGAAGTGATGGCAGTGACTCAGTGTTTGGAGTTGTGGCACCCTATCACTGCCCATTTCTCTGTCTTCCCTTCTAAGGGTGCAATGTGGATTTGGGACAGGTCTGAGAGTACAGGGTATTAAAAAATTTCAATCAGTTCTTTGATCTGAAGTTTGGAGTTAGTTCTAATTCTCCAAAAACGTCGTTAGTATTCTTCCTCCCGGTAATTGTTCATGTCTCAATTATTACCATACAAGAACATTTACAAAATTTTTTTTGTACATCATTCCTTTAACGAATGAGTGACTAATTCAACAAAATTTTTAGCATTTCTTGGACAGGTGTTAAGGATAGAGATTTGGGATTCATGAAGGAGTAAGTCATATAAATTACTCCAAGCCATAAAGGGATCAATTGAACAATTTGTCCCTCAGATAGATTCAATTGAAGAATTTATCCCTGGATATTTGTACTAAAACATGCTAAAATGAAAAGACAACATATTAGTTAACAGAAATTGTTCTTATATATTCAGAGGAAACATAAAGGAGTTAACAGAAAATTGTTCTGATAAGTGCAGTAAAATGTAATTGAGAGCATTATTTCCAAAATTGATCATGCCTCATAAATTTGGCCAAATATGAATCCAACATATTGTGACATGATGATTCCTCTCATGGTCTTGTATTTTGCTTCACATTTGTTTCACAAGATTCTATGCTTTGGGTCTGTACATCAGAAGGTAACGTGCAATGAAGGTTGGGGTTAACCTGAGCATGTTGGAAACCAAGGAAAGGCTGATTGTTATTATCCATGGTCCACAAATCAGAGCAAATGGTAGAACCAGGCTCAACTATGCGTTGCAAAACAGCAAAAATTGAGCAGAATGGTTTTGTAACCATTTCAAAATCACTGATGGCCAGTTGAGGGATAATATCTACAATATACCCCCCCAAAAAAAAAAATTATCCTCTCCAGGAATTTGACCTGCAGGTCAGAGACAAATTGTTTAATTGGAGAATCAATTAGAGAGAATTTGACCCATAAGTACAGAGTATTTAATTGATCCCCATAAAGTTCAAACACAATATTGTAAGGATAAGGAGAAAATGTGTCATGTACTCTATCTGACAGATCTCAGAAGGCTTTCTGAAGGAAGCAGGGTTTGAGGGAGTCTAAAAGATGGATAAGATATTTATAAGGGCTTTATGAGGACAGATGTTGGGAGGTTTCTGGGGCCAGCATGACTCTCAGGGGTGAGGCACTGGTACATATGGTTCTTAGGTGCAAACAGTTGGGAACCATCTGGAATAAGGGCTCAGGTCTGTTCAGAGATCAGAAGCAAAGAAAGTACTAAAGGGCCATCTTTGGGTCTGGGACTGTGAGAGTCAACTATTTCAGGAGACCAAATAAAGGAGGGGGGGGGATGAGGGCTTGCTTTTCTTTGAAGATGAAATTCCTGAATATGAAATTTTGTTCAAACACACTAAAGTCTTCACCCAGTGTGGCAAGAAAGGTCCTACTCTGGAACAAGGGATAAAATGCAGTTAAAAATCCACACCCAAGGGCTCACCTGGCATGCATGCGGCCCGGGTTCGATCCTCAGCACCACATACCAACAAAGATGTTGTGTCCGCCGAGAACTAAAAAATAAATAACAAAATTCTGTCTCTCTCTCTTTAAAAAAAAAAAAATCCACACCCAAAAAACATTGTGGAATCTCATTTGTCTATGCCAGAGGTTGACAAACTTTTTCTGTAAAGAGCCAGAAAGCAAATATTTTCAGCTTTATAGACCATATGGTCTCTATCACATCTATTCAACCATGTCATTATAGCACAAAAGCATCATTAGACAATATGTAAATGAATGGGCATGGCTGTGTTCCAATAAAACTTTATGGACACTGAAATGTTACAAAATATCTTCTTTTGATTTGTTTTCAACTTTTAGAACTGTGAATTCTTTTTTTTTTTTTTTTTTTTTTTTTTGGTACTAGAGATTGAACCCAGGAGTGCTTAATTCCCGAGCCACATCCCCAGACCTCTTTTTAAAAATTTTGTTTGTTCATTATTTTCATGTGGTGTTGAGGATCAAACCCAGCACCTGACATGCGCAAGGCAAGTGCTCTGCCACTGAGTCACAACCCCAGCCCTCCCCAACCCCTTTTTATATTTTATTAGAGACAGGGTCTCACTGAGTTGCTTGAGGCTGAGTTTGAACTCACAATCCTCTTGCCTCAGCCTCCCAAGTTGCTGGGATTACAGGTGTGAGCTGTGCCTAGCTAAATATGTAAATTCTTATTATTCACAAAAGCCAAGAAGTAGAAACAACCCAAATGTCCATCAATGTGGCATATACATGGAATATTATTCAGCTTTAAAACTTGAGATCATTATGCTAAGTGAAATAAGCCCGTCACAAAAAGAGAAATATTGTGTGACTCTGCTTAAAATGAAATATGTAGTCAAATTCATAGAAATGAAAAGTAGAATGAGGACCACCAGGGGTTGGGGAAGGGGAAATGGGCTGCTTTTAATGGGTTTCAGTTTTACAAGATGAGTAAATTCTGGAGAGGAGTTTCACAAGGTGAATACACCTAACACGACTGACCGATACACTTAAAACTGGTTAAGATGGTAATTTCTTTTTTGGAAAACTACAACTACAAACAAAAAGAGAAAAGTAAACCTTTTTCAATCTAGAACCTTGTGGAAACAGGCAGTGGACTCTGAGGGGTAGTGGTGCCCAACCTTTAGCTTATGGGTGGCCAGTTGAAGAGCAAAAAAGATGGTCCAAATCAATGTTCTCAAATTTTCCCAGTGAAATACCTCTAACAACATTAAGAGAAGAATGCCAACTCCCACGGGGGGCTGACTGCAAGTCTATAAGATTCTTTTAAATACTCCTTGGAATGAAATTCACGAACATTTTAAAATCTTAGTCCATAAGGCATGTTGTTTTAAAGTAAAATTGGCATCCACCGAATAAACCAGTAAAAACTGTGCTTGTTCAGACTCCTTAAGGGTGAATGATTTAGTGAAGGTCACAGAGCCACAGCAAGGCAGGTGTGGGACTGGATCTCCAAAATTCCTGATTCCAACCATGCACTTTCCACCAGAGGGTTGCCTTCTGGTCAGGCTTTGGCTGTCCATTCCCAAGCCCCAACAACTACTGAAGCATTCTTCAAATTAACAATGGCAAATCCAATTTTGAGTTTCTACCCCAAATCATCAATTCATCATTTTCAAATATTAATATTTTACAGTGTTCTAGAATGTTTTTAAATGAGTCTTCCTCTAAAATTCATTTTCTCCTCCTGCTGTAACTATGCTTTCTCATCTATCTACTTTTTAAAAAAAATGCATTCTGTTATACATTACGGGAGGTTAAATTATGAGGAGCCTGAAAGATTTGTGGTTTTTGTACTCCCTGCATCCATTTTCTCCTGTGGTAGATTGGATTATCTGTTCAGAATGCTGCCTTCCCTCCCTACCCTCTCCCTGCCCTGTGACTTCAGACTTGGCCATATGATTTGCTTTTCCCAGTGGAATGTGAGTAGAATGAGAGTGTGTGAGTCCTAAGCTGAGGGTTTAATAAGCATCACGTGTCAACAGGTGTCCCTCCTCTTGAGCTCCTTATTCCCCTGGAGAACCACGTGTCCCCAGTAGAGCCTGTTCCTTTAGCCTGGGTCCCAGAATGAGAAGACATGGGAAGCAGACATGCGCTCGGCCTGCCAAGCTGAACTTGGGTGTTACTATAAACTACTGTCAACCAGAATCCACTAAGAAAGGGTTCAAGAGGAAAAAGAGGACTTTGTTAAAGAAAAAACAACAACAACAACAACAAAAACTGTTTGCCAACTGGGAGTCACAGCCCGCTCTGAAGAACAAAGAGAGGGCCTGGCTTGTGCAGAGGAATTTCCCACCCAGGTTCTCACTCTGGTCTACTCATGCAAATGTGGGATGCAACCAAGCCTGTTCCTGACAGGCTGATGTTTACATATGACTGTAGGTCATAGTTCCTTGGTCAGGGAGCAAAATGAGACTTTTGGGAATATGTTCATCTTAGTATTTGAAACAAGAACTGCCAGGGCCTAAAGGTTCAGATCTTGGTCCCTCCAGGAATAGAGAGTACATGAATGATTCCCAGTCAGCAGTGGCTACCCGACTTCATTCTGAATTTAGTCCCAATTAACCACCTAGGACTCTCCTCAGAGATTCAGCTTTTCTTTAAGTACACACCACTAGGTCTTGGAGTTGTTTGTCACACAGTGTGATCTCAGCATAAGCTGACTAATACACCCCTTCTTTTGTAACCAGGGCTTTGATTTTCTTTTGAGATCCAGCCCTCTAACACTCTTCATCCTCAGGGTTAGTGTACACACCCTGTCCTGGGTACACCCACTCTGATTTCTCATCACTCAGATTTTGTGGATCATCTCTGGTAAACTCTCAGCTGTTCTTATCAAAACTGAGAGAGCCCCTCTTGATCTGCAGAAATATATGATGTTAAGCTCTACCGCCTGTTATAAAGGGCTCCTGAAGAAATCTGACTCATAACCCACATAATACTAAGCCCTGACTGTTCTACAACAAAGCAGAAGAGTGTGGATCATGCCATACAAGATTCCACACTTCTTGTCTGCTTTTTGATTATGGGAAGGAAATCATGGAAACGAACGGCAGTTTTCTCTTAGAATGCAGAGGACAGAAACTGCAGACACCTGAAAGCACAAGCTATTCCTTGGGCTTCGAGAAAGACTGGAGTTGGCTCTGAATTATTCATTTATATGAAGAGCTGGGAGTAATGGTACAGATTATCCAGAATATCAGAGAAACTTCCTCTGGGCAGGAAACTCTATGGCTGCCCCCAAAAGTGTTTCAGAAATGCTTTAGCCACAGAGGCAATTCTTCATGACAATTAAGTTGTTTGATGAAAATATGTGTATACCTCTGCTTCCTTACATATTAGGGTTCTACAAAGATTTATTGGGGAAAAATAAAATAAAAAGCATAAAAGCCACCAACTTAAGATATATTTCAAGTTTGGCATATACTTTCAAAAATTCAGTTTTATTATTTATTTATTTTTGTGGCACTAAGGATTGAACCTAGGGGCAGTTTACCACTGAGCCACACCCCAGCTCTTCTTAATTTTTTTGTTTGGAGACAGGAGCTTGCTAAATTGCTCTGACTGGCCTTGAACTTGCGATCCTCCTGCCTCACCCTCTCAAGTCTTGATTTTATTTTTTTAAAGCAGTATTAGATTCACAACAAATCTCAGCAGAAGGCACAAATATTTCCCATAATACCCACTGCCCCACAAATAGCCTCTCCCATTATTAACATTCCCAACCATTTGTTACCAATAATAAACGTATTCGTTGGCACATTATCACCCAAAGTCCACGAAATCCATCTTAGGGTTCACTCCTGATATACAGTCTGTGAGTTCTGACAAATGTGTAATAACATGTATCCCTCATTACAGTGTCACATTGAGTAGTTTCACTGCCCTAAGATCCTGCACTCAGCCTGTTCCTTTCTCCCTCACCCCCACCCCTGGCAACCACTGATCTTTTTACTGTCTCCATAGATTATGCCTTTCCCAGACTACCATATAGTTGGAATCCTATGATAAGTAGTTGTTTCAGACTGGTTTCTTTCAGGCATTTACTTTCTAAAATAAAGCAACATGGGTTCTTAATTGTATGTGTGTATGTGTGTGTGTGTGTGTGTGTGTGTTTCTGAGAACAATAATAAGTTTACATTCTCTCAGTCCACAGACAGCTGGATCATATAGGAACACAGTATGAATTCTGCTGAGTGACAGGAGAAGCCAACTAGGGATTTAAAACGATAATCCCCAAAGTGGAAAATTAGCTGTGGAGAATCAGGGGTTGATAAACAGTCCTCTTTCCCACACCTTCTCCCCCGCTGTTCTCTTCTACCTTGACCTCCCACCCCCACTCTCCAAAATGTTCTCCTGCCTTTTCAGAGGTCTGGGGAACCTTGTCCCACCCAAGAGGTCTATCTACATCAGTCACAAAGCAAAAATGTTGGACCTGTTAGGTACTTTGATAGGTACTTCAGAGTGGGGGTAGTAATAACTTCTGCCATAATACAGGACTGTTTTTTAGAAGCTCACACTTAATAGTAGTGAGAGCTTGTAAATAAGTAATTTTTCAGAGAGGTTGCAAAAATAGAAACAAAAAAAGTGGAGGAAATGTTAGAATGTGGTCCTTTTGAAAGGACTCAAGCCCTGCCCTCAGAGCATTTGGTTTAATTGGTCTGGGTTGAGTACCTTGTTGGATGGTTTTCAAAGCACTCCCCAGGTGACTCGAATGGTAGCCAGGGCTGAGAAACACCCCAGACACACAGAATCAGGGACTTCCAGGGTGAGGCCCAGAAACCAGTGTTTTAAGGAGCCCCCAGATCAAGCTGTTGCACAATACAGTGGTGCTTGGAAACCATTGCTCTGCACGGCCAGGGAGTACAGGCATGGGACTGGAAGGTTCTGGAAGGTTTGCAGTTGGGATTGGAGCTTAGGGGTGGGGGTGAGGGACTCTTCAACAGGCATCCTTCTTCCTTATCATAGGCTCAGGGCAGTGCAGAAGCCTTCTCTACTCCGAGCCTAGCCTGGGCCCTCACTGGTGGGACTCTAGTCCTGGGGCCACAGAGGCTCCTCCAGATGCTTCAGTCACTGGGGCCCAGTGGTCACTGCTCTTTACCACCTGGAGCAGGCAGGGAAGTTTGGGACTGCATAGTGAATTGCCAAAAAGTTTTCTGACTGGAGAATCGTCGCTTAAAGTTTATAGCTTCTCAACTTTTCCCCCAAATTGGCCCCTCCACACACACACACACACTTAGAGGCTGGCTTTCTTTTTCCTTTTTTTTTTTTTTTTTTTAATTAAATCCCAGACAAGAACACTGTCCATCCCCAGACAAAAACTGCCTCCCTTTCTGTACATCCTGTATCTTCTCATCCTAAACAATCATGCCTGGCCCACAATAAAAACAGCCCTTTGCCCAGAGCAACCAAACCCTGAACCCCACTCATGCCTGACTGCCCCCCAACTCTTCTAGCTGTCATAAAATAGCAAATCCAGCAGCCTCCCCACAGTGGGCCTCCACTCCCAAGCCAGCAGGACATGACCCCCACAGTGGTGCCCCATGCAGCAGCAGCAGGGCAGAGACCCCCGCCCCCCCCCCCCGGGAGAGGAGGGACCCCCGTTTCTGCCGCTGCATGGAGTCAGCGCCCGGTGCGTTCGGGGTAGCTGCGGGTAGCTGGCCGAGCCCCCCTGGCCGGTGGGGAGGGGCTGCGGCCACTCGGGTCTGGAGGCTCCTCCCCTGGGGTGGCCGAGCAGGAAGCGGGGAGGGCGGCTGGCGGGGGCGCGCGGGGCGTGCGGGCGTGCGGGCGGGCGCGCGGGGCCCGGGACGGCGGAGTATGCGCGGGCCTCGGCGGGCAGCCCCGGCTCACAGCCGCGGCCCGGGCGCGCGGCGCGGGGCGGAAAAGCCTGTTTACACAGACTGCACACCGCCTGGGGAATAATGCAGTAAAGGAAGTGAGCCGGCTCGGCCTGACTGCTCCAACTTCCTGCTCTCACACACACCAGAGGGGGAAAAAAAAAGAAAGAGGAGCGAGAGAAAGAAAAAAAAAAGGGGGAAAAATCAGGATCTCATTACAAGAGCAACAGACCGTCTGCAGACGCCTGTCAGCATGGAAAGTCGGGGGATTTCGCCCGGGTCCTCCTAGAAATTCCCCCGGAGAAGGATCTTGAAAGCTCCCCCACATCTGGGTAGGTAACAGGGCTTCTGCCTGTTGCTGGGACACTTGCAAAGTTTCATTTGGGGTGTTTTTTCCACTCTTCTTTTCTTTGGTTGGGTGGGGGGTGGGGCGGTGGGCGCCACGGAGTGGGCTGCGGGCCAGGGTGGGTAGGTGGGTGGGAGTGAGTCCGCGCGGGAGGGGGCCAGCTGCGGGAGGGGGCGCTGCCAGGATGCTGCTGCGCCCGCGCCACCGCCGCCACCGCCGGAGCTTGAGCGCTGGGCCAGGGCCGGCGGGGGACCCAGCGCCCGTGTCTCCCAGCCCTGGGGCTGCGCTGCGAGCCCAGAGTGGGCGCCGGGCGTGCAAACTAGGGCACCGCTGCAGGCGGCGGGCGGAGTTGGGGACGGCGAGACTTCAGGTCCCTGAAATGAAGAAACCGTGACTGGAGTAGGCTGCGTGCCTGTAGGCTGGACCGTCGTTGACCTTCTAGCGGGGGCTGCGGTCGGGCTCCCCTCCGGGTGGGCAGAGGGCACCGGTGCTTGGATTCAGAGAAGGGGACACGAGTGGAGAGGGAGGTGGAGGACATGGACAGCGAAGATGTGGGGCTGGGGGGTGCGTCCACTCTCGCTGGGCAGGTGACCCCCGCCCAGGTCACCGCCCCAGGCTCACACCGTATCAGTCGAAGAGCCCGTGGAGTCTGCTGGGCCGGGTCTGGGAGATGGACCCTGCAAGAGATGATCTGGGCGCTCCCAGCTCTTTAGCCTCTTACCGAATGCTGGCCTGTGATGTTACTGTAACTTTTCTTTTGGAGGGTGGATTAAAATGTGGAGGGTTAAAAAAGAAAAAAATAAAAGATCTCGGTTTTGTTGTTTTCTGAACCCAGTCATCCTGGGGACAAGCTGCAGTTAGGCTGAGAGTGGGGGTGGGAGCAAGAAATGCTATTTCAGAAACTGCAAAAGGGGCTTTAAAAAAAAAAAAAAACGAGTGTCGGGAGAGTTTCTGGCTTGTCTGGAAACGGCAAGACTAATTGCCATGCGCTTCCGCTTTGAAACTGGCAGCAGACAGCATCTTGAAAATGACTCACTAGAGGAGCTCACAAAGAAACTGTGGTTTGCTCCTTCTCAGGTTTATGTATTTGTGCCTTTTACAGTTTCCTTTGTAGTGTTGGAGGGTCCCCCCGCCCCTTCCCCGCCCGCCCCCTCCGGCCCTCCCGTCTTTGAAAGCCCCTGGTGGGTCTTTAACTCCCCTCCAATCTCCTAGCCCAGGGTGGGGACAGACTGGGGGAGGCCGAGTTGTTTTTGGAGTTGGCTAGGGAGAGGGTTAAAGGGATTCTGCTGCTGCAGGGGGAAAAAGTTCCCTGAATTTTCCACTGCTGCTGCAGGAAGAGAGAGCCCCTTTAGTCATTGCTAAGTAATGTCTGCACACACACCAACTAATCTCATTAGGAGTTTCCGTTCCTCCACACAGGAGGGGTTTTGTGCAGCGACTGTCAGCCTGGGGAGCCCAGTGCTGGAGACGGAGACAAGTTACTGCCTTATTTACTTAGAGGTGCCTTTTCTGCCCCCGTGAGCCTTTTCAGGGCAGTGTCTGAAAAACTGTGAAGTCACTTTGGCCATTTTGGGTCTTAAATTTATAGGTTTTTCTCGTGTGTGTGTGTGTGTGTGTGTGTGTGTGTGTTGTGGTTGTTGCCCATGCAGCTCACACACACCCATCCTCTCCCATCTGTGCTTGGGGGTCTGAGAAACCCAGCATGTTCCAGGCATCTATTAATGAGCTTAAATCGATTTCTGAGCCTTATAGCCCAACAAAATACCCTCTGATCTCTCTCCTTTTCTGTCTGGGTCTGTGGCACACATTTATTTGGAAAAGGTCAGTATGAGTTTGAATTTATGAGGATTATAAAATTACAAATTGTATTAGGAGGGCATGTGGGTCAGCTAAGGAAAGTGTCCATCAGTGTTCTTAGAGTTTCCAGTAAGGATCCCGCCTGCAAAACCCCCTGAGCATGAAAAGCCATGGCCATTCTAGGCCAAATATAGCACAGGCCTTCTGGCCTTTTTTTCTTTTTTAAGCCTCTAAATGTTGTCTAGAAATGTGTAGGGTTACTAAAAAGGACAAAGAATTTTAAAGAACCCCATTGGAACCATGGGGCCCCTCCATTGACAAGGACACATTGCCCTCTCTTGAGGGTTTTTAAGGTGTTGGTGTTTCTGTTACCTGACAAAGCCTGCCCTAAAAGCAGCCTAGCCAGTGAGACAGGCTGAGTCAGTGGACATCAGTATAGGATGTCCCTCATACCATGCCTGACAGAGTAGGTGCTCAATAAATTGTTGTCTTGGAGCTGTGAGTAGGGTGACAACATTGATCATAGGTGAAAAATGTATAATATTTTATCATAGGTGAAAAAAAGGCTTTCAAAAGTTTGCATCGTTCTTCATGAGAGTTTCCTAAGGCTGGAGGTTGTATATACCTCTCCTTTGAATAAAAAGGAGATAATTAGAGCTCCTCATTCCAGCAAATTGTTACTGGGGATGTGTAAGTTTCACTTATATCTGTGGTTCTCAGCCAGGACTCATTTTGCCTCCCAGGAGACATTTTGGGTTGTCATAACCAGAGGGGGTGCTACTGGCATCTAGTGGGCAGAGGCCAGGGATGCTGCCAGTCATCAAGCAATGCCCAGAAAAGTCCTTGTAAAAGGATTTCCTTGCCCCAATGTCAGTAATGCCCGGATTGAGAAACTCTTATTTCCCTTAAAAATGATGATGATGATAAAACTCATACACATTCATTCAGTAACTAGGGCATTTGAAAGTGGTCAGTTGTATTTTTTGTTTGTTTGTTAGATATGTAGCGTGTTATTCATGAATTTTCTGTCGGTCGTGTGAAGTAGGGTGACTTGCACATGGTGACATTGTGACTATGTACACACTGTGAGCTGAGTTGGATTACTTTTTGATACTCAATGAGCTCAGCATCTCCTCGCACTTGGTACCAATGCTTTTTAGAATGGTGGCAGCCCAGGTCAGGGAAGCAGTGGTTTTTTTCAGCCCCATTTGAATTTTGAAGTTTCCTAAACATTTATTATAAAACCTCTTTTTTCTTATATAAGAAATTAAATAATTCATAACTGCTAATATACAGTAAATGTAACTCTGAGATCATATATTAAAATTTATATTTGTAATAATTTTTTGGAACTTGACTCTCTTCCTGCAATTGGTTTTAAAGGACTTCCAGGCAGTGTATATAAATTAAAATATTCCTGCTCAGCTGTCAGATATTGGGTTTTGTGCATTCGGTGCCACCCAGTTACATTTATATAACTGATTCAGAAGATTGATATGGTGCTTTGAAATGTTATAAACCGCGACCTATTGACAAACTCAAAATATTTAATGAACATTTATCCAAGGATGTGGCTTCCTGGAGTAGTCTTTTTTTCTAGAGTGAGGTACTGGTTACTCATTGCAAGCTTTGCTTTGTTTCAGGCCTAGGGAATGACATAGTCATCTCCATGTTTCCTAGATCTGGGGTTCCTTATCACATCTTAAAAAAAATTATCTCTCAGTCCATTTTCCTTTTGCCCTGGGGACTGGTTTCTGATGCCCTCCTGAGGGACCTGTCTTTACACCTGCCCCTGAGTGGCATGGGCAATTTGCATGAAGGCCCCAACTCTTGGCAGGTTTTCTTGTATGTTTTAGGCAAAAAGTTTTTATGTCTCAGATGTTCATAATTCCTCATTGCCTTTATAGATTGATTTATAGCCATACTTGGGATCATGCTAGCCTAAAGGTATTTTTCTGAAGGTTAGTTATTTTTTCCTGTTGTGAAAAATATTAGCACAAATTACCTTAGGAAAATAAGAAAACCACAACGAGAAAAAATAAACAAACATCTAACATAATCCTCCTTTTAACATTTTGCTGTGTATTTTCCAGTCTTTAAAAATGCATGCGTGTGTGTGTATGTGTATACACACATGAACATGTGCTCACATAAAATTTTTTATTTGAAATCACACTGTACATACTGTTTGTTATTTATTTTCACTTAACCTATCATGTAACACATTTTAGTAAGGAGTCCTGAGACTGAAATCACCACACATAAAGCTTGTATTAATTGATCTCATAAATGTGTTGACTCAGTGATGGATTTACATAATTTCTACATGGTCTTGTCCAGTGTTTTCTCATCCTCTGTGGCTCAAGTAATGTTTTAAGAATGCTGCCCTCTTGAAAGACTGAGTTCCTATGTGCTGTGAAATTTGGGATTTTGATGAGTTTCTCTATGATTTAAGAATGAGTCATGATTTGCAGTTGAATATCAAGATGTAGTAACAGGAAGTACAGGGCACTACACATTAAAATAGAATGTTAAGTGATGAAAGGAGAAAAACGAGGTTGGACTAAAGTGCACCTTGAAATCACTTAGTTATGAAGGGGCAGAGGGTGCATTTTGTCCTGTTTGGTTTTATATCAGTAGAGTTTCCGAACTTTGAAATTGTTGTTTTAAATTGATTTTTAGTTCAAGATTACTCTTGCCCATGGCCAGTTCAAATTGAGGTTATTTAGCTTTTTGATCAAAACCATAGCAGAGTCTGTGAAAACTGTTTTTGCCATGTATAATGCACCCTGTTAAGTTGAATTATCTGTGTGTGTGTGTGTGTGTGTGTGTGTGTTTAACCTTCTGTTAACAAATCCTAAAGGCCTTCAAATAGTAGATCATTCCGTTTTTGAGGTAGCTAATCCTTTGCAGAAATTCGAATCTTCGGGATTCTCATTCACATCCAGCATCCATTATACATGTGTCAGCAGTTTTCAAAAAAACTTTGAACGGGTCATTTTAATAAATTGTGATTTGGTTTGAATTGCCACTAGAAATGTATTCTTTGACTACTTTATTGGTATCTATTAATTTACACTTCCTAGAAAGTAATTACTAAATCATTCTAAGGATTATTTTATAACTTGGCTGAGATTTACTTGTATATATTTAAAGAAATGAAGATGATAGTTCTATTAGTGCATTCTAATTTGGACTGAGATGTCCAGTCTAAAAAAGAGGATTGAAGTATCCTAGTTTCATAAGTTTCTCTGCCCTCTCTGTACCCAGGGGTGCTCTTCCTCTGAGCTGCATCCCCAGCGACATCCCCATTTTATTTGAGGCAGGTTCTCACTAAGTGGTCTTGGCTGACCTATAACTTGCAATCCTCCTGCCTCAGCCTTCTGAGTTAATGGGATAATAATAGGTGTGCACCACCATGCCTGGCCATCATAGTATTTTTAAAATGATTATATCTAAGAACAGTTCTTAGTTATCCAAGCAGAATGTGGAAGTGATGGGATTTAAAACACGCGTATCTGATACCTCTCTAAAGCCGGATGAGATTAGGGCTTCAAGCAATAGAATAAAAAAATACAAGACTTTGGACATCTTTCACTCTTTTAATTAAAAAAAAATTGAGGCATAATTACATATATTAGAATAACAGATCTTAAATGTTATTCTATGTATACATGTATCCCTCAGCTATTTTTAAATATCTTCTTTGGTTATTTTTTATTCCATTATGGTAATTTCATGACTCCACCAAGTAAATTCTTAAACCCCAGAACACCTTGGTAAAATACTGCAGTATTTTTATTTAATCTGTGTGGTTAAAAAAAAAAATCACCAGGCTGGGCCTGGTGGTGCATGCCTGTCATCCCAGCAGCTCAGAAGGCTGAGGCCAAAGGATCACAAGTTCAAAGTCAACCTCCACAATTTACTGAGACCCTAAGCAACTTAGTGAGACCCTGTCTCTAAATAAAATATAAAACAAGGGCTGGGGATATGGCTTAGTGGTTCATGCTTCTGAGTTCAATCCTCAGTACCAAAAAATAAAAATCACCAGAATGTGTGGATTTCTTCATTGTACAGTGAAATGAAAAATCTCTTTCACAGTCTTTAATATCCAGGACATAGTTAACTGAAAGTAATCTGGATGCTATAAATACAAACCGATTCCCTTAAAACTAACTGGGCTGAGAGGCTATCATTTAATCGTCCCAGGCCTCAGTTTCCTGGGCGAGATGGTAATGTGGTTGAAGTGGAGAAGTTGAGATAGCCCCTTTCCAGTCAGAAGTCCCATTTGTGTTTAATACTTTTTTTGGAGTCAAACTTGACTTCTATGAGTTGTAAAAGTGCAAAGTGAATCCCCAAACAACTGACTTCAAAACGTACAGCAGTTTTAAAACAAACTCTATGATTTTGCAGTGGGAAGAGGAGTTCCCCTGACAGTGTCCCCTTTAATTCTGTGTTGGCCCTTTATTGGGCAGGGAAGACCCCCAAGGATCACATGCTGCACTTGTTTCCGTCCTCTCTCGAGGCTTGTGACAGGCAGCACCCATCTGTAATGACCATCAGTCCCCCCATTCTTGAGATAGCAGTGACTGCCTCTGGGCTGGGGTGCTGAGTAGGCCCAGGTAGGGTTCGGGTCACCAGGCAGAGTTCCTGCTCCTTCCCGCTGATGGTCTTGAAGATGTCCTCCTCCTCCACCCAGTGTCTTGAGGGCTCCCTCTCACCCCCCCCCTCACCCCTTCTTCCTCAGGAGCTGGAGCAGTTCTTTCAAATCACACCAACCTGTCGCTCCCCTCCTGAAATTCCTTTAATGGTAGCTTAGTATAAGGACCTAGACCCTCACCCAGAGGAGCAGCAAGCTGTGATTTGGGACAGTCACTCTGGCCTGCCCTCAAGTCCTTAAATCCTCACTGTGCCCCTGGCCTCTGGGCCTTCCTAAGTGCCCTCCTCTCTCCTAAGAATCCCCTCCCTCCACTGGGTCTAGCCATCGAGTCGTCACCCCTTAAGCTCCCTCTCAGCTCAGTTATCATTTTTCCAGGGAGGCCTCTGCTGTCCCCCAGTTCACAATCCCTCCATCGTCCTCTCCTGGCCTTCAGAACCTTTGCCACAGGAGGGTTTTAGATACATATTTCTGGAGATAGGGCTGTTGTCCCTCGTTCTTCATTCATGTTCTTTATCCAACCCTCAGGAACCAAACATGTGGTGGCTGGTGGCCGTGTTATCTGAGGTCACTGTCCAAACCCTGAACCCATTAGCTTCAGATAGCCGGGGATGCCTGGACACCTACCTACGTGTCCCACACCTGGGTGCCCATCAGGCTATATCTGTTTTTTTTCCTCCTACCCATCCCATAGTTGGCACTCAGTGGAGGGGACGCTTGTCTGTGCATTTGCTGTCCCTTTGCTGTTGGACAGGGTAAAGCACTTTGTTTCTCTGCGTGACTCTAATGCTTTCCTAGTCAGTGAACTTCTTGGATTAACAACAGGCAGATCTCTTGGTTAAACCGTCAACAGCCCAGAGGATCCATGTTGTTTTCCATAGTTTTGGTCTAGACTTTGAAGAGTAGGAGCTGTCAGGCAATCAGGCTACTTTGTTGATATCTAAGAGGACAAACTCTAGTTCTGTGGTTGGAGCTAGTGTTGTGATTCCAAGAAGGGTTGGTCAACAGTTCAGTCATCATAGGAAGACTGTAGCTTGGAAGAAGTTTTGTCCATGTCAGAATGAATCAATCTAAAGTAACTATCCTTAGTCCTTTATTGCAGACTTCAGTGAAGTGAGTATTCATAGTGACCTTGGATAGTCAGGGTTGAGTCCCATAATATTCATAGTTCCCTTCTTCACTTACACAAGAAAAAAAGTGTGAAGTTTTGTCCTTAACTTTTTGAGGTTAATAATGTTTCTGATTGAATTTTAAAATAAAGCCTCTGCTTGTGTGATGATGAAAAGATCAAGGACTAAATATCCAAATTGGTGTTGGTGAAAGAATGATAGTTCTACTGATTAATTTCACCTGGGTTTTGCCAAGGAGCAGTCAAACCTTGATTAACCAGAATGTATGGGGGAAGCAGACTTGTCCCCCTACACTGAACTAGAAGAATGTGGCCAACGCAGCAGAAACAGCAGGATAAGCCCAGGGATTCATTCCCAGGTACGCTCCTGGCTGACTTGGGGATTCAGCCCTTTTGTGCCTGTAGGTGGTCATCATCCTCAGAGTTGATAAAACTGAGGCCCAGAATGATTGAATACTCCCTTAAGCAGTATCCTAGGCAAGAAAAGCTGGTGTTGATTTTAGGATAATTTCCTAACACCAGGAAAGTACATCAAAAAGGTGGAGTGTATTAAGGTGAAAGAGATCGGTGTGGAAGGTGTGTGTGTGTGTGTGTGTGTGTACATGTGTCGCATGTGTGTGCCTGTGAATAAAGGCTGCAAGAGGGACGCCTAGATATGAAAAGGGGACAATGTGTGGCCTCGGTCTCTGCTGCTGCTCCGTACAGAGCCACTCTGCCCATGTAGATTTGAGCCCTAGTTCAGAGGTTGGGTGCCTAAAGTGTTTACGGAGCTTCTCCACCCAGAAGGATCATTGTTTCATTGTGAGAAGTCAGGCGAGAACGTGGATTTATTATATGATTTTCAGGAAACGAGAAAGTTTAGATTCCTGATAATTTCATCAAGTCCTATTATGAACATACAAAGAAGAGACCTGAAGCCATTTAGCACTATTTGAAAGACTGTGTGAGTTGCCCTGCCTTGGTTTCCTGGTGTGATCTTGAACTTGAAATCCTCTGGAATCCAGAATTCACGAGCATGAGTAGGGAAGTGATTTCTCCTAGTGTCCCTGCCTATTTTCTAAGCCAGACCCCAGATACTGATCGTTTAGACCAGAAGGCATTGGATGGCATTTTTTCTCTATTCTTTAAAAACATACCTCTAACTGCAGAGGTGTGTTCACATCTGCGCTGGATGCCTGGCTTGCATGGCTGGATGGACTTCATCTTTTGCCTTCATCTAATGGTGAAGGTAAAAACAGATGTCAGCCTCTTGACATACTACTGAGTTCACTTAATCAGTTGCCTTACTATTACTTACTAGTACTCCCCAGCTCTGCAGTTTTGATATGTGGGTCAATGGAGCACTTGGAAGAATGTTAAAAATGTCTTAAAATAAAGATGACGTTGGAAGGTATCTTGAATCAAACCAAGTGACCCAAGTGTACGGTGGCCCTCTAAGGCTTGGAGTCACTGCTTTCAGCAAAGGCCATTGCCGTGCTTTGATTTAAATCAGAGCTGAACCACAAGAGCAGTATCCTTTGGCCTTTGCCACTTCCTCCGTTGTTGTTTCTAACCTAAATATTAAGACTTAGTAAATTGTCTTGAAGAAGGTAGCAGTTTTAAGACCTCAATGTAGCATATCATACGTGCACCTCATGATTCAAATACTTTACCTAATATTTTCTTTACCAAGCTGGAGGGGAAATCATCTCAATTCATGTCTGGCTGTTATTTTGTTAATATATTCATGCTGAATAGTTAGGAAAGAGGAAAAAGGTTGTATGTGGCATTTCCAAAAGGGCCTGGCCAAGTCAGTAGAGGGCAGATTCCTGTGTGGGATGCAAGGGTAGTGAGGTCGCTGGGGCCCGGGTCTGATGCTCCACGCCCAGGCGTTCTCCTCTCCGTTGTTTTGTGCAGCAGCGTTCATCTCACATGCGTAAAGGAGCCCGTGGCAGCCACTTGGTGACAGATTTAACATGCTTTCGTTCACATATTCAGTGCATCTTGGTGATTCATGAAAAAAAGAGATTTTTAAGTAGGAAGCGCTGGAGAAGATGATTTAGTTTTGAAATCATTCACTGTGCATTTTTGCAGCCGTTTTCTTAGAAACAACAGCATTCACCAGCACACCAAGATATTTTAAATGCGTTCCACTTACTGTGGTTTGTCTACAAGTCAGGCGGGGTTTTAAATAGACATTCAGTGAAACACCAGAGGCCCTTTGCCTGCTCTCTTACCTTAACACCATTATATGTTCACTTCATGTGCAAAAGAACTTTGTGAGAAGTTACTTAGATTTCGAAGGAAGAGCCCTCTGCCTTTGGCACCGGAGCTGTCATCTGTAGCTGGACCTCATATTAACATGAAAATGTGAGGAACATCTGCATCTGGGGAGAGCAGCACTAATGAGGGCAGTCACCACCTCTGGGACTTGAGATGCAGCAGATCCCCACACGTGTCCACCACATGAGCAGGTGATGATACATTGAAGTCTGCAGACTCTGTTATATTTTTTTAATAGATCTCCTCCAAAGTGAATATATTATCATACACAATTTATGTATGAATGTTCATACCTAGAATTTGCGTTTCCTAAACCATGAACAAGTTTTGCTGTGAAAAGAACACCAGAGAAAAGCAGTGAGCTGAAGTGACCATAGACTCGGGCTCAGAAGAGTCCAGTTCGTGGCCTAGGTAACCAACTCTGCTGGGGGTTCTTTGTGCGTCTCAAAAATCTCTAAACATGGGGCTGGGGTTGTGGCTCAGAGTGCTCGCCTTGCACGTGTGAGACCCTGGGTTCAATCCTCAGCACCACATAAAAATAAATAAGTGAAGTAAAGGCATTGTATCCAACTACAACTAAAAACTAAATATTAAAAAAAAATCTCTAAACATGATGTCACTGTTGGCCCTTTGTTCACAAATACCAGTAGTTCATAACCATTTTTTTGTGAGAATACTATATGTAGCAGGACCCAAAGACCAGCCGATGTCTGTTATTAACCAGCTAAATCTTAACATTATCAGGAACCAGGAACATATGTTGGCAAATGTTTGATTTCAGAAAAAGAAACAAATTTATAATTCTAATAGCCCTTTGTAAATTATCTGTGTTCAAATATGCTATGTTGTGAAGTTTTAACCCTAATCAGACACTTCTATACCATGTCAGGATTAGCTAACTAATGTCCTTTTCTATATCTCTGTACCATTTTTAAGAAGAAATTTAAAATGGGTTCAAGGAATTTACACCAGGAAGAGGGAAAGGTACGTTTTCCAGGAGGGTTGATTTCTTAGTGACTTTGCCATCCTGAAATGATTGAAGAAGTGAAACTTTATTATTTTAAGTTCTGTGGAGAAGCAAGATAGTCCCAGGTTTTTCTGGGAAGAGCGTGTCCTTCTCCTTTGCCAGGGCTTTCTATGAAGCAAGGCTGGAAGGAGAAGGTCAAGGGTTCCTATTGCTCCATCCATTCCCCTAGAAGTTGTAGCCTGATGTGTCATGCACGCATGAGAAGGCGCTGGTGAAGAGAGACGTGCTTTGGTGGTGACAAGAAATGAAGTGGAGGCAAACAACCAACCCGTGGGTTGACTGTGGGACCCACGGTGGCCTTGGAAAGACAGGGGCAGAAGTGATTCTCATTCTGGAGGAAGGTTTGGGGGGAGCTGGAAGTCTGAGCCGTGGAGATGGGTGGGGGAGGCTCTATAATTCTCCCACCTGGGGTACCGCTATAATCACTGTGCAGATGTTAGAGGTGGCTCAGACCAGGTGCAGCTGGGCCAGGGGAAGAGGAAGGCGCACAGATGTTTGGGTACCTCTGCCAGGAAACCCCCACCCATTGCTGAAGCAGGACTGGGGTGCTGAGCACAGCTGTGCAGACTTCCTGATCCCTAGGGTCCCTTGGGGATCCTTCTGAAAGGAAAGGACGGTGTCACAGCTCACACCTGACCCCACCTGGGACTTCTTCCTCCCAGAGTTGCGCCATCCATCCTTCCTGACCCAGGTGTGGCCCCGGGTGTGTACACATGTAGGCAGAGAGCATTGCAGGCTCACCATGGGTGCAGAGAAGCAGAGACCGACTCCATTAGAGGAAGCGAGACTTGACTTTCCTTTCTTGAAACACACTTTATCTTTCTCCCCCCCTTTCTTCTAATGTTTCCACTGGGTGGTGCTGCAGGAATTCCTACCTTTTGCCTTGGATCTACCCTTCCCAGAAAGACGCCTCTGAAGCATAATAGGAGGAAGTCCTGATTTAGAAAGATTTTACAGTTTCTACACAATAGAAGAGTTTGGAGGATGCTCTGGCAGGAAATGGCTCAGTTTCTGAATGTGGAAAAACCACCATCATTCTGTATCACACAGAAGTGTTCTCGTTGCCCTGAGGATATATTTTGAGTTTTACCAGCTTCTTTACCAGTTTTACCAGCTTTCAAGTTTATCTAAAAGATTATTGTGGTTTCCTTCTTGTGGAAGTGGGATGTGAGATTGCCTTTATTTTGACTTTTGTAAAGCCATCTTAAAATTTCTAAGTAAATACCTTTTCAATGGTAAGATAACCATAGATGTTAAGGGGGTAAAAAAAAAAAATCTCTGTTAAGGCTTTATTTGGAGCTGAAGACAGTCTTCCATTCTTATTTCAAAAATCATTTCCACAATGTATAGATCAAAAGGATTCCTTTGTTTATTTGCTTGGCGGAGCTGGGGACGGCGCCCAGGATCTCATGCTAGGCCAGCATTCTACCACTCCTACATCTCTAGCCTAGATGACATATTTTTTTACTTTCAAAATACTCTTAATCTTAAAAACAATTTGCTAGTATGTAAGGAGAGGACTGGGGCTGGTCTGATTTGCCCTTTTACGAACAAGAAGACCCCAAGGAGAGGAGCGGACCCCTCCGCTTCAGACGGCACGAACGCGGAGGCTTGGGCAGTATGGGAATGAGTAAAACTCCCCCCTTTCCCCCTGAATGCACAGATTCAGCTTTATTAATGTTAATAGTACAGAAAATGGGCAAAAGATTTTCCATTCAAGCAAAGGCCTCCAAAACATACGAGTCAAGAGTATTATGGGATGGGGAGGTTAGTGCTGGAGATTGGGGAACTAATTAAAGCTTGGATTTCAGGACAGTTGGCAAGATTTTAATAAGTTTCACTGGCTGGCCAGGCAGCCTGGTTTCTCCGTGCAGTCCTGGACACCACTTTCTTAGAACCTGGGACAGGCCTTTCTTTGAGGTGTTTCTTTTCCCAGGAAAGTTGCTGAGGCCCCACTGGGGGCTGGGTGCCATCCAGGTGCTGTCGCCCAGTTTCAGTGGGGTTCTCAGCATGGCCTCCTTCCCACGTGGAGTGGTCGTCACGATTCATTTCAGAGTGACAGGACACACCCATGTGTTTCAGGCCCTTCTCAGGGGTCAGGCTTGCTCCCTTAGGTACCTATGAGCTCCATGATGATTCCACTGTTCTGTGTGCACACGCCCAGTGGAAGGACTGCTGCTTCTGTATCTGAGGAGGAACCGAGTTCTAGAATCCTTAGCATCTCTTGTCCTCAAGAGCCAATGCTGATCATCTCATGGGGGGGGGGGGGGCGCACCTGGCCTATCTAAACCGGCATTCACATCTTCCAACAGAGGGAATTGGTCAGAAAGAAGTGGCAGGGATCAGTTCAAAGGTTCTTTCTTGAAACAGAACTCAATCAGAGTCATTGGAGTCACAGATGAGGCAAACCCAGAGAGGAACAAGGATATTTCCTGTCTTGATCCCTAGTGGGAATGTTGCATTGGATTTGACGTTAGCAGGAGACATCTCCGAGTAGCAGTGGCCATGCATATAAGAAGGGAATCCTCCACGGGGGATGCGTGGTGATCATGAACGTGGACTTGTGAGTCAGATGCTCCTGGATGTGTGTCGGTCTGTCCTTCTCCTTCCTGGGGCCCAGTGTCTGCTTTCATATTTTAAGTCCTGGCTTTCTCATAGCATAGTGAACTAAGCATGAAATTTAGGTGGCATGTATAAAGCACTCAGCACCATGCCTGGTACATACATGGTCATTACATGTCAGCATTAAAAAGGAAAAGCTTCTATATGAGTGGATTTTTTTTTTTTTTTTTTTTTTTTTTTTTTTTTTTTTTTTTGGTCTGAGCCTTGAGAATTCCACAGAATCTCAGTATTGGTGGTGGTAGAGGCTAGAACCAACATTTCCTTAGAATAGGGCTCTTGACTGATACATTGATTGTGTCTGTATGTATACACACATTTTTCCCCCTTTACATTCTCAAAAGGATCCATGAACCAAATACATGAAGAAGATCCTGCTCTGGGGTTGTGACTGAGTGTGTGTGTGTGTCTGTGTGTGTATGTATACACACATCTGTTTTATGTGTATGATTACATTATTTTAGGGTAAGTGTTAAGATTGTCTTAAAAACTGTAATTTCATATAGTTCAACCTAATTGTGGTGATAGGAAACAATTTGTAATAGTATCATAATGAAATTAATTATAATGAGGTAGGATCACAGCTTATTTTCATGTTATCTATCCGAATGTACCAAATTAAAATCCATCAGGCAGCCTTGGACCACTAGTATTTTTATATTTTATATATATAATGCTATCTAAAATAAGATTTTTTAGATCGATTTAACTATGTGTAATAACACATCCAATGAATCCTGTTCCTAGTTCCATGCTCTCTTGATCCAAATGACTTTAGGAGAATCTGCTTAGGATTTTTTTTTCCCCCTGTTGAATTCATATGGTTAAGTCCTTTGGGGAGGCCAGAAATCCTCAGAGTTCTCTCGGACAGTTAAGCACATCAGTGATCTTTGAGAAAGCAGGGTTTGGCTGTCGTGTTGAGGGTTAAAACAGCTGACACACAAGAGCAGATGAAACTAGAGCTGCAGTTACAAAGTGGGACAGATGTGGGAGGCCAGGTTTCCTGTGGCCCATTTTCCAGTTTCCTGCCTGCAACCTGCAGAAGAAGAGGAAGCTTAATGTCACCAAGTCCGAGAACTGGAGGGGGATGTGCTTCAAGCCAGAAAAGTTTCATGCCAACAATGGGGACAACAAAAGCCCCTGCAAAGAAAGTGAATGTTCAGGATTTCATCCAAAAAACAGCTGGGAAGTTACAGCCCATCTGCTTAAAGAAAAAGCCTTCTCACGGGCCTGCTCTTCCACGGGAGACCCCAGGGCAGGTCTGACCCAGGATTTTACAGCCCGACTCATCTTTCAAGACAGGGTCTGCTGTTCTGATGCGATGGGTTACTTGAAAAGATTTTCCCTGCAGTGACCAGGCCTTCTAAATCTGTTTCCTGGGCACACTGGTGAATGGGGGAGGTGGATGTGGTTAACCAAGTGGCCAGAATGGAATCCTGGGTGACCTGCTGGCTGCTTTGATCTGGCAGGCTTGCGTTCCTTTAACTGCCCCATAACATCTCACCTGATATTTTCAAATAAGAGATTGAATGGAGGTGTGTATGTTCACGGTGACATCTCTCACGGTCTGTTTGTATGGCTACCTTGCGATCCAGGTGGGGACATGCAGGGCTCTGTTTTTCAGAGCCAGTGAGGAAGTGGGCGAGTCCATCTTTGTTCTGAGGGGGGAAATTACTAAGCCTCCAGGCTCTTTAGTTCTTTTGAGGAGTCGGATTGTGCAATCCCGCTGTAGGGGTAAAGAAGTTGAAGTCCAAAGTAACTGACTCACTGCACACCGTTTTATTGAGCACCTGCTGTATGTCAGTGTTGTTTTGGAATTTGCTGGGTGATGCTGATGGATGAAAATAAATAGCTCCAGCTGGGCACGGTGGCACACGCCTGTAATCCAATGTTACCGGAGGCAGAGGCAGGAGGATCTCAAGTTCAAAGCCAGCCTCAGCAATGGTGGGGTGCTGAGCAACTCAGTGAGACTGTCTCTAAATAAAATACAAAAATAGGGCTGGGAATGTGGCAGTGGTTGAGTGCCCCTGAGTTCAATCCCTGGTACCCAATAAATACATAAATAGCCCCAGCTTAGCCCCCACTGTGGAACCTTGTTGGAAGCTGCCATCAGGCAGATAAGAAGGCAATGTGAAGGCAAAGTAATGACACGGGCCGTACAGGACACTGTTCTGACTTTCCCCACACACCATCTTATTTAAATGACTTGTGTCTTTGAGGCACAACAGGTGTATGCTTCTGGAACAAGCAGTTATTTTTTTACTCTGTAGATGGAGTATCTCTTCTTCTCCAAGCCCAGGAAGAATAAACTCTATATCAGGAACCTTAAGAAATTTGGGGAACCTGCCAAGTTTAGAGATCAAAGAGGTACCTGGTGAGGAAAGCTGGACTGAGAATAGGCCCTTGCCCATCTTGATGTGGGCCTTCTCTGAAAATGTGGGATAAGATAGGGTTGGGTTGTGCAGGGGGTAGGGGTAGGGGTGGGGGTGGGAAGGGGCATGAATTTCAGGGTGCCGGAGGAAGTCAGAAGGGCCCAAAGATACTTTCTCAGCAGGAGTCAGTGTAACCATCCATTTACTTTTCCAGAGAAAACTCACCCATATAAAAGTCACCAGTGAACTAACTGAACTGCTTCTAATTTACCCAGAAACAACCCAGTGTCAGAAGGAGAGAGGGATGGTTCATACACACAGGAAATTATATATTTTGTTATGATAGTGGTAGTCAGTGATTTCTTCTGAGAGGTCTCTCTTTCCTCAGTTGAAAGCGTTATTTAAAAGACAATGCAAATTATAAAGGGTACATCCATAGAAGGACCAATGTGTATCTACTCCTTTTTTCCTATTCCCATTGTTCATTAAAAAACGAACAATCTGTAGATATTTTAGAACAGAGAATACAATTTTTTTAATTAATGGAAAAGCTTTGGGGGACATAAACTTGGTCTCATGCATATATATTTTTTTACATGTGATCATGGACAATAATTACAATGCTTTTTTTGAAAATAAATTTTAATAATCTTAGCTTCATCTCACAGACTTTTTGTTATTTATAACAAAAACAATTCTGAACTTGTAAGGGCTGCTTTATTTATCAAGTTATCCTTATTGACTCAATGCCTTAAGGTTTTTCTGTGCTTAGTTATTGCAAACTCCACATAATACAAAATATTTTCTTCCACTTCCTTGGTTCCAGTGTGGTTTGTTTTATAATACAAAGTGGTTTCTGCCCTTTTTCTTGGACAGTGATAACATAGTGGTTAAGAAACATGTAGATGCTTAAAACTACAAAGTTAAAGTTGGTAGGTTTTCAGCAGGAGAGCTCAGACTCCTCATTTTACTAACCCTGCAAGTTTCAATAAACAAAACCACACATGCTTACTGAGCACATACTCTGTGTATTTGCACAGGAATATTCTTCCTTTCTTGGGGACTCTCATAACTAATTTTTCTTTCTTTTTAATTGGTTAATTTCTTTAGTTTTCACAACATAAAAATTTAAAAAAATCAAAGATGATCATTCTGCCTCCTCAGCCCCACCCCAGTGAAACTTGAAAAATGAAACCCGGAACATGCAAGGAGAAGTGCTAGGTTGCCATCAATAGAAAAGCAAATAGGTGGGTATTTCCACATATGAGAATGGAAGCAAAAACCCCACTTCGCCTAAGGATTCTGTGCAGCCAAAGCACATTAGGACGTCTGGCGCCACCTTGTGGCGGACAGGAGGAGACCCACCTCCAAGAAGAGGAGCGCGACTCCTAAGAGGCAGAGAGGGGTAGGCCACCTGAGGATGAGCTAGTGTCACGTGACCCAGCAGAGCTCCAGTAGGCAGAGAGGGACACTGGGACAACACACCATGTTCTGTCTGTAGCATCTTTCACTTTGAGACTCTGTCCAGATTAAAGAATGAATCCAGGAGGTTTAAACACAGAAGGCAGACAACAATCACTTAGAATCTGCAGAAATGTCCCCTTTGGGGCCAGGGGTACCACCTCTTGACTGTGGACCACCTCCCCACTTCTCTGCCTGTTGCCCTGACAACTGCCTCCCCGAATCCCTCCTAATCATCACTGGCCCTTGTCATCTTTTCTCTCTGATCCAACAGTCTCATCCACTTGGCTCCCTGGCCCCTTTCAGGGGACAAGATGAATGGGAGCAGGGCTAGCCCCAGGGACAGTGGGACCCCCACCGCACCAGGTGCAGCACCTTCACCAGAGCTGCTTAGGCTGGAGCCAGAGAACAGGCGCTCTGGAATCTGTATTATCTGCAAGAGTTTACAACTGTGTTTTCATTTCTGTTGAGAGTCTGAAAAAATAAACAGAAGCACACACTAGGGCACCTGATAAACACACAGCAGGCGCCATGCTGTTCAGAGTTCTCCTGGGTGCTTGGTGCCCGTATCGGGGTCATTGGCCAATGAACAAAGAACCACATTGGATACAGTTTCTGAATGATGCCTGTGAGCCAGGTGAAGGCCACATGATATCAGCCTGCTCTATGAAGAGGGCTCCTTGTTTCTTAAACAGTAGTAGCAGTTAACATCTAAGTAGCGCTCACTGTGTACCAGGTACAGAGTATCAGTAACTTCTGTGATCCCTACAGCAACATTGTAAAGGAGATACTTTCATCACTATCCTTATTTTGCCCTTGAGGCTACTGAGGCACAGAGAGGTTAAGTACCTTTCCCAAAGACCAGCAGCCAGATGGGACTAGTGCTTGCATTTGAACCCCTACGGTCTGGCTCCAGAATCTGTTCTTATCCACTAAGCAGCCTTTCTGATAGACAAAAGTAGTTCCTTCTCTCACTTTCCAGATATATAAAAAATAATGTTTTAGTTGAAAACAAAAACCCCAAAACTATTGTAATGTCTAGACTCTGCATTGTCTAGACCCCTGATATAATTCTGATTTTATGGAAGCTATTTTACAACCTTGTTAATTATAGAGAACTGGGAGCAAAATAATTCTTTTCTATAGATATGCAAATTCTGTACTGTCTCACAGTGTTTCATTGACTCCCCTCCCAACCTCAGTTTTGTCTCCATTAGCATATTTTTCAGCAATTCTAATCTATAAATGCCTCTATTATTCAAATTCTTTCCTGAACCCATTATAACATCTGCCGGTTCCCTTGATGGCTAATGGGTAAAATACCATCTTTGACATGTGTTCATTTTTATGTCTGTACGGCAGCCATGCTTTTACAACCTTTTGAAAATTATTATTTTTTTTAACACAGGAATTTTTCCTCCCTTACCTTCTCAATGAGGCCTTTGATGACCACCTCGATACTTCTGCCACCCCCTGCGGGCGTGCCCTGCTCTCCTGGCCCCTTACCTGGCTCTGGTTTAATTTTTCCATAGCCCTTATCTTCCCGCGTATGTAGTTAAGTTCATCAGGACTTGCTGCTCATGGCCTGCTTCTTTTACCAGACTGTAAACTCTAGAGGGACAGAAGCCCTTGTGCTTTCTGTTCACTGATGTGTCCCAGTTACCCAGGAGTGAGGCCCTCTCTCAAAATTAAAAACTAAAAAAAGGGCTGGGGATGTGGCTCAATGGTTGAGTGTCTTGAGTGTCCCTGAGTTCAATCCCTGGTACCAAAAAAAAAAAAAATAAAATAAAATAAACAAACAAAAAAACCCAAAAAGCGAATCATCTTGAGAAGCTTCATATCTAGTTTTGTTGTTTATATTTAAGGGAGACGATAATAAAAATTATAATAGGGAGAACTTGTCAGTTTCTCTGCTCTTTTAAAGGTGGTCTGTATATGATTCAAACTTGACAAGTTATTTTATTATTTTAATTACTTGACATCATAATTGTACATATTTATGAGGCACAGTGTGATGTTTTGATACGGGCGTAGCTGTGGGATGATTGAATCAGGATAATTAGTATATGCATCACATCCAACATTTACCATTTCTTTGTGGTAAAACATCCAACATCCCCTTCCAGCTATTCGGAAATACACAATACATTATTGTTGGCTACAGTGCCCCAGCCGTGTAGTAGGGCCCCAGAATTTGTTCCTCCTGTCTACCTGCAACCGAGTGCCCCTCCCTGTCCCTGTTCTCCCCAGCCTCTGCTCACCGCTGTGCTACTTCACTTCTGTGAGACTGACTTTGTCTAGATTTCTCCTGTGACTAAGATCATGCAGTGTTGGTCTTTCTGCTTATCTCACTGGACATAATGTGCTCCTGGTCTATCCTTAGTATCACACATGACAGGGTTTCACTTTTTTAGAACTGCATAGTACTCCGTTGTGTACATACACCACATTGTCTGACTGTTCATCTGCAGATTGGGTCATTTAGGGAGGTTGTAGATCTTGGGCTGTTGTGAATAGTGCTGCAATAAACCGGCAAGGACAGATGTCCTTTTGACACACTGATTTCATTTCCTTTGAGTTTGTACCCAGCGGTGGGATTGCTGGGTTGTATGATAGTTCTATTTTTAATTTTTGAGGATCCTCCATGGGTTTCCCGTGGTGGTTGTGCTCATTTACATTCCCACCAACAGGGTGTAAAAGTTCCCATTTCTCCATTTTCTGTCCAGCACTGGACAAGCCAGTGTCCTCCACCAAGCTGAGGAAGTGACAGTCGAAGGACTCGGAAGGCTGAATGGAGCTGGTGGAAACTATTGGTCAGTGGGTATGGCTGGGTAGAGTAGGTCACTGGGGACATGCCCTTGGGAACTCTCTCTTGTCACTGGCCTGCCCCTCTGCACCTCCCCCCTTTCTCTTTGTCTCTCTGCCTGAGAAGCAGCGGAAAACCTCTGAAACCATGAGCCCAAATAAATCTTTCCTCCTCTAAGTCGTTTTTCTCAGGTATTTGTCATAGTGACGAAAAGCTGACGAATAGCAAGGAGAAGGAGCGGGGGTGGGGGCTGAGAGCAGCAGCGTTGCTCTTTGGAGAGTGGGAGTGGAGAGAGGTCCATGGCAACTGCTGTGCGGGTCATCTGTGGTCAGCTCCAGTAGAAATGGCAAGAGGCCATCTAGAGATAGAAAGGCCCTGCAGGAACAGGTGGAGGTGAGGCCAGAGGAAGTCAGAAAAGAGGGGGCTTCTCTTCCTGTAGGAGCCATGTGCCTTTTAAAGTGGACTGATGCTCCCTCATAGGAAAGTGCAGTGCTCGATTTTCCATAAGGAATGGCAATGCTGGGCGCCGTAGCACACATCTGCCATCCAGTGGCTGGGGAGGCTGAGGCAGGAGGATCGCGAGTTCAAAGCCAGCCTCAGCAAGGGCAAGGCGCTAAGCAACTCAGTGAGACCCTGTCTCCAAATAAAATACAAAATAGGGCTGGGGATGTAGCTCAGTGGCTGAGTGCCCCTGAGTTCAATCCCTGGTACCTAAAAAAAAAAAAAAAAAAAAAAAAAAAAAAAAAAAAAAAAAAAAAAAAAAAAAAAACTTGATAAAATTTCCTGCATTCAAAATCAGGTCTGGACAGAGGAAGGGAAAGAAAAACATTTTCTAATTAGGAAAAAAGAGTTCATTTGGGCAAATGTAAAAATGAAGAAATCTTGACCTGGATGTAGAAGGCAAGATTGGGAAGGGAAGGCTAGGGGTGTGGAAAAAAAGAAGGCTGGATGAGGTGGGGGCCGAAACACGGATGGAGGGAGGGAATAAATTTGGGGGCTCTACAGCCCAAAGCTGACTGTCACTCACAACAACCTAGGGTGTATTTTATGAAGACCTATGTGAGGTGCTCAAATTCTCCCACCATAAACCGAGATGAGAGGGAAATGCCAGTTGCCCCGTTGATCGCTGTGTGCTGTATGCATGTGTTGAGACACTGAGCCCCATTAATGTGTGAGTTAATACATGTTAATTTAAAGACCAAAAGAAAATTATCTGGGAAACATTTTTAAAGCCTTGTAGCATTTCTTTCATATGTTTTATAGATTTTAAGCTGGGCATTGTTGGCAGTGAACTAAATGAATTTAAGCTCATGAAATCTCTTAACTTCAGGCCTCCATTGACATAATAATGTGTCACATGTAAGTCTCAAGTTCAACAGCTTTCTTGGACATTTTATTCATTGGCGCCACAGGAGGTGGTCTGAATTACATTCCTTTATAGTGGCTTCCAGAATAAATGCGACTTTATTGTATTAGTGTGTTAAGGTATCAGAGTTTCTTAAGGACTATAGGCGTTGAGGAATTAATTTAGGAGATACATCATTTTTTTCAGATGGATTTGCTCACGTGGACCGTGTTCACCGGAGAAGAAGGGCATCCTCCCCAGTCACAGTGTTGAAACTTTTTTTTCTTTTCCAACAACCCAGAGGGCAAAATTCACAGCTGGCAGAGGTGTGATAGAACAGAACGTGTGATTATGTGTGAAAACAACAGTAAATTATGAAACTCAATTTCATCATCATTAGAATCAACAGTGGAACTAGATGTCAAAGAAACACAGTCTGTTCCCTCAAAGGGAGAGGACAGGAGCCCGGTGGTCAGCTGGTGGCCTGCTGCCCACTGTGCCCTGCCCCCCTAGCACCCATCTTTAATCACACAGATGGCTCTGGCCAGGGAGGTGTAGGGGCAGAGCTGCCCAGGGCCACCCTGGCCTCCCAGAATGCCTTCTGCTGGGAGCAGGCAGGAGTGCCCCATCTTTGCAGATAGGATTATCAGCTCAAGGGGACCGCCTGAGATGGGTCTCTGAGTAATGCATGGCGGGATTTCCCACAGAGGAGCTTTATGTGACTGTACAGTCATCGCACCTGACTCACTGAGGAGGGTCGAGGAGAGGCTGAAGACAGCTCTGGAGCAGAACAGGCCCTTGCACCGGGCAGGCCGCGGCAGACACTTGGGGCCTGTTCCCTGAGTCACCTCCGGTGGACTGAGTCCCTCACTGTCCGCCCCTCTGAATAATCCTCCAATGAGTCCCCAGGCACCCAGCCACCACCCGAGCCCTGCTGGGGCCTGAGAGTTGTCAGGGCCCGCTCTGTGACTCCTGGTTCCCAGTCTTCTGGGCCCACGTCCTCTCATCCAGGCAGGGAGCCCCTGAAGCAGGAAGCCCCTGAAGCAGGAGGTCTTCATGCTCACCTTGCTCTCCTCTGCCTGTTCCCCTTCTGCTCTTGGGCGCCTCCTTTTTCCTTCCCCACTTCCCTTCTGTCTTGGCCTCAGGCTGTGGCCTTAGCATCCCTGGCTGCCACTCAGCCCACTTGGGGCCTCTGAGTAGAGACACGACTCTGGTGCCCCCACATCTGGTAGCATGCTTTTACGAGTCTGGACACACTACAGCCTTGCGATCGTGAGCTCAGGAGTGTGAAGATAGTGGCACCCCATGAAGGGAGGAACAAATGGGCTGGGTGTTGTAACAGTCAGCTTTGGCTGTCACAGTACTGCGTAACAAATGGTCCCAAGAATCATTGGCTTACAGTGGCATTTGTTTTCTCATCAGTCAGCCTCAGGGGAACTGCTTTACATGCTGAGTTGGTAAACCTGGTCTCCAGGCTTTGGGTTGAGCTCAGGCCAGCTCCATGGTCTCATTCTGGGTCAGCAACTTCACACAACTCAGGAGGAAAAGTGTAGATGTGACACTTTTCAGACCTTGACTCCGAATGAGGATGGTGCTACACATACCCAACAGTCCATTGGCCAAATCGAGGCCTGTGGCCAAGCCCCGATATTAACATGGTGGGAAGAAAGTACCACGTCCACTGTCGTGTGTGGTACTGCGCAGCAGCTTGACCCTGGGAAGGAGGGAAGGGCCTATCCTACAGGCTCTAATCCACAGTGTTGGAACACCGTGAGGAATTCCCAGAGCTCCAGGGAGGCCTGGCGGGTGGAAGCACAGGGTCAAACATTTGCATCAATGTTTCTGTTGCCTCCTGTCCCACTGGGAACTTGATGGTCCCTGTCAGTTGAAGGTGGAGAGGGGGCTGGTGGCTGACCACTTTCCCACCCAGCACCTCCTTCCCCCCACATCCCAAGCCCACGGGATGGGCTTTTAGGTGAGTTCCTCTGAGCATCCCCTGAAGTTTTAAAGGTATTTAAAAGCTCAGTCTGGAGTGTTTGGCTGAGGCAACGGTTATCAATTCTTAGTACCAGTGACGAAGAACGCGTGTGGCCCCCTTGCAGATCATCAGCAGGGCGGACCACACTCAGAGCTGGAGCCCATGAGGTGCTGCAGAGCCCAGCAGTCGGCCTGACCGGCCTCGGGGGTGGCTCTGAGCAACAGTGAAATGAATTACTGTCGTGTGGACTGAATGACCATTGTGGCGAATGTTGACTTGGATAAAGGAATAAACTCCCTTAAAAATACCATACAGAGGGCTGGGGTTGTGGCTCAGCGGTGGAGCACTCGCCTGGCATGGGCAGGCCCTGGGTTTGATTCTCAGCACCAAAAAAATTACCATACAGAAAAGGCCCCGTGGGTACTAGGAGTGCGTCCTCGATCTGCTTCCCTTCCATAGTGTTGCACCCTTGCCCCCCAAAACAGTAAGATGCTTTCTTCTGGCAAAACTTGTAAAAGGAAATAAGGAAACACGTGCTTACGGGGTGACTGGGTATTTTCACGTCCATCCCTGTGTGCAGAGGGAGAAGGATGATTGTTGTCACTGTCTCGGATGAGTGGGGAGTTGTGGTGTTGATGATGGATACAAGTAACCCTCCCGTGCTGGGAGGACCACATTTTTCTTTCTTTTTGGTACCAGGGATTGAACTCACGGGCACTCACCCACTGAGCCCCATCTCCAGCCCTGTTTGGTATTTTATTTAGGGACAGGGTCTCTCCGAGTTGCTTAGTGCCTCTCTTTTGCTGAGGCTGGCTTTGAACTCACAGTCCTCCTGCCTCAGCCTCCTGAGCTGCTGGGATTATAGGTGTGCACCACTGCGCCCAGCAGGAGGATCACATTTTAGTGTGTGTGTGTGTGTGTGTGTGTGTGTGTGTGTGTGAACATGTCCCGCTGAATCCACTATTCTGTATGGCTGTAATGCACCAATAAAAATTAATTAGAACAAACAACCCTTCCAAGGCCATTTTCTGGCTGCCAGATCTCCCAGAGTCATGCATCTTTCTTTCTTCTGCCCATTGCTGTCCCCTGGACTGTCCTGAGGACTTCACTGTCCCCTTACTTTAGTAGAGGACAATCCCTCATTTCTGTCAGGCTTGACTCCTCTCTGGTGCGTTTTCCATTCCGGAAGCCAGATTTCTGCCCTCTGGTCTTGCCCTGGTTTCCTTGGCCCGGTGCTGAGACGTCAGTCCATCCTGCACAGATCAAAACTGAGGGCTCTTGCAAATCCACTCCCGACAGCTGACCTATAGTGAAGCCCTTGAGGCCAGCCCAGCCATTTCCTACCTCCTAATTAAGCAAACAAGTATCAAACAAATGGGTCATTATTGTTGTTTTCGCAATTATTTTAGGACCAGTACTGATCGGGACAGAAGTTGAGAGACTCTAGCAGGTCGCCCAGGAGCTGGGTCGGGATGGACCAGTAGATTCTCACCAGGCTCTGAAGCAAGGGAACAGCATTTTAGGAAGAAGGAACAGCACCTACAAACTCTCCTCCATCGTCAAAGCAAAGCCTTTTTTTTTTTTTTTTTTAGTGTTTCTTCTCCCATTGGGAGAAAGCACTTCTCCATGTGTGTACCTGCAAACAGGACAAGTGCCTGGGGAAGGCTTCCATTGGCCAGGACTGGTTCTTCAGTTCTATGCATCTGCTGGTGGCACAGGCTACGCTCGGGCCTTGCGCTGTGTTATGAGATTGCAGCAGTACAGAGTGGCAGTGCAGAGTCCCTTCTTCTGGAAGCTCAGCATGTTTTAAGAGGGGACAGTCACACCCAGGGCTGTGACAGAGGGCTTAGAGGCCCCTGTATAAATGCACTTAGCACATATACCGCATTTCAGCACATAACTGGTTAGAGACTGGCCAACAAAGGATTTGGCAGTATGGGCAGGAACAGCCCTGGCGTTAAGTCAGGAAGACCTTGGAGACTCATTCCACATGTGCTCATTTCGTTCATCTTTTCTGTATCAATCCCAGTGCCCTGCTGTTCCTTGCTGGGACATGTGTAGTGAATCCCAGGGTCACAGGGTTTCCCTGTATTTCTGGATCGAAGTTGCTTACAAAAATGCAGAGATAATATTCTATGTTTGTATGAATATATTGAAAGAAATCCCTGCTGTCATGGATAATGAAAAGGAAAAACAAAAACTTTTTTAAAAAAATGCAGCCAGAAAGCACCGGGTTCCAGGTGGGGTTCTGATGGGGTTCCGATGGGGTTCCGGGTGGGGTGGAAGGGAGGTGGCTTTCTCTTAGGTGCACTGGAGGAGATGGGGCATCCTGCAGCCCCTGTCCCCTGCCGGCCGGGTGGCCCCTGACCTGGCCCCCTCTCCCCCCAGGTATGGAGAGTGCAATCACGCTGTGGCAGTTCCTGTTGCAGTTGCTGCTGGACCAGAAACACGAGCATCTGATCTGCTGGACCTCCAACGATGGTGAATTCAAGCTCCTCAAAGCAGAAGAAGTGGCCAAGCTGTGGGGACTCCGCAAAAACAAGACAAACATGAACTATGACAAGCTGAGCAGAGCGCTGCGATACTATTATGACAAGGTAAACCCTTGACCTTGCATGAGCCTGCCTGGGGGGAGGGGGGTCCCCTTCCTATTCCGGGGATGAAAGCAGATAGTGGTGCTTCATGAATCAAGTTAGAAGATGAGAGAGGGGCCCCTAGAGCCCTTCCTAACAAGACCTGTTGGAGGATCTCTCTCCCTTCTCTGGAGCCTTTTGGAGGTTACTGTGGGTCGGGTTTTATTTTCTCTCTGTCTTTTACCTGCAGTAGGTTGAAGAATCTCACTGGCCACAGGAATTAGAAGTCAGGCGGTTGCGGGGCTTCTCTAACATTGACTTGCTCCAGGGACGTAAGGAGTGTTCAAATCTAGAAAGTCTGTTTTCTCCCTTCTGGTTTGCAGTTCGGTCAGGAGGACCTTTCCTGAGCAGTCGGGGCATGGACACATGATTTTTAAGGTTCCGTTGTCTCAGTGTCCCCATGTACAACATAGGGATCCTTAGAGTGCCCATCTCAGGCCAGTTGTAAAGACTGACCTGTCCCTTCTGGGTTGGGTTGTGAAGACTGACCTGTCCATTCCAGGTTGGGTATTTTGAACAGTGTTTGGTGCGTGGTGTTTGCAATTTGATGGGAAGCTTCTCTAATCACAAGAAAGCCTATTTTCATTTCTGAGTCACAGAGATAAAACAGAATGCTTGGTTAAGTGAAAATACAGCGTAATTGCCAGAGACAGTTGGGGTGAGTTTTAATGCATTCCTGGACAAGTGGTTTAAGTGCTTCTGGGGCAGAGCTATCGCCATTTAGGAGAACCACTTTAGGCCTGTAATTGTTGACCGTTTCTATTCAAATCTTTTTGTGGCTGAATATTTAGCCTCATAGACATGAAGACTTACAGTCATCCTAACGGTAGGCTTTTGTTCTGGTTTACCGTTCCTATTGAAAGGTGAATTAAAAATTGATTTAAATAGTAGACCCTGATCTATATTTAGTGCCTTCTGTCTGCCAACCTCTTTGGAATTGAAGACATAAGGATTACACATTTCAGGAAGTGAAGACATCTTTAATTATAAAGTGTGCCTTTATATGATCATAATTGCATATGATTATGTCATTGAAATGCTAAAGGTGCTTTCCTTTAATGTGGCAATTAATTAACCCTGACTTAATGCAGAGTCCCACTAAGAGGGAAGAGCACTTCTTGCTAATTGCACTGTCTGAAAGCGGCAGATGGTGTGGTGCCTCGCATTTCCCCCAGGTTCTAAGTTTTGCCCTGGGAATCGGGGGCGCCCTGAAGGAAAACAGTCCAGCTTCCCTGCTGGCACCGTGCCTAAAAGCTTGGCGTTTTCATTGTTTTAAATCAAGGTGTCAAAGGAGAGAAGTGCTGCCTCTGTCTGCGACTCCATTCACCTCTTCCTCTTTGGGGCTTGGAGTGGGGCTGAGGGGTGTCTCTGCAGTGGGAAGGGATCTCCTGGTGGACATGACAGCTCACTGCCATTTCCACGGCACCTGATTCCCTGTCGCAGATATTTCATGTCTGTAGAGAAAGTGCTTTTCGTAGCCTTCAAGTGCATTGGGTACTTTCTATTAGGTGTCCAAGGCTCCGTGCTGAGCACCTCCTACCCCTGTCTGCTTTAAACCATGAGACCCATGCTGCCAGGGCCGCCTCCTTGCACAGGAGAGAACATGGGGCTTTGATTGAAAGACCTGCCCCTGCTCAGGCGGCCTGTGAGTGGCAGAGCCTAGATCTGAGCCCAGCTGGTGTGCGTGGTTTCCTAGCCAAAGGCACGCGCACACCCTGACTTCTGGGCCATTCTCTTCATTGGTACATCTGAGTTCCAGATAGGCAGTCAGGCTGCCCAAGGGCATTAGAACCTAGAAATTACAACAAGAACATGTTCTTTGTTGTCAAGATCTCCAGTATTGGAAAATCCAAGCACATGCTGTGTAGAATGTTGAGCCCAAGGTTTGGGGGTTGCTTGCCAGTCTTTTCCATTTCCCCTCCTGTTGGGGCAAAGCAGGGACCTAATATGTGACTTTGGAGCAGCCTCTGAGCAGCAGCCTGGACCTCACAGTGACCGCAGGAGCTTCTTTGGGCAGGAGAAGCCTGTTGTCTTATTATGTCATCTCAGGCTTGGATACCAGAAGAGGATGTGCCATTTCTTTCCTTCCACATCCCACATGTACACATGCATGCCCACATGGCAGTTTGACTCTTCCAAATGAAGAGCTTTCAAGGGATGAGTAAGGTTGAAAGTTAGACTTTTATTAGTCCATTTTGTATTGCTATAACAAAATACCTGGGGCTAGATAAAGAAAAGAGGGTGATTGCATTCATAGTTTTAGAGATTCAAGAGCATGGCACTTGATGTGGTGAGGGGCCCCTTGGCTGCATCCCAACATGGAAGATGACACCGTGGTAGGAGCATGTGTGAGAGGGAGAAATTACATGATAAGACAGGAAGTCTAAACTATTTGGGGTCAGTTTCACTCTTTTATAACAATCCACTGTCACAGGACTGAGGTCCCCTAAGAGGATTAATCTCCCCTGAGGGCAGCCTTCCCAAATACCTAGTACTTCACACTCAGGCCCAGTTCTTAAAGGTTCCCTGCCCCCAACATCACCACACTGAGGACCCAGCTTCCAACTCACAAACTCCTGGGGGACACATCAAGCCATCTGCAAACCATTGCAGACCCTTTTTATTAATGTATATATTTTTAGCTGTAGTTGGACACAATACCTTTATTTTATTGATTTATTTGTATGTGGTGCTGAGGATCGAACCCAGAGGCCTCACATGTGCTAGGCCAGCGCTCTACCACTGAGCCACAACCCCAGCCCCCCTGTAGCAGACTCTTAATACAGTTTAAAAAGAAGAGGAGGAAGAGGGAGGAAGGTAAAGGGGAAGAAGGAAGGTGAGTGAAAGAGGGTAGGAGGAAGAAGTAAAGAGGGAAGGGAGAGATAAGGAAAAAGGGAGGTGACCTAAGGGATGCTTTATTTTACATGTTATGGTGAACACTTTCAGCGTTGCATAACTGACCAAACTGGATCCAACTGCCAGTGGCTGACAATTGTTGACCTATAGTAATGGCCGCCTTAAATGGCTGGACCTCTAACCTGAGGGACATGTCTGTGCAGGGTCTTTGTGAATGTGAAGCTCAGGGCCATGCGGGTGCCCTTGGTGTCCTCGGGCTGACCCTGAGGACACAACACTGATCCAACTTGTCAGTGCTGTGGTCATTCTCTTCCCCCTCCCCCTCCCTCCTCCCCCTCCCTCCTCCTTTCCTTCTCCCTTCTAGTTTTCTCCCCCTTCCTCCTCTCCCTCATCCCCTTCCCCCCCTCTCCTCTTCCCCCTCTTTCTCCTCCGTCTCCCTCACTCTTCCCAGAGCCTGCGAGGGACACAGGGGGTCACTCCCTAGCCTGGCAGGCAGTTCCCTTTCTGTCCTTTGCTAGCTCTAATCTTTTCACTCTTGGCTGAAACTGCAACCCCTTGGTTTGTCCTAATAGGGAAGTTTCCCTGCCAGAGTAGACAAGCATGAGGATATCATTATTTTTATATGTTATATGTTATATTTTTAGCTCATTCCAGAATATTAAAAATGGGCAGAGGGGGGAAAAAGTGCAAATGTGTACAAAGCTGAAGACAGAGGGACATAATGTATGCGCTCCTGATGTCACACTGGGCTCAGGTGCTTTCATCATCGTTCCTTTAAAACTGGCACCAGCACCCTGGGGTTACTATAGGGAGGTGCTTCCAGCGCAGGGCTGGTGGTCTGGGGTGGAGTCCAGCTTTGGTGGAGGTAGTTCTCCCCATCTCTATGGGCCTCAGTGAAGTCTACCCCATGGGGTGGCAGGGGATAAGCCACAATGACACACGTGCAGTGATGAGAACAGTGACCAGGACACAGTAGGGGTGACAAAGCATTAGCCAGAGTCATAATGTGGGTGGTGATATTTTCTATGACTAATTTGCGAAATTCAAATGAATATAGAGAAAGAAATAAAAACCTTTACACCCCCTTCCTGCACAGGCACGCAGACATAGGGGGGTGCCAGATCCTGGGAACGGCGGCTGCCTTCACTGTGGATATGTCAGAAGCCCTGTCCTGCTCCTTAGTGCCTCATGATGGACAGCAGCCATTCTCTATCTGTGATCTGTTTATCTATTTGGACTGCTGCGACAACTCCACAGAGGCACTTTCAAATTTGCATGACCTTCCTGCCCTCTGAATCAAGCTCGCACACTTCCCCAGGCACCCTAAGTTGGAGCAAGCTCCCAGCTTCCTGGGCCCCATAGCGCCCCTGTGGGCTGTGCATTCAGTGCCCCAGTTAGAGCCCAGCCATCTCAGTTCCCCCAGGGGAAGCAGGGGCAATCACAGCGCCTCCCCTCATTGCCTGGTTTGTGGATTAAGAGAGAGGATATGTGCAGGGTGCTCAGCACAGGGTCAGGTACTCAGTAGGTCCACACGCCACACCAAGTGCATGCCAGTCATCATTCCTGCTTGTAAATCCTGCTACCTTATGTCACAGCCATCTGTTTACACAGGTGTCCTTCTCGCAGAACTTCTTTTGTTGCCCTGATACCTTCCTTGCACAACCTCTGGCACATATTAGCTGCTCAGTAAATGCTAAACAAAGGTGCAGATGTGTTCTATTCAGGTACAAATCACTCGTGTCATAGAAGTTGCATCAATTAAGGAAAAAAAACACCTCACTGCCTTTTGATTATTGGGCTGCATTAGGCTGCTGGGGCTGTTGTAACATGACTACAAGCTCTGGGTGGACTCAGGCACCAGAAATGAATTCTCCCACAGTTCTAGAGACTAGACGTCCAAAGTCAAGGTGTCAGCAGCTGCAGGGCTGGGCTGCTCTGAATGGCTGGAGGTGCCTTCCTTGCCTCTTCCTTGCTTCTGTGTGCCCGTCAGTCTTTGGCATGCCTTGGCTTGTAGCCACCTTACTCTCTCTTCCTCTGTTGACACATGGTGTTCTCCTTCTGTGTCTCTGTGACTCTCCTTGTAAGGACACAGTCGTTGGATGAAGGCCCATCCTAATGCAGTATGAATCAACTTAACTTGGTCACATCTGCAAAGATCCTGTTTCTTTTTTATATTTTATTTTTTAATTTGTTTTAATTAGTTACGTATGACAGTATAATGATGTTGACATATCATACATTTGAATCAGATGGGATGTAATTTCTCATTTTTCTGAGTGTACAGGTTGCAGAATCACATTGCTCATGCAGTCACGTATATACCCACAGCAATAATAATGTCTATTTTATTCTGCTGCCCTTCCATTCCCCCCATCCCCTCCCCTCCCCTCCCATCACTTCTCTGTACTCAATCAAAGATCCTGTTTCTAATAGGGCCACAGTCACAGGTACCGGCAGTTAGGACCTTCAGGGGTGACACATTTCTACCTATAACATGTCCCTACATTTCAGACTTTGCTGGGCTTTTGTTTGGATTTTCAGAATTACATAGTAAAAGGAGAGCTTTGCAGATGAGGGTTCAGATTCAGCGACTCCTAAAAGAAAGCTGCTCCTCATGAGAAACAGCAGCTCAACCCAGCAGCAGGGGTAATAGTAGACTTGGTGACAGGAGCAATATTTCAACAGCAGGTGAATCACACTGTGCCACCACTAGGTCCCCAGAGTGAGGCAGGGTGGAGAAGAACAAGGTGGCTTGGAGGGATTCGGAGTCTTTGGGAACTGGGCTGATCTGGAACAGCAAAAGACTTTAATAGACAGCTGAAATGGGAGGAGAAGCCGGCCCCGTGGGCTCCAATCTTGGGTCAGCAGTGGCTGAGATTCAGTTCCAGTTTCTGCAGTTCCTTCCTCCACCTGCATCTCTTGGATTCCCTACATACATACAAGGGAAGGTCAGAGGGTCAGGGTTTTACTGCCAAAGATGACCTTCCCCAAGCGCAGCTTTTGACAAGGCTGCTGGGCATACCCAGTTAGCATTGCAGACAGGAGAGATGCCCAGGCCAGGAGCAGCATGCTGTATTCTCCGGGGGGGCTGGAGACTGAAGGACCCCTGGCCAGCTCCGAGGCACAGGTAGGCACAGAAAGCACCTGTGGCTGCACATGGAGGTGCAGAAGCCAGAGCTGGTGGAGACTGCACAGGGCATTTACTTTGAGCCAGGGCATCTCACAGTCGCCCCCTACCGCACAGCGTGTTTTCCTCAGTGTCACTGTAAGTCCTAGGAGATGGGTTTGTTAATGTAGTGGCGATTGTTGGCAGTTTGGGGTGGGGTTGTTCTTTTCCCCTCTTAGGTTTAAACTGAGTTTTCTGAAAGGTAAATTTACCAATGTAATTTTAGGGATCTCTTCCAGAGATTGTATTTATGAACAGGCGAACAGCTCCTTTTTTGTTGTTGCTTAACAACATTGGGCAGGATCAGTTTTTGGCTCTCTCTCTCGTCTCAGGGTGAGATGGAGCGTGCCTGTATCTGGCCCTCACAACCGCCACACACCTGTGCACCAGATCCAAGGGGCAGGAGGGACTCCTGGGATTCACGGCATCTCTGCACTTCTTAAAGAAGTTCTGGGTTGCTTTTCGCCTGCTTCTGCCTCTGATTGACAGGGTCCCTTTCCCTTACCTCTGCCGTTCATTCAGCCATTCCTCTGACAAAACCCTTCCCCACCCTGGGGTTGTTCAGAAGTCGATGGGGGATGAGAACAGTGCAAATCCAAAAATTTCCCCCCAATCATGGGAAGTGCTTCTGTGGACATGATAACTCGGCCTTCCTGGGGATTGGCCGAGAAGGCAGACGGAGGGCTTCCAGAGGTCAGGACACTTGGCCTGGGCCTCCAGGCCTGAGAATGAGTTTACCCAGCTGGGAAAAGTTGGGAAGGAATATACCAGAATGGAACAGCCTGGGCCAAGGCAGGGAGTGTGAAAGAGTGTGACTTTTCCAAGCGCAGAGTATTTATTTAGGGACCCAGGGAGAGACGAGGTTGGAATGTGAGTGGGGAGTGGAACACGGGGTCCATCATGCTATCGTTGACACTTTCTGGTGAGATCTGACGGAGCCGTGAAAGCAAGGGAGTGCCCCGTGATCAGATTACACATTTTAGAAATAAAAATCTGCGTCTCCTCTTCCTCTTCTTGGCATTGACCATTTCACATCAGATCCTACTGTTCTGATCTTTTTGGCTACGAACCCGTTTCTCCCCACCGGGTGAGCTGGCCCCACCACACCTGCAGTGCCAGGGCCCTCGGGCCCTGCTCCAGAAACCCCTGCGGGGAGAGGAACATGGTGGAGGCTGGCGTCACATGAGGTGGGCAGCTGTCTTCTGTTCACGAGGGGCCAGAGACACAAGCTCTCTAGGTTGCTGCAGAAAGACCTGGAAGCTCAGACAATCCCTCGTCCTGTTCCATCCAACAGACCATTTGTCCTGGTTGTTGGCAGTGAATGCTCATCCCAGGGGGAGGCTGGACACTCTGCCAGTTCCCTTCTTATCAGCAGATGATTACGGTGATAGAATGAGAAATCCTCCCCTGTCCACCGCTTAGCCTCACAGTGTCCTGGGTCATCTTTACTTCATTGGAAGAGGTTTAGGGGACAACAGTGGGGACAAAGTCATTGCCAACGTATTGCTGGAAGAAGAACGCATCACCTTCTCAACTTAATTGGGTAATTCATTATAAACTGGGTGTGCGCCCAGGGCAGGAGAATGTTAGTATTAATATTATAAGTCCCGAGTTCCACTGCCCGTGCCAAGAATCCTGGCCCTGGTGGGATTCTTAAATCCCCCAAATAAATTTTGTGAAGATAAAATGGTAAGTTGTCACAGCAGAGGAAGAACAAAACTCCAGCAAATGTTCATATCACAGAACTTTCTAGAACATCTTTGTTGGCTGTGGAATTCCACGGAAGACCCATCTGTCCTGGACTCCATTGGTGGTGTCCTGTGTATGGACAGAACCTTCGGTGCCTAGCCATGGGCCCAAGTGTTGAGAGCCTGTGTGTTCTGTTGGGTGTCTCTTTTCCCTTTATCCCATTTCCGTTGCTCACATGGTTCAGAGGACAACAGATGGCAACTGGGCTTTTGTCTGGGGGCCAAAGGGGTAGCCAGGGCCTCTCTGCAGCATTTGGGCCCGGAAGCTGCCTGAGACCTGTGGAGTGGCTGAGCTGCCTCATGGAGGTTTTCCAATCTGGTCACCTTGCCCTGGGATGTAGCAGCCGGCATAAGGGGACTGGGCTACAGGGGGAGGGGACAGACACTGCATGTCACCTGGGGGTGCTTCCTGTCTTGCCTGGGCTTCCAAGCCAGATTCCCCACTGCACACAGAGTTCCCCCAAATAGGGCAGTTGCTAAGGAACAAGGATGAGCCGGAGCCTTGGGAGCACCGTCAACACCGCATTGATGAGCAGGCTCCTGCCAAAGCTCCCGCAGCCTGCCAGATCCACTTGCGTCAGGCTGTTGCCCAAGCCCACACCGAGTCTGCGTTTGCCAGCACCAGCGGTCCTGCTTCTAGGCTTTTAGCTGCAGGAAAATTGAGGGGTTGTGTAGACAAAGTGACAGAAACCCTCACATTCACATCACACCACCCGCCACCCACCATCTACCAGCTGCTCCTCTGTGCAGCCTCGTCCCACCTCCTGCCTGCGCTCAGTTCCTACCCCAAATTGGTAACATAAGGTGGGAAGCTCACGTGTATGGAGAGCTGTGGTTTTGGTCAGGCACTGTGCTAGGTATTTTTACATTTATTAACTCATTTTTCTAAGTCCTGATGCACTTGTCCTCATGGTCAGTAGTGGACCCATTGGAGAGGTTGGGGATACTGAGTCTCCAGGAGGTTCATAACAGATCCATGATGAAGCAGCTGGCCAGCAACAGAGCTTTCAGCCTCGAAGTCTTTTTTTTTTTTTTTTTTTTTTGTATTGGGAATTGAACCTAGAGGTGCTTTACCACGGAGTCGCAACCCCTTTTTATATTTTATTTTGAGACAGGGTCTCACTAAGTTGATTAGGACCATGCTCATTTGCTGAGGCTAGCCTTGAACTTGTGAACCTCCTGCCTCAGCCTCTCAAGCCACTGGGATTACAGGCCTGTGCCACTGTGCCCAGCAGCCTAGGAGTCCACACTCAGGATTATGAAGCTGCAGGATCCCATGTTAAGGTCCCTGGGCTCAGACTGGAATCTTACACTCCTCGTGTTGCTGGGTACTACCCCAAGGCCGGCAGAAAGAAGAGACGCCCTTCCCACATGTTTTGACTAAGACAGAGGAAGGGCTGCTGGCAGGATCCACAGCCAGCTGAGCGTGGGAGGTGCTGGTTTGGGTGGCCCCATAACACCCGTGTCTCCAGAAGTTGCCTCCTAAAGAAAGCCAGGTCGGCACTGGGCAGGCTTCTGGTTGTGCACCTCCCCAGGGTCCTGTGGTCCCCAGATAGACTCCAAAGACCCTTCCCCACCCAGCCCCAGTCTCACTGCCTTCCCCCAGCATGGCCTCCTCATCCCTCTGTCTTTCTTGCCTGCTCCTCTCCAGGTGGCCTGTACTCAGTGACCACCTGCCTGCTCTGTGTCCCTCCCCTCTCCTGCTGTCACTCTGTCTACCTCCCTGGGCCAGATACAGGTAGAATGGGTGAGGAGCAAGCAGACATCTGTCCTTCTGTCACAGAGGAACAGTCATCTCAAATGTCAGAGCAGGAAAGGACACAAGAAACCACCCCAGGACCCTAGAGGGGAGACCATTTTTATTTCATTTTATTTTTGTTCTTTACTTTTTGTGTGTGGTGCTGGTGATTGAATCCGGGGCTTTACCCTGAGCACCGTCTCCAGCCTGGGAGGCGATTCTTAAGTAAACAGGTGGCAGAGCCAGGATGAGAACATGCTCCCAGGCCACCTGTGTCCCCTGAGGCCCCCACAGGGGCTGCCAGTACCGGAGAAGGTCAGTGCTGCCACAGAGGAAGGTAGTCCAGTGTCCAGTCTGAGCCTCCCAGGTCTGGTGTCCTGCCACACCAGCAAGATGGCTCTTGTCATTTGCAGCACCTTGGGGACCACCGTTGTTCAGGCAGCAAGGCTGAGGAGCCCTCCCACCCCAGCCCCAGGCCAGCTGAATTTGGTGTGACAGTTCACACTGCAGCTTACCAGTGCCAAAAAAGAAAGAAATCTTAACCCAAACTACCAAAAATCCTCCCCCGGGAGCTGGCGGAGTTGGCCAATTCAGAGATGCAGTTAGAGCCCTTGGTTGGCAGCACTGTATGCTTAGAAGTTCGAAGCAGAGTGTGTGTGGGCAGGTGTGAGGGTGCGTATTCCACACTTGAGCTTTAGACAAAGGTCAGCCCAGGGCTTAGGACCACAGTGTCAAAGCATCACAGGGGAAAGGGAAGGGCAGGAGGGACACTTCAGGGACCTGTGGCTCAGCCTTCCCTGTCCCACTGTGCAGAGGTGACTTTACAAAGGGTGTGTAATAGTCCCCTAGGGCTGCCATAACAGATGACCACAGACTTGGTGGCTTGAAACATCAGACATTATTCTTTCATGCCTCTGGGGGCCAGAAGTGTGAAGTCAGGGAGTTGCGGAGCACACAGTTCCCTCTGCAGGATCCAGAATGTTCTCTGGCCCCTCCCAGCCCTGGCGGCTCCCACAGTAGGATGTTCCTTGCTCATCCCAGCAGTTCCAGTCTCTGCCTCCGTCTTTCTGTGGTCTCCTTCCCTGCTCTCTTTTTATAAGGACATTCGTCATAGAATTGACTGCCTACCCTAAATCCATGGGCTTCCAACTTGACACCCTTAATCAATGTGTCCACAAAGACTGTATTTGTCAATAAGGTCACATTCTAAGATTCTGGTGGACATGAGTTTGTGGGGACATCATTCAGCTCACTTTGGGAAGGGAGAGGTGGGTCCTGGTTAGAAAGCGCTCAGGTGGATAGAGAGAAGGAACCTGTCATAAGATCCTCCATCTGGGACAGGTGGAAAGGGACCCTGTCCCAAACAAATTTGTAACCAAGCCCAACATGGCCAGCTGACTGCTCGGTGTCCCCTCCAGGTCAGATGGCATAGATGGAGAGGAAGCAGAGCCTAGTATGGAGTCTCCCCATAGAAGGTTTCTTCTCCTTGTTGGAGGAGTGTTTAGGTGTTAGGGAGAAGGAACCAGTGTGAGCCGACAGGCATCACTTGTTCTAACTTTGGAGAGGGTGATTTGGGTTTTGTGTCAGGAAAGTGGGAGTCAGACTGTGTTCTGGGTGGGAAACCAGACAAGGAGCAGAAGAAGGGTCCTGGCTTGGAGTTCCGCCTCATTTGCTTGGTAATGGTGGGGACCTACCTCCGAGCTTACAGTCCCTCAGGTGTAAAAATGGAGACTCACGTGAAACCATGTGTAAGCTGCTGTCAGCTGTGAAGTGAGGTACTATCTAAGGAATCCTGGTTGCTTGAAGGGAGAATACAACAAGACAGTGTGGCATAATGAGCATTCTGTACACTTAGGTCATCGCTAGCGGGTTCCTCTGGGAAGGGTCATGTTTTAAGGACCCGTATGGGCAGGGCACTGGCATACATACTTCTTTAGAACAAAACTACCCTATGAGGTATTTTTATTCCCATTTTAAGTCTGCATAAACTGAGGCTTACAGAAGTTCAACTTTCCCAAGGTCATAGTAAGTAGAGAGGCAAAGATTTGAACCCTGGTCTGCTTATGCCAGCATTGGTTCCAAGTAACCTCTGGCCCATCGGGGCTCCTGGCCTTGCCTTTGTGTGAGCTGATGCTCTGCTTGGGCAGGTGGGTGCTCTGAGGTGCTGGGCCGTGGGGGCCACAGCCACACTCTGCATGGTGGACATGGAGCTTCCTGTCTTTTGCTGTCACCGTCTGCCATTGGATATTGTGCTGCTTAGAGGTTGTCCTCTGGAGCAATCTGAAGGTTTGCAAACCTGCTGGGACCTGGTGTCTCATGCCAGCATGTCCCCTCAAAGCAGGCCCCTCCTCTGTCCCACGGTGGCAGTTCTGTTTGGGTGTGGAGAACAGCCTGACAAGCGTTGGGCTCTTCCTCAGGAGCAGCTGGAAGAGGCCACTCTTAAGGCAGGGCCAAGTTTCCTTAGCTCAGAGCTGGCTCCCAGGCTCTCCTCGGCCTGCGCTGCTGTTCTCTGAACACAGGGCACATTATCTTCAGCTGCAGCTTCTGGGCCCCATGCCGCTGCCTTCTTGAAGAGGGTTTGCTGGTGGAATAGCAGTGGCTCGGGGCTTTGCTCTGGAACAGCTGGGTTCAGACTTCAGCCCCACCAAGTACAAGCTGTACGATCCTGGGCAGGGTCTTAGTTTGACAAGTAATACAGAATACATGCATATTAGTTTTATTTTTTTTTGATGTGAAGATGCAGGTAAGCAAAAAGAAATATTAAAGTCACTGTTAAACATTCTATACATCTTTCAAGATTAATTTTTCTTTCTCTTTTCATTTAAACATATAGATCTATAAAGAAAATAATTTCATTAAAATAACAGGGTCCCCCCAATAAATACTATCATCTTTCACCTAATGTATATATATTTAAAGATACGAGGAAACGTGAACACTGAACGGTCCTCTGAAACAGCATGAGGTACTCCGTTATATGGCTCTCCCCATGTCTAACCCACCCTACGTGGTAGAAAATGGATGTAACCTCACTGGCCACGCAAAAGCGGTGACCCTTGACCACTTCATCTTTAAAACAGGGCAGGAGGGTGCATCTTGCAAGATGGCTGTGTGTGCCCAGCAAGAGGGGGGCCCTCAGGAGTGCTCCCTGCTTTCCTCTGTCCTCCCCACCCACAGGCTCCTTCTCCACAGGACGCCTACCATGATAGAGATGGACACTCAAACTCCTGGTTCCCTGTGCCAGGGACCTTAATGGCAGGTGCTTAGGGCTAGGGATCTCCATTGGCCTCCACCAGGAGCTCCAGCAAAATCCCTGGCCACAGCTGACACCATGAAGCCAGGCTCCTCCTCCCTGCCAGGGAGCAGGTTTCCTGCTCTCAGAGGCAATGGACAACAGTGTGATCAGCTGGCTGACTGGTTAGTGTCTGTGCCACCTTCCAGGGCCTGGTGTTACATCTCTGCTGTAGGATGCGATTGGCATCTGTGTGGCTCACCTGGATTCAGGGATTGCTCCCTGTGGGCTACCCTCCCCCCGCCCATCCTGGAATTCACTGGGTTGTATGAGGTTTTCTTCCTGGTGAATATCAAGCGCTGGCCATGTTAGGCATGATGTCCTGTAAGCCTGAACCCAATAAATAAAGCATCCTGTTTCCCCAGCTTGGTTGAGGGATGTGAACCACAAGTAATTCTGCCTGCTGTGCCATGGATCATGTTGTCCAGAACTGTGGATAAAGCAAGTGGCATATTCACAGCCTTCTAAGAGGGTTCATATGGACTATTAAATTGTTATCAGGGCTGACAGAGGTGTTTTTGTTTTTGCTTAAATGGAAGAGTCAAAATAATGGCAGTAACAGTAATAGCCAAGTATACGTTATGAACTTACGATGCATGAATGTATTGGGCATTCTGATATGGCTTTAGGTAGATAGATTTGTTCCCATTTTATAGATAAGGAAACTGGGGCCCATGGCTAGTATGAGACAGGAGTAGTGTTTGAACTAAATCCTAGAAGCAGCCCTTGTGATGTGGTTGGTGGGTGTTTATTGGAAAGATCTCTTTCACTGTCGCGGTTACCCAGGTCTACTATCAGTGTGGAGTAAAAAGCCCAGGCGGCATTAGGAAGGGTTCTCTAAGTAATTTTTCCTACTTGCAGAGTGAGCTTCTGGCTTTTTTCACTTTTGAGAGCAAGGTGGCAAACCTGCATAGCCAGAGGGCAGGAGGTCTGCAGAGCTGGGAGCTCTCTGGACCAGCGAGGCAGTCAGAGCATATCAGGAGGAACCCATCGCAGGTTTGAATCTCCCTGGGGAAGAAATGGGAGCCTCGGTAACAAGTCAGAGCACCAGACAGACAGAGGCATGACTTTAGATCAGAATCAGGGTGCCACACCAGCACAGATGGACAGGCACATCCAGCAGGTATTTGCTGAGTCGGTGGATGGATGAAATTACAGTTTATCAAGCTCTCAAGGGAGGTGTGAGGTTGTAGGTGTGCATATGGCCTCAGTGCCCGGGAGTGTTTAGCTTTAAAATGCCAGTTAAAAAGCATATGGAGGTGGGACACATACTCACGGAACTTTGAGTGAGCCTTAGAAAGTTGTGTCTGTTGGGTTTGAAGCCTCTGACTTGGAACTTCTTTCAGCTCTCCCTACAGATAGTTAAAGAGCCCTGTATCCAATAAACATTTAGTTAACCTATTTTAATATTAGCCTAACAACATTATAACTAAGGAGGTAAGTTCAATTCTAAAAGCATCCCTTCATTACTGACTTCTGAATATAATTGTTTTTTAATTATAAAACTTAATAGAAATATTCCTTATCTGTCTACTACAATTATAAAAATATTTGAGGAAAAAATTGCATCTGTGTACATAAACAGAATTTTATTCCTTGTTATTATTCCCTAAACGGTACAGTATAACAACTCTTTATATGGCATTAACGTTGTATTAGGGATTGTCATTAATCTAGAGATGACTTATAATATATGGAGTGTGTGCATAGGTGACATGCAAATACTATGCCATTTTTCATTACATAAAGTATAATATTAAAAAATTTATGTAAATATAATATTAAAATTATTATATAAAATATAATGAAAATATTTTTTAAAGTTCCTTAGGAATTTTGAGCATCTGAACAGCTCCTCCCCCCATACCTAGGTATGGGATCATTCTATTTGGGATTATTTACATGGCAGAGTAGGCTTGTGGGTTTGTGTGTCCATACGTATTTAAGCACACCCATGGACACACCTGTTCCTGCAGGGAAGCCTGTAACCTGTCGGGGCAGCAGGCAGCACACAAATAAACAAAATAGGATCTGCCAACTCTGCCTTGTGCCCTGGTTGGGTGAGATGACAGAGATTCTGTCACGGGAGGTGAACTGGGGAGGGTTCCCTGGGCTTCCCAAGGCCCCACCCCTGTGCACTGCCTGCAGCCTGGGCTCCTGCTTTGCCTGATGACACTGTGGCTGCAGTGGTGATGGTGTCAGTCACTCCTGTCTGCTCTTATTTCCCTCTGGGTCTGTTGTAGGAGGCTGTTGCTTTGCCTTTCTGAGTTGACCCCGCCCTTGCTGCCTTTGGCTGACCTGCAGTGCAGGGTGAGGGGTTGGGGAGTGGGGGGATTGGGGGGTGGGGGTGGCCCCGGTAGCCAGTACTCACTTCATGGGAGAGAGGCTGGTCCCATGCACATAAAGGAAGCAGATGTGCGGCCCTCTCTCTCAAACCATGCTGAGAATCCCTTGGCCCAGCTGGACACACACCAGATTTGTCAGGTTGCTAGGCAACTAGAAGCAACAAACATTTGTGAGGCTGGGATCGAAGGGGTGGAAAGCAGACTTTTTCTAAATGTCTTCATCACTTAACATAATACGAACCCTACCCAACCGCTGTGGTGTCCTGGGCTAACTTGCATCACCCTCCGTCATGGCCAAACGCTCAGGAGTCAGAATGCCTGGGTGCCCTCTGTCTTCCCCACGTGCTTGCTTGTAACCACACATAATTTACACTTCTGGAGCCTTGGTGTGTTCATCCTTCAAATGGGCATAATAAGGTTCCAGTCTCCCGGAGGATTCAATGAGATGATGGGCATCAGGTTTTTCAAGCAGACCCTGGCAGATAATCTGTGCTTAGCAAGTGCTAGCTGTTATTATTGCTTATGCTGTGAGCTTAATCATCAGACAGTCTTGGAAAGAAATTTCCCTTTGGAGACCTCAGAGGCCTTCAAACATACATGACCCATCCTCCCTACATTCCCAGGGTCTGCCCAGGAAGAGAAGTAAAAAGAACCTATCAGCTGGGCACAGTGGTACATGCCTGTAATCCCAGAAGCTCAGGAGGCTGAGGCAGGAGGATTTCAAGTTCAAAGACAGCCTCAGCAACAGTGAGGTGCTAAGCAACTCAGTGAGACTCTGTCTCTAAATAAAATACAAAATGGAGCTGGGGGTGAGGCTCAGTGGTTGAGTGCCCCTGAATTCAATCCCAAGTACTCCCCACCACCCGACCACCCCCTAAAAAACATGGAAGCTATCGTTTTGGCTGCCAGGACGCACCCCCTCCACCCACCTTCTTTCTCATTCTCCAGCCGCAGGCATCCTCACTGATGTGGAAGGACTTCCCTACCAGCTGCTGTAGTGGGAGCAGGCATCCCTGGGGCTGCATTGAGCTCCCAGCCATGCTGGGCTGCACACCCCTGACCTGTGTGGTCTGTCTGACCCTCCTTTCCTCCTGCCCTGGTCCACTCTCAGCCATCAGCCCCTGCAAAGGTTTTGAGAGCCAGATCAAATCCACCTCTTCCTTTGGTGTCCAGGAAGCAAGACCCACCCTGGTTGTTTCCAAAGGCCACACTTCCTCCTTTTGGCCAGTTTATTACATCGGCTCCATGCCCATCGCCACATGAACTTGCTCTTGAAACCTGCCCAGGTGACCTGCCCTTACCGCAGAGCAGCAGCTACTATACGGACCCTTCTCCATGTCTCCTTTCCTTATCTGCAGAGTTGGAGTGAGCAGGTGGCAGCAGTCACCATCTAGCTGGAGAAGGTGCCCACTGTCTTCCATTTAAACATGCAAAATTCTTTTGTGTTTTTTTTAAAAACAACTTTATTGAGATATAATTCACATGCCATAAAATTCACTCATGTAAAGTATACAGTTCAGTGGCTTTGACTCTATCCAGAATTGCATATCCATCACCAAAATCAGTTTTAGAACATCTTCATCACCCCAAACAGGAAACCCTCATGCCCTTTAAGCCACAATCCTCCATTGCTTCATTCCCCTGGGTCCTAGGTAACCATGATCTACTTTGTGACTATGTGGATTTTGCTATTCTGGGCATTTAATTTAAACAGAATTTTAATATGGGCCTTTATAATTACTTAGTATAATGAATTCTCATTCCTGTAGCATGCATTGACTTTTTTTGGGGGTTGGATAATATTCCATTGTCAGATACACCACATTTATTTATCCATTAGTCAGTCGAAAGTCACATGGGATGTTTGTCAGGTCCTTTTTCTTGGATTTCTAACTTTTTTTGGCCCATACTGGGGATTGAACCTAGGGTTGCTTTCCCACTGAGCTACATCCCCAGCCCTTTTATTTTTTTTATTTTGAGAGAGGGTCTCACTAAGTTGTCAAGATTCTTGCTCAGTTGCTGAGGCTGGTCTCAAACTTGCAATCCTTCTGACCCAGCCTCTGTCACTGGGATGACAGGTGTGCACCACCACGCTCAGCTGCCTACCATTTTTTGACAAGGAGAGACTTTTTAAAATCAATCTTATCGCAGCCCTTAATTATATCTTGGTTTGCTCATGAATATAATCCTTCCTCAGTCCTTATGTTCTGAGCCGGTAAGAAAATGAAAGTGGGGTTTTTTTTTTGAACATTATATTTGCCAAAAGAAAAAACTCAGAATGTATGGTTTCTCTTTTGCTTTCTTCTGTATAATTATATAGGCTCAAAAACCTCAATTTAGATGAGGGTTCAAACTGGCTGAGGAAAAAATAGAGTGTTTCCCTAGAGAGGAAAATATTATGAGTAAACCAAAAAAAATACCCCAGAATTCTTTCAGGGGAAGCACTCCAGGCCCGCACACTTATTTTCTAATAGGAACCAATACTGGGTCAGATGGGGTCTGTGACGCCCTTAATCTCTTCCCGTTGGGAACTGGTGTCCCCTGGCACATTCTCTCGCCAGCTGCTGCTGTCCACTGCAGAGCTGCCAGCCAGGCCCAGGTGGAATTTTTCAGTTCCCCAGTTCTCTGAAGGTGTGCCAGTGTGAGTGTGGGAATGAGGTCACCTGTAGCGGTGGGATGGTGTGGTGTAGGTAACAGGCCAGGGCCCAGGAGGCTGGGACGGTGCAGCTTGGAATCCAGTCTAATATGTCCCTTGGCAAGGACAAACCCCCTGAGTGCCGGTGCTGAGCAAGGCCTCCCCAGACTCAAGTGAGTGGGATTTCCTGTCCCTCTCTTAGTTACCTTTCTTGAAAATCTCATTGGCATGATAAATGCACCTTTTCCTGTTTCACTTAAGGGAGCAAAAGGCAGATCGGATGCCATATGTAGCAAGAGAACAGCAAAACCCCAACATGCCTATATCTAGAACCCAACCCTGTTTGCAAAAGAAACAAACTTCATTCAATCTCATTTCTCCTAGGGGTTTCTTTGATGCTCTCCCTCCACATTTGAATGGAAATGTGAAAAGCCTCGGGCTTTAGAACCAGTAGATCTTGGTGGTTTGGGGCAGATGACTCCCTGTCTCCAAGCTTGTGATAACTTGGAGGTGGAAGCATGATACCTCTTGCTTTCCAAGAAGGTGGGCCTGGGGACCCTGAGGGGTGGCCTGCGCACAGGATGACCAGAGCAGCAAGGCACTCAGTAGGACCTGTTTCTACAGCTCTTTTTCTCCAGATGATTTTATTTTTCCTGAAACTAGTACCCAAGTTGCAGGAGGAACAGTTTACAAAGAAACATTCAGAGTCCTTTCCCTATAGAATGCTGCTAGCTCTTGGTGCTAGAGGGGCGCCATCTTTGTCTCCCCTGAGCACTGGGATCCCGGTAGTCAAACACAGAGTGGGGTACACAGCAAGCCTTTGGTAGATAAATGTGAAATATGGAAGGCTCTGCAGGGAATTTATCTATCGATTTCATAAATCTCCAACACAGTATAGCCTTTACGAGCTCTCAACTTTTGCAGCAATTGTTGTTTTTTTGTTTACATTTTAATGTTTGAGGGTTGATACATTGAAGAGCCTGAAGCAGATACAAGGAACTTAGAACATCATATGAATGTCACAGATGTCTAAGTAGGTGATTGGTTTTTCCTCCAGTGGCAACAATGGCTCTGTGACTTGAGAAAGCATGGCAGCATTTGGTGATGTCTTTCTTTACTGCTTTGCAGTTTTCAGGGTGCTTCCCCATTACTGTCTCACCCTCTTCTCTTGACTTCTGGTAAGACAGTACCACATCATGGTTCTGCAAAGGCTGCCTTACCACCCATCTGCTGGGTGGCTGTGCAGTTATTTAAGTGGGTTAAGCTTATCTCCTGTTTTTTCATTCATTTATTTTTCTCAGTGCTGGGATGGCACCCAGGGCCTCACATATGCTAGTCAAGCACTCTACCACTGAGGCACATCCCCGGCCCTCCTAACTTTTAAAATAGGAATTCTAACGTCTTCCTCCTAGGATTGCTTTTCATACTGCATGAGATCAGGTATGAACAATCCCAGCCACATAGTAATCACCTACTAAATAGCAACTGTTACTGTATCATTGGGAATAATCATCCTCACTTTCCAGACCAGGAAACAACAAATGGCAGTTTACTGAAGTTGGCAGAATGGGAAAGCAAGTCCGGTCCTTTGGCCTCTGACTTCTCCTCCCCCTCCTCTTTAGCCAGCATGTGCTCATCAGGGATATTTGGGGGCATCTTCTGGCAACATTGGCCATGACAGTGTGCCCCTTATGTGGCATCTCGGGTGCACTCATGTTTTCAATGTCTACTCTTGTATTTATTTGCAGAATATCATCAAGAAGGTGATTGGGCAGAAGTTTGTGTACAAGTTCGTCTCTTTCCCAGAGATCCTCAAGATGGATCCTCACGCGGTGGAGATCAGCAGGGAGAGCCTTTTGCTGCAGGACAGTGACTGCAAGGTGCCTCCCGAGGGCCGCGAGGCCCACAAACACGGCTTGTCCACCCTCAAAAGCACGAGCCGCAATGAATACATCCACTCAGGCCTGTACTCGTCCTTCACCATTAATTCCCTGCAGAACCCTCCGGAGGCCTTCAAGGCCATCAAGACAGAGAAGCTGGAGGAGCCGCCTGAGGACAGTCCCCCTGTGGAAGAAGTCAGGACTGTGATCAGGTTTGTGACCAATAAAACCGAGAAGCACATCACCAGGCCGGTGGTGTCCCTGCCTTCCACGCCCGAGGCTGCTGCGGCGTCCGCCTTCCTGGCCTCCTCCGTCTCAGCCAAGATCTCCTCTTTAATGTTGCCAAATGCCGCCAGCATCTCCTCGGCCTCACCCTCCTCTTCTCGGTCCCCATCCCTGTCCCCCAACTCACCGCTCCCTTCTGAACACAGAAGCCTCTTCCTGGAGGCTGCCTGCCATGACTCGGATTCCCTGGAGCCCTTGAACCTGTCGTCAGGTTCCAAGACCAAGTCTCCATCTCTTCCCCCAAAGGGCAAAAAGCCCAAAGGCTTGGAAATCTCTGCGCCCCCGCTGGTGCTCTCCGGCACCGACCTTGGCTCCATTGCTCTCAACAGCCCAGCCCTGCCCTCGGGATCCCTCACCCCAGCCTTCTTCACTGCACAGGTAAGAGCGCTTCCTGTGGTCCTGACCACACCCAGACTCACTGCTTGGAAGAAGAGCAGGCAAAGCCACTTCCTTCCACCCTTCAGGAGATTCTCCCAGAAATGGTGTAAATGGGAAGGGAAGGTACTTTTCCATCCTCAGACTGAGGTTCACCAACGAGAGAAGGTTTGGTATGTTGACAACAGAGGGATGCTTGATTGGGTTCTTGCTTTTAGTGGTCTAAAGGGACCAATAGGTGGAACAAGCACCCTGGCCGTCAAGGCAGATGTAAGGAATGATTTCCCAAGGAAAATTGAGAGGACACATTTCCACTTCAGGAGCATTTGGGCCTGGGGGCACTTAGTAGCCATTTTTCCCTGTTAACAAGAAAGTTCATGTTCATGAATACCATCATCGCATTTGTGAGTGTGAAGCTCTGTGCTCACGTTGGTCTCTAATAAGAAACTCAGGGTCCACCCTGAGCAGGAGGTTGATTCTTGGAAGTGCTGGAAAGAGGAGCGCACAGCGGGGTGCAGACGTCCTTCCTGGTTGCAGTTAACTGGGAGAAGGCAGCCTTTTCCTTCAAAGAAAACATCCAGCAGCTATCTGGTCCAGCTGCTAGCTGCTGACAAACTGTTTCTGCTTCCTCTTGAACATGGACATAGTTTAGTGGATGAGGTTAAGAGTACCAGTTTGGGGGTCACCAATCCTGGATCCCCATGGATTCAGTTCCTGGCATCCCAGCTTCCTAGGAGTGGGACCTTACATGATTTTTCTCTTAAGTGAAATGGATACTGTGAGGATGAGCTGATGGTGGTGGTGCTTGGTGAGCTAGCTCCTGCTACCCAGGGGATGTACTATCCTAGAGCTCTGTGGCTCCCGATGGGGATGTGTGGGAGGTAAGCAGGAACTCCTGCTGTGCCCTGTCATTGTCAACAGGGTTGTCCTTGGTAGCAGCAGCTGCAGGTGTGGAGCTCTCCCCTGCATGCGTCCCTAGCAGCCATGGTGTAGACCCCACAGCCTAGCTGAGGTGAGTGGACAGCGGTGACTCCTCTTGTCCAGCATCCCCCAGCTAGTAGGTAGGAGTGAATGTGTGCCCTGAGGTAAAATGTTCTCTCCTGTCCCACCTGGAGAAAGCCAAATGTCGTCCCTTGTTGTGCCAATCTATGGGAGTCTGCAGGGCAGCTTGAAAGCCCCGCCTGGCTTCCCACAGCTTTCCTGCTAACTCAAGCTTATAAGAGCTGGAAATACTTGTACTGCCATGACATGAGGGTCCCTGCCTCACTGGCAGATTGGAAGGAGTGCTTCCACACCCGGCCTTCTCTAACCAAGTGAGACTGCCTGGTGGGAAAGCCTGCTGCCTAATGGCTCAGAGCAGTGGCTCCCATGGTAGATCAGGGAAGGAGCTGGGGAAAGGAGCCAAGGTAGACCCTCTAACCGACTCTTTCCCTTGCCTTTAAGTTTGCAGCCATGAAGTTGGGAGGGGTCTAAGGCCTGGGCGAGGCCACCGATTTCAGTGTCTTGTTCTCTTAGCCTGAACCATCATGCCAGCCCTGTCTGAGGAAGTCAGCTGAGCCTCACCCTGGGGTTTTGGACTTGCATGCTGTGAACTTGGAGGTGGCTCCCCTCAGTGGGGCTGAGGGTGGTATAGCTGGACTAGGGAGAGGAGGGAGAGAGGGATCTCAAGGGTGCATGCACATTAACGGAAACAATGCAGTTTCAAGGGACAGTACTCACTGGCAGGCCCAAAGCATGGAGGAGAAAGTGTGAAAGGCAGGCTGCTGTGGAGGACCCGTGCAGTGGCAGCTGGGAGCAAACACTCCGCAGGCACGAACTGTGAGGGTGGGGCCACAAACCTTGAGTTAGTGCCAGGAAGTTCAGAAATGGGATCAGGGCTTCCTGAAGGATGGAAGCAAAGGGTGGGAGAGCGGAAGCTGGGCCCAGGCTGAGGGCAGGCCTCCAGATCCCAGGGAAGGTGAGGTAGTGTTGGAAACCAGGTAGAACTAAAGGAGTCACCTGCTGCTTGTGGGGAAGGAGGGTAGTAGTGGAGCCTCTGGACCTAAATCCCTCTTTGAAATTCACTGAGGCACTGCACCTGGCATGGCTGTGGATGGCCAAGGGAAAGAGGCAGAGACGGGGCAGGACCCAGTCATGTGGCATCCAAAGCTGAAATCTGAGCCTGCTCCCCCTGTGATTACCTGAGGTCCAACAGGATATTCACGAGGTTTTACTTTGACTTGATGAGCTTGGGCCCTTTAGAATTAGAGCAGGCTTGAAGTCAGTGTAAGTCCTGGGTCCTAAGAGAAGCCCTCCCCGACACTGGGGTACCCCAGAAATTCACCCTGCTGCCTTTAGCTCACCCTTCAGAACCAGTAGGGCAGAGCTTGGCATCCTGCGTCTCACTGGGCCTCGGCCTGAGGTCTGTTCTCCCATGGCTTCCTTGCAACCTTAGCACTTTCCATCCATCACAGACACTGGCTCCTTTCCTCTGGGGTATGCTGGGTGAAGTCTGTGAGCACGTGGCATTTGGTAACCTGTGGGAACCTCCTATAAACTTTTCCCAAGAGTTAGTTTTAGAAGAAAGGTGTATTGTCATAACCTGGTACCCTACAAATGTAATAACTTGATACCCTACAAGGTTGGTCATTTCTAGCTACAAACATGGCAGGAAGAAGGGTGGAGGACCCTGGGCTTGACTGTGGCATGGTAACAGTTCTCTCCAGGAAACTTATGGAACTTATGCTCCGTGGAGGCCCAAATACAGATGTGAAAAACTGGGATCCACAACACAGTGTGCGTAAAAAAAAATCAGCCTCATTCTGTTGCTCCCCCAACCACTTCTTGCATCAGAAATATCTGGCGCATCTGCTGGGAGCTGTACAGAGTGCAGTCGAGATGACTCTTGGATTTGAGTTTGTAAAGAAGATTCTTAATGTAGATAGGACTGTCAGCCAAAGCCCCTCAAACATGGGACTAACCAGAGACTGGAAAACTTAAAAGCCAACTATGTACCAAGGAGTGATGACCTTAGAGCTCAGCTGCCAAGGTCACAGTTGAGAATTGCTGAAAAGCAAGGCTGATGTGTCTGTTGGCACAGGCTACTGAAACTGAGATGGGGGATGAGCCAGGACGTGAAGCCTTCCTGGTCCTTGGCCAGGCACCATGGTAGCCGGAGAGGTGCCAGCTGGAACTTGTGATTCTGTCTTTTGTATCATCTCTCCCTCTTCCTACTGTCTGCTTTCTGTGCAGTTTCTCCCACATCATATCTTAACAAGGTGAAGTTAACTCAGAACCTGAGGCTGGCACATTTCATTTCCCCTCATGTATGCCAAGACCTGTGTTAACATCACTTGTGCTGTGTAAGATGCTGAACTCAGATACGTGTGGGCACCAGGCATGCATTCACCATTAAGGTCTGAATATGCATGCCCCAGGATGTTTTATAAGCAGTGGCCCAGGATTAGCAATGATGGAGTGGAGACAGCCTAGTGAGGTCCAAAATGCTAAAACTCCCTTCCTTGGTTACTGGCTGGTGAAACAGCTGTGAGCCAAAGTCAGAAGGTGAGAATTTGGAGCAGCATAGATGTGGGTGGTGAGCAGTAGTCAGAGAAAAGGGCAGCCTGTCCCTTGATAGGGACCTTCCTTCCTTAGCCTATGGATCTGGGTGTGGCTTCTCATTTTACTCTCTCTTTTGCCTATTAAAAGGAAAGAGTTTATTTTCCTCTCCCCAGGGGAATATAACTTTTTTCTTCTCTACAACACTTCCCCAGCTCAGCCTGAGCTCTCTCCATTGGTCATTCCTATGGCGGAGGATGTTCTTACAGGAAGAGCTCTGTGCAGTGGGGGTGTCACTCCAGGAGGTGGTTCTTGGTTTTCTCCAGTTCTGAGTTGCCCAGATAGATCATGGCAACCTTTTTTTTTTCTTAATATTTATTTTTTAGTTGTAGTTGGACACAATACCTTTTTTATTTATTTTTATGTGGTGATGAGGATCGAACCCAGAGCCTCACATGTGCTAGGCCAGCACTCTACCACTGAGCCACAACCCCAGCCCATCATGGCAACCTTTTATTGAGTTGGTTTTTTTCTTTTTAATCCCAAGGTGGCAGTCATGGACTCTCTTGGCATCTAAGTTTAATAAGATTGGAGATGTTTGTACAATCTGCTCAACAGACTTCTTTTTTTCTTTCTTTTTTTTTTTTTTTACCCTGGGCTCTGCCTCTTCTCCCCTCTCCTTGCCTTTTCTGTTCATCCTTCATAGTTCTACTGCCTTGTCCCCAGTTTTTCTCCTAACACTTTCCATGTCTACTCTACATCCATATGAGATTCTCCATTTTGTCCCCTTTTCCTTAAGATCAGTGCTACACAAACTTTTGTGGGAAGTTTGGATAAAGTTCTTAAAACCATGTCTTAATTTGAATCAAGACTACTGTAGGGGTTTCTAGAGATTCATAGTCACCTTTGAGATTTTGTTTTTTAATCCCAAGGTGGCAGTCATGGATTCTCTCGGCATCTGTGTTAAGTATAAGATTAGAGATGTTTGTACAGCTGCTCAGTAGACTTTTTTTTTTTCCTTCAGTTTTCCTAAAGCCTGTGTGACTTACTAGTTTCCTGCAAATACTTGTTTAGCAGCTCATCCATATCCTCTTTAGTTGACCAAGTTAACAGATGCCTACCATTTTTTTAAATTTTTTTTTTAGTTGCAGATGGACACAATACCTTTATTTTGTTTATTTTCTTATGTGGTGCTGAGGATCAAACCCAGTGTGTCACACATGTTAGGCGACCGCTCTACCACTGAGCCACAACCCCAGCCCCCCAGATGCCTACCATTTTTAATTAATTAATTTTGGAGATAATCACTGAAGCTCTAGGCCCTTTAGCTACCTAGGGATTCAGAGGATAGATAGACACAGGCCTATTCTCAGGAGCTTATTGTCCAACAGGTAAAGAATATGGGGCAGTATGTAATTTAGGGTGGTATAAATTTATGGAGGACCCTTAAAACTGAGGAATTCAGACGTGACAGGAAATGAGTTTAAAGGGAAACAAAAATTCCTTATGAGAACTGATCAACAAATAATTATTGAGTGTTCATTTTTTGCAAGACATAGAAAAGACACCAGAAGTACAAGTGTTTTTTATGACCTTAGAACCTATCCATAACAATGAGACACTTACACATAAGATAACATGTGACAAGAATCAGATACACCCATGCAGGGAAGCACCTCAGCTGAATTCAATAAGTATGAACTGAGCACCTATCATGTATAAGCTGCTGTGCTTATAGCTGGGTATAAAAACATGGATAAATAGTCCCTGGTAGGTGCCCATAACTTAACTCAAGTAACTTAATATAGCATCTCATATGCAATACAGAAAGATACTGAGGCATTCAAGGAACACTAAGAAGGTGGCATTAACTTTGCTGGAGGAAGGGAGGAAGGACTTCATGGAGGGGGTGCAATTGCACGGGGGCTGGGTGTCGAAGAATCAAGAGGAATTTTTCTGGCAGTTGGGGTGAGGAGAGCATTATGGGCAAGGAACAGCTGGGGAGGTGCAGTGGCTCTGTAAGACTGGAGGATAAATCTGAAGGGAAGGGGAGTGCAGGAGATAAGTCAGTAGCCAATATTGAAGGGACACGAGTCTATACCGTTTTAGAAATCACCCTGATGGCATGGATTGGGAAGGAGGAGGCAGGATCCAATCAGGTTGCTATCATAATATTCAGGTAAAAGGCTGTCAGGATGAAAGGCTGTGAACAGTGGGACAGGGTCAGAGGAGGTGGATCTGAGAGACTTAAGGAATGCCATCAACTGGACATGGGGACCAACTTGGGGGTGGGAGCAAGCTGGAAGTTGAGTATGAAGAGGGTGAGGGCCAGTGTAAGCTTATGCATAAAGAGCTAAGAGTTCAGTTGGGGCCATATTGAGTTTGAGGAGGCCGCAGGATATTTGGGTAGAAATATCCAGCTGCAGCTGGAGCGAAGGAGAGTTTGGGGCTGAAGAGAAGGTAGGGAATCATCGAGATGTGAGGGAAGGTCAAATCATGGAAATGGATACTGTCACTCGTGGAGAGGGTCTGCAGTCCAGGGAACTAGGGGCTGGGTGGTCAGGGAAGTTGTGGGATGACTGTTGGGTTAGAATTCTGTGGCTCTCTTGAGTGTGTTAGAGGAGCTCAGGATACATCAAGCAAAGTGATGCTCACCTAGGGAAGTTAGGAAGTACCCAAACCAGGTTAAGGGGGAACCTAAGGAACTGAAGCTAAGGAGGCTTTTTTTTTTTTCCTCCCTGAAACTGTGACTTTTGAAGGAATATGCTGTTTTAAGGTAACAGTTTGGTGGCAGTGTGTAGAACCGATGGGGAAGTGGGACCTGAGGCAGGTGGACTGGGTTAGGTAGCTGTGGTAGGATGCCTTCTATAAAGTGCCAGGGGCCTGAATGCAGAAGGAATGGAATGAGGGGCTCCCCAGAAGTGTGAATTCTAGAAGACTCCAGAGGCCACAGTATTATGCATCTTGGCAACGGGGACCTGGGGTGGTGGACAGAGCCATGAGTATAGCAACCTTGTTGCTGGCTCCTGAAACATACTTGCCCTCTCAGCCAGTGTTCATGGAGGGGATAAATGGTATGACTGACAGAAAATGATGAGTTTTAAGAAGCACTGGATGTGGAAAGAAGATGAGTTCATGTTTGAACAAGGGCATTGCAAATAGAGGTGACAGTGATGAGTGAGGGCACAGGATGGGACATACCCAGAGTTGCAGATGGCTTCAGCCTATCAAATATTGAGGGTCTGAGTACTACAGGAGGAATAACAATGAGCAAATACCTTTTAAGGACTACAGAAAGTGGTAGCAGAAATATATGCAAATTACCATGAGGCAGAACATGCTAAATGTTAAGGAAAAAAATTGGTTACAGTGTTCTAAAGATACAATGGGAGAGAAAGCCCATCTGGATGAGGGAAGATGAGGAAAGTCTCCTTTGAGGTGGTGGCATTTTGATGGGCAAAGGGAGGGAGGAGTAGAAAAGGGCACTGGAGGGCATGATTCAGGCAAAGGGCTGTGGGCAAGGGCCCAGGTGGGCAAGTCTGGACAAGGCCAACTCACCTTGTTTTGGGGAATACGTGGGCTTTTTAGTTGACTCAGTATTAACTAGAAGAATTGAGTGGAGAAGATGAAAAATGAGATCTGGTAGCAGGGTCCTTCCCCTTGTAAATGAATGCCCAGTTGCTTCCTTCCCTGGCAGCCTCCAGGATCAGGAGCTCCCTGTATCCACTTGTTAAAATAAAGGCATTCCAGGCAGAGGAAGAGAAAGCATGGGTTTTGCCTGTGGCTACTTTCTTTACCACCTTCCCTCGGTCAGCCTTGCCTGCCTGGCTCCACAAACATACAGAGAGAGATTATAAAAGCTCACACTGTTCCAGAGATAACTCGGAACAGGATTTATAGGACCTTTCCTTTAAAAAATAACCAAACAAACGGCTCTCTAAGGCCACACGGTCTTTAGGGAGAACAGGGATGTGTGGGAGAGGAGTGGGTGATGTCATTTCACCATGTTTATTTGCATACATTATAGAAGGCATTTCAAACATATTAAACAAGGCAGGGGATTCTGATGTATGTATCCCTTGGAAACCAATGTCCAAACACTTTACATCCAGACAGTTATGGGTGCCAATTTTAGATTATGGAAATCTAAATTCAAAATCTTTTTTAAAAAATATTTTTAGTTGTCGATGGACACAAAACCTTCATTTTATTTATTTTTATGTGGTGCTGAGGATTGAATCCAGTGCCTCACACAGGCTAGGCAAGTGCTCTACCAACTAACCACAACCCTGGCCCTCTAAATTCTAAATCTTAAGTATCACCTAGAGGATTGAAAACAATAGGTGTGTATTTCTGGTCTTGTTTGAGAGAAAGGTATCTGTTCTGTGGTTTTAAAAACTTGTCTTTGTTTTTGTTTTGGTACCAGGCATTGAACGCTGGAGCACTTTACCACTGAGCTTCATCCCTTACTCATTATTATTATTATTGAGACAGAGTCTCACTAAATTGTTTAGGGCCCTGCTAAATTTCAGAGGCTGGCTTTGAACTTGCAGTCCTCCTACTTTAGCTTCCAGGGTTGCCAAGATTACAGGCATGTGTGACACCCTGCCAGGATGAAGAATGTCTTTATTTTTAGACTTTGAGAAGCCTTCACTGATGAATAAACCAGGAGGCCCCAAACACTCTGGTTATTAAAAGTTAATATAACATGCTGTGGTTGGAACATGGCTCTGAAGTAACATGCAAATACCAGTTCTCTGGTCACCTGAGCCTGGGGATTTGAGCTGAAAGCACGGCTGACTCAGTTTTGTCCATCTGTTTCAGAGCATGAGTACTTCTCAATATACAGTTGAGAATTTCACCCATAAATAGATGACATACATTTAGTAAGGCGGACTTTTAATTACTGATTTATTTATTCATTCAAACACGTTTATTAAACACTGGGTGTGACTGTAGTCTCTAAAACTTATTTAACATTCCTGGGTGCCAGGAACATACTAAGGGCTTGTGTGGATTATCCTATTTAATCTTCCCAGCAACCCTGTAATATAGCTAATTTTTATTCTCCCCATTTTAAAGATATAGAAATTGAGGCACAGAGGTTAGGTAGCTTGCCTGAGGTTTCCTAGCTGGTAAGTATGGTTCTGAGATTGGAACCCAGGCAGAGCTCATGCTGAGCTGTTAATTCTCAACAGTTAGGCCAGATGGTCCTGGCATACTTGCAAAATTGCCTTGACTAAAACAAATGAAGAGCTTATTCAAAACATGTATTTATTCTAGTAACCTCATAGGTCATTGAATATGTAGGAAATGCCAGAGTCAAATAATTTGGTATAAACTTGTTTACCTTTCAGCACTTCATGGTTTGAAGACCTTTAGATATTTGTCTCTATTCCACTGAACAGAGCAGACTTTCAATTCAGGTTTAAGCTCAAATGCTCTTGATAATTAATGAAGCTGCTGAGGCCAATTCTAGGGGAAAATAACACGTTAGCATCCAGCATGATACAGTCTGAAATGCTGGCGCCTTTGCTATGGTTCTCACACAAAGCACCGTATTGACACCACAGATCCACAGAGGGACTTCTAGTCACCAGAGGTGCAAAACCACCCTGGGCTGGGGAGTTTGCCTCTGCTGAGAATAAAAGCCCTGCAGATTCACCAGCCAGGGAAGGCTGTTTCTTGTCCTCTTTCTGGCTTGTGGGCCAGGACTCCTGCTGCCTGTGTGAAAGCAGATGCCAGCATGGCACTCTTTCTTTTAAGAGTTTTGGGTCTGCATCCAACCTGACAAGAATTGCCCCCATACACCCCTCACCATTGCCAGGGTAATGAATTCTCACCAATCCCACTTCCAGAGTAAAATCTGGAAAACCCAGCTGAGAGCTTGTTAAGAAGCTTCAGTAGGGTATTTTAACAGCAGAATCTATTAAAGGGCTGGTCGATAATGCAAGGTGTGAAGAAATAATTTTAAAATGTGTATGTGTGCCCTCGTGTGTTTGTGACCTAAATAGAGTTTCCATTGTAAAAAAACAATTCAATAAAAAAATCAAGCCCCTTCCTGGGGTCCTATTTTGCCTGTATACTAAATTTTCTTTAATTTAGGAGAGGAGCAAGTTGAAAAGACCTTTTGGACAAAAGTTGCTACAAACTTGAGTTTTCCACCAGAATGTCAATACCTCTTTTCCTCTATAAATTGCTAATAAAATTAGCATTGAAGAAAATTTAAACTGTTCACCGCCTTGCAGAAATAAACTTGCCTAGCTTTCTCAAGATGGCGAGGTTTGCTTCTTGGCCATGGGAGTGAACCTAACCACTGTGCTGCTCTGTTGATCACAGCTAGAGTCAGGTGAACCTCTACCAAGAACTATTTGTTTTATTTCCCAGACACCAAATGGATTGCTTCTGACCCCGAGTCCACTGCTCTCCAGCATACATTTCTGGAGCAGCCTTAGTCCGGTCGCTCCACTGAGTCCTGCCAGGCTGCAAGGGCCAAACACGCTGTTCCAGGTGAGCATTTGGAACTGAACTTTTAAACAGAACTTCTAAGGGATATCCTTTCTCTCAATCCTGCAGAGGCTTTAGATGGTGGTTTCTGCCTAATATTTGGTTAATATGTTCAGTTGTAAGGGTGTTCATAGGGACAGGGCTGCATACTCTTTAAGAGGCAGACATTTTTATTGAAGCAGAAATGGTGTATGTAGGTCAGCTGTCCATAAATGCAACAATTAGCTCTTTAAGTGTTTTGCAAATTTTAATTTTGACTATGAAAACTGTAAATTTTTTAGGAAAGTATAAAATTCAAGAAAAAAATTTAATCAAAGACCTAAAAGTGATAATCCAGTTACTCAATGTACTGATTTACTTGAAATAAACTGAAAACTAAAAATAGCAGTTTCTCCTTACTGGGGTAGAAAAGTTACCTGAATACTTCTGAATCATAATCAAGTTCTTCTTATTCTGTTATTAAAAAAAAAAAAAAAAGTATCCTGGGCATTGGGTTAAAAAAACAATGAAGACTTAGTTGCTTTATCTTGTAGAACTCTCTGGATTCAGAAAACATATTTATTATTCACTTACATGCTAGAATCTTGCAGTAGTATCACTATCATGTGGATATTAGTGATTTTTTTCTTTGATATTTACCCACTCAAGCTATTATTGTTTGTATATGTGTGTATAGGTAGGACAGATCCTAGGGACAGGAATGAAGCAGGACACAGTGCAAACTCCCTCTACCTAATTCTAGCCTTGTCTCATCCACACCGCATCCTGTGTCCCCAGTGTGGTTCATGGCAAACTAGTTTGCAGGTCTTTCATTCCCACTGCATTTAGCACTTAGCATTTTGCCTGTTAATCTGGCAAACTTCAGTAGACTGTGTGCCATCAAGACTGAACTGTATCCTGTTCCCTATGGTGTTTCCCAGCATCTAGCATGTTGCTTGGTTTACAAATGATGTCAGTAATTATCAGTGACTGTCTAAATGAAAAGATGCTAAAAACTCATAAAGAAATGTCAACAAAAGATAAGTGTTAAAATGATCAAGTCTCTATATCTTTTGAGTTGGTCATTTTGCTTGTCAAAATTAATATATGCCAAGTACCTTCTCTGTGTCAGAAGCATAATGTACAAGATGAGATTTAGGGTCTCACTGGAAGAATGGTGAGCTAAAGAGAGCCACCACACCCACTCAGCCCTTTTTATTTTGAGACAGGGTCTTATTAAGTTGCTGAGGCTGGCCTCAAACTTGTGATCCTCTTGCCTCAGCCCTGAGTTACTGGGATTACAACCAAGTCCCACTGCATCTGGCTTAGTTAATGCATTTAAAGGCTACTTGCCTATGAGTTTCAATTTTTTTTTTTTAAAGAGAGAGTGAAAGAGGAGGGGGAGAGAGAGAGAGAGAGAGAGAGAGAGAGAGAGAGAGAGAGAGAGAGAGAGAATTTTTTTTTAATATTTATTATTTTTTAGTTCTCGGCGGACACAACATCTTTGTTGGTATGTGGTGCTGAGGATCGAACCCGGGCCGCACGCATGCCAGGCGAGCGCGCTACCGCTTGAGCCACATCCCCAGCCCTGAGTTTCAATTTTAATTTCACCAAATAGACCAGTTTTTTTCTCTTGGTGCCATTCAAAAGGCAGCCCTGAAAAAACACATTCCAGTTTGAATGGGATGGGTTATATGGCCTTGGGCCCTCTGTTTTTGGTTGGATCCATGAAACTAAGGGAAAACAATTTTGTACTTTTAAAAATATTATTCTTCAAATGAAAAGAGTAGTTGAATGTAGCAATTTTTAAAATGGTAAACAAAACATGGTAAGAGGAAGATTTTCTGAAACTAGATATTACAAATGATAAAGTTTCAGCATTCAGATTATGATTAAGTCTCTTTTAAACTAATGAAAATCATCTCTTTTCAAAATAACAAACCTCTTTCATGTACGCTATTAATGTATTGGCAAAGAAAAAAAAAAACAGACTCAGCCTACAACAAACTCAAGTGATGCTGGCAGGTTTCCTGTTGTGATTTTTGCAAAGGTAGGCTGGAATCCTGATAGCTGGCAGAGCTGAGGAGTTTTTGCACACGATCATTCTGTACACTCACTGTTCATTCATGTACAATCATTATAGCAGATATTAAATAATTTCAAAGGAGAAGAAAAGGCACTAGCCAGTCTGGAAGACTGGCTTCTAACTTAGAAATACTTCAGTAAAGAGACAAGATGCCAAAGACACTGTGCTAAGTGTTGAATGTCAAGGATGCAGATTTACAAATAAAGTGAAATGTCTTTCAGTTGGATAGTTTGGCATTTTGAACTTACTTTTCTGTTCTACTCCAACTTTTCAAACAGATTTTTATCAAATTTGAAATGTACCCAGTAGGTACAGATACATGTTGAAACCAGGTGGAGCTAGCTAAAATTTTCATTTGAGACTGTGTGCTGAAATTTTTTGTTCAATAAATCTAACCCAGTAAATATTTGCAACCTTCTGCAGCAGGGGCTGAAAGAGCTATACAATGTAAACAGGAAAGTAAACAAACAGAGTGCTGCAGGGACTGAGGGACTGAGTTGTTCTTTGCATCCAGGGACTGGACAGACTCTGAGGAAGAAGTGCTACCTGAGCTGAGCTGGGAGAAGGGACAGGATTTTGATAGAGAGCAAAGCATAGTTTAGAACTTAATAGATCTCCTGGGTTTGGATATGGAAAGTATTCTCAGGAGGAGACCCGATGATAGATGAGGTCTGAAAAGGAGGTGTGGGCTTCAATAGTTCCACCTTTTTAATCTGTTGTTACACTGTTAGGTATGATATCCATGTGAAGGAAGAATTCAAGAGAAAGTGGAAAGATCAGGAAGATAGGAGAAAATTATTCTCTACTTCAAATACTAGAAAATTATTCTCTACTTCAAATACTAAAGGGACAGTCATCTTTTAGAACAGAATGGTGGACATAGGAATCAATTTGGAAGACATTTCAGAGGCAAGATTGAGAAGACCTTGAGTTTGGTTTTAGGAGTAAGTAGGTAGTAAATATGAGGAAGAGGCAAAATGATTAAGTGATAACACTTAACAGCTAACATGTATTGAGGGCTTACTGTGTGTCAGACATTCTGGGCCACTCTTCATGGCTTCTCATTTAATGCTATCAGTAGTTCTATTTTAAAGATGAGAAAACTAAGGCAGAGACATTGCTCAGTTTACCCAAGATCACACACTGACAAGTAGCAGAACCCTGGTCCAAATTTAGTTTGTATCCCTAACCACTACTCTCACTAACTTAGAGCACCAGAGAAGAACAGCTTTCTTGGAAAAGCAGCATTGGCTGGGGACATCTAAAATGGAAATGGTCATCAAATCCAAGTATGGCAGACAGAAGCTTGGTATATGCTGCAACTTAAAAAAGACAGTGATCCCTCCCCACCCCCACAACATATATCCTGTTCTCAGTCAGGACCTGGTCTGCCTTTCTATCAAGCACATTTTCCTTTTGGTTCCTTAAAGCTGCCCCAGGTTATCTCAGGCCAGCCATGCTAAACATCCTTCTGACTCTATAGCGTTGACCTGTTCATTCCTATTCTGTAGATTAAATGCTAAAGGACAGGGAATGGAAGGGAATAAAAATCCACGGACAAAGATCAGGGGTCCAGATCTAGAGCACTGGGCTCGAGTTTTGTTGGTGGCTTCTGCCAGACATGTGTCCCTGACCTTAGCTACTTTCTGGACCACCAGTAGGATCTCTGCAGTATTCACTGTAACTTGTACTTCTGTAGTAGGAAAGAGCCAATAAAAATGACTAAGAAACACATGGGTATAAAACCAGGCTAATTGAGAACTGTGACAACAGAGTGTACAGAAATAAGAGGGGCAGAAATCAGAACTCTTTTTTAAAACAACAGAGAAGACTAATAAAACTACAGGGGATTCTTTTGAAAATATCAACAGGATGGAAAAAAAGCCCAAAACATAAGATTAACAATAAAAATTTAAGACCTGCTCTCCTTCTGGTGTTCACTCCAAGTCAATGACAACAGTGGTTTGGTTAGGAGCGTAAATATGAATATAAATATATGTATAGCATTTGAAAACACAATTGAAGTGGATAACATTTTAGAAAAAATTAAAATTCCAAAGTACCAGGAAAGAAACAGAACCATGAATATACCAATAACCATCAAAGAAACTAAAACAGTAATTAGACATCCCCTAACCCCTGCCAAAATAAGAAGTTGGGCAATTTAGTACAGAAAAATTCCAGTCAGAGCTTGAAATTAGCTGGTGCTGCTTATTAGTTGTGACCTTTAGGTAATCAGAACTTTAACTGTTTTCTCATTTGTAAAATGGAGATAACAAAACTTACTTCATAGCCCCTAGGTATCAAATGAAATGACAGCCCTTGATAAGCAAGAAGGCACAGGCGTAAATAAGTTACCGAAATAGTATGAACATTGCAAAAATATATTTACTTGTTCTACAAATATTTGTTGTACTTCCAACAGGTGCCAGGCTCTGTAATTTGACATTTAGTTTTGAAGTTTAATATTTAAACTTACTCTGGACTAAATAGGAATTAAGCTTCAAGGAAGTATAGGAAATCATTTTGACACATATCATCCTAGGCAATAAAATATCTAGGTGCAGACAGTCAAGTATTGGAGGCCTTCTCGTCTGCTTATTCAGTTGGAAGCATAGATGATGCATTTGCTTCAGACCTGACACTTGTCACTACAACATATACCTTTACCCTGCTATTTATCATCTTAGTTGCTTAGCAGTACAGAAATTAACTTTATACTGTTATTTCCTTATGAGTCATCTTTCTAATAAGTTTGATATTATTTATCAAAGAAAATACTTTTCCAACTCTATACTTCTTCTAAATCTTTCAAGGTAAATATTTTTAAGTTACTGAGAAACATCTTCGTAGTACTCTGAAAAGCGGATGACAAATTCCAAAATGTATTATTAGAAATTACTGATTCATAAAGAGAGTCTGTTTAAAAAAAAGTTTCTCAATATTTAAAGCAGATTGGCATTCCTAGATAACTTGGAACCTTTTAAAAATGATATTTGAATATGCTTTAGCAACATCTAATTTATGTACTTTTTTCTAGTAGCCTATCGTTTTCTGGGCCTTATTCTTCTTTGCTCTAGGTAATCTTGCAATTGTCATCTTTAAATTATTCTATAAAATAGATTGGCAACTGCTCCATTACAGGGGTGATGAGAGAACTGAACTATTGTGGTCTGTTTGGGAATGTAAGGAACCCAAGTTTTTCCTGGTGATATGTAATAATTATTCAATTTTTTTTTTTTTTTTTTTCTGTGTGTGTGCCCTGCAGTTCCCCACACTGCTTAACAGCCACATGCCAGTGCCAATCCCCAGTCTGGACAGAGCTGCTTCTCCAGTACTGCTTTCTTCAAGCTCTCAGAAATCCTGATGATGTCTGGCTACAATTAAGAACTCATTAACTGATCAAATTTGTCCCCATGGGCTAGTTTACCTGTGTCATGAGAAGGACTTCGTGAAACCCTCTGTTAATTTGGTTTGCACTTTTCATATCAGTCTACATTTATGTTAGCATTTAAAAAAACTTTTTTATATATTCAAGTATATATGGAAATCTGTTTTGCATTAAGTGAATTTTAATGTTTTTGTTTTTATATCCTCTTAGCTCTTAAGTGTTGAGCACTGTTGACAGTGAAGAACTTAATGTTTTCAATATAACTAATAAGGATGTGAACCTTTTTTCTCCTTAATTCTGCATATGCTGAACTGTGCTTATATATACACTATAACCAGCTGTGCCTTCCTTTGCATTTAGTTTTATGTAAATGATTTATATATTTTTTAGTATTAAGAGAAAATGTTTGAAAGACAAAAATTAGTATCAAACAGCTCTTTAGTAGAATTTCATTATTTTTCACAAGTAGGCAAAAATATGAAAGCATATTCGTATCACTTTTTCCTTTTTGCTTTCAGTTGTATGAGAATTGCCTTAGAATCTTTTGAATTGAAATTCAGTAAATGTAATGTCCAAGTAACATTTTTATAAAAATAAACTAAGCCATATTTAGACAATAAACATTCATAAAAGAAAATGTTCTAAAGTGCATTTTTTAAACTTTGAAGCCTCTTAGATGTCCATAATGTCTTTTCTCCTCCCTAACAAAAATCTGAAAAGGAAAAAGTTACCAGTCCATATCATCTAAACTACTATAGTATTTCTTAGGTTAGCGTATTCTTATTTCAAAAGATTAGCCCTGGTTCTTCCAAGAGAAAAATCACATCCACACGATATATTTATTCTATCAATAGGAGTTAGGGTTTCTCTAAATACCTGGAACCTAATTAACATTTTGAAAGCAGCTCACTGGTGCCAACTTAAACAACAAAGAAGCAATTTTGTAAAACCTTCATAAGGACAGATATTCACAATTTTTGATGGATCAAAAAATGTACTATAACACAAATACAGTACTATAGGTATTGAAGGCATTGCTTGTGGAAACTGAGACATAGGATAAACTGCTTTGTATTTTACTTTTTATGGTGAGAATGGAAGAAAACTTGACAAAATTCTTCAGGAATCTCATCACTGTGGAACTAACTGAAGATATAACACAGAAATTCTTTTGTGTAGTATAGTTTAGAACAGTGATAAAAGAAACATTTTCTGTTCTATTAAAAAGAAAAAAAATCAGTAGGCACCATTCCAGAGGCACCACACCTATGCACAAAGCAGGAATGTTCCAAAGTAGATAAGAGAACTAGAAAGTGCCATTTAAAATTAGGTTAACCGTAATCCTTAACTAAAAAGTAACAGAAACCAACTTAAAATGTGACTAAATAGCTGATCCAAACCAGGCATTAAATGGCAGGGATTGTGAAGATTAAACAATGAACTTTATGAAAACACATTCTTGAATTTTTAAAAACTGAAATTATGTTAGAAATTCAGATTTTCAATTGGAATGGAGCTTCTCTATATTATGTGGAGACATGCTTTTATGGGAAAAACTCAATCACTCCAATGAGCCTCTAACTATAAAGTAATGGTACTGGCTCCAAACTACAAATAAACACTACTGTTACTCCCTCATAGGCTAATTCTTTACTAAAATAAGAGGAGCTGGTTCAGGGAACTGATAATTACTGAAAGAAAAATGTGTGAGCTAGAAGAGTTAAAAGGGTCTATGAGAATGCTTTCCTTCACGGCTTTCTAGATCAGGACAGGTATGCAAGAGAAGGTGAGAGTTGCCTGGGGCCACCAAACTCATTCAAAGTGGAACAGTGAATTGGTGTTCCAATTTCATTTCCCCAAGGCCTATCTTTAAGTAACTGGTCCAAAACTATGTTAAGTAAAGAAACAGCATTAAAAAATTGTAAAATAAAATAATATATATAAAATGTAAGATTCTTATAGAGAAACTAAAAGAAGTCATTGTGCAATAATTTCAACCAAAAAAATTTAACATACTTTTGAAGTTAAATGCTGATTGGAAATATTAAAATGGCCAGAAATCTGATTCCTGGTATTTTTCCTGCTCCAAATACTGTGTTTAACTATACTTTAGATCCATTTACTAGAAATGGAAAGATAATTTTTGACGGATCAGAATGCTCTAACGCAGGGAAAACTATAGATATGAAAGAATAACTCTCAGAGTGCTGCCTCATGCTGTGTGTGTGTGTTCGTAAATAAATACTTTATCAAAAAACAGTTTCCAAAGAATAGCAAATCCCATCCCACCTACCTACCCCGGCATCTTTTTAATGTTTACTTGATCAGTGTTAAACTGCTATGGCTAAAGTTTGTTAGAACTATACAACCTGAACATTGGTCTCTTTGTACACATCTTTTCTATGATTGCAAATCTTCATTCACTTTCATATATGTATCATTTTTACTGTAATATTATTTTTGTTGAATAAATACTTTGTGATAAAAGGTATTCAGAGGTAGTGGGTTGGTTTTCTTTCATTTACTTGCAACAACCCAAACTTCAATTTTTCCATATGGAAGCAAGTTGGTAAATCTATCTTGTTACCTACCTTTAAATATGGCACATCAAAAAATACTTTAAATACAGTTACATAAAGAAGTATATATAATTATTGAGGATGAATTTGGGAAAGTGGAATGGGTTTGAAAAATGGTCCCTTGATCTTTTAAATCTTAAATTCTACTAATTGCTCTGTATTGAGAAGGAAAAAGTGATGAAGGAGGGAAAAAAACCTAACCATTGTTCTTCTTTTAGACTACTTTTTTTGATAAAGGAGAATGTGAACTGCTAGGTTTGATGAAAGAGGTTATTATTCTACCCAGTCTCACTTCCAGGCTGACCTACCTATGGTTTTCATGGGTGAGTTAAAAAATGTCTCTATCTGTGTCTGATATGGGAAGACTGGTGTGCATGCAGGGAAGGAGAAGCAGGGGAAAATAATAGATTAAGGGAGACCTAGACTGACACGTTTAGTATATCTATTGTGCCAAAAAGGGTCACAAAACTCCTAGCTATACATTTTATAACATATTCTTTAGGTACAGTAGGAAATCATTCACTTGACAAAGAAACAAACATTTGAAAATAGTTACAGGTACCTTTTCTCAAAAAGGGAACAGATTTGTTTAGCCCTGTTTATATAAAATAGTTCAACTCAGATTTACAAAATGCCCTTTGATGTTTAAATATCCACAGGCACCTCTCCTCCACACGCACACTCCCTTCCCTAAGGTTAACTGGGACTTTATGGCCCTGCCCACAGGGTTCACACTGAAGAACACACACCATGGTCATCTGGGACCCTCTCCCAATGAGTCAGGTCCCTAAGACTTACCCTAAGACTTACTTTTATTTCACTAGGTGACATAATTTCAGTTAATGTCAGCAACTATTATAAGCTACTTATGTACAAGCATTGTTCTAAGCTTTTTACAGGGCTTACTTTATTTGTCCTCCCAACAACCCTAGGAGGGAACTACTATCATATACCACTCTACAGATGAAGAAAGGGAGGCCCAGAGTGGTTTCCTAGCTGCTTCAGCGACACTGAGTTGGCTGGATTTCAAAACTTGCATTTTGATTACAGACACCACTATCTTAACCCGTACGTACTTCAAAAGAATTTAAACTTACAATCTACATCTTTGCACAGAACCTTACCTGACATATATAAATCTTAAACATATTTGCTATATATTGTTTTCTGTGAGAGCAGATTATTGGTCATTATAAAGCTGGCCCTACCTAGACTTCTCCCATACTGACTTTATTTCCAGTCCTGTGTTCCCAGCGGTGTGTGTGTGTGCTGAGGAATATGTTGATTATGGGTTAGTTCTTAAGTTTCTAAAGTCACATATTTCAGCCTGTTAGGAAGAAGTTTATCTTCTAATTCTAACCAATTTTTGACTGCTGTATTTGTTTTTGGTTATATCAGATAGAGGAGGTAAGACCAAGTTAATTTAACTGACAAATTTTACTTACAACCCAGATTTCTTCATATAGGTGTATCTTCATTCAATCAACAAATGCTACTATTTTCCTAACATGTATCAGGTACTAGGGACAGAGGTGAGTGAGACATAATATATTTTCCTTCATGGGACTTACTACTTAAGTGAAGGAAATAAAATATGATTAGTGTTACACAGGATTAAGTATGAGAAGGCTAATGGAAATAAAGGTAGTAAAACAGCAGGGTATATAATAACCCAGTCTATGACAGAATAGGGAATGGGTCTGGGAAGGCCTTCTGGAAGAAATAATCAGATTGAGACCTGAAGAATGAGAGAGTGGCCAAGAGAAGGACAGAAGAAAAGAACAAGCAGAGAAAAGAGAAAGGTTAAAGAACAGGTGAGAGAAGAAACATTTTAGGAACACAAAAAACTGTTGGATTTACCTTTACAGAGAACAGCCTATAAATCATCATCACATGAGATAATAATGTAGAATTAGTAGCAACACAGTATAAATTCAAAGGAAGTAGGGAGCTTCCAGATAATGGTAGAGTAATGAAGGAATGATTGGCTAGGAGACTGTAGAAGAGCAAGATGGCTGGAGCGGGCCCAAAGCAATCTCTTGCTGATTTTCAGTGTTTCTAGAAAAACTACGTACAAACATCATCCAGAGATGATAGATGTAGACATAAAATTAACCCTTGACATATCAGCCAATTATTATTTGACAACCTTTGCTGTATACACATACAAGGAAGGAAACAAGATGAAAGCTATACGAATGGAACTAGTGTCAATACAGCTGGGGGAAATGACTGAAGCTTTTGTGGCTCTTTTAATCAGCACTGTTCCAGGAAAGACTCAAGAGTACTGCATAAGTCCCAAGTCTGGAGTCACTCGAATTCCATATTCCAACCAGAGTCCAATGGAGCCATCCTTTTCTAAACATCCAAGACTGTTGGCAGATGCCAAGCTTTCCTTAGTTCATTTTTATGATATGTCCATGCATCTCTACTGCAGTAGGGCTAAGGTGGAAGAAGCAATGGGAGCAGCCATCTTTATTTCTATCTCAGTCCCTCCTATTTATCTCTCTGCCTCCCTCTCACAAATGTGCATCTGTACATCTAGCCCCTACATATAATCTCTGAAGTAGTAACATGATGGAAATGTATTTTTTCTAGTAAGTTAATTTTCCCATTTCTCTTAGAAGCCACTAATGAAAAGTCTTCCCCAACATCAAAGATCAAAAATTCAAGCAGCTTTATAATCACTAGCTTGGTCACAGTCTTTCTGTATTAGTCTGATAGAAAAATGGTGAGTTCAGTGGTTTCTAGATCAGTGATGGAAATTTTTGATTTCAGCTAGGAATGATGCTGAAGGAAATTCCTATCTAACTAAACCCAGAATCTAAGCTCACTATTAGAAAGTAAGTTCCAGATGTAAACTGAATAGAAAAGAGGGGAAAACACTGTAATGTTCCTTAAGTCTAAAGTAATGCACTAAAACCTTTGGAGATTGCAAGTTTGCTATATATATTTGCTAATATATATTGCAATAAGCTAATGAGCTTCTATTGCCTCTTACCATTTTGATATGGATGACCTTGTCAATGAAAAAGAAAGTCCATTTAAGAATCTATATTAGAATATTTAAAAAACAGAACCAGTGACATTAGAAATAATAAAAGGATAAATCTTTTAAAACCACGGAAACTGAAAATAACTAAAAAATACACAGAAAAGAAGCAGAGAACCAAAATGGCACACTACAAAAAAAATAAATAAAATAAAAAATAACTGCAAAACAAGGTAGTATCAGAGGATTCAAAGCACCAAAGCCATCTGAGACAAAATAAATAGCTAATTGGCAGAACTAAGTCCTTCCTTATCAGTAATTATTTAAATTTCACAGTCTCTGATTAAAATGCAAAGATTGTAAGGATGATTAAAAAATAGTGTATCAATACACTATGCACAAGAGACTCACTTTAGATACAAACACACACACAAAGAGGTTGAAAGTAAAAGAACAGAAAAAGATATTCCAACCAAATAGTAACCAAAAGTGGAATAGGGTGGCCATATTTTTGTCAGAAAAAAAAATAGACTAAGAAAAATTACAGAAGATGCAGGACCTTATGTACTGATAAAGGTTCAATGTATTAAGAAGATAGTTCTATGAACATATGTGCACCAAATATCATAACCCCCAAATATATGAAGTAAACACTGACAGACATGAAAGGAGAAATAGTCATATAATAGTTGGATATTTCAATAGTCCACTTTCAATAATGGGTAGAATAGCCATGTAGAAGATCAATAAATAAACAAACTGAACACTATTAATCAAAAGAGACATGTACAAAACATTCTACCCAACAACACTCTTCTCAGAATGAGACACTCTTCTTAAGTTCACACAAAATATTCTCCAGAACATACCATGTTAGGTCACAAAATGAATATATATTTTTGAAAAATTGAAAACATGCAAATGTCTTTCCTGTCACAATGGAATAAAACTAGAAATCAAAAAAGAAAAAAAGGAAAACTCACAAATACATGGAAATTAAGCAACATACTCTTAACCAGGAGTTATAGAAGAAATCATAGCAGATATGAGAAAATTCTTTTGGTCAAATAAAAAAAAACCCACAATGTATTTATACCTATGGAATAGTCTGAAAACAGTGGTGGGAGGAAAATTATAGCTTCAAATATCTACACTCAAAGAGAAAAACATCAAATCAACCACCTAACTATACATTTCAAAGAAAAAGAAAAAACTAAACTCAAAGCTAGCAGAAGGAAGAAAATAATAAACAGTACTAATAAAGGCAGTTGTTTGGGCAAGTGAAGATGGCAGACAAGAGGGAGCCTCCTCCTCTGAGGAACAGGAAACCCACTGACTTCGAGCTGGAGGATGGAGAAGACTTGTTCACCAGCACTGTCTGCCTGCGTCAAGTCCATCATCTCCAAAACCAGCTAGTCTTCCTGCAGAAGATATTAGGGTAAACTCCAACAGCCCAAAACCTGAAGAAGTCATACTAGATGACGACAGAGAAGATCTTAAAATATATATGTGTGTGTGTGTGTGTGTGTGTGTGTGTGTGTGTGTGTATATAGTTTTAATTGTAGATGGACAAATACCTTTATTTTGTTTATTTATTTTTATGTGGTGCTGAGGATTGAACCCAGGACTCTGCACATGCTAGGTAAGCATTCTACTGCTGAGCCACAACCTCAGCCCCATTAAATCTTTTTATAGAAGCCACAGAAGAAGTTTCTTTGGACAACCGAGAAAGGGAAACTATCCTCTTCTCAGAATCTTCTCATGCAGTCACACCTGTCACCCCTACTACACTCATTGCTCCTAGAATTGAATCAAAGAGTATGTCTGCTCCTGTGATCTCAATAGAGCCAGGGAGGAGATTGAAGCAGCAGCAAATGGACATATTTTTGATATAGATACGGGGTGTGTCAGATCCAGAGAAAGTTGGTGATGGCATAAATGCTTATATGGCATATAGAGTAACAACAAAGACTTCTTTTTCCATGTTAGTAAGAGTGAATTTTCAGTTAAAAGAAGATTCAGTGACTTTCTTGGTTTGTATAGCAAATTAGTTAAGAAAGTATTTACATGTTGTTTATATTGTGCCACCTGCTCTGGAGAAGAACATAGTAGGTATGATCAAGGTTAAAGTATATGATGAAGATTCATCATCCACAGAGTCTGCAGAAAAACGGAGAGCAGCTCTAGAATGGTATCTTCAAAGTAAAACATCGAACTTTACTACAGGATACTGATTTAAGGTACTTCTTGGAAAGTTCAGAGCTGTCCAGAGCAGTTAATACATAGGCTCTAAGTGAAGCAGGAATATTGAGGATGATGAACTAGGCTGCAAATGCTGTCAACAAAATGACAATCAGGATGAATGAATTGGATGCATGGTTTGAAGAAAAGCAGTGGCAATTTGAGAATCAAGACCAGCAACTTAGGAAACTTCATGCCAGTGTTGAAGCCTTAGTCTGTCAGAGAAAATAACTTTCAGCCAACACAGCTGCCATTGCTAAAAGTGCTGCCATGTTAGGTAATTTTGAAGATCGTACTGCTTTATCTAGAGCTTTGTCTCAGCTTGCAGAGGTTGAGGAAAAGAACAAGCTTTTGCTGACTTTTATATGTTTTCAGAACTACTTAGTGACTATTTCGTCTTGTTGCTGCAGTGAAAGTCGTGTTTGACCATCAAATTGCAGTGCTGGCAAAAATGGTAAGATGCTCAGATTACTTTGCTGAAAAAAATGTGAAACTGAGGCAAAAATGATGGTTGCTAACAAACCAGATAAAATACAGCAAGCTAAAAACGAAATATGAGAGTAGGAGGCAAAAGTACAAGGGGAAAGAGATTTTGAACAGATCTCTAAAACAGATTTGAGAAAGAATGAGAGAGGGATTTTAAAACTGTTATCAAGTACTTAGAATCCTTAGTACAAACACAGCAGCAACAGCTGATAAAATACTGGGAAGCATTAGTGAGGATGAAGAGAAACTGAAATCCTTATATATTATTACTGGGAATATAAAATAGTACAGATTCTTCCAAAGCCATTGACTAGCAATAAGATGATTCCTATTAAGATGACATTGGATGTTTGTTGCAGTTATGCTGAATTCCACAGTAAAATCTTTTAAAACTATCTAACTAAACCACTATATATTTTACAAATTAAAAAAAAAAAGTACTGATAAAGAAGAGAAGAGTCAACAAAACCAAAAGTTGGTTCTTTTTATTAGATCAACAAAAGTGATAAAACTAAATTGGACCGATAGGGAAACAAAGATTCAAATTACTAAAATTAGAAATGAAAGAGACACATTACTGCTGAATGTACAGAAATAAAAGAATGAGGGGAGAATACCATGAACAACTGTATACCAACATGTTTGGATAACAAAAATAAAATGGATAAATTCCTAGAAACACACAAACTACCAAAACTGATTGAGGAAGAGATAAACATCTGAAAAGAACTATTACAAGAAAGGGGATTATTAGCAGAACGCCCCAATAAAGAAAAGCCTAGAACCAGATCACTTCACTGGTATTCTAACAGATATTTAAAGAATTAATGCAAACCCTCAAACTATTCCAAAAAATTGGAGAGAACACTTCATTCTATAATGCCAGCAATACCCTGATATCAAAGCTAGACAGATTCTACAAGAAAAGAAAGCTACAGGTCATAACCCTTGTAAAGAAAGGCAAAAATCCTCAACAAAAATAACAAACTGAATTTAACAGCATGTCAAAAGCATTACAAGCCCAATCACATTACATTCCCAATCCAAAAACCTAAAATGATTTGAAATCTGAAACTTTTTGAGCAATGATGCTACAAAGATTTTGGATTTCAAAGCATTTCAGATATCCAACTTTTGGATTAAGGACGATCAACTAGTAAAGCTTACACAAATATTCCAAAATTCATACAGCTCTGAAATCTGAAACACTTGCATCCTGAGCATTTTCATATGGGATACTCAACTCGTATATATTACAACCAAGTGGGACTTTCTCCAGGAATGCAAGAGTGGTTTAACATATGAAAATCAATCAAGGTAATACACATAAACAGTTAAGAAAACATGATCATTTCAACTGAAAAAGCTCAATACTCTTTCACAATAAAATATTCAGCACACTAGGAACAGAAGGAAACTTCCTCAACCTGTTAAAGGCCACGTACAGAAAGCCACAGCTAATGGCACAATCAATGATGAAAAGTGAAAGCTTTTTTCCTAAGATCAGGAACAAGTCAAGGACATCCTCTTTTTTAAGTCCTAGACAAGAAAAAGAAAAGGAATCCACATTAGAAAGTAAGAAGTTAACCATCTCTCCTTGCAGATGACATAATTTTCAATGCACCAAACCCTAAAGAATCCACAAAGTCTGTTAGTTAATAAACAAATACAGCAAAATTGGAAGATAAAAAATCAAAACACAAAAAAATCGTATTTCTATATGCGAGCAATAAAAAATTCCAAAAACAAATTAAGAAAACAATTCCACCTACAATAGCATCAAAACCAATAAAATACTTAGGACTAAATTTAATCAATGAGACAGAAGACTTGTTCACTAAAACTGTAAAATGTTGCTCAAAGAAACCAACCTAAACAAATGTAAAGATAGCACATGTTCATGGCCTGGAAAACTTAACATTGTTAAGATAATAGTACCCAAATACTACAGATTCAAATTCAATGCAATCCTTATCATAATCCCAATGGTATTTTCTGTCATTTTTACTATGTAAGAATAGACAGAAAATTTCATTCCAATATTTATTTTGAATTTCAAGGGACCCAGGATAACTAAAACAATCCTGAAAAAGAAGAACAAATTCGGAGAATCCATACTTCCTGATTTCAAAACTTACTAAAAGGCTGGTGAAATAAAAACTCTGGTACTATCTGTATGGACAAACATACAGACACACAGACTAATGAAATAAAACTGAGAGCCCATAAATAAACCTTTACATCCATGGTCTACTATTTTTTGACAAGGGTGTTTAAAATCATTCAATGGAAAAGGACAGTCTTCTCAGCAAATGGTTATGGAAAAAAAATCCCAATGACTTGGGAGGCAGAGGCAGAAGGATGGTGAGTTCAAAGCCAGCCTCAGAAGCTTAGTAAGGCCCTAAGCAACTCAGCGAGACCCTGTCTTTAAGATATAAAAAAGGGGCTGGGGATGAGGCTCAGCGGTAAAGTGCTCTGGGTTCAATTCCTAGTATCCCCCCCAAAAAAGGTGGACCCTAACTTTATACACATACAAAATGGATTAAGACCCTAAATATAAGAGCTAAAAATATAAACACCTTAAAAGAAATTATAGGGTCAAATATTTATGATCTTGGGAAACTGGTAATAATTTCTTAAATATGGCACCAAAATCATAGGCAAAAATTTTAAAAAATTAGACTTATTTAAAATTAATAACTTTTGTGCATCATCAGGGTACCTTCAAGAAAGTGAAGAAACCCCCAGAATAAGAGGAAATAATTACAAGTAACATAACTTATAATGTTATGATGTCCCGAATCCATAAAGAATTCTAACAACTCAACAACAAAGACAACCCTACTTTTAAAATAGCTAAAGTATTTAAACATACTTCTTTAAAACATATATACAAATGGCTAAAAACACATGAAAAGATGCTCAACATCATTAATCATTAGGTAAATGTAAGTTACAATGGGATACTACCTCACACCTATCAGGATGAATATAATAATAAAAAGGGACAATGACAAGTATTAGTGAGGATGAAGAGAAACTGAAATCCTTATATATTATTACTGGGAATATAAAATAGTACAGATTCTACAGAAAACAGTCTGGCAACTCAACAAAAAATTAAATATAGAATTTTATTCCACTTCTGGGTATATGTATTATACCCCAAAGAATTTAAAACAGGGACTTGAATAGATGTTTGTACACCAATGTTCATATCAGCATTATCCACAATAGCTAAAAGGCAGTGTCCATGAATGGATAAAGAAAATGAATATACTCATAATAGAGTATTATTCAATCACAAAAAGAAATGAAGTTTGGATTTATGCTTAACGTGGATGAACCATAAAAACATGCCAAAAGAAATAAGCCAGACATGAAAAGACAATTATGGTATGATTCCTCTTAAACTGTCTAAAATAAGCAAAGTTATAGAAAAAGAAAGTAGACTAAAGTTATTAGGGCTGGGGGCGGAGGGCCGGGGGTTAAAAATGACTTCAATTTCTCTTTGGGATGATGAAAAATTATGGAAATAATGACAAATCTTGTACAACTTTGTGAATGTAATTAATGCCATTGAATTGTACACTTGCTAGCTGTTAAAATATTGCCACTTAAACATCATAAAAATGTAAAGAAAAATACCTATATGAATTGTTCTAATTAAAAAAGATAGATAACTATAGCATGATAATAAATAGTGTTTCAAACCTAAGTTGATAAAACATCAGAGTATAGCTACTCTATTCACCTAGAGTGATAGATTCATTGTGTGTTACCAACACAACTTGGAAAGGATACAGAGGAGACATTTTCTCTTACCTTTAAGAACCTTGTCAGTTTAAGAGGATTCACAAGTATTAAAGGTTCAATATTTCTGAGTTTGAATTCTCTTCACAGCAGTTTTCAGGACCTGAATGATGTTCAAGTACCAATAAACAATAAAAACAACCCCACAAACACTTGTTTGATTGCCAAATTCCTCAGCAAAGTGAAGAAATATCCCTACAACTTCCAATGACCAAGAATTTTATGTAATAACTGGATGTATTTCTTCACCTTTAGTATGTAAGATTCAAACACAGATAACCATAGGCCAAAACTGCAACAAACCAAATATATATCCTATGAAATGGAAAATTTCAGAGTGCTGTTATATAAAATTACAGTAGAGATTATGCCAGCACTAATATAAAGCAGCTATCTCTTTTGGCAACAAGACTTCATGATCTTAGAAAGGAACCATTAAAGAAAATGATCTGACTTTGCACAGACTTCTTCCCAAAGAAAAAACTGTGACTCAACAAAATCACATTTTATACAACATGGAGATTTTGTTATTACAAATTTCAAAACAAAATGGAGGAATTTCCACATAATATTTATAACCTGCAAAGTACAATATTAATACATGTCTGTCAGTTAGAAATAACAGCAGTTTGTTAGGCTACAGGGTTTAACATAAAACCATTTTACAAATGTGAAAAGTGGTAGTGGTCCAATATTTACCATTACACATGAAATCTGTTTCTTCCAGAAAAATTTTTTAAATGAAAATTTCAGTATCATAAAATATTAAAATAACAACCCCAAACATGCCACAATCACTATTCACAAATAAAGTTAAAATGAAATATACAAAACTCACTTAATACTGTTAAATAACAACAATAAACTACAAGATTTCCTGAACAGAAATGGTAGGACCCCTGAATGTTTTACAGTGAATGTCAGGAAAAAATTAAGTTATGACTATTTTCATGATATATAAGGCAAAATTTACATGACCATTTCAAAATATACCAATTAAGATTTAGTTTGTAAGATGCAATAAACAATAGTCCTTAAAAGTGAACACAAAGGTTTAAAAACACTGTTACCAACACCAAAATGTGTTTATGATGTTCAAGGAGATGCATAATTAAAACTGTAATATTTAATATCTCTGATAAACAGATAATTCCTTTCAATGCTTTTTGTCACAATCCTCCAAGTTCTCATTTCTCTCAATTGTTATTTCTCATGGCTCATTTCAAAGACATATTACAATATTTAGCTGATTCCAAGTGAATGTTATTGAAACACACAGCCCCCAAATGAAAAAAATTGTTCCCCAGTGAAGTATCATCCTAGTTTCTAATAAATGTATTTAAGAAAATGAGCAATACCTTTCATCTCAGAATAGACTTATGTGGTTAAGTTTTAACTAAAATTAAAGCACAATGTAAAACAGTTAAGTATATTAGTATATAAATATCCAGTAATATGTAGTAGAGATTTCTAAAATGAGAAATAGATAAAATAAATAATTTTGGTGCTTTAATTTATTGGTATTTAATGTAAAAACCCCAAAATATCATGTATTCACTTGATTGGATCAACTTCTGTCACATGCTCTCCTAAACATAATGTGCTTATCAATCTCTTAGCTACTCTATTTGCCAATGTTCTGTAAGAAATTATGTAGCACAAACTTAAGAATGTTCAACATGGCTCACTTATTTTACTGTTAAGCAAAGCTAAATATACATTCCAGGAAACACTGCAGTTTAATTTTAAAAACAAACAAAAAATGCAGCAGTAAAACAACTTGTGAGGAGAAACAGATGCATTCACATATAATAAAGCCACTGCAACTTCTTCAGGCATTCAACTGTTGTGTTAAATAAACAGACAGTAGTTATTTAGCAGCAATGATTCTGCAATAAATAATGCACTGTGTTTCTCAGTCCTGCACAAAAATTGCAGCTACAGTTACATCAATACCTGTAACCTACTGGCTCTAATGGCAGAGAAGACCTTAAAACCGACTGTACAAAAAAATTGTCACACTGTGACAACAAATATAAAAAACAATCTGTAGGTCTAAAATAAAAAGACTCCACTGTGAAGAGGACAGTATAGACATACGGAGATTCCAAGTCCACCAAAAGAAAAAAAATGCCTTCAGATCTGAGTCCTTGATTGGTAAGAAAGGCTGGGGGCTGGGCTTGAAACCATGTTATCAGACTTAAAAGAGCATGCTCTGTCTTCTGTTCTTCCCATGTCCTAAAATATAAAGTCATTTTATGAGGCAGTTCAAGGTTCAGTTTTATCTCACATACAGTATTTGGTGACTCTAAGAAGTTAATGTTCCCACCAGCAAAAGCTAATATTCCATGGTAAGAGTGATCAGCACTGTCTTAAATGAATGACCCTTTTGTTGACGGGGGTCAGTCTACAGCTTCTATGCTTCGAAGTGATGAACCTGATGACTAGGAGAGCACAAGATGTGTCTTCTGCCTCAGGTACAGGGATGGCGTGTGCAGTGATCAAGCCAGGTCACTTGTAAAAGGTCTTGTGCCATCTGCAGCTTTCAGGATCCCTGACTTGACTGAGTCAGATTTCTCTCTGAAGATTTACTGAGCTGCCCACATCATATAGAAAAGTGAGTACGTGCAATGCTAAACATACACAGTTGTGGAATGCACTGTACATTGGTTTTTACATCAATAATTTTACTGATCAATTTATAAACCAAAAACTTGGTTCCACACAAAAATTCATGATCGACATGTGAAATGGTTTATGACAAACACACCTGTCTCTGGGTAAGAAGAATTTCGAAAACCGGGGTCCTTTTGCAACTGAATCTCTTTCAAACTGAATATTGACACGCCTAAAATATACAGACAAAAGTCATTAGATGAAGGTCAACATTATTAGAAACATATACAATCCAGCCATAGAAAAGTGTTTGAAAACTATATAGTGATTCCACTATATTTGAAATATTTATATTTCAAATTAAATCCAATAAACATTTATACTGCACTTACTATAACCCTGCTCAAAGATTTGCCTTTTTTAAAATCTATTTTCAGGAGGAAACCAAAGGAAGTAATCCCTTTTCAGAACCCTTCTTCCCCCAACAATGATTTAAAGTACCGTGTAAGCAGGTGTTTCTCTGACAAAAACCTATGTTATCTGTTCCAAAATTTACTGGGTTGGGAGACCTCATTAAAATGCATTTCCAGGTTCTTAGTATATAAATATCCAGTAATATTGTCCTTTAACACTATCTCATGATGGCATAAAAGTATCAGGTCCTCAAACTACCTTCAGATTTTTAGTTAAGAACATGGAACAGGTAGGTTTGTACTACTTACCTCAAAATGAAATCTGGTATTAATAATGAAATGTAAACTTTTTAAAAAAAGTCACCTGTAATTCATATCTCATTTCCAATCTCTGTCAGAAAGTATTCTTTATGTTTAAAAATCTTATAAGTGCTAAGTAAAAAGTCTTAAGGATTTCTTATTCAATTAGCTTATTGATTGCTATGTAAATCTTAGTGAATCACTATTGTCTAGTAAATGAGAATGGCGAATTAATGAAAGCTTTTCATAGCTCAGTTCCCAAATATTCTCCTAATTCCTCACTTACCTTACTCCATTTTAAAGTAAAATACAGGCTATTTTTTAAAAAGAATATCCACAAGTAAAACTGAGGAGTTACTTTAGGCATTGGAAATGTGTTATTTTAATGACCGATAATACACTGATCCTTGTCATAGTGATAATAAAGTCAGAGTGATCCCTAGAAAGGAAAATCATCTTTATATCTTAAAGCAGGTATTTTCATAAGTAAACTATCTTATGTGTCATTCACTCTTAATAACTGAATTGAAGCTACATTAGGCCTATGGATGCCATCATAGATGGTATATTTCAAATTAAATCCAATAAGATTGATGACCCATACGTAAGTATTAATGGTTTCTTAGTTTCTTACAGAATAGTGACAATATATATTAAAGTGTTATCCAGAAAAGAAAATAATATGATTGATTTGGAAAACTGTATAGTGGTTCCTTCCTTTAAGAAATTTTTATCTAATTTGAAAATGACCTATGTTTAGATTTAAAAATCAGCAACCATCTCTAAAAATTAGCAACCTCTAATCCATCTCATTTCCCAACACTGGACAAATGAATATAAAAGGATTTTCTTACTTTCTGGTAAAGCATGTATTCTTGGGCCCAGACTTCGAAAGTATACATGCTTCATGGCCTCTTCTGCTGAAACCCTTTTCTTAGATTCATACTGTGAAAAAGCAAAGAACTGCTTCATTAACTTTTACTCTTAATTCCTATAAAAAGTTGGAAAAGGAAAAATTAGTATTTAGAGATTTTTAAAAATCTTGATTGTGTCAATATGATGACTATTTTCCAAGTACTGATTTTAAGTACTCCAGATACACTCAAATTTGAATTGCTGTTGAGATTATATAGTAATAATTATGTCTCAGTTCTACATTTTCAAGATAAGTCTGGATCTTAAGTAAAACTTTAGATTCCTGTATTTTCTGAAGTGATGAAAAATTAAAATATTCAACTATTTGCTTTTACTTTTCTTCATGAATAACAAAGGACCAGGGAAAATACACTCAATGTCTTTATGGCAGTCTCAATTACCTATCCAATATCCACTGCCCCTTTTTCCTTGATAAATGACAGATGGATCATGAATCCCCAATTCCCAGCCTCTCTTTTATAATTATTGTTTTGGCCATGAGACTTGGGAAGAAGCCTTTCAGGATTTTCTACCTGAAAGCCTTTGCTTTCAAGATATAAGACGGTTAATATGGCTGGTACCACCCTTATCCTCCCTCTTCTTCCTGCTTTGGAGGAAATATGAGTGGTATCTGGAGCTGCAGCATCCTGAAAGGTAGTAAGTATAAGGAAAAAGAGAACAAAAGAGATTATAAATTGCAGAGAACACTGCCTTGAGAGAATTGATCAATGCCAGCAGCTGACTACCTCAGACTGTTCTTGGTCATAATGAGGCCCAGACCCTTCATTAAGAGAAAACATGTAATACATATTATATATCTATATCTATATCTATCTATGGATATAGATATATACACACACACATACACGTTTATGTGTGTGTATGTTTAACTTATGCCCATTCCTGAAACATACTAGACACTACCACAAACAATCATTATAATATCATTCTCATATGAGGAAACTGTGAACTACTCATTTAACAATTACAAAATAAGATGTGACTTACCTGTAGAAATTTTGTTATCAACTCAATTCCTTCAGAGTCTAACCTAGATAGAACAATAAAAAACTTGGTAAATTTTATCTTAGCTGATAGACACCTTTCAAATAAAACTATTTCCCAAGTGTTTTTGTTTGCTAAGTTTAACTGCCCTAAAACAGATACTCTTGTTGAGTTCAAATACACTCAAATCTGTTTTAGTCTGAAGAGGCTTATCTTGTCATGAAAGAAAACATAAATAACTTCAATTCAAATTTTCAATTTTCAAGAAAAATTATTAAAGCTGTTGAGTTATTTAATTTGTTATTTATTTATTTATTTATTCTGTGTAAAAACAAAGGATTACATCAATTCTCATAGTATTGCAGTGAAGGCAAGTATACAAGAGCATCATTTTCCTATCATATGGGTAAAAACACAGAAACAGTGACCCTCAAACTATATATCAGTGTGGTTCAAAATAAACACAGAGACAAGTCATTCAATAAATTTTTACAGCACTGGGTATGGGATGGTATTGAGCTGCTGGCATTTAAAGGTGCCATAGTAACTTCATAAAACTTCATTAATAAAGAACACCAAGCCAACAGTCAATAAAGAAAGCTTATTATAGTTATGAAATTAATATAACCAGGAGTAGTGGAGTTAGGAATTATTTTAATGGTATTATCTCTTGATCAGAAATCACAGGTTCTATCTAACACTGCCTTTCGCTGATAAAAGTACAATTAAAAGAAATATTCTCCCCTGAGTGTTCTAAATGGTTCCTATGGATATTGGAGCCTAGACATTCTCAAGACTCTTCTAGTCCTCAGTAGTTTGCTACTCTGGCACATACCCAGAAGACCCTAGGCACAAACAAGCTAGGTGCTAAGTTCATGGACAATCTGCTTCACAGGCCTTCAACCTTCTACACTGAACATTACCACAGGCACACTCTCTCTCGACATCCCCTGGTCCCCCACATACATACACACATACACACATATACACGTGTGTGTGTATGTGTATATATATGACCAAAATAGGATTTACACTACTTTGGAGAGACACTTAAAAGCCCAGCATATTTTGCTATTCTTCCTAAGAAAATCTAGCTGAAAATAACAGCTAGATATTTTAATGTGCCATAGTAACTTCATGAAACTTCATTAATAAAGACCACAATAAGAATATCAGTACATGGAAATACTTAAAAATATTTCTGGTATCAGAAATGTTTTGCTATTACTTCTCTATAAATGGAAGTACAAGTAGTGTGTTATATCGTAAGTAATGTAATTTTTTTTTAATTAAGATAGACAACATCCTTATTTGGTATTTTGGTGACTTAGAAATTTTTTTAATGGAAAATAAAGTCAAGGGGTTTATTCTATGTTACTGCAAATATAATACATTCCACAAGTAAAAATAGTCAGACAAATTTCAATGAGAGTTCTGGACTGATCTGGAGGTAGGTGTGAGAAGAAACTTCAACTGTACTGCTAACATTCAGGACATTCATTTTGCTTAAGAGTCAAAGAGTTTATATTCTTCAAGTACAAATTATGCCAGTAATGATGATCAAAATACTGATGGGTCATCTTACATTGGAGTCAAGATTTTACTTTAATATTTAGGTGTTTTGTGAGTAAATAGAGAACAATTAAATAGAAAGCAAAACAAAAAGTTTATTATGATTTTTATGGTACCAAATAAGGCATTAATTAATGTTTCTTCTGGGAAAAGAAGCTATCTAGATAAACTCTAGAATTCTTTTTTTTTTTAATTTTTTAATTATTTATTTATTTTTTCTTAGTTCTCGGCGGACAATACATCTTTGTTTGTATGTGGTGCTGAGGATCGAACCCGGGCCGCACGCATGCCAGGCGAGCGCGCTACCGCTTGAGCCACATCCCCAGCCCATCTAGAATTCTAATACATATGTTTTATATTCATTTTATTTACAGCTCAATACTATTTCATATTTTACTTATTTTTGGTCACTGAATTATAAAATTAGTATGACAAAAAGAAGGGGTAAATTTAATTACACTAGATCCCAAAATATTTAAGAATTGTGTGTATTACATATTTGTCTGGAACCTTTATTGTGGGAAATACTTCCAACAGTTAAAAAGAATCATATAGTTTCTCCCCTTTTCACTTAAAAAAAAAAATACCTGGGTGCATGGTTAATTAGAGGCTGTGGTTTATATTTTGGAAAGTTGTAGTTCTTGAATTCATCACTTGAAGAAACACCTGGCCAAGTTTCCTGAGATGGAGTTCCTAAATTTAAAAAAAAATTATATATTTATAAATAATATATAGAAATTATATATATGCAAAACTAAGAAAGTGCCTCAGAGAACATTTTACATTTATTAGATAATTTATTTAAACTGAAATTAAAATGATAGAAATAGTAAATACTTATGGGCTTATTTTTGGACTGTGTAATGATACTGTGAATATTATGATGTCTGGCCATTTTTCTATCCAGATGACACCACCTAAGCTAGAAATATTCCTTAATAATACACTGAAGGTCAATTTTCAATAATACTTCTACTCTTTCAAAGAATCTTTACTGCAAAGATGAAACTCTGTACATAAAAGAAGTTAGCAAGATCTCTCTATAATAATTAAGCTCTTGCTAACTGTAATTCTTAAAACATAACAGCTATTTAGATGAGTCTCAGTAATATATTTAAAAAAATACTTTTTTAGAGATATAGTTTAATCTAGCTAGTCAATTGCAGGTGTAAATCATTGGAAAAAGACTTCTCCTATTACCTAGTAGTCGGAAAATTAAGTGCAGTTCATCTTCCACAGTTGATCCTGGAAACAGAGGTCTTCCAGAAGCCATTTCAAAGAAAATGCATCCAACACCCCTTTAAAATACATCACAGGGAGGAAAAAATGAACAATCCATTTACATACTATGAAGCACAAGAATTTTTTCCTTAAAGAATGCCTCTCTGGAGGATTTTGTATTAACCTGCTAGAAAACCTCCTGCAGAGATATTTTTTAGATCCAACTAATTTAATGTTTACCCTATTCATCTCAAAATCCATATGGCTCATAAAGCTAATTCATTTTTTAAACTTAAAATGTCTAGCTCTCCTATGCCTGATCCTCAAGGAATAATATAATAACTAATAGTGAATGAATGCTTCCTATGTGTTTGAAACTTTAAGTGCTTGAACTATTTTCTCATTGAATCAGCTATAGTGTGACCATGCACTAAAGGGGCAAGACAGAAAGGAGGAAAAACAAATGAAGAGACTGTTATGTAATCTGGGAGATGATGGTGGCCTGAGCTAAGGCATAAGGTCATAGGGATAAAGGCAGCAAATAATACAAGACTTTTTAATGCAGGAAGCAGAGAAAGAATATGTAGACGCAGGGTGGAGTGTCTGTGTAAAGAAGAGAAAGAGGAAGGCTCAATGAACAGTCACTATTATCTAGGAGCTGTGTGAACACAGCTGTGTGACACAGTCCTTCCACTAAAATCTTACAACCTAGTAAATATAATAAAAGTATGTAAAATTTAATGTTAAATATTAAAATGTTATAAAGAAAGTAAAATGTTATGATTGATATGGAAAATTGTACAGTAGTTCCTCAAAAAGTTAAAAATAGAATTATTATATGATCCAGCAATTCTACTCCCAGATGTATACCCCAAAAAAATGAAAGCAAGATCTTGAACAGATATTTGTACCACCACATTCACAGTAGCATTATTTACAAAGTTAAAATACGGAAGCAACTCAAATGAATCAATAAACAAAATGTGACAAATATGTACAATGTATGAAAAATATGTTTGTGACACATGCTGCAACATGGATGAACCTTAAAGACATTATACTAAGTGAAATAAGTTTAAATAAGTCAGTCACAAAAGACAAATACTGTATAATTCCATTCATATGAGGTACTTTGTCAATTTCTGAGACAAAAAGAATGATAATTTTCAGGGACTGGAGAAAGAAGTGGAATAGAAAGTTGTTTAGTGAGTACAGTGTTTCAATTTTGCAAGATGAAAAAAGTTCTGAAGGGGATAGTTGGACAATGATGTAAATGTACTTAGTGTCTGAAAATTGGTTAAAATGGAAAATTTTATTTATGCATTTTATTGGAATTTTAAAAAGAGAAAAATGTTATACAAAACAAGATTTTATAAAACTGCTCAAGACAACAATACAAGTATATGATTTGGTACACAAAGAATAACTTAAAATAAACGCAACCATCATTCAGAGGAAGAAATTGCATGAAGAGGCTAGGTTGTATTCAGAAAAGGATTTATGAAAAGCTGTGTTTTGTAGGTTATGAGGCACAAGCCCTGGTTAGAGCAGTAGAGTAGGCACACAAGATGGGTGAACTGATACGAACACAAAAAGCAAAGATGGGGAAACCCAGGTTATTTTGAGGTATAGTGAGTAGGCCATTTAGTTAAAAGGGAATATCTATATTGAGAAATAGTCTGAAATAGTTGGAAAAAGTAGTTCACAAACATTTTATGGAAATCTTTAAATATTGGATTAAGAAGTGAACCTTCAAATACAAAGGTATTTGAATAGAGGAGTGTCACAATCAAGGTGATGTGTAAGAAAGATGGCTACAATGTTTTGATTATTGCTTTTAGAACAACTTAAAACTGGTAGATTTTGATGAATGTTAAATGATGATAAAAATAATTTTGTTTTAAATTACTATGTGTCAATTCTCTTCTGAATGTTCTTTTCCCCTTTTTTTAATGTGTTAGCTAATTTGGTCTTACCATTATCTGCAGAACTTTAAAGTAGTTATTGTTAACTGTTCCCATTTCCTTAAATGTAGAAACTATGGCACAGGTCAGTAATTTAGATAATGTAATAGTTGTAGGTGGTAAAATTGGTATTTAAATTTAGATAATCTTGCTACCTTGCCAGAACAATTATTCACTGCTTATGCTGTGGCTCTTTAAAAATCACCATCAATTAGCATTGTCCTGTGTTATCAGCTACATTATTTCAAAATTGTAAATGGCAATAATGTTTTATCTATACATATTTACCACATGTCAATCTGTGTTGAGTACTCTGAGGAACCAAGAAGCACATCAGGTGGCCGATACCATAGTGTGACAACTTCATTTGAGTAGGTCTTTGTGGGAACTGACTTGGCTCTGGCTAGTCCTTCAAAGGGAAAAGAAAACAAAGAATTAAATATACTAAAATCCATTAAGAATATAATGGATTTCTTAGTCCCTATGCTCACCATGACTCTATTCACAAAGATACTAAAATGGCTACTCCATAGCTACTTGAAGCTTCAACAAAATTGGTTTTATGAATTTTGGATACATGGGGTCTTCAGTGAGAATATTGTTATCTAATTAAACTAAATATAATAATTCTGAGACCACAGATTTTTATTTAATTGTATGTGGTGAATGCATTGGTATAATGTCTAGATGTTTAGCTTATCTTAACCTAAGCTAAAGATATTTTCCCTTGGGCTGGGGATGTGACTCAAGCGGTAATGCACTCGCCTGGCATGTGCGGGGTGCTGGGTTCGATCCTCAGCACCACATAAAAATGAAATAAAGATGTTGTGTCCACCGAAAACTGAAAAATAAATATTAAAAAATTGTCTCACTCTCTTAAAAAAAAGATATTTTCTATTTGTCCATGAATCATGGTGCCAAAATTATTTTCTAGCTGAAATTAAATTAATCCAAAATAGGTCAATGACAATGAGACACAATTTTACTTGCCACAATTATAAGCTTTTATCACCTTTTAACCTAATTCTAACATTCATTTGCTGTACCATTTTTTATTAAAAATCCAAGTCATTAGTCTATAGTCCAGTTGAGTCTTACTGACAATTTCCTTGCAGAAATCCATTCAGAATAGGTTTCCATAGAACAAATTACAATGTTTTCTGTACACTTTATGTTATATAGATAATTTTAGACTAAGAGAGACCTCATTGCTTTTGAGTATTACTAATTGCTGTAAACGATGCAAAACATTTGCTATCCCTTTGCCAATTTAATATGGCATCCACTAATTATCCAGAAATGAAGACTAGAGTTCCCAATTTTATTTGTCATTAGTACTAGAGTTATTATCATCTCTTAAAGCCTCTAAATTTTGATCACTTAAAGAAGCAGCAATTTTGAAAGGTATCTTAAGAAAATAAATTTATTTTTACCATATATTTTATTTCAAACAAGAGAAAATTCATTTTTAGGCTGAGATTTCTATTACATATAACTTTATATATCTGATTAAAATATCAAATATAAAAAATATCAAGAGTATTATTAAATTGGATAAAAATCTCATAAATAATACTAGAAAGTTAAATAATGAGGCAACACATTATTTTGGTTTAGAATAATGGCTAACAGGTATAACTGGAACAATGCTGACACCATTTTATTAATTATAAATTTTGCTCTTAATCTCCCAACTTTGAGAAATAAGTCCAACAAATAATTTTTCTATAATTTTTGGTAATTAGTAAGATGGAGGGCAACTTTCTAACTTTCAGATGCTAAGAATGGGTTACAAGGAGGCCAAGGACAGAGCTATAAATTTGCTTATCCTATAGCACATCATTCTAGAAAGTTGCCAGTTGTAGTTCTCCCAATACTTTTACTCTCCTGCTCCTGAGAAGATCATGAACTACTAGCATGCTTGTCCAAATAGGTTCCTGTTTTAAAATCAGAATTTCAGTATTGGCATGAAAATGAAATAAGCAACTCTCAAACTAATTAAATGTCACATGATACTATACAAGTCACTTTTTATCATTAATGGAAATGACTACATTATAATTCCTAGACATCTGAATTTCACTGGTCACGAAAAAAGGGTATGATTTTCAGAAAGATTAAGAACAACTTACAGTACAAATACTCAAACTTAATTGACCCTTACTTGAAGCTCCAAGTGTATTTACCATGCAATAAAATAAATAGATAACAAAAGTAACAGAGACAAAGTTGACTGTATTATTTCATGGAGTAATCAGAATTTCTTTTCTTTCTCTCTCTCTCTCTCTCTCTCTCTTTTTTTTTTTTTTTTTTTTTTTTTTGGTACTGGAGAGTTAACCTAGGGGCGCTTTGCAACTGAGCTATTATTTTAAGACAGGATCTTGCTAATATGCTTAAGGGCTTTGCTAACTTGCTGAGGCTGGTCTTGAACTTGTAATCAGCCTGTCTCAGCCTCCCAAACCACTGGGAGGCATGCATCACTGCGCCTGGCAGTAATCAGAATTTCTTACTGGCCTGTGTGAAGATAAAATTTGCTTTGCTTGCTTTGAAGAAGTTAGAGGCAAAATTTAAAGCACTCAGAATATTCCCAAATAAAAGTAGATTTTTGATGGTCCTTGACATTCCTTTTGCATTTCAAATATTCAAGCATGGTTTCTCTGTTACTGCCATACATTTTGGGATTGAGGACAAAGAGCAGTAAATGCAGCTTGACAAAGAAAGGAGGAGGAAGGAGGGGTGAGAACAATTAAAAGGGAAATAACAGCATAAACTATGGTTCAAAAAGAGACTGTATAATCTATGCAAGTATATGCAAATAACTTGTAATTTTTTGTTTAAACATAGATGGCTCACTCATTTCCGTTTTAAGGAAGGAAATCGGAATAGAAATTTACCTTTCAAACAAATAGCAAAATACTGAGTATAGAAATTACCATTTAATAAGTAAATTTTTAATCTGAGTAATAACCTGAAACACTCATAAAATTTAGTGAAATTTTCCAGAACTGAAACTACTATAATAATTTATGAAAAATTAAAAATGTAATTTTGGAAAACTACATGGGTTTTTAAAACTAAGTTCTATCTAAGTATTTTGAGAATAACATAAAAATTTCAGAGCTACTCTACAAATTTTTTTTATTTCCTAGTAGAAACAATTTACTAAATGCAAAAAGAACATGTAATTTTGTTTTACTTTCAAATCCCTTAAAATCAGATGAGCTAAAATGATATAAGTAAATAACTACCAATTAAATTATTGAGCATATAATAAATGCAGTTATGGTGGTAAGCACATAAAGGCAAACCGTTTCAGGTGTTTTCTTTTTCTTTTCAGTTTATTCCTTTCTTTTTTTTTTTTCATTTTATATATGACAGCGGAATGCATTATAATTCTTATTACACATATAGAGCACAATTTTTCATATCTGAAAGGTGTTTTCTAAATTCTCATTTTATACTCCTAAAAATTATTAAGGACCTCAAATATTTTTACTTATATAGATAATTGCTGATATATGCCATAAAAGATGAGAAAATTAAAACATTTACTCATTAAAAAATACCTCTCACAATGTTAGCACAAATCACATTTTTATGAAAATTTTTTCCAAAATAAAACAAGTCTATTTTGATAGAAGACAGCTGGATTCTATATTTGCTTTTGCATTCTATCTGTTATGATATGTTGCTTTACTACATATTACAATATATCATAATTTATATAGGTATAGGAAGAAAATAAAATCTTACACAGATATGAAGTTTTTAGAAAGAGGAGGAACATTTTAATAGTCTTTTCTGATCATTGTAGATAGTGTTCTTTCATACATTAGATTAAATCGTTTCTTCAAGGTTGTATGGTAACTGAAATTATATCAATGAACTATTCATACCTTTGTTAAAATTCACTGGTCTTGTACTTTAAATGAATCTTTTACCATGCATGATTCTATAACATAAGGTGCTAGTAAATGGAAAAACATTAGTTCTTGAGTTATGGGTTAAAATGTTTATATATTTCTTCAAAATAAAAAAAAAATCCTATTTGTTAATATCAACACTGATCTTATCAGAAAAGTTTCTAAGCAGTGGAAAGCTATTAAAGCTTAAAGTAGCAGAACCAAATTTTCAAAATCTAATTTTTATTTGAAAACCTGAATTTTACTATTGGCAAGAAATATTTGCAGTGGATTTCCTTGAAGTGACAGGCTTACTTCACTCATTTTCAAGAAAAAGTCTGAAATAGCTAAATCTGAATAACTCGTTTGTTAGTCATTTTCTGAAGTAAAAATGGTGTTCCTTGGAAAAAAAGGGCTAGTTAGGCTTATACCAAAAAAATCCCACAAAAACTTTTCCTTGAGATAACTATAGTATTTCTGTGTGCAGCACATGTGTTTTTAATATTTCTATTTCATCACACATACAAAATACAAAAAAATTAAACAGTCATGTACTCAAGGATAGAAATTTAATCAAATCAATAAATTTTACTGCTTGGCAAAATATTTTAAGTGTAACTGATATTGTTCTCTAAGAATACGCAGTGGCAAAAAACACAATGACATACTTAAGTGGCAATGCCTGAACATATACTAAGGAAATAACAGTTTTATCCTTATTGCTTCTGGATCAACACTGCAAATATTAAGATAGAGCAAAAAAGCAAATAACATTTAGTGTACTTTTGATAATATACTTTACCTTTGGATACTCCCTGAAAGGGTTTCAGGAACCTGGGGTCAATGGGCCACACCTGAGACACCTCTAAGTATTTGTTGCTAACAAACCAACATGAACCACCCACAAAATTCTGTCAAATATGGATCAGTGGGCTACAGAGAAAATTTCCAAAGTTACAGGAAAGTGATAACACATTGTGACAATAGTTAGATTCTTTTAAACCTAACTGTTATGGGCCAGGCTATATGGGCAATAACCAAACAGATCCATGTTACCCTGAGACTTCATGTCATGTAAGAAATGCTTCTCCCATGGGAAAACTCTGCCTCTGTACCCACTAACAGTTGCTTAGCATATTAAGCAACACAAAATGGCCATTCTTATGCATTGTACTTGTGTAATACCCTAACCGCTTAAAATGTCATAGAATGTTTGTCTAGCTGTTAGTAACCATTCTTTAAATTGTACTCAATTAGGGTTGTTTTGATCCACTCCCCCACCTCTGCTTATGATTTTAGATCTCATGATTTTTGTTTATGGTTTTGAATCATAGCAACAAGCCATTTATGATTAATGTACTAATATGCTTTACTTGTGGTTTTGAACTACAAAAGATTTGTTCTAATCCCTGGAAGGGGTTGAGGAGTGTAGACTAGAAGCCTGCCCTTGTCCTGCCAGCTGGTGTCCTATCGACCTTTGAATAAAGATGATTCCATCTCCTGCTTTAAGACTGACTTGGTGATTTATTGCAATCTCTCCATACATAATCACCTGGAAGTATTTATAAACATTTCATCATTCATACCAAAATCTGCTAGCTTTAATTCTCCTTTTTCATTAATGAGGAGGTTCTGTGGTTTCAAGTCTCGATGCAACACCTTTCTTCTGTGGCAATATGCTAAACCACGTAGAATTTGGTATAGAAACAGCTACAAAAGCAAATAAGTAAAAATTAGTTTTACAGATATTGAGACATACTTTGGTATTAGCATAAGCTATGGTAAGCACAAAAGCAACTGGTCTAGAATAGTAAAAGAAAAAAAAGAAATTGTATCATTTTAAGGACAATGCCTTTTATATTTTGAGTTGTTTTCTGAATTTTAGTTTATTGTTCAATTTTAAGCATCTTTTTTGTCAACAGTATCTATGAAAATATTGTAAATATAATGAAATTTTGTCTTAGTAGTAATAGCACTTTTATTAGAGAAAGCAGCCTAAGACAATGTATCCTCAAACTTATATTACTAAAGCTTACAGTTTGATTATAAAATTCTGTTACGTCAATCAACCCCAGGCACTTATTCCCTTCCTTCAAAAAACAAACAAACAAATAATCTGATCTGGGTCAGTACCTTTAAAAAAGGAATGGAAATTGGTGGCTTTAAATAAAGTCTCAGGTATCAAAGAGAATAGGACTGTGTACTCTGGCAAATTACTGGTTATAAAAATAATTTAACCAGCTTTTAGCACCCACCTCCTAGATACTTTACTTTCAGCACCTCCTACTCAGTCTTCAAAACTGGCTGTGATTCAAAAAGGGGTAATGCACTCTAATGCTCTAAATGACTCTGAAAAAAGCAATTCCTATAAGGCTAATGTACAGGTTTTGTTGTGGATTTTGGTGAAAAGAGAGATGTGGAACACATCTTGATTTTCTGGGATTAGCAAAAAAAAAAAAAAAAAACCAAAAACCAAAAACCTTAAGTACAGAAGATTCAAGAGGTACCTTTGGCTCACTTGTATGAAAAACATGGCATCTGAATACCAAGAATAAGCCAAGGCATTGGGTGAATAAAGGCATGAACGTCTTTGGTGTTTTTTTTGTTTTTGTTGAAGGGGGTGTATGGGGGATTGAACTCAGGGGCACTCTACCATGGAGCTATACCTCAGACTCTTTTTAATTTTGGATTTTAATTTTGAGACAGGGTCTCACTAAATGGCCCAGGTTAGCCTCAAATTTGCAATTCTCCTACTTCAGTTTCCCAAGTAGCTGGGGTTGTAGGTATACACCATCATGTCTGATCTGAATTAATTCTAAGCAGCAAAGTCTTCAGACTCCACATATTCATGTATGTGGTTTGAAAACTCTAAAATTACTATTTTAATATACCCCTGTTGGGTTGCATTAGGGTTATAGTGGTGAACATAGCTACCTTTCAATATATTCCTGTTACATTTGGAAAACATTAAATGCAATTTTAACAACCAATAAAATACTTTCAAAATATTTAGACCTGACTTAAAAGATACAAACTTTTCAAACCTGTCAAATTATGATACTTATAGACTACTTCCTTTCCAAATTAGTGCTAATATAAAAGCAGAAAAAAACAAAATTTAAAAAACTAAGAAGATATACAAAAATAGCATTCACAACACCTTGCAAAGTAAAATGTAAACTATAATGAAAACAATCTTCATGGAATGTATATGGAAATACTTTTAAAGCCTTGTTCTAAAATTCTTAGCAATGTGCTAGCCGTATGTTCCCAGCTCTCTTTTTGTAACAGAAACTGGCTTTCCTTTATATTCACCAGATTTACTATTTAAAGAAAAGAAAAAAGAAAACAAGTACATTTAAAGTTACTAAGTTACTATCTACAGAATTAGAAAGGTCTCAAGCACACAAGATGAGTCAGTCTATTTTCAAAATGGGTTCCGATAAACTGTTGACGAAGTTTGGACAAATAAATCTTTGCCAATTTAAAGTATACCGCTAAGAACAAGGAAGTCTCTAAGAACACAAGTATGTCAAATACTTTTATTTATCTAATAACTTCTGGTTTTCTTCTGGATCTGATTATTACAGCAAACTTCTCTAGCATTATTTGAATTTTTAGATGTACTAAAAAAGCACAATATCTTAACTATTCCTTCTGACAATACAGATAGTTATTTCTCGCAAAGCAATCACAACACCTACATGTTTCTGGCCTTACTTATAACCCTTTCTCATAATACATAACCCTGAAAAGGAGTTGTTATTTTTATAATTTAATACCATTTTAAATATATTAGGGGAGTTTACCATTTAAAGGTGGCCTTTTGCAGAATATACCCATCATCTGTATTTTAAACATTTGAATTTTGTTTTCAGAAAGCAAAATATACCTGCAGATATATTCTACATGTAGGATAATCAGTTGCAATGTGAAAGAAAATATCAAAAATAATTTTTAAAAGACTTTTAAATGAACCAGTTCTATAAAAAAGGTATGATCCTAAGAATCTATAATATAGTAAACAAAAGTTGAGTAAATATGCCATTCAGAAAATTCTGAAGATTGGTTATAAGGTTGGTATATTTCACTGCACAATATAGCTCATCTTTCTTTATACTTGAAAATTACACAATAAACATACCTTTACATTGTGCATACTCATGATGTTCCCACAGTCATCCATGTACTGTTTTAGGTCTTTATCCTGAAAAAAACCCCAGCATTTTACTACACGATAATACAATTTTCAGGATGCATGGCTGATTCACTTAATAGTATTTGATTTTTTAAAGAAAATTGTTTTTCAAGAAAAGATATAGAATGCACCACATAATCTAATTATATATCAACAAATAAACAACAATATCTCTGGGACTGTTAAAAAAAAAAAGTCTAATTTTCTATTACTAAAGTAAAATTAAATACTGATTTTTTTTTTAAATGCTTACCAGATACTCAAAGACCAGAGTCAAAGATTTATCTGTGTGAACAATGTCATGTAAGGTTACTATATTTGCATGTTTTAAATCCTTTAAGAGTGAAACTGTAAAAAAGAAAAGAAAGTCAATTATTTAGTCTGTGGAAGCCAGTCTTTATAAAAACTTGAAGTAAATTTAATGTATGAACCAACTGTGTTTAATATCCTCTTAAGTCTAAAACAGTAAATTGCAAAGGGGATTAGTGGTAGAAAAACTGAAGATATCAACTTTTCCTTTTCTTATGGTTTTGAGTTTGATATTACAGTACCTGAAGTCGTCTTCAATATTACAACTCTCCATCTTCTGTTCTTCACTTTAATGTTAACTTTTTGAGGTTAATTTGGATAGAATAAAAGATATGCTTTCTTCCTCCACGTTGCTCAAACCTTATTCACCTCTTTATTTATTACTTTGATACCAGGGATTGAACCTGAGACAAATACCCAGACCCCTTCTTTTTTTATAATTTTTATTTTAAGACAGGGTCTAACTAAGTTGCTTAGATCCTTGCTAAGTTGCTGAGGGTGGCTGCGAATCTGCTTCAGCCTCTTGAACCACTGGGATTAAAGGCATATACCACTATGCCTGGCTCAAACAAATTTTGAAAAATTCACTTTTTAAATATAATGGTATCATGACATGTATACAGTATATTTATTTCTTATATTTAATATATGCAGCTAATTTAGTTACCATGTTCCCCTTGTACCATTATGTAAAATTTCCCTATCAGGTATTTATCTATATCAATGCTTTTAATGACTTCATAGTATTTCATTATACAATAATAAAATTAATTTCTTTCTACTGAACATGTTAGTTTTAGAAATAACTTTTTAATGGTCTGATTATATTTTCCAGTCACCTATTATTTTGATATCTGCTTTTATTCATTAAAAATATACTCTTATACAACTTTGGTTTAAAAATGTTTTATATAAAAATACCTTCTCTTATAGCCGTACAGGGTGCACCTTCTTCATGTTCCAAACGGATCTCTTTTAATGCCACCAAATTCTCTGTCAGTTTACTTCTTCCTTTATATACTGTTGCATATGTACCCTATAAAACATATTTTTGAAGAACAAGTCAAGAGTATCCGAAGATTCTAACAATAAAAAAATTATAAAATAACTGATAATAAAAATTAACTGAATTTCTGAAATTTAAGCATGATGAATTCCATCTTGCAAAGAAAACTCCACAATGTCCAATATTAGTTTTTCTTATAGCAAAGACAACTTTCAGTTCCATACATACACACAGCTTCCGTGATTTTATAACACCTTTTACAAAGTGTCTCAAAAGTATAAAAATATAGAGATTTAATTCACTTTTTGTACTTTATTTCAAATTAATATTTGGATCAACAGTTTTAAAATCAAAGATGCTATACCTCTAATGGTATATGAAAACTGAGGGACACTGAGCACATTAAATGAAAATATAATTATACTGTTAAATAAAAAAAAGTTTTACCCATGTTTCCAGACTTTTCAAAATTTTTGCACATTAGCACATTAACTCTCCTTTTAAAAAAGAAAAAAAGCTTCCCTATCAACTAAGTCCATTATTTTCTTCTTTGCTATTTATTATTTATTACTCCTTTATTGTTTCTCACTATTTATTTATTACTTTCTTGCCCTTTCTTACTATGGAAGACAGAATGTTTCTAAATTAGCATTACAGGTAGTGACAAGTTCAAGAAAACTACATTTTTAAGACTTCCTTATCCTTCAATGAAATGTTTTTATTTCTAAAGTTATTTTTCAGAAATTTGAACTCATGCAATTTCCCACAACAGTACGGACAGGAGACTTCCAGGAGGCTAACAAATAGATGCCCATTTTGTTACCAAGAAAGCACAATACTTTGTGTTTCAATAAAAGATTTTAAGCCTATTAAAAATCCTCATTTCTTGGGGGTTATAGCTCAGCGGTAGAGCGCTCACCTTGCATGTGCAAGGTCCTGGGTTAGATCCTCAGCATAACATAAAAATAAATAAATAAAATAAAGGTATTGTGTCCAACTACAACTTTAAAAAAAAGTGCTCATTTCCTCTCAAACTGATAGAATACTTTCAAGTATTTAGGGTTTTATTCCTCCTAATTTTCGGTTACCTTTTCAAAGCAAGATACAATCTTTTATAAAATCATATTCACAATTTTCTAGGTTGGCAAAACCATATACTAATAAAGGACTTTGAGGATGAAAAAGGAAGTCTTGCATTTTTAAAATAAGAATTAACTTACCTCTCCAAGCTTTTCCAATTTGATGTAGGTTTCCATTTTCCCAAACCCAATTTCTGACTGAAAGCAAAACAATTATAAATTAAGTATTTATTCTTAAAATTGTAGTTCATTTCTTCCCTTAACTTCTAAAACTCTCCAAATATAAAATGTCTAAGAATAGAAAAGGTTGGTTACATTCAAACTGTTAGAGATCTATCAAGTTTCAAAATATATTTGAAGTTGAAATGCTGAAAGGATCTAAAGCATCAATATTCATAATTAAACTTATGTATGGATTGTATAATGGTCTGTGAACATTTTGTTCTATTTTAAGACCCCAAATTTTCTTTTTAAATATTTTTAGTTGTCAATATGTATGTATTTACTTATTTATATGCTATGCTAAGGATTGAACCTAGGGCCTCACATATGCCAGGGAAGTTCCACCACTGAGCCACAACTCCAGCCCAAGACCCCAGATTTTAAAATACCACAGACTTAAATGTTAAGATACCAAAGAATCTTATTTAAAAAATATGATTTGATTTTCCTTTTAACAAAATCACATAATAATTTTCCAACCAATCTTTGAATTCCTATGGAAACTTGGAAAACAACAGATGCTATTTGTTTCAGGTTCTCCAATCAAAATGCAATGAAAAAGAAAACAGAAAATTACATTTTACTATGGATCAAGAAAAAATGCAAACACAAAAGCAGCAACATAAGTCTCAATCCCCTCAAAAGCTTTAAAAGTGAGTTCTCAAACCCTTGCTTTTAAACCTTAAACTCACTTGCGCTTTTTTGCGTGGAGTCAATAAAACGAGGTAGATGGAATATACCCAAATGTGTCATGGAAACCCAATATATCCAATACATATTTTAAAACAAAATAAGCAACCTTAATACCAAAGATTTGGAAAAACAATATATATGTAGAAAATTAGGGACTAAGAGACCAGAATTTTAAAAAACAAGTAAACGGTAGCCAAGAATAAGAATTTCCTTTAAATTGTTTTCTAGAATCCTTTTGCAATAGCAGAAAAGACAATAACAATCTAAAGAAAAATTCACTTCTTAGATGATGCTAATGTCCTTAAATAAAAGGCTAGTGAAAGGAAATAATGTATAACTTCAGTTTTCACAGGTATACAAATTATATTAGTATCATTAAATATTACATTATACTCAAACCCTAGAGAATCAAATATGCGATTTTTCTGGAGCTTTCAAATAAATTAAAAATGATACTTAATGATTAGACCTGCCATCACTTATCACTTCAGACAAAAGGTTAAACTGTTCAAAAGTTGAATGGCCAAAAGTAGAAGAGGTCCCTCAAAAGAATTGTTTTTATCCTTTTGTTACAATGACTAAAGAACTGCTTCTTTTTGCCTTTTTTTAAAACCTTTTTTTCTGTCTGTCTGTCTGTCTATCTATCTATCTATCTATCTATCTATCTATCTATCTATCTATCTATGTTTTTCATGAAAAACATTAAATTAGAAAAATGAAACTTTAGAACCATCATATACTATCTACCCAGGTACTGTTTTTTATGTAACTCAGTATTTACTAAGTTTTTGCTTTCTACTGCCAATAACTATGCAGAATAATGAGGTAAAACTACAAGATACAACACTTTCCAGAAACAAATGAAGTTTTATAGTTCAATATGGAAAATGTGGCTAATAGCCCATTCTGGTATATGACAGCCTGATTCCAATAATTTTCACTTTATATAAAACTGCTAATTACCAAGGTTAACAAAACCCATGATAGAATGTCATTATTTTCTTATACCTATATTTGGAATTCAGATGTTTAAATTCACAAATATGGAACTACTGCACTTTCCCCTTGAATTTTAAGTCTTGTGTCATCATTTACTTGGTGGGGGGCACTATATTGAGAACAAACATATGCCACTATGAACAGAACAATGAGTATCCCTGAGGGGGGAAATATATATGTAGTCGTTGTCTATAAAAATGAGAAGATATGACTGTAAACTAGAAACTTTTTCTTTTCAGTAGTAGGGAAATTTTCTTATTCATTCCTTTATATTAAATGAATATTAGTAAGCCCTTAACATGAAATACACTTTGGTCTAGTGTGACCATGACAAAAACAATGAAGTTTGCTTTAAAGATTACATAGTGTACTGACTATAAATTAATGGTTTTAAAGATGAAAATGCCTTAGAGGTTTTATACATATATAATGTAAGGAATAACTTGTAAAGGATACATGAAAAATTTAAGACTACAACACTCCTCAGAGAATAAAATTTAATGACATTAGAATATGCTAAAAAATCTGTTTTTTAAAAACAAAAGTAACTGGTTAACAATAATTAACTGTGTATTTCAGCTAGTAGAGAGAATTCTGAATGTGCCCAACACAAGAGAAATAATGAATATTTAAGGTGAGAGATATGCCAATTACTCTCATCTGATCATCACAATTTATACGTGTATTGAAATGTGAATATACCATAAATATGTAAAATTGTGTGTCAATTGAAAACAAAAGTATATATCTAAAAAAGAACATAAATACCATACAATAATTATGAAGTTAAATTTGAATAATCAGTCTATAATACAAATAGCACTACTGAATTCCATCCATGCAGGCAGGCAGGCAGGCAGAGAATTCAAACAAAAGGCAGTTACATTAGTGAACTATCAGATCCTAATGCAAAAAGTAAAATATATCCTAATATCCTCCCCCCATTTTAATAATATCTAAATAGTAATTATTATAATTACTGAATTTTTAAATGGAATTTTTAGAAAATTTTGCTTGCATTTTTATCTGCTGAACATGACAAGATTAACAATAGATATAATGACTAGCTTGTTGACATGCTCTCCTACAGAAATTATTCAGAGGACAGAGGACAAAGCTCATTTATTCATTTACCAAGCACAATGTTAGGTGCTGAGCATACAGTGAAGAAGACAGATGATTCCCACTTTCATGAGTTTACTTGAGTTGCACCTTTAAACAGAAATAATAGCTAAAAAATGGTAAAATAAGCTTTATATTTTAATATAATATTGAAAACACCCTTAATTCTGCTTTCCAGACAGAAGAAGATCAGATTCTCTGATACTTCATTGTTCTAAGAAAATACTTCACTTTTTGGCAGTCCAAAGCGAATTCCTAATGAGATGGCTCTTATAGCAAAAGCACACAAATACTAACAATATACATAAATAAAATAAATTACAACTTATAATAGGTCTTCCTATAATTCAGTGTAATTTGTAAGCAGTATCAAGTGTAATGAGAGATTTCTAGTCGTGTTTGTTTCTAACAACATAATTCATGCACCACAGTAATACAGATGTATTAATATGCTAGAGATGCAGTTCTAATTTAGCTTTAGAACCAGTGAAGTATAAGCTGAGGTTCTGCAGATGCCATGTTAAAATAGAGTATGTATTGAAAAACACTGGGAACAGCAGGAGGTTTTTTCCAAACACCCACTTCCCTCCCTGTGAGAATTATTAAATTGTTGTATCTGACAGCAATGGGTTTTACTCTTTGATATGTGGGGCCAGATAAGAGACTGAAAACCTCAATTCTATTTGGTCATTTTTTTCTTACAAAATTTATCAGCATCATGATACTTGCCAATTCTGTACTTAACTGTCAAAGGTAAACTGTGTGTGGAAGTGAACTTCACTTTCACACTTTAGGATGCATTTATTATTTCGTGAGATATCAGGACTTGATGCCCTATTTTCTCATTTGCTCTTAGAAATAAGAAATGAATACATGTAATCTATACTGCTGAGCTAGGAATGAGGAATCCACACAGTGAGAAGATAAACATTTAAAATGTACCTAATCTATAATTTTAATATAATGACACAAATTTTCATATATAGACTTTCATTCTACTGATGTTACACTTATAAGTCTCATAAAACTTCTACTGGGTACACCATTATTGTAAATGCAACAAAACTCTGATGAATTCTGACTATCAGCATATAAGAGTCCCATTAGTCTAATATTTATTTAACTGTGTTAATACTTCATTTCTTACCAACCATAAATAACTATTAAATAGCATTTCCCAATTCTAATATTTATTTAACTGTGTTAATACTTCATTTCTTACCAACCATAAATAACTATTAAATAGCATTTCCCAATTCAGTAACCAGTTATCTTTAATATGAGATATGATTACTAAATTAACATGGTATCCTGGATGTAATCTTTGGACAGAAAAAGGATGGTAGTAAAAAAACTAGTGAAATTTGAATAAAATGTGGAGTTTAGTAAATAGTAATATACCAATATTGGTTCCTTAGTTGTAAAAAATGAATTAAAAGAACATTGTTAATAATAGGAGTAACTGGGTATGTGGTATAAATCACTGTATTATCTTTGTAATTTCTCTGTGAATCTAAAACTAGATCAGCTCCTTGCTTAGAGTGAAAAGACTTAATCAAAGAAAGACAACGTGAAAGGCAAAACTGAGGGTCCACTTAAAGTAAATGATCATGAATTTATAGTAGATTTAACTGACCCTTCTCTATTACTCCTTCCAGCAAAAAAGAATTCTATAACTAATTTTCTTAATTTCTACCTAAGAAAAAGGGTATATTATCCATGGAAATGTAAACTCCTAACACATGTGAAGAATATTTTTTTTCTCCAACTGCTTTTCATCCATTTCTAACCTCACCCTTCTTCTTCATACATAAACCCCCTGAGGTTCAGAATTCTATAAATAACAGACCTCACTGAGGGAAAAAAAAAAATCTAGTTTTTGGATACATAATGAATACAGCACCTATGTAAACTTGAATTCTAACTGTTATGAAAAATAATTTTCTTTTTCCCACCTGCTTTCCATTACCCCTAACTTTCATATGCCTCTCGTCTGCCCCTTCCAGTATCAACACAAGGTAAAGATTTTTCATTTTGAAAAATAATTTTCAAATATATATCAAAAACAATTTGCTTAGTAAGGTAGATTGTAATGAAAGGGATGCATGGATAGAAACAAAATACAGCTGTGGCATGATTAATCTGAAATTTATAAGCCAAAATTCAAAATCAAAAACATGGTAAGTGGGTAGGAATAGGTGGCAATAACAAAAACTTCAATCACTTAATATTCATTAGAGGGCACTGTTTAATTTCATATAAACTAAAAAAGACAACTCTTTTTTTTTTTTTTAAAGAGAGAGAGAGAATTTTTAATATTTCTTTTTTAGTTCTCGGCGGATACAACATCTTTGTTGGTATGTGGTGCTGAGGATCGAACCCGGGCCGCACATATGCCAGGCGAGCGCGCTACCGCTTGAGCCACATCCCCAGCCCTAAAAAAGACAACTCTTTTTAAATGACAGTTTCAAGAACTGCATGGTAAGGGTTGGGAATGTAGCTCATTGGTAGAGCCTAGTATGCTGGAGACCCTGGGTTTGATCCCTCCCCCGTCCCCGCCACACACTGGCAAAAAAGGAATTGCATGGTATTAAATCATACTTTCACTCCAAATCAGAACAAACATAATCTCAACACTTATCCCAAGTACAAATCTTTTATAAAAATTGATAGCCAAAGAAGACATCTGACCAGAAAATAAAGTGGCAAAAGTATCTTTTAAAATGTTTTAAGGAGTGGTGTGCAAAATTACGATAATCACTGACATATACCAAAATCAAGTTGGTTATACTTTATCAATGTGCTCAGAGTGTATAAAAGAATAAAGTAATTTTATTCTTTAGAATATCAAAACATAAGCTTATGTGAATTAAAAAAATCCATGATATAATGTATGGAAAGGAGATGAAACAGCTGTGAGAAACTCAGAAGTCATCATCAATTGTTATCCCTCAGACACAAAGTTAACTGAGTACCAGATCCTGTCTATTTTCTCTCTACATGATCCCTAGGGTCAGTGTTCTACTTTCTATTTCCATATGACTGCTACATCATCCCTAATTTTGAACAAATTCCTAATTCATCTCCATCTTGTCTGTCTCTCCATCTAGTTCACTGTTTCTACTTTTCCTGAAGCTATTATTTGAAACAAAAATGTGATCATGTCAGCCCTTGTTTAAATAAACACTTCTGATTACGTGGGATGAAGTTCAAACTCCTCAACCTGACATCTAATGCTTTTTATAATCTGGATCATCCTATCCTTTCAAGTTCTATTTTTAAAATAAATTATTACATATTGATTCTTCATATCCATTAAAATTTCCCTCACATAACATATACATTCCTATCTCTGGGTTTAGTACATGAAATTTCCTCTGCTTAGAATGCTCTTTGTTCACAGGCTCATTTCAACTTGACAAATTTCTACCCATCTTTCTAGGGCCATCTCAAGGACTTCCTCCTCTGAAGACTCATGATTTGCAGACAATTTACTTGCTGCCCATTTTATTCTTTACAACACTATATGTATCCCTAGTAGAAAATTCTAGTCATCCAAAAGATATAATATGCAATCACCTGAATTTATGTCAAAGATGAAAGTACAACAGGAAAAGCTGTCCTTTCAATAACAAGTGCTGGGACAACTGCTACGTACTAGAAGATGTTATAAGACATAAAGCTGACAAAGTTCCTTTATGTAGAATGTAAACAATTCCTATAAATCAGTAAGGAAAGGGTAGAAAAACCAGAAGATAGACAATAGACTTGGGCAATTAATCTAAAAAAGAGGATACTTAAATGACCAAGAAATATATTTAAAAGTGTTCAACTCAGTCAATGAAATGCAAAATAAAAATGAGAGACCACTATTTATCAGAAAAGTTAAAATTAAAAAAGAAAAAGACAGCCTCCAAAACTGGCAAGAGCAATCAGAATTATCATACATTGATGATGGAAGTATAAATTAGTACAACCACTTTAGAAAACTGTCTTGATGTTTTCTAGGAAGGCTGAACATAGATATATATGATCTAATAATACCCCTCCTAGATATGAAGGGCTTATTATGTTAACCAAAAAAACCATGCACAGGAACGGTGACAGCACTATTGGATAATAGAAAAAAAAACAAAACTGAATTAAATTAAAATACCCATCAACAGAATGGAAAAAGTATAATACACTTATGTGTGTGTGTGTGTATATATATATATTTATACTTATACAGTAAAACACCATGCAACAAAAACAAATTAACTATAACTATATGCAACAACATAGATAAAACTCACAAACTTAATACAGCAAAAGGAACTACCCACAAAAATGCACACTATATTCTTTCATACATTGTGTTTGTATAAATATATATTATATTATATATATTTTAACTGTATAAATATATATTTCCATGTTTATGTAAAATTTATTTTAGTATTTTTCTATACTCAATTATGCAAAGTTCAGTGGTTTAAAAAAGAATAATCAGAAATTAATTATTAAGCATTTTAAAAATAATTAAGAATGTGTACATGAGAATAAGAAAGTTCCAGGTATTAAAACATAGTTACAAAGATAATATGATCAAAACAGTGTGACATATGTGGATAAAACTAATCTTTGGTATTAAAAGGCAGAAATTACGGTTATAATTAAGGGATATTAAAAGAAAAGAAATATAATAGAAGGGGGTTTCTGGTAATTTTATTCAATGGGTACTACTTATATACAAGTATGTTTATATTGCAAATATTCATTGACTTGTAGGTGATGCTTTGAGTATTTCACTGGATAATCTAATATATATTAATATATGTTTATTGTATCTAGTATAGTAAATCTAAGAAGATATATATGTAGTACGTATTCTGTATATCTAGCAAGTATGAATAAAATTTACCAAAAATAAAATATAACATAGCTTAAATCATATCCCAATATGCATTCATGTTAAGGGTTCCAATTAACCCTTAGGAATGGAAAATAATAAAACCCAGAAGGCAATATAATAAAATTTAGCTATTTAAATATTATATGTAAAATTTAAGTTAAGGGATGGGGTTTTAGCTCATTGATGGAGCTGCCTAGCATGTGCAAATTCCTGGGTTCAATTCCCATAACTACCAAAAGAAAAAATAAAGTGTTTACATTCAGAGAACAGAAAAAGCAGATCTGCTTGTATAGGTATAGGAGACCAAAACCTTACCAAGGAAGCTCTACGAGATCTTCGGCTCATTGGTTGATCAAATGGTGGACTGTTGATCTGAAACTTTTCCAGATATCCATCAGGTATTCTGATATCTGCAGGTAGGGATAACCGTTTATTTAAATCCTATAAAAAGGAAAAAAAAAAGTAGGTAATCAAAAACCTAGGGCATTTGACTTGTGATTCATGGGCTTTAGTATATTATTTTTAAGCAATAATTAGCTCAAGTTTATTGCAGTTACAAAGTTATCTAAATTAATTATATATATTGAAGGCAAAATTATTACTGTTAAAGCAAAGGTGCACAATGCAGTTTTACAGAAATGATTTAAAACAGAATGGACAAATTTTGAAGTCATTTCATTAGTAAATTTATCTTGGATTTACTGAAATTATTATTCCATAAAATAGGAATAGGCAGATATCACAACATATGATCAATTTAAATAATTAAACAAGTAGATATTATGATTTTACATAAACATGAAAAGAAAATTAAAATGTTTTCTTATTGCTGTTAATAGAAGTAAAGGGCTTTCTATTTCATTTAAGTATAAAATGTGAACTGAGATTAACTTCAAAGAAAAACTTGCCTCTATCATCACATCAAGAAATATAAATTCTATGAAAAGAATTTATTGTAAACCCTTTTATAATAAAATAATGAAAAACAAAAAGATTATATAAAGGAATTGTATAAATATTTACTGAGAGATAAAAGACTTAAATATATTATATTTCAAATGGTAAGACTAAACAATACTAATTTTCACCATACTAATTTTAATATTTTATATTACCCAAAACAAATCCCAAAATTATCTTTGCAACAAAACAAAATGCCTAAAATTGCAACAAAACAAAATACCTAAAACTCTATCTAGAGAAATAAACAAAAATCCAAAAATATTCTTGAATAAAAGCACAGATACTCTTCAACTTAATATGGGGTTATTCTGATAAACCAATTCTATATTGAAAATATCATTAAGTTGGAAATGCAACTGAACATCACAGTTTAGCAACACAGAACACTGTAGAGTATAATAGTTTAATCCTGTGACTGCATGGCTAACTGGCAGCTGTGATACTGTATCACAAAATAGTATTATATTGCATATTGTTAGCCAGGGGAAAAAAAATCAAAATTCAAAGTCTGAGTATAGGTTCTACTGAATGTGTATTGATTTTTCACCACTGTAAGTTTGAAATCATCAGTTGACCCATGATAAATCAGAAATAGATCATGTGTATATATGTTCAAGGGGGAGGAATACAGAAATAAATTTTTCTAGATACTAAAATAAATTAAACTTGGGTTGAGGTTGTGGCTCAGTGGTAGAGCACTTGCCTAGCATGTGTGAGGCACTGGGTTCGATTCTCAGTATTGCATATAAAGAAATAAAGGTCCATCAAAAAAAATTGAAAAAATAAATGAATTAAACTAATATATATATATATATATATATATATATATATATATATATATATATATATATGTATATATGTATGTATATAAAACATTTTCCCATATATTTGTTGACTGATTGTATATCCTCTTCTGAGAAGTGTCTGTTCAGTTCCTTGGCCCATTTATTGATTGGGTTATTTGTATTTTTGAGTGCTTTAAATATCCTAGAGATTAGTGCTCTATCTGATGTAAGTGTGGTAAAAATTTGCTCCCATTCTGTAGTCTCTCTAGTCACCTCACTGATTGTTTCTTTTGCTGAGGAAAAACTTCTTAGTTTGAATCCATCTCATTCATTCTTGGTTTTAATTCTTATACTATAGGAGTCTTATTAAGGAAGTCAAGGCCTAATCTGACATGAAGGAGATTTGGGCCTACTTTTTCTTCTATTAGGCACAAGGTCTCTGGTTTAATTCCTAGGTCCTTAAGTTTTGTGCATGATGAGAGACAGAGGTTTAATTTCATTTTGTTGCATATGGATTTCCAGTTTTCTCAGCACCATTTGTTGAAGAAGCTATCTTTTCTCCAATATGTTTTTGGTGCCTTTGTCTAATATGAGATAACTGCAATCGTGTGGGTTTGTCTCTGTGTGCTCTATTGGTCTACAGGTCTAATTTGGTGCCAATACCATGTTGTTTTTGTTATTATTGCTCTGTAGTATAATTTAAGGTCTGCTATAATAATGCCATTGGCTATTCTGGGTCTCTTATTTTTCCAGATGAATTTCATGATTGCTTTCTCTATTTCTATGAGGCATGTCATTGGGATTTGGATTGGAATTGCATTGAATCTGTATAATGCTTTTGGCAGTATGATCATTTTGACAATATTAATTCTGCCTATCCAAGAACAAGGGAGATATTTCCATCTTCTAAGGTTTTCTTTAATTTCTTTCTTTAGCATTCTGTAGTTTTTCACTGAACAGTCTTTCACTTCTTTCATTGATTCCAAGTTTTTTTTTTTTTTTTTTTTTTTGAGGCTATTGTAAATGGGGTGGTTTTCCTAGTTTCTCTTTCTGAGGATTTGTCACTGATGTACAGAAATGCCTTTGATTTATGGGTGTTGATTTTATATCCTGTTCCTCTGCTAAATTCATTTATTAGTTCTAGAAGTTTTCTGGTGGACTGTTTTGGGTCTTCTAGGTACAGAATCATATCATCAGCAAATAGTGATAATTTCACTTCTTCTTTTCCTACATACTGAAATGATAAAGTCATAACTTCTGTCTTTAAAGTTATAACTGATAAACAAAGGGAAATGGATTGCATAACTTATATACGGAGAAATAATTTACATATACTATAGGTGTAATGAATGACAGAGGAAATGATACTGATACTTATAAAGCAAGGGGGAAAATGGTGTCTGTGGAAATATTCGGAATACAATTCATTAATATAAAGAAATACTTCTTAGAGGTGTCATTTACCTTCATGAAAATTTTAAAATGGGCATTTATGTGCTTGATAAACATGTGTTTATTTATATACACAAAAACATATACAAAGGTACACTTATATATTTTTAAATTGTTACCTCCATGGAGATGCGTCTATGTATACGATTTCTGAGACAAACACCTGTAGGTGACTGGACTTCATCAGATGATGTTCCAGAAGCTTGGTCACTCTCACCATCTGATCCCATTTTTAGATTTTCATGAACAATATCTACATCAGAAAATGAGACAATATTTACCTTAAAGAAGATATTTTATCCTATTATATAATTAATTATCATTACTGGTCAAATATAGACAACCAACATACAAAAATCAGAGCATTAAGGTCTTTTGCAGTAAGATACATAGGTGTGCAGTTAAGACATCAAAATATTAACTCAAATGTCTTCAAATAGTAAGTACTAAGAAATCCTTTTACACTCACAGATTATAAAAAATTTATGAAAGAGTTACCATTCAAGTCATTATCAAGAGCTGAATAACAATTACACACTGGAAATACACATTTAAACTTTTAATGAATAATAGTTATTAAAAAGAGGACTTTAAAAAATGGAACTCAACGGTTTCATACCAAATTAATATTAGATTTTAGTTTATTTCTGTATTTTTGTCTTGGTAACTCTCAATACTAAGAAAATTCCAATTCATATTCATAAGCAGTTGCAAATGATAATGGAAGATACTTCTATTACAAAGGGATTCTGGGAGCTGGGGATGTGGCTCAAGCGGTAGCGCGCTTGCCTGGCATGAGTGCGGCCCGGGTTCGATCCTCAGCACCACATACAAACAAAGATGCTGTGTCCGCCGAGAACTAAAAAATAAATATTAAAAAAAAAATTCTCTCTCTCTCTTTAAAAAAAAGGGATTCTGAAGAAATTTTATGTTGAGATCTGAACAAAAATTAACTTGGCGGCAAAAATCAATGTATTGGTGATTGATTACTAATCTCTTAAAATTTGATACCAGACACATCTAAGGTCATAATTCTTTACTGCTACACTTAATAAATGTTAAAGAATTTAACCATACCTTCTATTTCCAGAAAAATTTGAAAACTTTCCTTCCTCAAGGAAACGTAAACCAAAATATAATGCTTAAATATGTATAGCTGGGTTTGCAAGAATTATAGGTAATACCCAGGAAACAAATTTTAAAAAGAGAGAAATAAAAGTCAAAAATTCTCAAGCATAAACTGTCACTGTCTTGGTAGGGGCTGCTGAGACTGGTAAGAAAGTGCTTGAGTTTATGTGCACACTGGGATAAAAATGTGAAGCCGTGGGTATCTAAGCTGCATTTGACCTCACAGAAACACTCAACTCTTGTGAAAAAACTACAAAGAAAAGTTTCATAATCTCATATTATGAATAAAAACTATCTGACTCAATCAAGAAAGCACGGCAATACCAAACAAGTATAATTCAAACACAATTGCTGGTGGGTATTTTTGATTCCATCAAGACAAAACTAAAACAATGAAGGTTTACGTCAGAACTATACTAATTTGTCAGTGGGATAAGAAATTTTTTTGCTGAATCAGGTAATAATTTTTGAGAATAATTTTTACTTGCTCAATTTTTGTGCCATTCACTCTATTCACTTACCAACAGCTACAGATACAATAAACTTAAATTTCATCTGCATTGCTAACATCTTCAACATCACTTTCTTAAATCTAGACCAAGAGTATAGAATAAGAATGGATGTTTCTGTATGGTTCCTGAACTAAATTTTTTTTTTTTGGTTTTTATTTGTTTTGTTGCATTTTTAAAGGTTACTAATCAAAGAAAAAGAATATGCAACAGAGACTACAGTCCACAAAACTTAAAAAACATACTAACAAGCACCTGATTTAGACAATCAACAAACAAACAATAAGCTAAGCCCTAACCCTTAGTGTTTTCTGATTCCCTGGGGCAAAAAATTCTTTAAAGCAGACTTCAAGCTGTCAACTTGACACTGAATGTGTAACAATGGAGAGAAACTGCACTCACCATTACATAGTATTTTGACTATAAAGCTACAATAGAAGTAACTCTTACAACATAGATAATAGTAAAAAGTGGCAGAATAATTAGAAATTAATGACTTTTGAGTATTCATTACTTTGTTTTTAAATTTACCTTAATTGCTTATATAATTGAAAATTATCATTTTTTTTGAAAGTTTCTTTTTTTATTGGTTGTTCAAAACATTACAAAGCTCTTGACATATCATATTTCATACATTAGATTCAAGTGGGTTATGAACTCCCATTTTTACCCCAAATACAGATTGCAGAATCACATCGGTTACACATCCACATTTTTACATAATGCCATATTAGTGACTGTTGTAAGAGCCACATTTAAGAGGCAAAATTGCTAAAAATTTAAGAATCATCTCTCATGAACCAGTGTGAGCTGATTGCAGCACACAACTCTGTAGGGTTACACCTATACAGATAAAGGCTACACACATTACCCATAGATAAAAACTGTAGATTCGTTTATATTCCCAAAATTCATGAAACACTTTAGGAAATAATCTGCCATGACAAGAAATAACTTGAACTTCAGTAAATATAATTATCTTATAAAACACTAAGATGTTATGTTTAGGCAGGTGAAATGGCTGCACACCTGTAATCCTAGTGACTCAGGAGGCTGAGGCAGGAGAATTGCAAGTTCAAAGCCAGCCTTAGCAAAATTGAGGCACTAAGCAACTCAGTGAGACCCTGTCTCTAAATAAAATGCAAAATAAGGCTAGGGATGTGGCTCAATGGTTAAGTGCCCCTGAGTTCAATTCCTGGTACCCCAAAAATATATTTTTTAAAATCGTTATGTTTAAAATGATTTTAAAAATCAAATCCAACATGAATTTAAAAAAGGACACCACCAAAAAAGATCAAGGAAGTAGACATAAAATAAACAGAAACTTTCATATATATATATTTTTTGGATATTTAAAAGGACATAGTAATAAAAGAGTAACAATTTAAGTGATTATTTCATTATTGTAAAAGTCTATGGTGATTATTTCAAGAGTTACTGAGGTATGATTAAGCACCATCCTAAACTGCCATTCATTTTGAAACTTTGTATCTCCTTTTTATGGGACTTGTTTACTTCCTGATGGACAGGTGTTCAAATATTACTTCTTTGTAGTGTCAACAATACCCTTTCTAGAACCTTCCCTTTTTCTGCTGTCCTTCCTACATTTAATTTGTTTTTTAACTGGCAAAGAAAAATCAGATAATAAAGGCTGGCTGTCTAAAACCTAAAAAACATACATGTTCTACAATCAGAAAGTTAGATATAATAGATAAATAACAAAATTACCTAATCTGCTTCCATTTCTGGGCATTGCCATGAAGGAGCCAAGGCTTCCTCCAATAACACTGTGGGGTCTCCGCAATGGGGGTTTCTTGAAAGACCCCGTGTACTGGTGGAGGAAGGAATGCATACTGTGAGACGTTGGAGGCCTGCCATTCTTCACTATAGGCTCTGTGGTTCACAGTATTTGAAAATCATTCCATCATCAGCCCAAGATTCAGGATCACATGAGAAGGATTGAGAAAGCAAAGCAGAAAACAAGAATTGTAACAGAGATCATTACCTTTTTTTTTTTTTTTTTACTTTTTATTTTTAATTGAACATGGACACAATATCTTTGTTTTACTTATTTATTTATTTTATGTGGTGCTGAGGATCTAACAAAGTGCCTCACGTGTGCAAAGCAAGTGCTCTACCACTGAGCCACAACCCCAGCCCCAAAAGATCATTACATTTAACCTCACTTCTATGATTATACACACAAAGCAGTAGAGTTAAAATAATTTCTACGAAAAACTATTTATATAAATATTTAATATTTTAAGTTGTTCTAATAACTTACCTATCCTTTTCTCATTAATAAAAATTGGTTAATAATCATAAAACTACTATAACCATTTTTATCCATTTGCTGATTTCAACATATCTCAAGATTGTTTATATTCCAATCCTCCATGTATTAACTACCTAGTATGTGCCTTATGTTTAAGCATGCTATAGAATATGGAAGATGTAATCCTGGCCTAAATGAATTTATATCCCTATTGCTAGACATCTAAACAGGTGTGTTAATTAATGAATTAAACAAAAGTATTTAATATCATCAATACAAGAACTGTGAAATTACTGCCCCAAATTTGGGATTTTTAATATAAAGAATCTTTAAATAGGGCTGGGGTTGTGGCCTAGTGGTAGAGCACTTGCCTAGCACGTGGTTCAATTTTCAGCATCACATATGAATAAATGAATGAAATAAAGGTCAATTAACAATTAAAAAATATTTTTAAAAAAGAATCTTTAAATAATCACATGCCTATTACCAAGCAGAAATGTTCCTAAAATATAAGACTTAAAAATTATTTAGGCCAGGCACAGTGGCGCATGGCTGTAATCCCAGCAGCTCTGGAGGCTGAGGCAAGAGGATCACAAATTCAAAGCTAGCTGCAGCAACTTAGCGAGGCTCTAAGTAACTCCAGGAGACCCTGTCTTAAATAAAATATAAAAAAGGACTGGGGATATGGTTCAGTGGTTAAGCACCCCTGGGTTCAAGCCCTGGAGCAAAAAAAAAAAAAAAAAAAATTAGTTATAAATGGCAAAGAATGTGAACAAGACTTTGAAAACCTGTTTCAACGTTTTGAGTATAACCTTAGAACAGAACTGCTGGTTCATATAATAATTTTATATTTAATTTTTTGATAAAATGATATGAATTCATTTTTGATAATTTTTAAAAAATTAAACATTTTAAAAAATGATGTGCTCAGAATTCTCTATTCTTGCAAGTACTTTAAAAAATATATTCTACACTTCTGTTTAGTGTAAAATAATTTTTTATGCTAACAACAACAACAAACCTAAACTCCATAAGAAAAGAATGTGATGGAAGCAATTATCAGGCAAGATGTAGGATTTCTTTCAAAGCTTTTGGTGAAAACAAGGGAATAAGCAATATCAGATTGTGGTAGTCCATGATACCTGTAATCTCTGCAACCCAAGCTACCAGTAATCTTTACAATGTGTATTAAGATGCCTTCAAGTAAGTCTGGTCAAGAAGAAATTCAACAGAGTTTCTATTTTTTTCTTCTTTATTAACTGTCAAGGTTACTACTGTAAGATTGAATTTTAATAAGGGAAACAATATATAATACTTTAAAACAATTAAATATTTTAAACATTTCACCAGGTTACAACTAAATATGTTTTAATAAATGATACTAAAATGTTTCAGAAAATATGCAATTAGTCCAAAATATTAACTAGCTCTCAAAGTAGGTTCATTTTCTTTAAGTCATAGCTTTTTTATAAAAGAGGTCTGTCTTGTAGTCAAATACTCATTAAGATATGACCTATCTGGGTGTCATGATGCATGCTTGTAATACCAGTGGCTAGAGAGGCAGAGGCAGGAGGATCAGCTGAGGTGGGAAAATTGTGAATTCAAAGTCAGCCTCAGCAATTTATCAAGGTACTGAGCAACTACACAAGACCCTTTCTCAAAATAAAAAATAAAAGGGGCTGGGTATGTGGTTCAGTGTTTAAGCACTTCTGGGTTCAATCCCTGGAACCCCTGGTACCAAAAACAAACAAACAAACAAACCAGTGCCCTAGTCAGGTGCAGTGGCTCATATTTATAATCCTTACTACCTGGGCAATTGAAGTAGGAGGATCACCAATCCAAGGCCAGCAATTTACCAAGACTATTTCAAAATAAAAAGTAAAAAGGGTTGGGTATAGAGTCAATGGTAGAGTAGCCCTGGGTTCAATACCTAATACCACCCTTCCCCCACCCATAAATATGTCCCAGAAATACAAAGATGCATACTGTGCTTATTTTATTCCTAAATATCACTGGCAAACATAATGGCAAGACTCTTCTATCATAAAAATGAACACACTGAGCTGAGAATGGTGGTGCACACCTGTAACCCCAGTGGCTCAGGAGGCTGAGGTAGGAGGATCACAAGTTTAAAGGTAACTTCAGCAATTTAGCAAGGTTCTAAGCAATTTAGCAAGACCCTGTGAGAAAATTTTAAAAAGGACTAGAGATGTTACTCAGTGGTGACGAAGCACCCCTGGGGGGTCAATCCCTGGTACCAAATAAATAAATAAACAAACAAATAAAAAACCCCAAACACACTGGATTTAATTAATACCAAGAATACAATGGATTTCTTGAAGAAAATTAGGATTTTGCTTCAGGTATCTAGCTGATATCATCTTTAAAAAATAGATTATAAAATACATTTTGGGATTTGATCCAAGGCAAAATTTTCTCCTCCTATATGTAACTATATCCCAGTTATTATTTTAAATTTCCTAATAGCCCCTCTCTGTCCCACTTTAAAAACAAAAAGTAGATATCAAGAAAGTCTCAGTAGAACCTAGGAGATCTGGGAGAACAGATACAATGTTATAGACTTTGAAGCAAAGAAATCTAGGTTGTAAAGTACTGGCTCTGCCAATAAGATAGGTATCCTTGAATAAATAGTGACCTTTCAGAGGAAAAGAAATAAGGTATCTGAAGCCCTGGTAGAATAAATGACTTACCTGGAGTTATCCACCCAAGTGTTTCAGTATATTAAATCCCAACCCATGACTTGTAATTTAAAATGCAGAGCCCTTTCCACTACACCTTTCCCTCTCTCACAACACAAGCATTTACATGTATAATGGGAAGAGTGAGGGTGTTCATGTTTTTACCCACTGCCACAAATCTCTAAACAGCAGAATTTCTGCATAGTGAAAGAAGGCTTGCCAGAGAGTCTGCATATCATGACACACTGGTAGCCATTTGTGTAAGCTCCTTTCTGATAATTATAACATTCTTAGGGTTATTTTCATTTGAATTGTAGCCTTGTTCTAAAAAATGCCACTGAGTTTACATTTTAATTTATTTACTTTAACAAGCTCTTTATTTTATTATTTAATCTGTGTACTAGTACTTTGAATTGTAAAAAGGACTGTCAAAGCATGAAACATTATATGCCTACCTGCTGTATGTGTTCTCAATACTATGGATAGATTCTGTGGTAAACATAAAATTAAAAAACAATAAAATTTACTCATGATGAACCTTATAATGTAGTAGATAATCAATATGCATATAGAATGTTATAAAACTTTAATGAGACCACAAATTTTACAAATCTTCTATAAATTTTTAAGCTGTATTAATTCAGGTTACAGGAATAGCAAAAGTACTTAAATGTTAATATAAAAATAGTTATTTAACAATTAAGATAATATTATGCAATATATTCTTATTTATGAACTAGTAAAAAACAGAAATGTGGGATGGAATAATTCATTATGGCTTGAGACAGGCAGAATAACAATGTTGGATTGAAAGTGGAATATTCCAGTAAGCAAGCCCAAGAAAGTTATACAATCTTCTGTTTCCTAAAACACCAGGGAATGAGACAGAGAAATAAAAGGACATTATTATGACTTTATCTAGACAGTAACCTGACATTGTTTATGAAGTAATTAAATGGGGGAAGCATCTCCTCCATCCCAAATATTTACCATTATCCTTGCTGCTGTTTTCTTCAATAGTCATTTGTTCAGCTAATTCAGATAATGATTCATCAATAGTCTGGCTTCCTCGAAGAGTGAGGGATAGCCTTCTCTTAAACTTTTTCATCCTATCAATTGAACGTGGCTTGAAAAATCCTGAAAGAATGAACACAAAAGCAAAGTTAACAATATTTTACTGTTCAAGAAAAAGAATTTCATTCTGGGTTTACTGGGAATCTTCAAAATAGGAATATAATGAGGAATTTTTTACTTCATGAAATATCTCAAAGTCCAACCTTTTGTTTAAAAAGATGCATCTACTAATTAATGCCATATTTGTTTGACATCAAAACAAAAGTAGGAATTCTACACAATTAAAATAATTCAAACATAATAATGAAATTTAGAAGGCCTAGAAATTTTCTTAAAATGTACTTTCTAAAATTCAACAATGAAAATATTAATACTATTTTGATTTTTATGTTCTATCCTTGCAAATCACAATCATATAGGAACCAGTCAGCAGATGTCTTCAGAAATAACTAGGGATTAGGAAAGGTAAACAGGGAAGGATAAAGAATAACTTTTGACATTTTATTATCTCATTGCCATATATTAGCAAAGTTACCTGGTCCAAGTCAGACAAATAACTAATAATAGAATTAAGACTTAAAAACAAGATTGCCATTGTCTTTATCCTCCACATTATAACATCTCTGAATTCAGGATGTATATCACAATTAACAGGATGTCAAAGTGTAATTAAAAGCATTTTTTTCTTTCTTATAGGTACACAAATCAATGATAAAATTCATTGTGGAGTCTTACAGTGATGAAACAAGGTACTTGCTGCCACACCCAATTCTTCAACTATTTACCCATCACTGCTTTTCTGACTTACTATCTGACTTGCAATTAGCAGGTTTACCAGATCACCATTAATGAAAACCATTATTCTTTATAAAAGTAAGGGCCTTATAAACTCCTTTATGCTAAAATACATGTTTTACCATCCACCTCTGTTTACCTAATTTCTGTCTGTGTTTTTCTTATTTTCTGATTCTAAGGCTCTATTCTAAATAGCCGAGTTTGCTGAACAGGTGACTTCTGCATAAGATATTAGTTATGTAATAATTTTTGTTTGCTCAGAAGCTGAATGAAGTGTATAAAGTTACAAATTTATAAGCAGTAATAACTTTGTACTTTCCCACCTCAATGTTATATGTTTACTATAGTTTTTAAAATAAACACTACAATAAAAATATACAATCACAAATATTTAAATAGCAAGAATTGCAATTACATTATAATAAAGACTCTTTTCACTCCTAAGCTCTAAAACAGGAGATGGACTTTGGTGAATTATTGGAAAACTTCCATGCCTTAGCTTGGTTTAGTCATAACAACAAAAGGACAAATACATTCTACTGAACATTTTCTATTATTTTATCTTTTATTTTTATTTATTTTATTATTTTATCTATTATTTTATTCCTCTTTCAACTGTGTCTAACCTGCAATTAAACCTATCTACTGGGTTCTAAATTTTAGTTACTACATTTTTTTTTTCAGTTTCAGAACCTCCATTTAATTCTTTTCTATAGATTCCACTTCTCTAGAGAAATTCTCAATCTCAGCATGTATTTTCATAACTACTTATTGTGTTTTAATTCCTCCATCTGTACCTCCCAAGTCTGTACAATCTGTATCAATACTATTTTGATGCTTTGATCTGTTCCTGTTCTTGATTTTTTTTCTCTTGCTCTTGTATATCTAGCAATTTTTTATTGACTGCCAAGCATTATATGTGAATGATTTTATGAAATGCCTATGGGGAAAAAAATGTAGAGGTTCTGGATGCCGTTACCTTCCTCCAAAGAGAATTTAATTATTTTCTAACAGGCAGGCAAAGTAGGAGAGCAATGGATCAACTCAGTCCAATCAGAAACAGAGATTGCTTGAGACTGAGTTTTAACACTATAATAAAGATTGACCTACCTGTGCTTTGTCCTCTTTCTTATGATACAGCCCTTCAACAGATTCCAACTGTAAACCTAAGCCAGAATAACTACCAAAACCTCCATGCAGGGCTGGGCTGGGGCTGGGGCTGAGTGATGGAGCATTCGTCTCACCTGAGTGAGGCACTGGGCTCAATTCTCAGCATCATAGAAAAATAAATAAATAAAATAAAGGTATTCTGTCCATCCACAAACTAAAAAATATTTTTTAAAAAAAGCTCCATGCAACTTCTGCAGTTGCTTTTTGCTTATATTTTATGTCCTACTCAGCTTTTATCCTTTTTCTCTACACAGCTTAAGAGAAAACACAGGAGAAACCCCAGTACAGAATGTGTCTGTCTTCCTTGTCTCCTGAATCTTAAACTGACTCAGCAGCTCTACAATACCTTCAAAATGATTTTAATTCCCTAGCACTTCTAGTACTTTCAGCAGAAGCCTTAATCTTCTACAAGTCAGTTCATAGGCAAAAATGGAGGTTTGATGTGGATTTTTAAGACAATATAACACAGGTATTGTACCAAGCCAGAGATGGTCAAAAGTTGAATCCATGGGTTGGGGCTGAAGCTCAGTTGCAGAGTGCTTGCCTAGCATGTGTGAGGCACTGGGTTCAAGTGTCAGCACCACATAAAATAAATAAATAAAGATACTGTGTCCACCTTCAACTAAAAAAAAAAAAAAAGAAGTTGAACCGGGAAAAGAAATCTGTTCAGTGCAGGGATGTCCTAAATGCTATCTCACATCTGACTGTCAACCTTGACAATGATCAATGCAATTTAAACATACTAGATATTCAAGATGAACCAAGCTATGTCACTCTCATCTACCCTCTTACTTAAGACTTTACACTAGAGAGAGTCCCTCTAGCAAGTCATCAAGCATGATAACTGTGTCAACCCTACTCTTTAAGAAATCTATATTCCCCCAAACTCCAAATAGCTGTAGCTTATAACCACCAACTTTTTAGATAGCAACCTTCTCAAATACAGTCATGTGGTTACTGATGTCTAACCAACTATATAGACAGTATTTTGGAATCTGGGAATACAATTTTTTAAAAATTGGGATATTTCAAAAATTTTCAAAACTGGAACCTGCCGATTGTTCTAGATAACAAGTAAGAATAAAATTAACAAAGTATAATTAATATTATTAAAGAATTGATTCACATAATGATCAATTATATTTAGATTCAGTATAAATTATACAATAAGAGTATAACTACTTGAAACAGCAGCCAAAAGCCAAATGTGACTAATAAGCACCTGAAAAATGGTTAGTCCAAAGTGAGTTCTGCCATAAATGTAAAATATATATTAAATTTTAAAGACTTAGTAGGAAAAAAGAATATAAAATAACTCAATAATTGTAATCAAAATCATAGAAAAAGAAAACAGAAATGGTAATTGCTGGGGAAGGAAAAGAATGGGAGTTATTGATTATCAGGTATAGAGCTTCAGTTTTATAAGATAAAAAGAATTCTAAGACATAGATAATAGTGATGGTTGCAAAACAATATAAATTTTTTTCATACTAATGAACTAAACACAAAAATAGTTAAGATAGTACATGTTAAATGTATTTTTAAAAAGCCAAAAATGATTAGTATTTCACAAAATTGTAACTTTAATTTAATTGTTCTACTGATAATGCTGAAAAGATAGTTTAGATATGTTTATATATATATTTATATATTTATGTTTAGATATATTTACATAAAATATATTAATAAATTAAATCCATCTTTTAAAAAACTTTAAAAATATGCCTTCAAAAATTTTTAAATTATATATAGGGTGCACATTATATTTCTATTAAACATGCTTATATAGAGCATCAAGAAGTATTTCTTTGTGGGGTACCAAAGGAAAAAAAAAAAAACCAGGAATGACATAAACTTTAACCTTTGCTTCATGCAGTGTATCTGAACAACGGTATATATTAGGGATTGTTCTATTTACTTATAACTCAGAATAGTTCACATTTATCATCAAAAAGCATAGGAAATTCTGGTCTACAAAATAACTTTTAAAATATTTTTACTGTCAGAAATAAGAGACATTTTTAATTCATAAAAGTAAGACTGAAATATTTCATTATAAAAGCTATACCTGACTACAAAATTTTCAAATAAAAGCACATATTCGGGGCTGGGGATGTGGCTCAAGCAGTAGCGCGCTTGCCTGGCATGCGTGCGGCCCGGGTTCGATCCTCAGCACCACATACAAACAAAGATGTTGTGTCCGCCGAAAACAAAAATAAATAAGTAAATATTAAAAAAAATAAATAAGCACATATTCAAAAAGGTCCTATTCTTATCTTACATGATCTTTTAAAATAATAATGATTTATAAACAGATGGTAAAGAATTTCATTACCAAAACCAAAACCATTATTAATAAAAAAGTATTTCCAAATGAAAATCACTAAAAATTTTTCTAATTATCTTTAATTAGAATTTATCAACTTTATTTTCATTAGCTCAGAACAAAAACATTCAATGCTAAAATAAAACACTTTTTGTGAAGCAGCTATTTATATTAGTTTAAAGGTTTAATTTTGTTATTTATTATATTTAAAAGGCAATGCTAAATTATTAATTTCCTAAAATAAAAACCCTTAAGAGTTTGGGTTAAAATATTTTATCTAGTTGAATAGAAAAAAAATTTGAGATCAGTAAGAGTCTTTATATATTATTTCTATGCATTAGACAGGTTAATAAGGTAATTTGTGGTGATTGTTTAATTTTAAGTTAGTTTTGTTTAATTCATGCCACTTACAAAGATAAACGTTTTCACAAGACTGAGTCTGTAGCTCAGTGGTACAGCGCCTGCCTCATATGTGTGAGGCAGTGGGTTTGATCCTCAGCACCACATAAAACTAAATAAATAAAGATATTGTGTCCATCTACAATCTAAAAAATATCTTTTAAAAAAAGATGTTTTCATGCATTAGCTTCAAGTGAGTTATGAACTCCCATTTTTACCCCAAGTACAGATTGCAGAATCACATCGGTTACACATCCACATTTTTACATAATGCCATACTAGTAACTGTTGTATTCTGAGCTTTGTAAGGTTTTGAACAACCAATAAAAAATAAATAAAATAAAATAAAAATAAATAAATAAAATAAAATAAAAAAATTAAAAAAGATGTTTTCACATTTAAAATTAACATGCTGCATCCACGTGTGGTGGCGCACACCTGTAATCCCAGTGACTCAGGAGGCTGAGACAGGAGGATCTTGAATTCAAAGCCAGCCTCACCAAAAGCGAGGTGCTAAGCAACTCAGTGAGACCCTGTCTCTAAATAAAATACAAAAGAATAGGCCTGGGGATGTGGTCCAGTGGTTGAGTGCCCCTGAGTTCAATCCCTGGTACCAAAAAAAAAAAAAAAAAAAATTAACATGCTGTAGTTTTAAATGAACCCTGCTCCACAATTGTTTTGCTTTAATATATTAAAGACTTCAACAGACAATAGTATGGCAGTATGTAAAAATGTGGATGTGTAACTGATGTGATTCTGCAATCTGTATACGGGGGAAAATGGGAGTTCATAACCCACTTGAATCAAATGTATGAAATATGATATGTCAAGAGCTATGTAATGTTTTGAACAACTAATAAAAAATAAATAAATAAAAATATTTTAAAGACTTAACTACATAGTACTATTATAAATGCTCTTTTCCTTAAGTTTTTATTCATAACACTTATCTCATATATATATATATATATATGATATCCTATGTGTGTGTGTGTGTGTGTGTGTATATATATATATATAAATTACATATATATGCATACACCTATATATATCTACACATGAGAGGTAGGGGTGTATGTGTGTGTGTGTGCGCGCGTGTGTGTGTGCACACAGAAAGAGCTTTGTGGGTATTTACTGCAAAACAACATTTATGCTTTACTAGATGTCAAAAAACCTCTAGCTTTTTTTTTTTTAACAGCAAGATCAAATTAAAAAACAGTAAAAAAGGTGGTAAAGAATACAGGATGACAACCTGTGAGTCATATCCACATATATATAGATATACATAAGATATAAACATATATTTTTTGTACCAAGAATTGAACCCAGGGGCACTTGATCACTGAGTCACATCCCTAGCCCTATTTAGTATTATATTTGGAGATAGGGTCTCACTGAGTTGCTTAGCATCTCACTTGCTGAGCCTGGCTTTGAACTCGCGATCTATCTGCCTCAGACTCCCAAGCTGCTGGGATTATAGGTGAGCGCCACCATGCCTGGCTAAAAATTTTCATGTTTTTTAATCCTGTTATCCCTGTTTATTTACAAAATATAGATAATCATTCTGGAATGCCAACTGAATTCAGGTAGAAAAAACACATACATAGGCACATATTGTAATTTAAAAAGACAGCTGCCAACACTTCCAAACTATATATATATCCTCTATTACGGATCTTCACTTGCAAAACAGGTGTTTATTTTGGCCCTTTTGGTACTTCCAAAATGAAACCCTTTGTACATAAATTTGTTATATTTAAACTCTCATATTAAACTCACTTAGTGGTATGTAAATAAATATTCTATTTTATTTCCCACAATGATAAAATTATAATATTGAACAATCTTTAGGACACTTAATTAAGCTAACCATATAGAATAAGGAATAACTGATAAAACTGAGTTTTCTTCACTAGGGACACATCTTTGTTATTTGTATAAAACAAAGTGATTATACAAAACAGCACTAAATTAAAATTTCAATCTTGCTTATAGGGTTTTTACACTTAGAAATTGCAATCCTTTATGTGTTCAAATCTGAGGCTGATTCTTTTTCTCTGATGTATGAAGTTATACACACAAACCAGAAAAAAAGAACATACCAAAAGATTTTCCTCTGTTCATAAATACCACAGGAGAAAGACAATGTAAGACTACTATAACACTTGAGATGCAAAATGTCAAGAGAAAAAAGTGCTAAGGTTGGTCCCCCCACCAAAAACAACCAGTAAACTAGGCAAACAACCAGAATAAACTATTATGGAATTCTAGAACCTGACTGGACATTTAATACAACGAGGAGACTACTTGATAAAGGAAGAGTCTACTAATCTTGATAGGAGAACCACATATGCAACCAGCAGCCATCATTCCCCATTCTTCAGTCTTGCTACAGCAGTGGAGATTGGCAGCCAGCATTCCTGGAGCAGTTAGTATCAGAGCAGGCAATAGGGAACTTTTGTACTCCAAAAATCCCGTTGTATGTTTTGGTCAGTCTAGCAGATCTCAGAGAGACAGGGACAGATGCAGATGCTTGCCTTTTCAAAGGTCCACTAGGGACTGTTGATAGCAGAAAGGGGTAGTAGTGAATGGTTTACCCACCTATATCTTCTGCAAAATTGAAAGAAAATGCACCTTTTTTTTCCACGAGATATTTTTATATCTTTGTCAGGTAATGGCTGACTACACAAAGATAATGGAATAGAAATATCAATAATCACACAAGAAATGTACAGTTCACAAAAACAGTTTGAGAAAGTCACAAATGGACAGCAATAGCCCTCAACTTGCAATCAATCCCTAAGGGGTGGGATAATCCTACTTCCGTAGTTACTCAAAAATAATTACAAAACACACAAATGAACAAATATGAAAGTAGGTCCGTTTTAAGGAAAAAAGCATTTGACAGAAATCATTCCTGAGGAAGCCCAGAATTTGAAATTACTATTTAAAGATATTAAGTCAATTGTCCTAAATATGCTCAAAGAGCTAAAGGAATTCCATGGACAGGCAAAAGTATGTGTGTGTGGTTGTGTGTGTGTGTGTGTGTGTGTGTGTGAAAACAATGCATTAACAAAATATTATAGAAGGCAAATTATAAAAAGAAGGCAAACAAAATTTTCAGAATTAAAAAGTCAAGTATCTGAAATGAAAAATTCACTAGAGGGATTCAACAACAAATTTGAGCAGGCAGAAATAAGGATCAGCAAATTTGAAAAGAAGATGGTCAAAATTATCAACTCTGAGGAATAGAAAAAAGAATGAAGAAAAACAAAGGGAGCCATGTTTCAGGCTCAAGTGTACCATCATGCATATCACAGGAATTCCAAAACAAAGATAAGAAAAATGGGGACAAAAAATTTCTCTGAAGAAATAATGGCACTAAACTTCCCAAATCCAATGGAAGATATGAATAAATATCTCCAAGAATCTCCAAGAAATGCAAGAAGAATTAACACAAAAAGATCCACAATGACACACTATATTCAAATTGCAGAAACACAGAATACTGAAAGTAGCAAGAAGCAACTTAATACATCCAAGGGCTTCTCAATAAGATTAAATAGCTAATTCTCATCAGAAACTATGAAACCAGGTGGCAGTAAGAATTTAAAGAAAAACAAAATGTTCAGTGTTCAATGGAAATGTCTATAGTCAGCAAAAGCAACCTCCAAAAATGATAGTGAGAAAGTCATTGCCAGATAAAGGCTGAGGAGGTTTATTACCAGCAGACCTGCCCTACAAAAAAAGGATAAAGCAAGGCTTTCAGGCTAAAATGAAAGAACATAAGAAAAAAATATCAGTAGTAAAGATTACTACATTGGTAGTTATAAAACTAATATTATTATACTTTTGGTTTTTAACTCTTCTTATTTTTCTTAATATGTGATTTAAAAGGCAAATATACCCAACAAATATAAATGTTAATGGGCACACAAGGTAGAAAGAGATAATCTATGACATTATAAAGAAAAGATATAAATATATAGGGCAGAGTCTTTATATACTTGAAAGCAGTATTTTTCAAACAGATGTTACAATTATAATATTGTAATTGTAATCTCCAGGGTAACCACTAAAAAAATTAGCTAAAATGTTATAGAAAAGGAAAAAAGAAGGTAGTCAGAATGGCACACTACCATAAATAAATAGATAGATAAATAACTAAATAAATCTAAATGCATAAAAGGCCAATCATGAAGATACTTAAGTGTAAGAAACAAATAAGAAATGAAAAACAATAGTGAACATGGAAGACCTAAGTCCTTTCTTATTGGCAATCACTAAATACAAGCGAATTACACTCTTTAATTAAAGCAGAGATTGGCATACAGGACTTTAAAAAAAACTAAATCATGTAAATGTTGCATATAAGAGATGTACTTCATATACAAAGACACAAAGAAACTGAAAATAAAATATAAAAAGATGTTCCATAAGACAAGTAACCAAAAGAGCTGGGGCAGCTACGTTTTTGTTAGATAAAATACACTTAAATTATTTTTAAAAAGTAAGAGGAAGGAAAGATCTTACATACTGATAAGAGGTTCAGTACATTTAAGATACACAAATTATGAAGATATGATATCTAGCAACAGAGACTGAAAACATATTAGGAAAAAACAAACAGAATTCAAGAATACTAGATTGTTCTATAATTATAACTGTACTCTTCAATACCCTATTGCAATACTGGATAGAAGAATCAGATAGAAGATCAATAAAGAAACAGAAGACTTGAACAACACTATATACCTAGTGTTTTAGAGCTAGTAGACAGATGTACATAGAACACTCCACCTAACAACAGCAGAATACACATTCTTCTCAAGTGTATATGGAACATTCTCCAGGACTAAAGGTAAGTAGGCCACGACACACAAATTTTAATAGTTTCTTAAAAAAGAGAAAATCATACATAGTATCTTGGATATCCAATCACAACAGAATGAAGATAGAAATAAGAGAAGGAAAACTGAAAAATCACAGATGTGTAGAAATTAAATAACATAGTCTTAACCAATGGGCCAAATAAGAAATCACAATATGTATTATAACATACCCCAAGACAAATAAAAACAAGAATACCAAAACATGAAATACAACCAAAGCATTGCTAAGAAGAAACTCACAGATATAAAAGCCTGCATTAAAAGAAGATCTCAATAACCTAACTGTATATCTGATAAAGTTAAAAAAAAATAAACAGCAAATTAAACCCAAAGTTAGCCCAATGAAGGTTATAACAAAGAACAGAATACAGACAGGCATAGTGGTGTATGCCTGAAATCTCAGCCATTCAGGAGTCTGAAGCAAGAGGATTACAAGTTGAGGTCAGCTTTGTCAACTTAGCTAGACTCTACCTTAAAATTAAAAAAATAAGAGCTGGAGATTGATATAGCTCACTGACAGGGTACACGCCTAGCCATGTACAAGGCCCTGGGTTCAATCCCCAACACTGGAAGGGGAAAAAATGAGTGGAGATAACTAAACAGAGAAGAGAAAAACAATACAAAAAATTAAACAAAACAAGAAGCTGGTTCTTTGAAAAGAATCAAATTTGACAAACCAATTGCTATATCAACAAAGGAAAAAATAGTGAGGACATTAATACCAATTATATAGAAATAGAATTGCAAGAGAATGCTATCGACAACTGTACACCAACAAAGTGGATGATCTAATAAAATGGATAAACTCCTAGAAACACAAACTATGAAAACTGACTAACGAAAAAACAGACAATCTAAATAAAACTATAACAAGTGAGAAGAATGAATCAGTACAAAACACTTTCAACAAAGAAAAGCCCAGGACCAAATCATTTCATTGGTGCAGATTATTAAGCATTTAAAGAAGAATTAACACTAATCCTTCTCAAATTATTCCAAAAAATTGAAGAGGGGGGAATACTTCTTAACTCATTTTATAAGGCCAAGATTACCCTGAAAACAAAGTCTGACAAAGACATCACAAGAAAAAAAAAAACTATAGGATAATATCTTTCATAATTACAGATGCAAAATTCCTTAAGAAAATACTAGTAGATCAAAATTCAACAGCTTTTAAAAAAATTACACCCAGAGATATAGGACCAAGTGGGATTTCTCCCAAGAATCAAAGGTAGTTCAATATAAGAAAATTCAATGTAATATATGTAATGTACCACATTAACAAAATAAAGGTAGAGTACACATGATAAATTCAACACCATTTCACGATATAATCACTCAGCAAATCAGTGATATATGGGAACTTCCTCAACATGATAAAACTCACAACTAACATCATACTCAATGGTGAAAGACTGAAAGTTTTTCCCCTAAGATTAGCAACAAGACAATGACGAACTCTTCCATCATTTCTATTCAAATAATACTGAAAATTCTATCCAGAAAACTTAGGCAAGAAACAGAAATATAAGGCATCTAAATTGGAAAAGGAAGAAGTTAAACTATCCATCTTCACAGATGAAGATAATTTTATAGGTATCCAAATAAAAATCTGTTAGAACAAATAAGTGAATTTAGTAAAGCTGTAGGATGCAAAATCATCAGTCAAAAATCAGTAGTATTTCTACAAGTTAGCAATAATTTTTAAAAGGTTCAATTTAAATAGAATGAAAAATAATGAAACTTAAGAAATGAGGTCATAGACTTATATGCTAAAAATTACAAAATATTTTTGAATGAAGTTAAAGAATCCCTAAATAAATAGAAATATATTCTGTATTCACAGACTAGAATACTGTAAAGGTGACAATATTACCGAACGTGATCTACAGAATCAACACAATCCCTATCAAAATCCTAAAGGTATTTTTCCCCCAAAAGAGAAGAACACATCCTAAAATTTATACAAAATTCCAAGAGCCCTTGTAGAGTCAAATCAATCTTGAAAAATACAAATAAAGTTAGAAGACTCACATTTCCTCATTATAAAACTCAACTAAAAAGCTATAATAATCAAAACATTATGGTACTATCATGAAAAATAACATATAGACCAAGGAAACTGAGTGCAGCAATATAAAACTTTCTATTTGATTTCTGTTATAGGTATCAAGTTCATTTGGTGGGGAAATGGCAATCTTTTCAATAAATGGTGCTGTGAAAATTGAAAATTCTAATGCAAAAACGTGAAGTTAGATTCTTACCTTATTGCCATATGCAAAAGTTAACTAAAATGGATCAAATACCTAAACCTAAGAACTATAAAACTCTTAAACAAAAACATAGGGGGAAATATTCCTGGCACAGGACTTGGCAATGATTTTTCAAAAATGACAAAAATAGGATCTGAGGTTGTAGCTCAGTGGTAGAGCACTTGCCTAGAAATGTATGAGACACTGGGGTCTGATTCTCAGCACTGCATATAAATAAACAAAATTGACCACTAAAAAAATATTCTTTAAAAAACAACACCAAAAGTACAGGAAACAAAGAAAAAAAGACAAACTGGACTTTAAATTTAAACCTTTTGTGCATTTAGGGACAGTAAAGAGTGAAACAACAATCCAAAGAATGGGAGAAAGTATTTGTGAATCAGATATCCAGTAAGGATTTAATAACCAGAAAGAACTACAACTCAACCTCGGAATCAGACACCCAGTTTAAGAGTGGGCAAAGGTCTTGAATATATGTTGCACCAAAGATTATTACATAAATGTCCAATAAGCACATGAAAAGATGTTCATCATAATTACTATTAAAGAAATGCATATCAAAACCATGATGAGATGCTACTCAGCATCTCCTAATAAGAATATTATTTTTTAGAAAAACAGAAAAGAACAGCTATCAATGAAGATGTGGACAAATCAGAACACTGTTACACTGATGAAGAGAATATTAAATAGTGCAGCCGTTGTGGAAAACAGGTGGTTCCTTGAAAAGTTAAACAAAGGATAACCATATAACCTCAACAATTCCACTCCTAGGGATATATTAAAATAACTGAAATAGGGACTCAAACACATACTCCTAATAGCATTATTCATAATAGCCAAAAGGTAGAAATAATCTATTGACCAACAAATGAATAGATAAACAAAATGTGGTGTCCAAATACAATGGAATACTATTCCACCATAAAAAGAACAAAGTCCTGGTACACTAGAACATGGGTGAATATTGAGAACATTAGGTTAAGTGAAATAAGTCAGACACAAAAGGACAAATATTTTACGAGTCTACTTATATGAAATATCTACAATAGGCAAATTAGTAGAAACAGAAAGTAGACTATCAATTACCAAGATCTGGGAAGAGGGAAGAATGGAAAGTGAATGTCTAATTTGGTACAGTATTTTGCTAGGGAGGATGAAAAAGTTCTGGAAATAGTAGTGTCAGTTATAAAATGTTTTCATTTTACTTAATGTCACAGAATTATATGCTTTAAAACATTTAAAATAATGAATTTTGTTATGTATATTTAACCATAATTAAAAAATTAACTATTGTGCAGATTTCCTTAAGCCTAAATACAGCCAATACCTCATTTTAGGAGGGCTTTATTGAAAGACTTGGCTAATTTCAATGAAACAGCCAATCTATAACAATTATATTGAACGAAGCACAGTAAATATTAGAGCTACTGCTTATGGTCATGTTATAGAAACTTGCAAAAGATGGTTGTTGCTCTCACTTCAACAATAAGAACCAAACAGACTATAAAATAATAAACTCAGCTAGGGATGCAAAGAAATGTAAATGAAATGAATTCTAGGGCTGGGGATGTGGCTCAGCGGTAGCGCGCTCGCCTGGCATGCGTGCGGCCCGGGTTCGATCCTCAGCACCACATACAAAGATGTTGTGTCCGCCGAGAACTAAAAAATAAATGTTAATAAATTCTCTCTCTCTCTCTCTCTCTCTCTCTCTCTCTCTCTCTCTCTCTCTCTCTCTCTCTCTCTTTAAAAAAAAAAAAAAAGAAAGAAATGAATTCTAGACGGAAAAATCCTGTTCTAGGAAAAAAGGGCTAGGGCCATAGTAAAAGAAATGAGTGATAAAAGGAGGACAGTATCCCCACTTTTAACAAATGTTAAGCAGTACATGGGGACTGGCAAGACATATTAAAACGCTGAACAGTCTCATTCACAAAGCAAATTTATACTTTCCCAAAAGGACCCTTTCCAAGTATGGGTGCTACCTGGCAGGTGGGAAATAAAGAGACAGGCCCACAAATGCTGGGGAGAGAACTAAGAGAAATCCCAGTTCAAGTGGCCAACCACTTCACCCAAAGTGCAAGGTCACATTCACCAAAGGAAGGCAGCAGGGTACTTATTACATTAGGTCACTACTTTCTCCAGAGGTGAAAAAACAAAAGGGGTGAAGCTAGAGAAAAGAAAATATACCAGCAGATAGAGAGAGGATGAAGAGTGGGGGCTTAGTGGGGAGAGATATATCATACATAGTTCAACAAACTGTTGGTTGGGCAATAATAGAAAAATTTCCTGAATCTCACAGGTGTTCATATGTGGAACCCTAATTACAGAAAAGTTCTGATTCTGCCCTCAAAACATCTCCAATCAGTGATGACCTAAACACTGTAACAAAAGCCACCACAGAGTTTCAATCCAAATTAGATTGACTCAGCCCCTAACATTAATGGCTTGACAGAATACTTCAGTCTATACTCTTTTTCACATAATGTCTGACATAAAATAAAAAATTAGAGTCCAAGAAACAGAAAAACATAACTCATCATCAAAAGTAAAGATGTAATAAGTTTCAGTGGCAACACATCAATTGATGGCTTTTATTTTGCTACTCAGATGGATAATAAATTTTTAACTACGAGAGGTTATGGAGAAGTTTAACTGGATTAGGCATAGGGTTTTCATAATAAATACTATTTGATTTTCACATAAAATATTAAAAAGAATGTAAACAAAAATGCATACCATACAGAAATAAAAAGAAAGCAATGAGCCAGGCATGGTGGCACACACCTGTAATCCCAGCCTCTCAGGAGGCGGATACAGGAGGATCCAGAGTTCAAGGCCAACCTCAGCAAAAGGCGCTAAACAACTCAGTGAGACCCTGTCTCTAAAATAAAATACAAAATAGGGCTGGGGATGTGGCTCAGAGGTCCTGTGCCCCTGAGTTTAATCTCCCGTACCCAAAAAAAAAAAAAAAAAAAAAAAAGAAAGAAAGAAAAGAAAAAAAGAAAGAAATGCCACACTATGTCCCACTACTAGTTTGTTCAGGGATGGGGTTGTGGTTCAGCAGTAGAGCACTTGCCTAGCATGTGTGAGGCACTGGGTTCAATTCTCAGCACCACATATAAATTAAAGTCCACTGACAACTAAAAAATATTTTTTAAAAATAATTTGTTCATCAAAATAATGGATCTTTCTTTGTCAATGACACTTGCATAATTATTTGTGGAATATGAGTTCTCTTCAAGACAATACAACGTTATTTGAAAAAGTACTCCAAGATCAAATATATTTTAGAAAGATAAATAAAAGTAGAAAACTCTGAAGAGACTTAATATATTTGGCCACATAATATCACTGAAAACACTTTACAAAATCATTAACATTGTATAAAACATAGGCCAATATGTTCATATAAACTACATCAGGCCCTATCTGCTGTTTCATAAGCTGTTTACACAAGTATATTACTTCAGCTTTTTTCTCTGAACTATATCATAGAGATCTACTTACACATGAATCTACCCATATATCATCCTTTTAAATAAATGTATACTATTCCCTTATATGGCTATATAATAAAGCAGAAATGTTTTGTGCATACACAATATTAAGTAAGCTATTAAGAAGCAGAGGGGGGATAGTAGAGGTTAGGAAAGGCATCAGAATACAACATACACTAGTATGGCAGTAGGTAAAAAAGTGGATGTGTAACCGATGTGAATCTGCATTATGTATATAGGGTAAAAATGGGAGTTCATAATCCGCTTGAATCAAATGTATGAAATATGATATGTCAAGAACTTTTTAATGTTTTGAACAACTAATAAAAAAAGAAGCAGAGAGATTTAATACAATTAATAAATTTTACTGCTGTGTCAAGAGAATTTTAAGTGGAATTGTTTCTTTCTTTTCTTATAAGTGCACGAAGAATGATTTGATATAAGGAACCAGTAGTTTTACATACACTGCAAATGTACCAGCAGAGCAAACATGGTCATTTAAAAACAAGTAAGTACTATTTTAATATTATGAAAATAAAGTTTTGCCCTTGCAAGCTATCTGAAATGGTCAGCATCACAGATCATACTGTGAGATCTACTGGGATCATTTCCCTAACTTAATTCTAACTAACCTATCTCAAAAACTGAACGTTAAGAATTGAATAAAAAGGTTAACAGTCTAGTAATAATAGCAGTAATCAAAATAATCATAATCAACATTACCAATTGTTGAGCACAGGAAGAAGAGCAAGTTGGGGGTGGGAGATGAAACTGGGATTAAATCTACTGGAAGAAATTTAAATTAACCTAGAGCTCAGGAAAAGTCAATGTTTAAAATATGGATTTGAGAGTTACACTTATAAAACTAACTGAAACCAGCAAGAATATGTGTAGCAAGAGGAAAGGTCAGAAACTGGGAATGTATACAGTTAACAAGTGAATAAAGGAGAAATTTGAAATCAATTACAAAAAGAATGGAAAGAAAGAGAAACAAATTTTGATAACTGAAATGACAATAGGAGACAAACTGGGCCAAACGATTTATTTCATGATTAAGTAAGCAAAGCCCTCTGAAGAGGTTCAAAAACTTAAGCAATCTGGCCAACTCTCTGAAAATCAGAGATTTAGGTCTTCAAATCCCACCTCTACTTATCTTCTTTTCCTCAACACCCAGATTATATTTTCTGTATAGCAGCCAGAGCAGATATATTAAATCACAAATAATATCATCTCTCTTCCTCAAAACCTACAATGGTAGGACTTAAAAGAGTTAAACTCAAAATCTTTAAATGACTTTTGAGATCCTATATGACTTGTCAGCAACTTATCTTTTTAACCTATTTTCTATCATTCTGCTTCCGCACACACTCCACTCAGGTTGCAAAGCCTCTTTGATCTTGCCTTTGCACTAGTTCTTCCACTGCCTGTAATACACTTCTCCCAGGTAATGTTAATGGCCTACCTCTTGTTCACTTCCTTCTATATTCTTCTCAAATATCACTTTATTAGTCCCCAGAATAACAACCCTACACCTAGGTTGCACTCTCTCTCTCAACTGTTTTAAATTTCTCCGTAGCCTAGCTGCCTCACATTCTAAATACTGGTCTATTGCTGACTGCTTCTACTAGAATGTGATCTAAATAGCAGGACTGAGACTTCATGTATTTTGTTCATTCTCATATCCTTAGCATTTAGAACAAAACCTATATTCAATAGGTAATCAGAAATATGTACTGAATGAATGAATCAAAAGAGAGTAGTCATCTTCTATAACTTAAGATTCCTCCCTAACTAAAGTCAATCTATTAACTGGCCAAGTTCCTAATCACTTTCATGCTGACCGCTCTGCTTAGGCTTTCAGGACATGTTACAAAGTTTCATTTCACACAGAGGCTCCACTATGTCCCAGGCTGTATTTTATGAAAATTGTACTCAATACAATTGACTAAAAGGACTGTATGTGGGGGGCGGGGAGAAGAAGTTAAGAACTCTGTAGATAAGAAACTTAGCCTTGGAAAGACATTATTTCTAAAATGATGAAGTTATACTTTTGGAAGTGAAAGAAATTCAAGGTTAATACCTAAGAACTCCGGATTAATACCTAATTAAATGTTTTTTTTTAAATTATTACAAAGGTCAAAATTCATCTGCTGTTCAAATTGTCCTTTTGTGAAATTGTTTCATCAGTGTTAACAACATATACAAAATTTAATTGGCTGACTTTATTAAGATTGGAGAAATCAAGGTATGGAATTCCTTATACTGGAACCTCAAAGGTATATAAGGACATCTCCATCCATTACCAATAACTTACAAAATCTAACCTGTTACAGAGAAGTTTCCAACAAACTTATAAGCATTTTTTTCAATATAAATATTTGTACAAATTCTGAGCTTCTAAAAGACAATGTTTTTCCACTAAAAGTCACCTTATTTTTTTAAAAAATATTTTTTAGTTATTGATGGACCTTTATTTTATTTGCTTATTTATATGTGGTGCTAGGAATCGAACCCAGTGCCTCACACGTATAAGGCAAGTGCTCTACCGCTGAGCTACAACTCCAGCTCAATCTTATTTTCTTTAAGCATATTTTCACACACATTGTCTGTCAGAAAATAGGTTAAAATTCAAAATCAATTAAAATCTGATTTACAAATGACTCAAAATGTAGATCTTTTCATCATGAATAATCATTTGATTTTCAGACTATAAATCCCCACAGAAAGGGCATTTGTTTTAAACAGCTGTTCAGACTCAGTGAATTCAGAAATGTCATCTATTAGAAATGTCATCTGATGCTTTTGATAATAATGGTCTCACTCACAACAGAACCAAGAACAATTGTAAACACTTGAGGTAGTGCCTCATTTTAATACACAAATAGTTACATACAAAAAGAAAAAAGCCCTTTAAGCCTGCTAAACTTGTAATCTACCACTGAGCATATCCCTAATCCCTTAGAATTATAATCTTTTTCCAAAAATGAAAAAAGGGGAAAAAAACCTAATATATCATCTAAGTTATAATATATACATGTATATGTATTATGATAATAAATATTATAACAAAATGCAAAGGACTGAAAATTCATGATGATAATTAGCAATTAGGAAGAGGCAAAGAGAAGAACAGATAGAAAGTGAGTTATTGGCAATGTTTATGAAGCTGGATTTATGAAAAGTAGTAAATTCAGCATACCATAGTGATACATGCATACCTATGTTTACAGAACTGTAATTTATAATAGCTGATTTATGGAACCAGCCTAGGAGTCCATCAACAGACAAATGGATAAAGAAAATGTGGCATATATACACAATGGAGTTTTACTCAGCTATAAAGAAGAATGAAGTTATGTCATTTGCTGGTAAATGGGTGGAACTGGAGAAAATCATGCTGCAATAAAATAAACCAGACTCAGAAAGTCAAGAATTGAACATTTTCTTTCATATGAAGAAGTTAGAGAGAGAGAAAAAAAAAAGATCTCACAAAAATAGAAGAGACCAGGAGAGTAAAGGAGAGGGGAATTAAGGGGAGGAAAGAGGGAATGGTAAGGGGAAGTACTTGGAAATGAAATTAACCAAATTTTGTTATGTGCATGAATGAAAAATATCACAATGAATCTCAATCTTAATGATACTGCACCAATTTAAAAAAAAACAAAACAGGAGACCAACAGAGTAGAGGAAGGGAATTGGGAGGGAAAGGGGAGAGGGAAAGGAAGGAACTAGGGAATGAAACTGATCAAATTATATTATGTGCACGTACAAATGTCACAAGGAATCTCACTATTATGTATATTTATAATGTACCAATAAAAATTATTTTTAAAAAGAAGTTGGGGCAAGGTGCAGTGATGCACACCTGTAATCCCAGTGGCTTGGGAGGCTGAGGAAGGAAGGTTGTAAGTTCAAAGCTAGCCTCAGCAGTTTAATGAGACCCGGAGCAACTCAGTGAGACTCTGTCTTTAAATAAAATACAAAAAGGTCTGGGGATGTGACTCAGTGGTTGAGTCCCCTTGAGTTCAATCTCTAGTATAAAAAAAAAGTTGGGTTTATGGTATTTAACTATTTTATTGATAATATAAATGCAAAGATATGCAGACTATGCAGGTATCAGTAAGGGTAATATGTCATGAGCTAATATGAATTATGATTAACATAATTCTGTGAAAAAATGTTAAGATATTTAGAGAAAATTAAAAATGAAAAGGGAGGCATTAAAAGTGGATTGAAAAATCTTAGGGAGTAAGTGGAAATACTTGAATTTTCAAAAGGACTTAGTCAAAACAACTCATTTCTTTTTCTCAGACTTGCCACTAAGTAGCTGTGTAATCTCAGGCAAGTCACTTAATTGAGTTTCCAAACTTATCAGATGGAGTTTTTCCCCTTAAAACAAATGGCCTACATATGGCCAGCAAGCACAGAATTTGGTGTCTATTGAAACATGCATTATTCCATTCTTGGCTTCTCTTTTTCCATGATCCACCAATGTATCTACTTGTCAATGTTTTGCCCACAAATAGGGCAGTATTTCCTAAAGCCTCTACTCTTCTATATTTTTTTGCACCTAGCCATGAGGTGAATGAGCTTCCTCTACCAAGCACTCCTGCCATGATATACTGCCTCACTATAAGTCCAAAAGCAACAGGAGCAAATGATCATGAACAAACCTCCAAAACTGCGAGTTAAAATAAACCTATCAATAATCAAATAAATCTCTAGCATTTTGTTATAGAAACAGCCAGGTGACTAACAGTAATTACAGATTTGTTTGTTTAATTACACTTGAAGGCAGTCTATACTAAAGAATATTATGATGGGAATAACATGAAAACCTGTAACATATACCATAATTGTGGAGGGATCTGGCAGTAGAATATATGTGAGCCAGGGTGACCCTACTAAATATTAGAAAAGAATGTGTATTGCAATCAATGTAACTAGAAGACTAAGAAAGCCTTTTTGTGACCCTGAATCCATCAGATCCTTAAGTACTATTGATAAAATTACAACAAAGAAAATAAGGTTCACTTTGTGGGCAAAATAGAGATGGAAGGGAAAGGGAAGCTTGAAGATTTAATTAAAAGTAAGTCATGATAAACAAAGAACTGATAACCTGAAAGGTGTCATGGCAGATGGATTCAGATTCTTCTCTGAAACAATCTTATAAGAGTTAGTGAAGATATGCTGGTAAGAATGAACATATTCAATTTTAGGAACAACCAATCTGGAAAGGTTCAATCAAGTCTCAGACATATATATGACTTTTGGAGGAATATCTTATCTCTGATGCCCTATTGAGATGTGGTTTAAACATCTCAGTTTCTGAGAAACTTTACGTGCCCAAAATTATCAAAATAAGATCTTTCCCTTCATCAGATAATTTTTAACACAACTTCATCCTTTACAATTATCTACAATCATGTTCATTAATTAAAATACTCAATGAGCACCTAGTACACACAAAAAAATCTTCTGTTAAGAATTAAAGACATGGGCTGGGGGCGTGGCTCAGTGGTAGAGCACTTGCCTAGCACGTGTGAGGCGCCTGGTTCGATCCTTAGCACCACATAAAAATAAATAAATGAATAAAATAAAGGTATTAATTATGTCCAACTACAACTAAAAAAATTTTCAAAATTAAAAAAAGAACTAAAGACAGAGTCAAAAAGGACTGTCACAGGCCTTGGGATAAGAAACACAGAAAAGCAGATGAGAATGCGTATGATGATGATGTATTCCCAAGCAGCTCTGGGAGGCCACCTTTGGACAGTATTCAAAGAACAGAAAAAGGCCTATTACACTGCAGAGATTGAATAACCACCAAACAAAGATGGCCTAAGGTGATCTCCAGCACTCTGAAGGGCAAAGGCCTATGATTTTTACCAGTATATTAGGCAGGGTTCAGTCAAAAGACCAAAATAGAACCATAATTTTAACTGAGAAAATCTAATAGGAGCTGCTAACCAGGATCTGGTCAACTGAAAAAGGAAAATACAGATTATCACAGAGGCAGTAACTTCAAGAAGCTGCTATCAGCTCTAAAGCAGAGGGAAACAAAAGGAAGTGGTTGAAATTCTTAAATTCTCCTTTAAGCTGAAACTTGAAGGGGAAACCTTATGAAACTAGGACACAGACCTCTGAAAAGGAGGCACAATTAGAAGGACTGGAAGTGCCAAGAGCTCGAAGAAGGATCCCTGTAAAGCCTATACTCAGATCTCTGAGATAGGAGAAATGATTTTTAGTTGATGCTTGTATCGCTGAAGGGATGTGCTGAGTATGGTTCTATGAGCATGCAACAACTGCAAACTGGAATCACTTTTCTCTCCTGTTCCTGCCAGGGTATAAACCCTTGCTGCCATGGAGATACTGAAAGGAAGAGGAAGTAAACACGAAGGAGAAAAATCCCTTGTTTCTCTATGTTATCTTTAACAGATACTTTTATTGGTAGAGGGTACCAGGAAACCAGTTGCAAAAGAGAATAATAGTTTATAGGACTCCTGCTCCCACACTACAAAAAAATTTAAAAGGGTGATTTTGTATCTGAAGGAAATTAGCTTAATAGCCAGAACCAACCTGTATGATTTTATTTCTCCATTTTAGATACTTAAGGTAATATTTTATTTTACAAAAATTTAGGGTTACAAAATGCTAAGTCAGGATGTTTAATTTTTCTAATGAATTCTGAAGAAATTATATAAATAATTAGTATCAAAATAAGAGTACCTATTTTAAATCTCCAAACTCAGAAAGGATAACCCCTTTGTAATTCATAATAAAAACAAAGTACCAACCTTACAAAACAAAAATGGAAACTCAAGAAAATTTCTTAAGCCCAAATTTGGTATCTATATTAAAACTTTAAATTCTCACCTATTCAAAAATTCTCAGAGGAAATGATTAATGTGGATTAATGAAAGGTCTGAATTTTTAAAATTTTAGATGAATGCTATTTCATTACTTTCAAACTTAAGTTGCTTTTTCCTCCTAGACTAAACCTTGGTAATTCATTTTAATATTTTTATTATTGCCTGATATGTTTTGAATCCTTCTGTTTATGTTTTCTATTTCAAACATACCACATCTCTCCAAACCTAAGATGCCATTTCAGAACTTAACATTATTGCATAACTACTAAACAAAATGTATAAATTAAACTATGACTTAATGTATCCTTTTATGGACTTCTTAAAAAATTAACAAAAGAGTTCTCTTACATTAATAACCTACTGTACTGCTAAAAGAATATTATCTCAGGACATGGTTAAGTTAAATAAGTTTTCACCGATTTTCAAAATGTATATAAATATTTTGGCTTCTTAAACTTTTATTTGTATTTTTCTTATAGCTTTGATACCTTGTTATTTACTCAATCTTTTCCCAGAGAGAGAATAAAGATTAATCTTAATCAGTTTCTGTTACATTCAAATGAATGAAGCTGAATAAAATCATCCATAAGAATATATGGCAGATAAGTTACAGGAACTCCCCTGCAGATGCCAAAATTCATGATTCTCAAGTCCCTTCTATAAAATAGTATAGTATTTGCATATAACCTACACACATCCAAACATCCTCCCTTATGCTTTACACATAATACTTAATATTCATATTACATAAACAATTATTCTGTATCGTTTAAAATTAGTTATAAGAATAAAGTCTGTCCATTTTCTGTACATTTTTTTCTTAAATACTTTCAATCCTTCATTGGTTGAACTATAAATGCAAAATACACAAATAATAAGGACCAACTATAATCTTATTCAAGACTTGCAAGGTTAAAGGCTTGGAAGAAATGAAAGGACTATAACAGAAATTAGTACAAGGTTTCTTTTGAGGTGGTGAAAATTTTTTTAGATAATAGTGATGGTTATACAATGGTAAATATATTAAAAACATTACATTGTACACATTAAAGGGGTGAGCTACAAAAACTATACCTCAAAAAAAATGTTCAAATAATTGTATTTATGATAAATTCTGCCTTCCCACAGACACTGGGATATACTCAGATATACATTCCATATATCTAAATACATTCCATATATCTAAATACATCACTTCCAGTTTTGAAAAGAATAAAATATCATCCATTAGCATTATTAAAATTAGAAATTCCAGTACAGTTCTTTTTTTTTTTTAAAGAGAGAGTGAGAGAGGAGAGAGAGAGAGAGAGAATTTTTAATATTTATTTTTTTTTAGTTCTCGGCGGACACAACATCTTTGTTGGTATGTGGTGCTGAGGATCGAACCTGGGCCGCACGCATGCCAGGCGAGCGAGCTACCGCTTGAGCCACATCCCCAGCCCATCCAGTACAGTTTTCAAGTGGGGTTCCACGGAAGTCAAGGGTTCCAAAGAGTGCTACTCATTCAAGAGATTGTGACTTAAAAAAATATATATATTCCTTCAACTTTACAAATCTCAAGGTGCTACAGCTCACAGTGTTAGAAAGTGACCAAGTGGCCACTAAGACTTCTTGAGAATTTCATATAAACTGAACCATCTAAAAATATGCACTCTTCTATGTGTAACTTCTTTACCCAATACAAGGATTCTGAGATTCATGTTGCTGTATCAGTTTTTTTTTTTTAACACCCTCAGAGTATGGAGATGTCAACATTTCATCTGAGTTATTTCCAGCTTTATAATATCACAATTAAATTTGCTATGGACATATGCCTTTATTTTTGTTGGTCAAATACCTAAGCAAATTGCTGGGACATACAGTAGATTTATATTTATCTTCTAAAAGATGTCTAGATTTCCAAAGTGGGTGTACCGTTTTTATATCTATATAAAAATAAAACATAAAATACATTATATTTTATTTATTTATAAATAAAATTTATTTTATATAAAATAAAGTATATTTTATAAAAATATATCTTATATTTTTATATATTTTTATACCACCTGCAAATTATGTGTTCCAGTTGCTTCAGATCCTCATAAACATTGGTATTATCTATATTTTAAATTTTGGCCATTCTGATAAATGGTATCATTCTAATTTGCATTTTTTGATTGACTAATAATGTTGGTCAACTTTTCATGTGCTCCATTCATTATACTTCTTCACATCTTTTGTCCACTATTAGTTATTATTGATAATCAAATTAGTAATAACTATTATCTGCCTTACTATAAAGATTCTTTAAAAGAGTTCTTCAAATGTAGATTTATGATCTTTGTCAGACACGTATTATAAATTTTTTTATATTCTGTGGCTTGACATTTTGTTCCTTTAAAGGTGTCTTTGTAAAGAACAAATATTTTTAATTCTTATGAAATCCAACATCAGTTTTAATTTGATGTTTGGTATTCTTTCTGTCCTAAGTATTTTTTTAAAAAAATGGCAGTCCTTTTATTCAGCACTGGGAGCAACTGCACAGGGTACGGTGGCCTCACACTGCAGCTCCTGAGGTCAAGGGATTCCCACAGCAGTGGAGGACTTTTTGGTGCTGATATGCAGATGCTAGTGATGGTGCTGTTTTAATTGTATGCCACAACAGACACAGGTCTCGGTTTTGTTTCTTTGTCCAAGTGTATGCACAAACTGGGGTCATCCACTGCATTCCTGCTGCCGTGGTCCACCTCACTTACAGGCTGCTCTGCTCTGCTGCTCAAGGCAAAGAAGTAAAAGTTTTCATTCACCTCTTTCTGGCAATGTACAAACCAACTTTTCCAGTAGTCTTTATCATCATAAACCTGGTGAGTATGCATGACCTGTTAGTGACACCTGCACCCCAAACCCCGCTCGGCCCTGGGGCAGGACTAGAAGCTGGTGGAAGGTCACCATCACCGCCATCTTGACACTGCCATCTGATACCAGTAGAAGAACATAAATATTTTTCTACATTTTCTTCTTCAAGTTTTATAGGTTTACCCTTTAAACCTATTATCCAGTTTGAATTACGTTTTGCCCTGAGTTTGAGATGATAAATGTTCTTTTTTTTTGTATTAGGTTTGTATATCTTTTAGCCTCATTACTTCAGTGTTACTGTAGAAGATATAAAAAATATATTTATTTGCTATCCTTAATTAGTACTTATACCATGTTCTGAACAAGTCTTAGAGTTTAACTCCATTTACTTCCTTTTTCCTAATGTCATATATTTATTTCCACATAAGTTATAAAGCCCATAAGACACTGCTAATACTGTTGGTTTAAGTAGTTAACGGTCTTCCCCATTTAGCTTTCTAGGGCTTCATTCCTTCCTTCATGCTTCCATCTGTGAATTTTTTGTTTAATTAGCCTGGTGAACTTAATATTTCTTTAAGTACAGGTCTGATAATGATACTTCTTTTGTATACCTAAGAATATCTTTATTTAATCTGGACTTTTAAGGATATTTTCATTGAGTAAAAAATTATTGTTTTTCTTTTTTCTTTAACCATGTTAAAGGCATCATTCCACTGTCTCCCAGCTTCCAGAGTCTTTCATTCTTATTGTTATTTCCTAAGAAGTAACATGTTTCTTCTGATCCCTGCCATTGGCTTTAAGATTTTTCTGTATTATTTCTTTTCATCTTGTTTTCTCCTCTAAACTTTAAACATATCCTCCTTACAACAATCCTCTCAGGTAAGTACTATAATAAAGATGGCAAGTATTACAGAAAATCACTCAAGTATGCTTGGTTTTCTACCCTACCCTAAAAAGGAAAAATAAAAATATTTTCTTCTATGTTTCATAAATTAACTTCAAAAACTGCTTAGGAATTTTAAAAAATTAAGATTAGTAAATTACTCCTGCCTTTTAAGAAGGGGGATGGGAATTCAGTCCTACCATCAGTCTCATCAACTTCTATGAAAAAGTCATAAAATATGACCAAGGATTTATGGTGTCATAAATCCCATAAATTTGTATGGGATTTACAAAGGAAGTACTGAACAAAGGAAGGTACTGAACTTGCAAAAGTATTACTTGGCTATGAGGAAATCTTTTTCAGAATCCTTTGTCTATTAATGTATCACGGATATTTTTGCCAATCTAATAACCTGATAGACTATAAACTCTATTAATATTAAATATTTATCCATAAAAATAAAGTTTTAAAATTGTCCTTATATTATTCAATGTTTATATCCTTATATTATTATAATATTATCCTTATATTATTCAAATGAATCATAAAAATGATTCATTTCTCTCAAAGGCAAGATATTTGAAAATGGTATATTACCTTTTCTATTAAAACATTAAAATAATGTATACTGCAACACAGATATTCAGTTGCCAATTTACTGTTGAAATAACATGAATAGCCAGGCATGGCGGTGCATGCCTATAATCCCAGCAAATTGGGAGGCAGAAGCAGGAAGATTACAAGCTCAAATCCAGCATGAGTAACTTGCTGAGATCCTATGTAAAAATAAAACTAGCTGGGAGTGATGGCACAGGCCTATAATCCCAGTGGCTCAGAGGATAGAGGCAGGAGGATTGTGAGTTCACAACAAGCTGCTATGCAACTCAGTGAGACCCTGTTTCTAAAATAAAATACAAAATAGGGCCAGGGATGTGGCTCAGTAATCAAGAGTCCCAGAGTTTAATCCCCAATCCCAAACAAACAAACAAACAAACAAAATGATAGAGTGCCCCTGTGTACAATCCCCAGGATCACAAAAAGTAAAAATTAAGGAAAAAAAACCAAAAAACATAACACCACTAGGCACCTGGCCCTAAGGAGTTTACAGGTTTTATTTGACTCAGAACAATTCTGTGAGGTAAAATAACAATTCACCATTCCTATTATACAAATAAAAAACAAAAATCCAAAGTTAAGTGACTAACCCAAGTCATTAAGCTAATAAGTAAATCTGATAAAAGCCAAAATGCAAACACTAATGTGTTCTTTTATTAACCTATAAACAAATAAGTTGGTTGATATGTGGATCAAGAGTAAAACACAAACCTCTCAATATATGTGAAATTGGATATTATTGAATAGAGCAAGCCAGAGCATTGATAATTGTTAACAAGAGTAAACCCACACCTTAAAGCAATTTAACAATATCTAAAAGTAAACAAATTTCACATCTATACAACCAAAATTGTTTGCCAAATTGTTTTATGATTTTTATAACTGTTTATTTAAAGCAAATAATACTATGAATGGGATTTCTGCACAAGACGTGTAAACATTCCTTCTTCCTCCTTTGGTAGACCTATGAACATTTCTCCTTGGGCAGAATCATAAAGACAAATGCCAGGCTCCATTCCACAAGTAGAAATATTTTCAACTACTCCTGATTACATTTTAAAACGCTTCTGAGAATTCAGACAGAGAAACCAAAAAGCCTCTAACAAACAACTTCTACTGCCACCTAGTCTTCCTTGATTGGCTAATCCATTTTTAAATGAATTCAGGTTACTTAAAATTATTAATAAACTATTTCTGAGGACAGTACTGGCAAGTGTGAGACATTCCAAGGGAGAACTAGGCCACTTCCATATACTGTATGAGAACAGATGTTACCCTTCCTACACAGCAAGCAATTTTAGTCATTTCTTTTAGAAGCACTATGATCCAGTCCTTAATAAAAGGGAAAGTAACATAAATATCCACATGAAAAGTTCCCTTAATTCTAGATGTAATAAATCTTAGTCATTACCATACACAGGATCCTTATCCAAAATCCTTGGAACCAAAGTGCTATAAATTTTATGAAATTTTGGAGTGTGTGTGTGTGTGTGTGTGTGTGCGTGTGTGTGTGTGCGTGTGAGAGAGAGAGAGAGAGAGAGAGAGAGAGAGAGAGAGAGAGAGAATATTCCAGAATGAACACAGATAAGCAGTCAGACAGAAAGACAGACATATCCTGGGAATAGGACACAAGTCTAAACATATACATATGTTTATATGTATATGTAAATATGTTTATATGTTTAATTCATATACATCTTATAGTCTGAAGGTAATTTATTTTTACAATAGTTTTAACAATGGTACAGAATTTTCCATTTGTGATGTCCTAGCAGCATTTAAAAGGTTTCAGATTTCGGAGCATTTTAAATGACTTCACATTCTGTATCTGATATATTAATGTTGCAATAACATACCAGATCCACAAAGCTGGAAAGGAAGACACATGCGCAACATGAAAAGACAAGGGAAGAAAGTACCACAAACAAATCAAGACAACACATCATTAAAAGCAGCTGCTACAGGAGGAAAAAAAAATGACAGAAAAAGATTTCAGGATATACAATTAAAATGTTTCGGGATCTCAAAGAAGACATAAGAGAACAAATACAGGCAGTGAAACATCTCTTCGACAATGAGATACATAAAAAAATCCAAGAAGCAAAAGATGAACTCAACAGGGAGATAGAGGTTCTACCAAAAAAACAAACAACAACAACAACAACAAAAAAAAAACCACAGAAATCCTTGAAATGAAAGAAATAATAAACCAAATTAAAAATTCAAATGAAAGCATCACCAACAGAGTAGAACACTTAGAAGGTAGGACACCAGACAATGAAGATCAAATAAATCATCTTGAAAAGAACATAGACCACACAGCAAAAATGATAAGAAACCATGAGCAGAACATTCAAGAAACATGGGATAGCATAGGAAGATCAAATTTAAGAGTTATTGGGATAGAGGAAGGCATAGAGGTCCAAACCAAAGGAATGAACAATCTATTCAATGAAATAATATAAGAAAACTTTCCAAACATGAAGAATGAATTGGAAATCCAAATTCAAGAAGCCTACAGGACGCCAAATGTACACAATCACAACAGACCCACACCAAAGGCATATTACAATGAAAATGCCCAACATACAGAATAAGGAGAGAATTTTAAAAGCCACAAGAGAAAGGAATCAGATTACATATAGGATTAAATCAATTAGGATAATGGCAGATTTTTCAACACAGACCCTGAAAGCTAGAAGATCCTGGAACAACATATATCAAGCTCTGAAAGATAATCAACCAAGAATCTTGTATCCAGCAAAATTAAGCTTCAGATTTGAAGATTAAATAAAACCTTCCATGATAAACAAAAGTTAAAAGAATTTATAGCTAGAAAACCGGCACTACAAAACATCCTTGGCAAAATAGTTCATGAAGAGGAAATGAAAAATAGCAATGAAAATCAGCAGAGGGAGGTAGTACACTAAAGGAAAAACTAGTAAAAGAGGAAAATCAAGTCAAGTTAAATAACAAAAATAAATATGGCTGGAATAGAAACCCTAAATGTTAATGGCTTAAACTCACCAATCAAAAGACATAGGCTAGCAGATAAAATTAAAAAAAAAAAAAGACCCAACAATATACTGCCTCCAGGAGACTCATCTGATAGGACAAGACATACACAGACTAAAAGTGAAAGGTTGGGAAAAATCATACCACTCACATGGACTGCAGAAACCAGCAGGGTTCCATACTCATATCAAATAAAGTAGACTGCAAGCCAAAGTTAATCAAAAGGGATAAAGATGGATATTACATACTGCTCAAGGGAACCATACACCAACAAGACATAACAATCATAAATATATAAGCCCCAAACAATGGTGCAGCTATGTTCATCAAACAAACTCTTCTCAAGTTCAAGAGTCAAATTCACCACAACACAATAATAGTGGATGACTTTAACACATTTCTCTCACCACTGGATAGATCTTTGAAACAAATGTTGAATAAAGAAACTATAGAACTCAATAACACTATCAATAACTTAGACTTAACTGACATATATAGAATATTTCAACCTGCTTCAAGCAGATGGACACACTTTCTTCTCAGCAGCACATGGATCCTTCTCTAAAATAGATCATATTCTATGCCACAAAGCAACTCTTAGCAAATACAAAAAAGTAGAGATACGACCATGCATTTTTATCAGATCATAATGGAATGAAATTGGAAATCAACAACAAAATAAAAAATAAAAATTTCTCCATCACCTGGAGATTAAACAATATGCTACTGAATGAACAATGGGTCACAAAAAGACATCAAGGAGGAGATTAAAAAATTATTAGAGGTAAATGAGAACACAGACACAACATATTGAAATCTCTGGGACACTATGAAAGCAATACTATGAGGAAAATTCACTGCATGGAGTTCATTCCTTAAAAGAAGAAAAAGTATAAATGACCTCACACTACATCTCAAAGCCCTAGAAAAAGAAGAACAAATCAGCAGCAAAAGCAGTAGAAGGCAAGAAATAATTAAAATTAGAGCTGAAATCAATGAAATCAAAACAAAAGAAACAATTGAAAAAATTGACAAAACAAAAAGTTGGTTCTTTGAAAAAATAAATAAAATTGACACAACCTTAGCCATGCTAACAAAGAGAAGGAAAGAGAGAACTCAAATTACCAGCATACGTGATGAAAAAGCTAATATCACGGCAGACACTACAGAAATACAGAGGATAATTAGAAATTATTTTGAAATCTTATACTCCAATAAAATAGAAGACTTTGAAGGCATCGACAAATTTCTTAAAGTCATATGATTTGCCTAGATTGAGTCAGGAAGATATACATAATTTAAACAGACCAATATCAAGTGAGGAAATACAAGAAGCCATCAAAAGCTTACTAACCATGAAAAGCCCAGGACGAATGCATACACAGCCAAGTTCTACAAGACATTTAAAGAAGAACTAATACCAATATTCTTCAATTTTTTTCAGGAAATAGAAAAAAAGGCAGTAATTCCGAACTCATTCTATGAGGCCAATATCACCCTGATCCCAAAACCAGGTAAAGACACATCAAAGAAAGAAAACTTCAGACCAATATCTCTAATGAACACAGATGCAAAAATTCTCAATAAAATTCTGGCAAATCAAATACAAAAACATATCAAAAAGATTGTGCACCATGATCAAGTGGGATTCATCCCAGGGATTCAAGGTTGGTTCAACATACAGAAATCAATAAATGTAATTCATCACATCAATAGACTTAAAGATAAGAATCATATGATCATCTCAATAGACCCAGAAAAAACACTTGACAAAATACAGCACCCCTTTATGTTCAAAATACTAAAAAACTAGAAATAATGGGAACATATCTCAAAATGGTAAAGGGTATCTATGCTAAGCCTCAGGCCAACATCATTCTAAATGAAGAAAAATGGAAGGCATTCCCTCTAACAACTGCAACAAGACAGGGATACCCTCTTTCACCACTTTTATTCAACATACTTCTTAAAACACTGGCCACTCAATTCGATGCAAGAAATCAAAGGGATATGTATAGGAAAGGAAGAACTTAAATTAGCACTATTTGCTGACGATATGATTCTATACCTAGAAGACCCAAAAAATTCCACCAGAAAACTTCTAGAACTAGTAAATGAATTCAGCAAAGTAGCAGGATATAAAATCAACACAGTGGGGCTGGGATTGTGGCTCAGTGGTAGAGTGCTTGCCTAGCATGCACGAGGCCCTGGGTTCGAACCTCAGCACCACATAAATGTAAAATAAAGACATTGTGTCCACCTAAAACTAAAAACTAAATATTTAAAAAAAAAATCAACACAGTGACAAATCCTCTGAGAAGGAAATGAGGGAAAAAAAAAAACTACCCCATTCACAATTATCTCAAAAAAAAAAAAAAAAAAAAGATACTTGGGAATCAACTTAACGAAAGAAGTGAAAGATCTATACAATGAAAACTACAGAACCCTAAAGAGAGAAATCAAAGAAGACCTTAGAAGATGGAAAGATTTACCTTGCTCTTGGATAAGCAGAATTAATATTATTAAAATGACTATACTAACAAAAGCACCATACAGATTTAATGAAATTCTGATCAAAATGGCATTCCTCATGAAATTCATCTGGAAAAATAAGAGACCCCAATCCTTATCAGGAAGAGCAAAGCAAGTGGCATCGCTATACCAGACCTTAAAGTATATTACAGAACAACAGTAACAAAAACAGCATGGTATTGGCACCAAAACAGACTGGTAGACCAATGGTAAAGAATAGAGGACACAGCAACTAACCCACAAAATTACAATTATATTAGACAAAGGTGCCAAAAACATGCACTGGAGAAAAGATAGCATCTTCAACAAATTTTGCTGGGAAAACTGAAAACCCATATGTACCAAAATGAGATTAAACTCATCTCTCTCACCATGCACAAAACTTAACTCAAAATGGATCAAGGACATAGCAATTAAACCAGAGACTTGCATCTAACAGAAGAAAAAGTAGGTCCTAATCTTCAACATTGTGGAATTAGGCCCCAACTTCCTTATTAAGACTCCTATAATGCAAGAATTAAAACCAAGAATCAATAAATAGATGGAATCAAACTAAAAAGTTTCTTCTCAGCAAAAGAAACAATCTGTGAGGTGAACAGAGAGCCTACATCCTGGGAGCAAATCTTTACCCCTCACACATCAGACTGAGCACTAATCTCTAGGGTATATAAAGAATTTTAAAAACTAAGCACCGAAAAAACAAATAACCCAATCAACAAACGGGCCAAGGACCTGAACAGACACTTCTCAGAAGATGATATACAATTAATCAACAAATATATGAAAAAATGTTCATTATCTGTAGCAATCAGAGAAATGCAAATCAAAACTACTCTATGATATCATCTCACTCCAGTCAGAATGGCAGCTATTATGAAGACAAACAACAATAAGTGTTGACGAGGATGTGGGGGGAAAAGATACACTCATACATTGCTGGTGGGACTGCAAATTGGTGCAGCCAATATGAACAGCAGTGTGGAGATTCCTTGGAAATCTGGGAATGGAACCACCATTTGACCCAGCTATTCCTCTCCTCAGACTATGCCCAAAGGATTTAAAAACAGCATACACACACACATCAATGTTTATAGCAGCACAATTCACAATAGCAAAACTGTGGAGCCAACCTAGATGCCCTTCAGTGGATGAATGGATTAAAAAAATGTGGTATATATACACAATGGAATTTTACTCAGCAATAAAAGAGAATAAAATCATGGCATTTGCAGGCAAATGGATGGTGTTCAAGAAGATAATGCTAAGTGAAGTTAGCCAATCCCAAAAAAAACAAATTCTGAATGTTTTCTCTGATATAAGGAGGCTGACTCATAGTGGGGTAGGGAGGGGGAACATGGGAGGAATAGATGTCTAGATAGCATAGAGGGGAGGAAGGGAAAGGGAGGAGGCAGGAGATTAGCAAGGATGGTGGAATGTGACGGATATCATTATCCAAAGTACATGTATGAAGACACAAATTAGGTCTCAACCTACTTTATATAGAGAGAGATGAAAAATTGTGGTATATATGTGTAATAAGAATTGTAATGCAAAACAACAAAGTTCATGTATAAAGACATAAATTGATGTGAACATACTTTATATTTAAAGATATGAAAAATTGTGTTCTATATGTATAGTAAGAACTGTAATGCATTCTGCTGTAGTATATTTAAAAAAATAAAATAAAATAAAAATTGTTTAGTTTTAGATGGACACAATACCTTTATTTTATTATTTTTTATGTGATGCTGAGGATTGAACCCAGTGCCTCACACATGCTAGGCAAGTGCTCTACCACTGAGCTACAACCACAGCCCTTTTTTCCTCTCTTTTTAATTTTTTTCTTGTTTCTTCTTTACCCTTTTTGCCTTTCTCCTAAGTTTACTTTCAATCTTTTTTTTGGATGGGAGGGGGTGTGTCCAGGATTGAACTCAGGGGCACTTGACCATTGAGCCACATCCCCAGTCCTATTTTGTATTTTATTTGGAGACAGGATCTCACTGAATTGCTTAGCACCTCACTTTGCTGAGACTGGCTTTGAACTCATGGTCCTCCTGAGCCACTGGGATTACAGGCATGTGCCAACCAGCTCATTATTTCCTGTTTATTTTATTCTCTGCATTATTTTCCCCTTTATTTTCTGTTGATAGCATTGCTACTGTTGTTGTTTCTATTTATCCGATTTTCACCCCCTTTTCTATATCAAGCCACTTTGGGTAGGGCTCTATCACTATGCTATAGTCACAGTCCAGCTGTGGGTAACTGTACCTGTTCCAGCCATGACCTATTCCCTTGGCAGATACTTCAACTTGAAGAACAGAGAGGATAAAAGATTCCAACTGACAACCCATCCCTAAGCAGGCACAGGTCATGGTGGGGGAAGGTCCCCCTATTGGACACTCACCCCCATACAACAGCAAAGAAAAATAACAAAAATGCTGCAGAGTCAACTTACAAGAAACATCAGCATCAGTTTACCCTGTCATACTTAAATGGCTGACAAGATTGGAGGTGTTAGAGAGGGGAAGCTGTGATTCTGACTCTAGCCTTTCCCAATGAAATAACTGAAATTGCACCAGTTTCTTTTTCTAATTTTATTTATTTATGCTGGTGCTGGGGACAGAACCCAGTACCTCTCATATGTCAAGTGCACACTCTGCCACTGAGCTACATCCTCTGCCAGAACTTTGGAGTTTATTTTTTGTTGTTGTTGTTATTTTGTTTTGGGAGTGCTGGAAATTGAACACCTGGCCTTAAGCATTCTAGGCAAGCACTCTACCACTGAGTCACATCCCCAACTAGTGCTGTACCAGTTTCTAAACAGAGGATACAATCTCCAGGCTCATCATTATGACAAGAACAAGCAGCAGCAGAACTACTTTCAAGTACCAGGGCAAATGACAATAGGGACCAAAGAAACACACAACTCCTAATAGGGGTTTCCAATACCACTGCAGAACTACAAAGGGTACACTCCACACTTATTGTCTGTACAATACCTGCCTATAAAAACAGAGGGACCCCATTCTTGTGAGACCTTCAGAAAAAGTGGATCCCGCAGGCCCCAAACAGTGTACTTTATTTCAAATCCATTAATCACAGCCAAGGATGTCAAAAGGAAGTGAGACTATGAAGTCTGACTGCAATTAAACACTATATAGCAAACCGATATTCTAGGACACATTGTTAAAAGAAGGGTGCTCTTTAAGAAGGCCTTCAAATAAAAGTGGAAGACATACCCATCTCACTAAATGCACAAATCTCAATATAAAAATATAATATGGGGGGAAAAAAGGCAAAACTGACACCTCCTAAAATAACTCTCTAGTAATGAATGCCAAAATATCAAAGTGGATAAAATGCCAAAGAATTTTTTCATGATTTTTAAAAAGCTCAATGAGAATACAAATAAACAGGCAGCTTAATTAAGAAAGATAATGCTGGAGGTAAATGAGCACTTCAATAAAGAAATTATGAAAAAGAATGACATAGAAATCTTGGAAATAAAAAGCTCAATAAGTCAGGTAAAAAATTCAGTTGACAGCCTCTACAACAGATAGATAAAGCCGAAGAAAAAATATCAGAGTTCTGAGGACAACTTTGTCTAAACAGCATATTTAGACAGCAATAAAGAAAAAGTCAGAATGAAAAGAACATATAAGATCTCTGGGACACCACTGAAAGATACTGAATAATCAACATACTGAAATTTTCCCTATGTTGGGAAACTCATGGACATCTAGGTTCATGATACATTTAGAACCCCAAATGGGCATGATCAGAAAAGAATCTCCCTACAGATATTACAGTTACATTGTAAAAACTACTGGAAAATGAAATAAAATTAGAAGCTGCAGAGAGAAGTGCCGAGACACATTCAAAGGCAAACTCATTAATAAAACAGCAGATTTCTAGGCAGAAACTCTAAAGGTCAGGAGGGCATGGAGCCATGTATTTCAAGTTCTGAAAGGGGAGAAAAAAACAAAACTGCACATCATATACAACCACAAGAATGGGAACTTATACTCCATGTATGTATAATATGTCAAAATACACTCTACTGTCATGTATATCTAAAAAGAACAAAATTTTAAAGATTTAAAATATTTAAGGAAAAATAAATCTGCCATGCAAGGATATCAAAGCAGGATCCTCTAGAATCAAGAGATAATTAGGGGCCTTCTAATATAAGCATAATCTAAAGGAATCCATGACCACTAGACCAACAGTAAAGAAGATATTTAAGAAAATCTTACACCCATAAGAGGAAGAAAGGTTAACACAATCATGTAAGCATGAGAAAGAATAAATCTCACTAGAAGAGTAGATAAACAAATGAGAAATTTATCAATACAGTAAACCATCAAACATCTAAGATGAAATATTTTCAGAATAAGAAAAAAATTAACAAAATGACAAGAACAATGTACCTTTCAATAATAACCCTGAATCCAAATAGTTCTTCAATGAAAAGACTAATACTACCTGACTGAATCAAAAAACTAGACCTGACAAAATGCTGCCTAAAAAAAAAAAAACTCACCTCACTTGCAAATACAAGCACAAACTTAAAGGATGGAAATGATATTCCAAGCAAATGAATTCTGAAAGTAAGCAAGAGTAGCTATACTTTTATCTGACAAAATAGACTTTAAGCCCAAATTGGTTAGCAGACACATGGAAGATCACTACATATTGAAAAAGGGAACAAACAATTCATCAAGAAAATATAACAATTATATTTGTACCAAATATTGAGCATCCAATTTTATAAAACAAACACTACTAGACATTAAAGGGAGAGACACACATACACATAATAATAGTGGGTTATTTTAATACCCTATTCTCACCAATAGATCAGCAACAGACCAAAGGGGGTGGGGGTGGGGAATCAGCCAAGAAACATCAGAGTTGAATTACATTACAGACTGGATGGATTTAACAGACATCTACAGTATATGCAATCTAAAAGCTGCAGAATACACATTCTTTTCATCAGCCTGTGAAACTTTTTTCCAAAACAGTTTGTATATTAAACCCTAAAGCAAGTCTTAACAAAAAAATCATTTCTTGCATCTTAACAGATCACAATAACATGAAACTAGAAGTCAACAGCAAGAGAAAACTACAGGAATTAAACAGACACAAAGAGAATCAACGGCACATAGTTAACAAATAGTGGATCAATGAAGAAATAAGGGGCGAATATTTTTTAAATTCCTAGAATTAAACAAAAATGGAAACCCAACATAGCAGAACCTGTGGGATACAGCAAAAGCAATACTAAGGTAAGTTTATATCAATGAGTAAAAAAAAAAGAAAAAAAAAAAAAGCCCACAGATCTCAAATAAATAACTCAAGGTCTTCGAAAAAATAAGAACAAATCAAACCCCAAATCACTAGCAGGGAAGAAATAATAAAGATCAGAGCAGAAATAAATGAATAAAGACTAAAAAATCAACACAACAGATCAATGCAACAAAGAATAAATTACTTGAAAAGATAAACAAAACTGACAAATCTTTAGCTAAACTAACAAAAGAAAAAGTGAAGACCCAAATAAATAAAATTACAACAGATGCCACTGAAATTCAAAGGATTATTAGGAAACATTTTGAAAAAGCATATCAAAAATTGGAAAATCTAAAAGAAATGGAAAATTTTCTGGACACATATGACCCACCAAAATTGAATCAAGAGGATATTTTAAAAACTTAAATAGGTCAATAACAAGTAATGAAGCTGAAGCAGTAATTAAAAGTCTCTCAACAAGGAAAAGCCCATGTCTAAAATTTTAAAGAACAAACAACAATGCTCTGCAAACCATTCCATAAAATAGGGAAGAAACCCTTCCAAACTCATTCTATTAAGCCATTATTATCTTGCTTCCAAAACTTGATAAGGACACAATTTTTTAAAAAAAAGAATATAAATATAAAATATCCCAGATGAATACAGATGCAAAATCCTCAGTAAAATACTTGCAAATCAAATTCAATTGCATGTTAAAATGGTCTCACTCCTTGATAAAGTTGGTTTCATTCCAGGGACACAAAGATGGTCCAATATATGAACATCTAAGACAGCACATAAACAGAATTAAGAACAAAAATCCCATGATCATCTCAAAAATATAGAAAAAGTCTTTGATAAAATTCAACATCCCTTCCATGATAAAATTCCTGAATGAATTAGATATAGAAAGATCGTATCTCAGCATAATAAAGGTATATAAGACAAACCCACAGCCAACATCATACTGAAAGGGGACAAACTGAAAACCATTTCCTCTAAGATCAGGAACAAAACGAAAGGATGTCTGCTTTCACCACTCTTATTCAATACAGTACTAGAAACTTAAGCCACAGCAACTAGGTAAGAGAAAGAAATAAAAGGAATATACATAGCAAAGGAGAAAGTCCAATCATTCCTATTTGCTGATAATATGATTCTATACTTCAAAAGTCCTGAAGAATCCACCAAAAGACACTTAGCACTGATAAACAAAAAACAAATTCAGGAAAGTAGCAGGATATAAAAATCAACATACAAAGTCAATAGGTTTTCTGTACACCAATAATTAATTCACTGAAAAAGAAATCAGTGAAGCAATCCTATTAGCAACAGCCTCAAAAAATTTATCTAATAATACACCTACGGAGGTGAAAAACCCCTATAATGAAAATTATAAAACTCTCAAGAAAGAAACGGCAGAAAACACTAGAGCAATGCTAGTAGCATCACAATACCTGATTGTAAAACATACTAGAGCCATAGTGACATAAAACAGCGGAAGACCAACAGAACAGATGAGAGGATCCAGAAATAAATGCATGTATCTACAGCCAACTGATTCCTGACAAATGTGCTAAAAACATACAGTGATGAAAAGACGTCCTCTAAATAAATGGGCTAGGTAAACTGAATATCTGCATACAGAAAATTGAAACTAGATTCCTGTCTTTCACCCTGTACAAAAGTCAAATCAAAATGGATCAAAGAACCTAAAACATGGAAACTACTAAAAGAAAACAAAGGGAAAACACTCCAAGATATTGGCACAGGCAACAATTTATGAATAGTAAGTACTCCAGGAGCTCAGGAAACAAAAGCAAGAATTTTAAAATTTTCTGTACAGTAAATCTGCTAATAGAAATCTAGAGAATAGGAGAAAATGTTTGCCATCTAATCATATGACAGAGGATTAATATGCAGAATATTTTTTTAATTAACAAAAGAACAAGTAATTTGATCAAAACATGGGCAACTGATCCGAACAGAGATTTCTCAAAAGAAATTCAAATGGCCAATAAATATATGAAAGCCATCTGGGAAATGCAAATCAAAACTATATTAAGCAAGATATGATGGCGCACACCTGTAATCTCGGCTGGGGAGGCTGAAGCAGGAAGATCATATGTTCTTAACCAGCCTCAGCAATGTAGTAAGGCCCTATGCAACTTAGCGAGATCCCGTCTAATAAAATACAACAAAAGGGATGGGGAAGTGGCTCAGTGTTTAAGCACCCCTGGGTTCAATCCCTGTTACAAAAACAAAACAAACAAACAAAAAAAAAAACAACACTATATTGGACTGGGCAAGGTGGCACACTCTTGTAATCACAGCAACTCAGGAGGCTAAGGCAGGAGGATCACAAATTCAAAGCCAGCTTCAGCAATTTAGTAAGACCCTGGATAGCAAAGCAAGCAAACCCTGTCTCAAAAAAAAAAAAAAAAAAAATTTAAAGGGCTGGAGATGTGGCTCAGTGATTAAGTGCCCCTGGGTTCAATCCTGGTACCAAAAAATAATAAAATAATAATTTAAAATAAAAACTATAATGAGATTCCATCTCACCCCAGTCAAAATGGCCATTGTTCAAATAAATTAATTAATTTAATTAAATTAAAAAATAACATGCTGACAAGGATGGAGAAAAAGGAACCCACAAACACTGTTGTTGGGGAATGTAAACTAGTGTAGCCACTATGGAAAATAGTACTTGAGTGTCCTTGAAAAACTAAAAATAGAATTATCATATGATCCAGCCATACAACTCCTGGGTATATATCCAAAGAAAATGAAGTCAGCATACAAAAGAGATACATGCATACTCATGTTCATTGTTGGACTACTTACACTAGCTAAGATATGGAATCAGTCTAGGTACTCATCAACAGAAGAATGGATAAATATGGTAGAAACACACAAGTTATTATCCATAAATAAGAATGAAATCTTGTCATTTCCAGGAAAGTCAATGGAACTGGAAGACATCAGGTTTAGTGAAATAAACCAGACACAAAAGACAAGTATCACACGTTTTCTTTCATAAATGAAACCTAAAAAAAAGAAGGGAAAAAAAACCCTGAAAGTAGAAGAATGGCTATCTGGGAAAGGGAAGGAAAAGTGGGGAGAGGAGCAAGAAAGTGTAGAAGGAAGGTGAACATGATCAAGGCAGGATATATGCACATACATAAATATTTCAGTAAAACCCATTAATTTTTGCAATTAATATATTAATTATTATAATAAAAATAACTTATGTCAAACTTTAAAACAATATTTTTGTGAAAAAACATAATATATGCTGAATATAGCAGTCTTTGCAAGCATGCAACAATTTATCTCATCTAAAATACTTTAAACAGAAATTTTAGTCATAAAACAAAAACTTTGGAATATGTGGGTTTCAACAAGGATTTACATCATATTTTATATAGAAACTTAAAATATTTATTGTAGGACCTGACCTATCAATTTCTGTCTTTGTTATGCTTTGGGGGCAAAGTATATAGTGAGCTCCTAGGCATCTGAGTATATGTTCATTTATGAAGGTTTTCATAACAGTATACTTCAAATTTGATAAAACTATAAGTCAGTGGGTGTGCAACTGACAGGAAAGAAAATCTAACAGCATATACCAAGACTCCCCAGAACTCATGAATAGTAAAAAAGTAAAATCACAACAAATTTATAACTACTCAATCCAGAATTAATTTACTCTCATTAACTTTACTCAAGTATTAGAGGAATAGCAATTGTCATTTAATTGCAGTAGGGATGTTCAATCAAATAGACCAAAAAAAAAAAAAAAAAAAAAGGTGCATAGAGTATAAAAATGCTTAAAGGAATCCAAAGTAGATCCTCTTTTGTACTTTCAATTGCTTCCCAAAACATATGGATTCTTTTACCAAGGAGAAAACGAGACCTTTTTTCTGATGTACAAATTTGATTTTTTAACCCAGAAATGAAACAATGGCTGCACAAGTCTCTGGTTTTAGGCATATCACTCCAACTAAGTTTTTCCAAGAGCCCTGATAGGTTATCTTCTATGTTTACACAAGCATTACCATTTATCACACAAAGGACAAAGAAAAGTTTCCAGTCTTTTTCTATTCTTTCTATAAGCAAAAGGATTAAATTTAATGATACCATTCACTGATTCTTCAAAAGACAACAAATACTACCCTAGAATGCAATTATATTTATGAATTAACTATCCTACTTTTGACACAAAATTTAATATAACCAAGGACTCCCTGAAAGATGGTTCAAATAAATATCTCAATGTTGAAATATGAGCAATCATCTGTAAGATTAACCAGGCAACTCACAAGCTATAGACTAGCCAGCATATCCTTCAAGAATGATTAAAAATGTATGAAAAATGATTAGTATCTACTAATGCCAAGTATAATTCTTCTCTCATTGAGACTTAAATTTAAATAATGCCCTACCCATCAGTTTTTCTCACAATATTCACCTAAAAAGGTACTTGGAAACTCAAGGGGAAAAAGTACTTCAAAACATCACTGAATATGGACTGGTGACATGGCTCAGCAGTAGTATGCTTCAGCAGCATGCACAAGGCCCTGGGTTTGATCTCCAGTGTCACCCCCCCCCCCAAAAAAAAAATCAATTAATATGATTTTAGATAAAACACATTCTAACTACTAAAAGGCCTCATCTTTTATCAATTTTCTCCTCTGTGAAAATAAAGGAAAAAGTGCTTTAAATAACAAAGGAATTAAAAAAAACTTTTCACATATAATTTTTCAGCAATCATTTTGAAATACATGATCTCCGTGGGAGTACTAGAAGTTAACATTGTCAAAGAAATTCTTTTTTCCTTTTTAATGTGTTAGAAAAAGTAGTTAAGCAGTATTATGTCCAATCTGTTCTAGAACATTATATACATTAATTCATTTAACCATAATATTAACTATAAGATTACTAAAATTATCCCCATTTTACATATGGAGAAATGTAGACAGTGAAAATTAAAATACACACAGAGAGACACAGACTATAGCAAGTAAGCAGAGAAGCCACTGAGAACTGAAGCAGTAGAACACCCTGATTCATATTCTCAAACACTACATAATAACACATAACTTCCCTTATATGTACTGGTTGGAACACATGATAGTTGTTCTTTCTTCTATGAGTTATAAAAATCAATGACTGAGAAGCACAACCTTTTTGTATTTACCTAGACAGAACTGGTATATTCTCACAGCCTTCATATCTCTTTAATAAACATATCCCTAATTGTTTCTAATTAATTTAAGTACAAGGTTATGAACATCCTAGAGAAGAAAGGATATTTTGCTGTTTGACAATAAGACAGAAAAAAGGAAGGTGGCTTTAAAAAAAAAAAAAAAGTCACTCTAGGTTATACACAAGGGAGGGAGAACAAATCTTTTTTTTTTTTCTTTGAGACACAAATCTTATTAAATACTTAGTATATTTTGCAAATGTAATTAAACACTTCAAAATGTATGTGACCAAACTGGAACACAGCTCAAGTAGTATTTTCTGCTAACCTCTATTAAGAGTTAAGATTTGATTAGAAACTACAATTGCTATACTTGTCTTATTTGATGCCCAGGAGAGTCTCATGAACTGGTATTTTTCTATCCATTTTACAAGAGGAAATAGATTCCAAAATGTCAATAAATATACCTGAGATCACACAGTTAGGGAGGCTGGCCATTTCCAAAGTCTGCAAAATTAAGACTATTTATTCATAGCTTTCTCCTGAGAGTAGATTTTTTTTAAAGAGAATTTTTTTAATTCTAATTTGTTATGTATGACAGCAGAATGCATTACAATCCATATTACACATATAGAGCACAATTTTTCATATCTCTGGTTGTACACAAAGTAGAGTCACATCATTCCTCTTCATACATGTACTTAGGATAACGATGTCCATCTCATTACACCGTCTTTCTTACCCCCATACCCCCTCTCTTCACCTCCCTCCCCTTTGCTCTATCTAGAGTTCATCTAATCCACCCATACTCCCCCCACAAACCCATTATGAATCAGCATCCTTATATCAGAGAAAACATTTGGCATTTGTTTTCTGGGGATTGGCTAACTTCACTTAGCATTATATCTGAGTGTAGATTTGAGAAATGAAATTTGTTAAGTTACAAAGGCATGAAACAGACAGCCCATAAGAATATCCAATCCAGGGAGTAAGATCAAAGATATGATCAGGATCCAATTTCGGGCTGGGGATGTGGCTCACATGGTAGCGCACTCGCCTGGCATGCATGTGGCCCGGGTTCCATCCTCAGCACCACATACAAACAAAGATGTTGTGTCCATTGAAAACTAAAAAAAAAAAAAAAAAAAAAAAAAAAAAATTAAAAAAAAAAAAGGATCCAATTTCATTTTGCTCCAAAGCAGATTCTCCAAAGATGCTCTGAGAAATTTTTACAGGGGGTCTTGAGATCAAAATAATTTTTACAATACTAAAAAGTTATTTGCTCTTTCTACACTTATCTCACAAATGTACAGTTTTTATAGAGACTAAATTTCATAGAATACTGTAATAGATTAAAATGCAAAAATGTGCATTAAGATGTGAGAATCCATCTGTTTTCAAGTAAGCTACACATTAAAGGAGATCTGCAAGTATATAATAATATATGCAAATGTAACCCACCTAAATGAAAAGTCTTAAGAGTTTTCCATGAATATTTGAGTATAAAGAGAAGGCTGAAAACCCATTCTCTTAAACCTATTCCCAACCAATCTTCAAATCTACAATCTGGTCTTCTGCATTGATTTACTCACCAGGATTAAGTGGCCTATATAAATCGAAACTTCTGGGTTTTACCATATTATTTATTTGTTAAGAATGCTTTTTTTAAAAGAAAATATCCCTTACCCCATCACATCACTAAATCCCCCCAAAATTTGTTATATTAAGCCAATTATTTCAATTATTTCTTGTTCTACATTTTTAATTAACACTATACTTTATTCTCTAGTTAGAATAGTTTCTATAGTTCTACATCCCTCAAAATGAACGAAAAAGTTATATCAAATCTATAAAACTGAAGGCTCTGCCTGACTCATGATAATCCCATTGATGTAAAGATATCATAGAGTAAAGCTAATCATTTGCTCTTTTTTAATATGTGAAATCTTTTTATCTTAAAATTTGTATTGGTGTATTATAATCATACATAATAGTGACATTCACTATTACATATTTGTACATGTATACAATAGAACAATAAAACTTGATTAATTTCATTTCTCAGTACCTCCTTTTTTCCTCCCTCCTCTACCCTTTTTTTTTTGGTTTTGTTTTCGGTACTAGGGATTGTGCTCAGGGGCACTCCACCACTAAGCAACATCCCCAGCCCTATTTTGTATTTTATTTAAAGACAGGGTCTCACTGAGTTGCTTAGTGCCACCCAGTTGCTGAGGCTGGCTTTGAATTCTTGATCCTCCGGCCTCAGCCTCCCAAGCTGCTAGGATTACAGTCGTGCACCACCATGCCCAGCCTCATTTACCCTTTTAATCAATCTTAATTCCAACAATAAGAAATTAAAACAGCAATTTGGGACCTAATTTTAGTAGGAAAAATTAAGTAATAACACATACATTTACATATTTAGAAGGACACATTCTTATAGTGTGGGACTTACTCAAACTAAAAAGTTTTCTCTCAACAAAAGAAACAATAAGAGAGATAAACAGGGAGCCTACATCCTGGGAACAAATCTTTACTCCACACACTTCAGATAGAGCCCTAATATCCAGAGTATACAAAGAACTCAAAAAATTAGATAATAAGATAACAAATAACCCAATCAACAAATGGGCCAAGGACCTGAACAGACACTTGTCAGAGGAGAACATACAATCAATTAACAAGTACATGAAAAAATGCTCAACATCGCTAGCAATCAGAGAAATGCAAATCAAAACCACCCTAAGATACCATCTCACTCCAGTAAGATTGGCAGCCATTAAGAAGTCCAACAACAACAAGTGCTGGCGAGGATGCGGGGAAATGGGTACACTTGTTCATTGTTGGTGGGACTGCAAAATGGTGCAGCCAATTTGGAAAGCAGTATGGAGATTTCTTGGAAAGCTGGGAATGGAACCACCATTTGACCCAGCTATTCCCCTTCTCGGTCTATTCCCTAAAGACCTAACAAGAGCATGCTACAGGGACACTGCTACATCGATGTTCATAGCAGCACAATTCACGATAGCAAGATTGTGGAACCAACCTAGAAGCCCTTCAATAGATGAATGGATTAAAAAAATGTGGCATTTATACACAATGGAGTATTACTCTGCAATAAGAAATGACAAAATCATAGAATTTGGAGAGAAATGGATGGCATTAGAGCAGATTATGCTAAGCGAAGCTAGCCAATCCTTAAAAAACAAATGCCAAATGTCTTCTTTGATATAAGGGGAGTAACCAAGGACAGGGTAGAGACGAAGAGCTTGAGAAGAAGATTAACATTAAACAGGGATGATAGGCAGGAGGGAAAGGGAGAGAGAAGGGAAATTGCATGGAATTGGAAGGTGAGCCTCAGGGTTATACACAATTACATATAAGAGGAAAGGAGGGGTAGGAGAAAAATTATATAAGTGGAAGAAACGATTTATAGTAGAGGGGGTGGAGAGAGAGAAGGGGAGGGGAGGGGAGGGGAGGGGGGATAGTGGAGAATGGGATAGACAGCAGAATACATCAGTCACTAGAAAGGCAATTTGTAAATCAATGGCAATGTAACTGATGTGACACAGCAATCTGTATACGGGGTAAAAATGGGAGTTCATAACCCACTTGAATCAATCTGTGAAATATGGTATATTAAGAACTATGTAATGTTTTGAACAACCAACAATAAAAAAAAAATCTTAAAAAAAAAAAAAAGAATGAAACCTTAATTCCCTTCAAAAATATTAAGTCCATATCATATGACACATTTTTCAATTATGACTAAATAATATTAGGTATTGTTTTTAATATGTTTTATAATACAAGTCTCACAAAATATTCTACTTTCTAAATAGTCATGCACATTTCAATGAGAATGTTCTTAGCATACTTGGCACAAGGTAAACATAAATTTTTCTCTGCATATTAAAAAGAAAAAATAAGAAGAATATGTATAACTTTATAGCCTTTGTCTTCAAGACACATCTGATCTGAACAACTCAACATACTATTTGTCATTCTGCAATTTATGACACAATAATGATTTATTACATTTTTAGAAAACTAATACTATAAAGCCTTTGTAAGACAAATTCTACTGGATAGGGGCCAACTTGCCTTGGCAACAGTGGAAGTCTTGGCAACATATTAAAAATTCCAGCACTCTTCAACCTTCTGGTAAAGTTTTTCTCTGAGGAAAGAAAAGGCTATTAAGAAAAAGATCAGTCTTACATGATTAATTTTGAAGACTGGAAATACCCGCAAAAAAGAGTCTTCCCAAAACTGACCTTAAAACTATAAAATTACCATCACCTTAGGAAAAACTTTGTGGTGATTGTATTTTGGGGGGGACACCTTAATCATCTACCACATTAGTTGCTAAGTAGAAAATTAGAAATTGCTCACATACCAATTCTAATATGAAGGAACAAAACAACAAGTCATATAACAAAGCATACCCCACTTTCTTTATAAGATCTATAGTAATCAAAACAATAAGAAGAAAATTTATACCTAACTCCATAGCCACAACTTTGTTTTTTTCCCAAAGGTTTTCACTTTTACTCGTAGGATTTTTCTATTGTAATACTTCCACTTATTTAGGAAATATCAGCATATTACAAGTAGAAAAATTAAAGTACTGGACTAAATTAATATAAAATAAAAAGATGGTAAAATATGCAATATATGCATTACAAATGACAGATCTTTTAAATATTCAAAGATAGGTTTCTCATGAGGATGTAGAAAAACATTTAAAAACAGTGATTCTTGAATTAACTAAAATTCTCATCAACAGAATATTTTTGGTTATCTGAATTCTCCACTAAGTGGAATTAAATAGACTCCAGTTAATGAAAGACTGGCTATCTGGGCGTAGATTCTCCATTATTACTCACTACCTGTTCGGTCTTGATCCTCAAAAGCTGAGAGGTAACATATTTCTACATTTAATTAACACCACGGTGAAATGTTAATTACATATTACTTTGACACTAGTGATGAAGGGTTTACAGCCTACAGGAAGTCCACTTTGTGTAACAAAAATTGAGAGTAAGTTTTAGAGTAAGCCTAATCTAGGTTCAAATCCTGATTCCCTCATTTGGACATTGGTGAGAATAAGAAGTCTGACACTGAGAAAGCCATGCTCAGTTTTCTTTTTCAAGAAGGAATTAACAACTATCTCAAAAGAATGTAACATCTAAATTAGAATTGATGTATTGTGGCTAGCACGAGGTGAAGCATCCAACAGACATTACTTCCTCTACTATACTTTCAAATAATGAACATCAAATATATGTGCTGTATGTAAAACTGCAGGCTACACACCACTGACCATCTCTCTTCCCCATCACAGTCAAAATGAGATAAACTTTTGTGGGGTAACATGTGAGCCAAGTTCGTAAAATTATTAGTACAAAAATATTCTCAATTTTAAATAACTAACTTCCACGATGCTAAATGCATTTATGAATGTCAAAATTAACCCCACTATTATGTATAAACTAAAAAATAGATTTAAAAAAACCTACAAACAGAATTTCCCAACATATAATACCTATGTTAATAACATCATAACAGATTTAACATTTGTACACACTCAACATCTGTACACACTCAAAAAAACTGTTAAAGGAAAATTCATCACTGGAGCCAACTGATCTTTTTCCACTTAGGCATATAAGGCCTATGTGCTGACCCTGTTATTTTTCAGCCCCATCTTTAGAGATCACATACCCAATAAGTACTTTCATTATCTCAGTGAAATTATTTGTAACTTCCATTCCTTTAAGGTGTTTTGTTCAGGCCTCTCTGCTTTACACAAGCATATCCCTCTACCCAGAACCACTAGGTCCTCCCATTCTTCATCCCATGCTCTGTCCTCCTGGCAAATTCTTATTCTTTCTTTATAATTCTATTTTAAAACCCCTTCATCCTAAAAAACATGGCCAGAGACCTCAAAGCCCTGTGAAAACCAGGTAGAGGAAGGACAAATTTACTTCTCCACAGAAGTAAAAATAACTTCAGACAGGCTTAATACTGGTCAAGTAGTAAGTTTAAGGGTAAGTAAGCAGAACATGTGAGAATATTCTTCAGAAAGAAAGGCAGTGGCACAACAAAGCAGCTTTGCTATAGTCACTCCACAGGCAGGGAGCAGGAGAAAGGTACAGTACTTCTGACTATTTCAGTGTATAGTCAGATGGCAACATTTTGGTTAATGATAAGACTGCACATACAACAGTGATCCCATAAGATTACAATGGAGCTGAAAAATTCCTACCACCTAGAGACATCAAAATGCAACCCATCAGTTATATATGTGTGGTGATGTTAGTATGAGTGAATCTACTGTAATGCCAGTCATAAAAAATATATATATATTCAATTATATGTAGTACACATTACTTGATAATGATTTTGAACAATTATGTTACTGTCTATGTATTTGCTACGCTGTACTTTTCACTGTTAGAGTATATTCCTTCTACTTATATGCAAAATGCTTACTATAAAATAATATGCCACATTTATGCTAGTAGCAACCTCAAACATCTTGTTTGCCACATCTCGATTGTGTGGCAAAAAGCCATGTTGAGTGACTGACCTATAATATCCAGACTTGTATAAGCACACTATCATATCTGCATAATGAAGACTCCTAGTGCTACATTTTGCAGAATGTGTCCCCATCATTTACTGAAGCAGAACTGTATATGCTTATCTATCCCAATCTTGACTTACCTAAGGCTTTCTCCACATCTATACATTGACATCAGCACTGCTGAACAGTCACATAACAAAGCAGTTTTGATCAACAAACCTAAATGAGTGTCAACACTGATTAACAATCTTACTACATTTCTCAGCCAAGCTTGATCTCCCATTCTCTCCAATGCTCACTTCAAACCATATCCAATAACATACATAATAATCTCTTCCCCACCTATCACAATTGCAATTGTACATATCTGTAAACAGTTGATATTAAAGACAGAAACCTGCAAGCAGAAATTTCCTCAACTACCTACACCAATATAACTACCCTATATTCTTACCTATCCTTCCCAATTTTATAGGAGTTTGACCACTCCCACATCAGCCTTAAAAACATTTCCTTGACTTCCCTATAACAATATACTGGTTTTCTTTTAACCCCTGGCCATTCCTTTTCAGGTTTATTCCACTCTTGCCCTACCCCCAGACACCCCCCCACACACAAATACATACCAGTGTGGCCATTAAGAACTTAAAAGTCCCAAGCATTTTTCATATTATTTGTTTCCTTCATAGGCAAGCTCATTCAGAGACATGACTTCAGTATTCTGTCTCCCAGATTTCTCTCTCTGACCCTGACCTCTTCACTGGGCTGAAGACTCATATCCAACTGTGTCTGCTTGGGTGTTTTAGATACCTTAACTGTTAAAGTTAGGCTTGATTCCTCAGGTGAAAAAATTCAAAGTCAAACCACTCACCAAGAAAATGTATTGTCTTTATAGATGTGCCCAGGAATTAGATGTTTTATAAATACATTTTGAGTGAGCACTGAGAACTGAAACTGTCTACCCTGAGTTTACAGTCTACAATAACTATCACTATTCATCTGTCTTCAACAAATGACTTTACTATTCCAGGAAAGTCTTGTGAAATAGATAAGAGTTCCAAATAACTTCATTGTTCATTTCAGGAACTTCCAGAAAAACCCATACAAACCAAAGCAGAATATTCATTTTTTTAATAAACAACAGGTAAATGACTGTTCACTTTCCAAGACTGAAAATCTTACCTTAAAACCTTTGCCTTGCTAAGTCTGTCAATCCTAAACTATTACATCATGAACCTTACTCTGATTCCAAATGTTATGGTTTGGATCTGGAAAGTCTCATGTGTTCAGAGGTAGGGCTTTGGGAAATGATTGGATTATGAGGGCTCTGACCTTATTAGTGGATTAATCCACTGATGGCTGAATGGACTCCTGGTAGGTGGGACCTATTTGGAGGAAATAGGTTAATGGGGAAGGGGATGCTCTTTGAGTGTTTATCTTCTCTCCAGCTCCTCCCCTTCCTTTGTCCCTTCCAACTTCCTGGCTGCCATCAGCTGAGCAACTTTCCTCTGCTACACACTTCTGCCATGAGATTGTTCCTCACCTCAGGTCCAAAGCAATAGAGCCAGCAGATCACATTCTGGTCACAGAGATAAAAAGCTAACAGTAATCAAGTCTTACATTGAAATACCCATCTTAAGCTCGACTCCAACCCCTCAATATAATACCCCAACTTTGCTGTCCCCCTTTCCACTACACTATACTTTTCACCACAACACCCCTTACCCCCCTGCAGATGCTACCAACTCTGGAAATGTGAACTCTCCTTTGTTGCTAAAAGCTAGAAACTCAACAGGTGATTTCTGGTGGTCATTCCATAGCCCTACCAGATACCACTCCAAATGTCTATTAAAAATTCAGTTCAGCAATACTAGACTCATAACAGTGTGGGGAAAATATTCATTCTATATTAGGCAGTATCCATTGACACTACTGATATCCCAGTTTCTCAATAATACAACTAACTGGTTCACTCATTATATTTTGAATGCCAAATAAAGAGGTTACAAATATCAGAGGTCAATGTATCACTCAGGAGTTCTAAGGAAGGTAAGAAATAGATCACAGATAAACTTAATAATCTAAGCAAGAATCATGAGAAACAGAATGGGGAAAGTTGAATATATGAATAATCCACAATACTATGAAAAATATTATAAAATATATTACAATTTAAGAGTGAAAAGAAACTTCCATAAGGAGAAAATGTTTGGGCATTTCTTTTACTAGAAATCACTTAAAACACAAAGACCAAGGCATGCTTATGTAAGAGTAATTTGAAAGAAAAGGTAAAGCATTTAAAATGCCCCAAAGAGGGCTGAAGTCGTGGCTTAGTGGTTGAGTGCTTGCCTAGCATGTGTGAGGCACTGGGCTCAATCCTCAGCACCACATGAAAATAAATAAAATAAATGTTTCCATCTACAACTAAAGAAAAATTAAAAAAAAAATAAAAATAAAAATAAAATGCCCCAAAGATGGGGAGGATTAAAACATCCCAATTTTAAGATTAAGTGAAAAGGAACACATGTTCTTTCATGGAAGAATAATATGTATGTATTCCCTTAAAATCTTACTATAATAAAGCCTTTTGTAACTATATTTTAAAATCCAGAAACATAAAAGGGAAAATTATACAATGGTATAAAAGAAAAAGTTTTGCATTAAAAAAAAACTATAAACAACCTAAAAAAATGCAACCCACATCATACATAAAGAGCTTATCTCCTTATAGAGAACTCCTAAAGCCAAGAAAAAAAAGACCAACGACCTAATAGAAAAACAAAGGTCATGAGAGTTCAATGGGAAAAAAATTAAATGTCCACTGGACATATGAAAAAATACCTAACATCACTGATAAAGAGAGAAACACAACAGCCTCAATTACACCAGTTCTCATCAAACTGACAAAACTTCTAAGTCTGACAACATATTCAGCAGGCAACACTATGGAAAAATGCTTCATATACTTTCAGGTAATAGTATGGCAATCTGGCAGTATCTACCACAGTAACAGAAGCATTTATCTTACTTTAAATAAGCTTTTATTTTAGAATTTTTTAGATTTATATAAAAATTGTAAATTGTATCAAATTCTTCTATTTCACACATCCAGTTTTTACTATTAAGATCTTACAATAGTATGGTACCCTTGTTATAATTAATGAACAAATACTAATGCATTATTATTTACTCAAGTCCATTCTTTATTTAGATTTCCTTAGTTTTTACCTAATATATTATTTCTGTTACCAGGCCTTATCCAGTTTACCACATTATATTGTAATAATCATGTCTTCTTAGGTTACTCTTGGCTGTAACAGTCTCTCTAGACTTCCCTGTTTTTGATGACCTTGACAGTTTTGAGGAGTAATATACAAATATTTTGTACAAAGTCCCTCAACTGGGATTTGTATCATGCTTTTTTTTTTTTTTTTCATGATTAGACTGGGGTTATGGTTTGGGGGAAGGAAGACCACAGAAGTAAAGTGTCACTCTCATCACATCATGCTATCAATATGATTTATCACTGTTAATGCTAACTTTGATCACATGATTGAGGTGACCATTTCTCCCAAGTCAAATTATTCTTTTCCCAATTTTCCATACTGTACTATTTTGAAAGAAGTTACACAGCGTAGGGTATACCTCCTTGAGAACTGAATAGCTACATGAATCATTTGGAATTCTTCTGCACAAAAGATTCATTTACTCTTTCCCATTTATTTAGTTGACCATTTATTTTTATCAGTATAAACTCATGAATAACATTTTAAGCTTTGGTTATAATTCAACACTACTTCATTTTGTTGCACAAATTTTCCCAGTATTGGTCACTGGAAATTCTTTTACTGAACTATGTCCCTTCAACAAAGCCCACTCACTTTTCTTGTTTGGTATTCCTTATATTTCAGCATTATAATATGCTCCAGGTTTGCCTTTTATTTGTATCTTCTGGCCCAATCCTAAAACCAGCCATTTCTCCAAGGAGGACTTTTTATAGGAAAATGGCATTAGAAACTAAGATCTGGGTACTAGATATGCTCATTGCTACTAAGTCATTGCTTCTAGGTCCTTTCAAGTTCACAGAGCAAGAAAATGACCCAGTGACCCTGGTTCTCAAAATCAAAACGATACATTCACTTGTACAAGTAGAAAAAAAAAAAAGAAATATATATATCTCATTTGTTTCATATTCATTTGACACTACAGAGGCAAAAGATAGGAAACAACTAAAGTGTCCACATAGGATCAAGTGACTAGACTATGCTACATCCACATAATGAAATACTACACAGATCTTTAAAGATCAAAATTTTTGTCTAGTTATGGAAAGAGCTCCAAAATAAAATATACATTTGTTTATATTTGCAAAAAGAAACAGGAAAGATAAATAGGATACTAAAAGAAATGTTTACCTATAAAAGGTGTGGGAAGAAAACAAAGAGGAAGAGAACAAAGAGGAAACGAGACTTTTCTGTATCCCCCTATATACTGATTTACTGATTTAAAAATATTTTTTAAAAATGAGGTTGAATTTTTTAAAATAACTTAAAATGCCTACCAAAATAGAAGAATCTGAAGAGTTCAAATACTAAGGAAAGGGGAAAAAATTCATTTCTGAAGAGTAAATACTATGAGACAAGGAAATCTGATTTAAGAGCTATTATGTACTGGAGCTGGGGTTGTGGCTCAGCGGTAAAGCGCTCGCCTAGTATGTGCAAGGTGCTGAGTTCGATCCTCTGTACCACATAAAAATAAATAAAATAAAGGTATTGTGTCCAACTACAACTAAAAAATAAAAATAAAAAAGGAACTATTATGTACCAACAGAGTATTTCAAGTCAAACTCAGTTGAATTTAATGTACTGAGATGCACTACAGTTGCTAAAATGAGCCTATTCATAGAACCTGTACCTAACTTAGTAACTATTTAAATGGAGAGTGTTATATGATCTCATATTTAGCAGGGAGTTTAAGGAACTGCAAAATCATTTCTAAAGGTATAATTAATAGATGTATTCTTGATTATAAAATGTGCTGATATTTATAATTAAATAGAAGGGTTTATCATTTCTGTATTTTGTAAATCTACTATTTATATTTCTGATTTCCCCCAACAAAATGGGGAAACTGATTTCTAACATATAGAAACATGTCCTTATTGAGAGATAAAAATGGCAAAGGGTTTGCAAATTAAACACATTTTTCCAAGTGTTTCTAAGAGATGTTAAAAACAATTTTCATCTCTCTGAGGTGAACCAAACTAGAAAAAAGAGGGGGAGAGGTGGTAAGCTCTTCATGGGGAAGCAACCCTTTGAGGCTATTTCTGAAATGTTAACATATCACAAAAGGACATCCATTCAACTTTCAGAAGCAGCTCATTTGCAATTATGCACAAAACTTTCCAAAATAGTTCATTATAGAAACATAATATTCTGCCTAAAAAATGTTCGATATGCAGCTCAATTCTATAGATTAAAAAACTCTTAAACTCCTTAACTGGGATATCTCTTTCTTTGACCTCATTGCCTACCACTACTACCTACACAGCAACCTTATTTCTTTACATGTACCACATGGAACTATTCATTAGATGGAAAATAACAAAAAATATTTTTAAAGAAATGTAAATCTTTTTTCATACCTCCCTTTTACAGCTTTTTAATTCTAGGAAGTGTTTCTCTACTCACAAAGCTTTAGCATTACTTCCTCTAAGAAACAGACCTAACATCTTAGGCAAAATGTCATTTTCTCCTTTCTTCATAACCACAAGTTCATCTTTGATGATAAGACAAACCGATAAAATCTCTAATACACTACCTAATCTTTTACTGAGATGCTCTAACTGGTATAATCTGGACAATGGTTAAGAACAAATCTATTCCAATTCCTGATGCAACTCTTTTATAGACACGCTGACGTATCTAAGGTTCAAGTTTTATAGTAGAGAGGTAGTTTTGAAGAAACAATGAGAGCTGAAAGAGCCAACTGCAATTTTCCTCCCATAACCAATTTTTTATCTTAATTCTACATTTTTTTGCATGCCACTTATAAAAGTAGAATTTAAAAACATATAAGAATATCAAACTGTTGGGGGAAAAAACCTGAGTGTATCACCATATCAGGTAATAATATATATTAAAAGCACCAATAATAAAAAACAACCTGAAAGGAGTATGTAAATAGGCAACTGAATTAAAAAATATTATTTTTAATAAAATTATACATAACTGTTTGCTCTGAAATGAAGAAAATATCATTCAATAATTTTTTACAAAAGAAGAAACTACAAAGATTCAAAGAATGTTAATAGTCTCCTTAGAAATTTGAAGTGAAAATACAAAGGTGGTGGAACCAATCAAAGAAATTCAAATACAAATTATGGCATTCTTTCTACAAACCAATTATCAAAACCAAGTATTTTAAATATTGCAATACTAAAAATAGATGTGGTATATTATTAGTGGTACTGGGACTAATGGCAATCCCAGAAAAAAGTTCATAGACTTTGATTTGAGAATGGCACTTCTGAGCATCTACTCTAAGGAAGTGAACATCAAAGCGGAGAGACAGGAAAGGAGGTGTCACATGCTCAAAATGTCACAGAATAATTTAAAATAGAAAAATATGAAAAATAATAATTTACATCAAACACTATAAAACAATTAAACCTTTTTGATGGACTGACAAAAAAAAAACCTAAAATGATAGCCATAAAAATTAATTGGGGGGGCTGGGGTTGTGGCTCAGCATGTGCAAGGCCCTGGGTTCGATCCTCAGCACTACATAAAAATAAACAAACAAAATAAGGGTATTGTGTTTAACTAAAAAAATAAAATATTTTTTAAAAATAATTGGTATTTTTTTTAAATTCTTACATTAAATCATAAAAATTATCTTAAACAAAAAGTACCTTTAAAAAACTATTTATTAAAAAAAAGTCAAGGAAATATCTGATGATAATGACTGCATCAGGGAATTTAGATTCTCTAATTTCTACATTGTCATATATTTTTAAAATAAATTTTAAAACATAATAATAGAGTCAGACAGAAAACAGTAAGACACTGAGAAGAAATAAACTAAAAGACTATGACAAAACCATTCACTAAAAGGATAAAAATAAATAAAACAAATGGAACAGAAGACTTTTGTACATAAACTTTAAAAGATTCTCCCCCACCCCCCAAAAAAACTGATAAAACTAGAAAATTCAAAGTAGAATTAAAAAGGGAAGGAAATATAAGATGTTAATATAGAATGAAGGAAAATTTAAATCACTTTGCCTTCACTTTAGTTTATATGAGTGGATCTTTCCTTAACACTATGCTAAAACCTAAGAACAGCTTTTCTAAAACTCTAGAACCCATTAAGAATCACATAGAACATTAGAAACCCAAACCCAGAGACTGATTGAGTTGTTCTGTACTTGAAATTACACAGACAGACACACTTAGAGACACACACACATAGACAGACAGACAGACACACACACACACACATACACATTTAAAATATTTAAATTTTTTTGTTATTGCTGTTGTTTTTTTAATCACACTTTTGAAATTCAGGGCAGGGCCACTCACTGACTTAGAAGAACAAAATATCATAAATGATAATATAAGATAATGAATAATAAACATCCAAGCAGATTTTTTTAGACAAAGAATAAAATGCAACATTAGTTTCTTCTTTTAAGTAAGTTTTATGACCAGTTATTCTACTTTAATTTTAAAAAACTTAAGGTACACATAAGAGTCATTAACAAAGAATGAATATTCTTTAGACTATTTAGATGTCAAACAATGGTAGAAGCACAGATCTAAACAAGGGAAATGGAACATGGGCAAATGGTTAAGAGAAAAATTTTACTGGCCCTAAGAAACAGCTTATCATCAATGTACTTACTGAAAAAGTAAGGCTTCTTTATTCTTAATGGCCATTAGTTAAGAAACAACAATGAGGGAGTCAGGGGTATAGCTCAGTGGTAGAGTACTTGTCTAGAATACATAAGGCCCTGTGTTCAATCCCCAGCACCCCTAAAAAATAAAGAAAAGAAACAATAATGAATACCCTAAATTATTTTGTCCTCACCCGCACCTCTTCCCCCAGTATACATGAAGGACACACCGTATATCCATTAGTAATACCAGTTCACTACACAAGTGATTTCTCAAATTGTGTGGGTGGAGAGGTATATTGGAAAATCCAGGAGGTATGAATAGTTTAAAAAGCCAAAGAGATGATTTTGATTCAACAGTCCCTGTGAATCACTAATTTAGACATTCATCAACCTGAAGGAATAGATTGGTTAAATAAATTTACTACCATTATCAATAATTCTTCTCATTATATAAAGAATAACAAAAATAATTGCTAACTGTGAGTGCTCACTAGGTGCAATACTTTGCAAATTGCTTTACATCCATTATTTCAAAATCCCAGAACACTATCAAATAGGTTTTCTGTTCTTTCCCAATCTGACCTTAAAGAGTTAACTATCTCATAATCCCATAATCATGTTACTGCTCAAGTAGTCTTTATGATATAAAAAATGAAAACATATTCTAGACTATATTAAATAGAAACTTGAGTTGTAGATTTTTTCCAAAAAAATGATACCTAACATAAATGTTTCAGTCATTTTATAGTTTCCTGGGGGGTGAAGGTGGAAATCAGAGAGAAAAAAAGTTTAAATAATAAGAATATATACTGAAAAGGGAAAGGTCAGCAAAAACATATGCTGACTAATTTATTACAAAATACAATGCTGACTCTACTCTTTCTGAAAAGATAAATGTAGGTAAATCATGATTTCAAAAATTTAACTATTATAAAAACTTTCCATGTATTATGACCATATAATAAGTTGAAGGATTTAAAAAAGCACTAAATCTCATAAACTATGAAAATTCACTTTTAAAAGTCATATTTCAAATACATTGTTATGATTTATATATTAGGTGTCTCCCAAAAGCTCATTTGTGAGACAATGCAAGAAAGTTTAGAGGCAAAACTGGGCTAGGACAGCCTTAACCTAATCAATGCATTAATCGCTAATAGGGGTTACCTGGGTAATAAGTAACTACAGGCAGTAAGGATATAACTGGAGGAGGTAGGTCACTGAGGGCAGGCCCTTGGGGTATATATTTGGTCCCTCTCTCTGCTTCCTGGTGTGATGTTCTGAGCTGCTTTCCTCTGCCACAATCTTCCACCATGATGTTCTGCCTCACCTTCAGCCTAGAACAAAGGAGTCAACCATATATGGACTAAGACCTCTGAAACCATGATCCCCCAAGTAAAATTTTCCTCCTCTAATTGTTCTTGTGAGGTCTTTTGGTCAAAGAAATTAAAAAGCTGTCTAAAACACTGTTACCAAGCCATAATCTCTGATTTCTAAAGTAAGTCTATTAATATACTACTAAAGCAAAAGTAAAATTTAAAACTCGCTTTTTAAAGTCTTTAATTTTAAAAGTAAACCATAAAATAGTTTTTAACTAACTATAGTAAGTCTATTGAAAAGCAAACTCCTAGTCAACTGTATACATAAACTATCAAGGTAGCAGAAATAACATTAAACGTACTACTCAATCCTCTGAGGACAATTCTGCACTTTACTTTAGTAAATGTATTTAAGTCTAGGACTGCAAAAATACCTGAATTTTATTAGAGATAAAATATTCTCCGTTAAATCAAATTTTACTATTGATATTTACCAATGCTTGACCTTTAAAAATTGACCTTTAAGGGGCTGAGGTTGTGGCTCAGTGGTAGAGTGTATGCCTAGCATGTGTGAGGCACTGGGTTTGATCCCCAGCATCACATAAAAATAAACAAACAAAACAAAGGTATTCTGTTCATCTACAACTAAAAATTTCAAAAAAGCATTTTCTTTACATATAATAAATAATGTAATGCTATATATATTTCAATCTGTCTAAAAGACAATAATCTTTGAAGGCTACGTCACTTTCCTATTTTCACTCACAAGTTAGTACAGACCACATGTAATTAACAAGTCTCAATAATGGCAAATTACTGTCCAAATTGGCCTAAAAACTGCTTCTAGATTACTCTGAACCAACTATCATTAACACTGTATAGCTCCAATATTCAAAACCTTTGTTGACTTTTTTATTTTCTACTGTATCAAAATTTACTTTTGAGTCGGGTGCAATGGTGCACACCTGTAATCCCAGTAATTCTGGAAGCGGGAGGTAGGAAGATTGTGAGTGCAAAGCCAGGCTCAGCAACTTAGTGAGGCTCTAATTAACTCAGTACCCTGTCTCTAAATAAAATATAAAAAAAGGGCTGGGGATGTGGCTCAGGGTTAAGCACCCCAGGCTCAATCCCTGGTACTAATGAACGAAAGAAATAAAAATTTACTTTTGACTGCTTCTAGGCCATGACTACTCTGACTCTAATTTACTAATCAATAATGAAGCAATCAATGTTGCTTCTCCTAATCCCAGTATTAAACAATATATAATATGGGGAGAGTTCAGGGAAAAAAAAGCAGTCCCTCTGGAGCACAATGTCAGTCAAAAGAGGGAGAGAGAGTCTTGAAAATGACATTTGACCTCAAAAATAAAAACTTCTCTCCAAGGAAATGTCACAGCATTGTAATTTCAACATATCAATCTTTTTGTCTTTGAATTACAGCACCTACCAGTGTCTAGTACACATTTCCATTCTCCTCTGATCTCTTTTTTTTAGTACTAAAAAACACACATATTAACTATAGAAGACTATCTCAATTTAGAATAATAAGAACTTCCATGTTGTTAACTGGTAATTTCTCACAAATTTATTAATTTTTATCAACTTTTGTATTACTGAACATTAACACATACTAAAAATAATGTCATCGATTAAAAATATAGCTGGATTAAATATATGACATGAGAAGACAAAGTTAATAACTAACCTAGAATAGGGGGAAGGATAATTATCTTTGGGTATTTTTCCCATATTTTACAAACATAAAAACAAAATTTAGAAAATTCTTGAAAGTATTTAAATTATCTGTAAAAAGAAACAAGAATGTGTTATTAAAATATAAACAAAGCAATTTTTATATTAAATTAATATTTATGGCAACCAAAAAAAGCAAGTTTCTTTTCACTCTTTCTCAGGTTAAAGAACCATCTTCAGGAAATAACATTTTCTGTTCTTTAAATGTGAGCACGAGATAAGATATATATATATATATTAACAGTAGTAATTTGCTATTTTTATGTCATAAGGATCAGTTTTCGATAGAAAAAGTCATGACAAGAAATGAATAATTTGGTCTCATTTCAATTTAATCGTATATAGTCATATATGAATGAAAACGTGTTCAAAATATATGCCTTACTTACAATAAGCAATACCAATACTAAAAGCCAATGGGTTCCTGTGCGTATAAAATTTATCTGCCTTTAGGAAAAATTTTCACCCACTAATGGAGCAACCTATATAGCATATGCATCTGGATTGGCACATCCTCAAAATACTGTAAGCTAATTTTAACACATGTAAAATCAAAACAAATAAGTAAACACATAAGTAAAATTAAAAAGAAAACAAAGTAGAAATACTTCCTTAACAATGCCACTTATTTTTTTGCTTTCCAACATTCATATTCATTTCATCTTATGCATAAAGAACTGATAAATTCATGATTTTAAATAAATATGCAAATATTTTAAATATCTTTTTAGCATCCAATTTGAATTCATTGAGTAATAAACATGTTCTATGTTATTCATTTTATATGGCTCCATTTTAAGTAGTAAAAGTAACTTAATTAAGTTTAAATCCAATTTTGATTAGAGTTTCCAATTTACCACTGTTAATAAAGAACAAACGTTAATACTGAACTAATTTTTCAGCATTCCATGCCAGGGGAAGCACTAAAGCATAATGGTCTGAATGCTAAAATGGAATCTCAGGATCACTGTAGTGGTAGGACCCTGGAGACAATTATTTAACCTATAGTCCTTATTTTACTCATCTGAAAACAGGTATAATACCTATATGATGGACTTTTTGTGAAGACTTAACAAAACAATATAGTACCTAGCAGAGGATGTCATTAATGTTAATTTCTTTCACAAAGTTTATGTTATGCACTGAATGTTTAAGTGACCCCCCAAATTTCTAAGCCAAGATTCTAATCTCCCAGAGAGTTCCAGATGTGAACCTCTAGGAGGTAATTAGATTTAGATTAGGTCCTTCAGGTGCGCATTCATAATGAGATTTGTGCCATTACAAGAGGAAGAGAAAAACAGCTCTCCCTCTCTATCATTCCTCCCCTTCACCTACAAGCACCAGAGGAAAGTCCAGGAGACCCATATTAGGAAGGCAGCCCTCTACAAAGCAGGAAGCAGGCCTTCACCAAAACTCTAAATTGGCACCCCCATATCAAACTTCTAGATTCCAAATCTGTGAGAAAATATGTTGTTTTTTAAGCCAACCCACTGTATGGTATCTTGTTATGGCAGCTTGAGTATACTAAGTTAGGTTATTTTAAAATGTATTTTTAAAAAGAGACTTTGGAAAGCAAGATAATTTTCATGTCATCCCAATATGCTATGGATCTACAAATCTACCTCCTCAAATACAGTATCCACTACCATAAGTTACTGCAGAAGACAATAACAACATTATTTGATTTACTGGTAGATGTCTATTGATTTTCCAAGTTGGCCAACAGGGAGAGAAAATAGGGTAGGAACAACAGAAAGCTACACTCAATACATATTTCTGGCCCTTGGCAATTCTTGTTTCCAGGTCAATATTTCGCAGACATCAAAAGTAAACACCAACTAACTATACTGTAAGCAAAATAATGACAAAGAATCCACTAATGACAATAAGAATTCTTGAAAGTCAGTCTAGGGCTGGGGCTGTAACTCGGTGGCAGAGAACTTGCATGCGCCAGGCACTGGGTTCAATCCTCAGCACCACATAAAAATAAGCAAATAAAATAAAGGCATTCTGTCCATCTACAATTACAAAAAAAAAAAAAAATTTTAAAGTCAGTCTAGGGGCTGAGGTTGTGGCTCAGAGGCAGAGCGCTCGCCTACCATGCGTGAGGCACTGGGTTCGATCCTCAGCACCACATAAAAATAAAAAAGATATTGTGTTCACCTATAACTAAAAAATAAATATATTTTTTTGAAGTCAGTCTAATCCCTTCTTCCTCTCCACTAGTTCAAAGAAAATGGCAACATTACAGGTTGAATGCTAGTGAACTGTACCAAGTTTTCTGGTGTAAGCAGTTTTTTACTTCATGAATGCTATCTAAAGCACATTTTAAATGCCATAAATTGTTGCTTATGTTCAGCATTTAAAATGCAAAATGCCACCATTATTTTATAAAATGGATTCTAAATAACTATTTCCTATTTAAAAGGTTAAGCTAAAATTGCTCACTTAAAATTCAAAAGAACCTAAAATTATTCTTCTTTTCCTTGTAGAAAAGGAGTGAAGGAGTGAGAATTTATGAAATAGATGATTAAAAAATAAATAAATAAATAAACCCAAGTTGGATTTAACATGTAACAGCTTTTTTTCCCAATGAAGCAACAATTTCATTAAGTAATTATCACAGTGAAAGTATAAAAGCTATATAGAAGAATGCCAGGACATGATGCTATAATTTTATAAAGACTAGGAAATAACAATAAATATTTAAAATATAACATCTTATAATATTCAGCATTAATAGACAATAACAAAATGGGCAAAATATAGTGTGCACAGATAACTTTTCCAATATTTTGAATAACTTCCTCAGCTGCCATTATAACTTCTACTGTTCACAATAAAATATTTGTGCTGTTTTTTCAGTTAGCACTACCTTCATCAATGAAGAGAATGAAGGCAGATATTATTACTGAAAAACACAAGCCTTGACAGAGCAAAGCCAATGATTTTATACTAGTTCTTGCCACCAAAATTCTAGGATGAAACCAGTATCTGAAAATTAAATGTACCAACAGACATACATAAAAATCTGCTTAGTCAATACAGCTACACTGTGCTACAAAGTAAAACAATTTATATTTTCTATATTTTATGAAACTATGACTTATGAGAAAGAGATCACGTATATAGAGGTATCACAGACATTGAATCAATTCTTCTAAGTTCATCTTTCCTTACTATGTATCTCTTTTCTTTTGACTTTCTGGTAAACAGAACACATATGACAGTCTACATTATTTTAAATAGCCAACACTGAAAGTTACTTTGTTTGGCCTTAACCAGGGATGAGAATAAATTATACACTTATAAAAGCTTATTTTAGTCATAGGCAAATTAAGATATTAACAATACTTTAATTTTACGTTTACTTTTTTCCTAATTATAAAAGTAATGGGAAAATTTATAAAAATACAGAGGAAAAAAAATGAATTGCCAATAACTTCTACCATCCAGAAACTTTCCTTGTCTTTTTGGTATATTTCCTTCCAGTGATGTAAATTTTGATTATCTAACCAAGCCCTAATAAACATGAAGTAAAAAAAGAAAAAAATTAATGGATCCTTATTATGGCCTTTCACTATATTATTTAAAAAACATATCATTCATGATTATGAATATAAGTAGTTAATTTCACAAATGTCTCTAAAACAGACCGAGTAGGGTGTGTAGGGAGTCCCACAATTCAGAGACAGGACCCTAAACTAAATCTCTTAATTTTTATAGTGTCAATACTTTAATGGAAGTAAGCAACAAGATCTGACTCTTCTTACAGTGATACCAACATTAATGTTCCTACATTAAACAGGCTTTACTTCAATAATCTTTCCATTCATATGTCAATAATATTTTTATTTTCATTATTAAATAATCAAGTAATGAATTATACTTGCCTAATAATTTTAAAGCAACTTAAATTCAAAGACTTATTTTTTTGAAGCACATCATTCAAACAGTGCTTCTGGCCTATAAGATGCTTTGCCAGGTAAAAGGATAACACCTATTATATTCCCAAATTCTCTCTCATGACGTTAAAAATTAAAAATAGAATATATCTTAAATATAGACACATTTCTTTTGTTGCAACCCATTTCTGATGCAAGCATGCAGATGCTAGAATTACAAAGACTGAAAAAAGACTTCATTAACAAAGCAATATCCCAACCTTAAGTCAACTCAACAGACTCAAAACAAAACAAATGATATTACTAATAGCACTTCTCTTTTCTGAAAATTTAATTTTCAGCCTTATTTCTAGCTTCAAAGGAGATTTTGGTTCAACTCAAGGGATCAGAAGTCTTAAAATCCCATTCATTTTCTTCTGTCCAATGTGTTAACAAAGTCGGTCTAAAACACAGTAACTCGTATTTATTACTTTCATCTTGTTACACTAACCCTTTTTTATAAAGAAATCCTTCAACAAAGACCCCCCCAAAAAAAATAAAATAAATAGATAAAGTTTGAGGAAAGAATTGTCCATCTTTAAGTCACGCATTTCCTGATAAGTGACAGAAGGTCCCGCTGACTACACTTTGCTGAACCTAGAAATGGCCAAGACTCAAAACAAAATGTGGTACTCCTGTGTCTAGAAAATTAATTTGGCTAAGAGGCAATAAAACATAATCAACGAGGTGTCTTCGGTGGACACATTAACATAAAAGAGAGGCGCCACGTATTTCAACTAAATGGGGTTTTTTTTGCCATTTTTACAGAAGAAAAGCTAATTGTTAATGGCCATGTGACATTCTAGGTCCCAGAAAGGAAAGGGTGGGAGGAAGAGAGGAGTTCAAGGCAGTTCAGGGTCAGAACAAGCTCAGGCATCCTGTCATTAGCAAACGTTCCCCAAGCTGAAGGCAAAATACTGCTTACCCAAAAAAGGAGTGGGTGAAAAGTGGGGGGAGGAGAGAGGGAAACCACAAGAGAGTCAATGTGGCAGTGTGGGGGTGATGGGAGGGAGAGAAACCTGGAGCTATCCAGCTGAGTTGGGGAGCAAAAGAATCCGGCACAAAAACGCCGAGAAAAACGACAGAGACGAGACAACACTCGGCACCCCTCCACTGGTTCTTTGGGTTGCCCGCATTCCCTCCACCTCCGCTCTTGACCAACACTCAGGGGTGTGACCCGTCAGCAGGAGGCTGCCCAGATCTTAGTCTCGGCCCGCTCCCCACGAGAGGGCTCCTCCTCCCCCTCTTCCGCGCTCCCACCCGCGCACAGCCTCGTCTCCAAGGAGCTGGAAGCGCCGCGGCCACCGCCTCCTCGCCCACCTCCTGCGGACCCGCGCCCCTTCCTTCCCCGCCCGGGGGCGGCGGGGCAGAGCCACCCGCGCTTCCAGCTCCACCCCCGCCGAGGGGACCTTTGTGTCTCAGGGGACTTTCCGCCTCTTCCCCTCCTCCGCCTCGCGGGGACACCGGCCTCCCCTGGAGACCGAAGCCGCAGCAAGCACCGGAGGCGGCGGCCAGAGGCGCCTCCCGGGAAGGAGCCGGACAGACACTCACCCACACCCACACCCTTCCCCACCCCCCGGAAATGCTCGGGCGACCCGGGGACCGTGCCCGACCCGACGGGTGACAGGCACGCGCGAGCCCCCTGCCCCGCGCCGCCGCCCTCAACTTCCCGGCCGGGCCAGAGCCCCCCTCGTCCCCGCCCGCCCCTCCTTCCCACGCACCCTCTAGGCCCTGGGGCAGCCGGGGGCAGCGCCGCCAACTCACCAGCAAGTGCGGGACCGCGTCCCGGGGCGAGGCGCGAAGGGAAAGCGGCTCCGCCGACGCCCGCGGCGACCGGATGCAGGTCCGGGTCCCAGCGATCGGCAGCCCCGAAGCGCCTCCGCGGCGCAGGCCTCCGCCGCCGCCGCCTTCCGGCTCTGGCAGAGAGAACGGAGCTCCGAGAGGGCCCGCAGCTGCTTCACGCGTCGCCAAGCCCCCCGGTCAACATGGCTCCCCGGCCGCCGAGCCGCGCGGCCGGCCCACTAATCCCCACCGAGAAGCCGCGGCGGGAGCGGAGCGAGCGGGAGGCGAGACGCCTGGCTGAGGCTGCCCGGCCGGGCGCGGGCTCCTTCTTCTCCTCGGCTGTGGGGCTGGACGGCGGGGAGCTGAAGAGAACGCGGGCGGCCGCTTTCGCTCGCTGCGTGTGCGTCGCTTTCTCACTCGGCGGCTGCGGATTGACGCCTCCGCCTGTTCCCCGGAGGAGAGCGAGCAAGCAAGAAAAAAGACTTTTATTGAAACGATCCAACCAGCGGCGGCGGCGGAGAAAGGCGACCGGCCGCGGGAGCTTCCCCCACCCCCGCCAGGGCTGCTCGCCGGGGGCAGCGCGACCCCTGCCGGCGGCAAGCGGTGGGGGCGGGGCGGGGCGGCGAGCCGTGGGCGGGGCCTGCGGGGCGGGGTACCCCAGAAACCCGCGCCCCGAGCCCAGGGCCTCATTTTTCCCCCCCTCGCTTCTGGAACAGCCAGGGGCGCGAGGAGACCCTTCGCGGGCGAGAAGGCCGGGCAGTGCCCGCCACAGCAACTGCGGAAGAAATTCTCCCAGTAATTCAGCTCCTTCATCTTTCCGCCATCCCCAAACAAAACCAAAAACTCTTTGCTTCAACTATCCAAGTAATTACTGTGCAAAGGATCAGTGCCACTGTTCTCTACTGGCTTTCTAGAGTTAATGTCACGGGACCCACACTGAAGCCTGTTGACCGCTGCAACTTTTCTCCTGCGTTGGGTGTGAGTGGGTACTGCGGCGACTGTCATTCACCTATCCATGCTGTTGAAGCATCTATTGACATGTTACAATGTTTTAATATATTATGTTCTTGGAAATATGCTAAGTCGCCAAAGGACTGAGGATCTAGCCGGGATGAAAGACAATCAACAATTGCAATGAAAGCCTGAGAGTTGAGAGAGGGGAAATACTAGGTGCTGTGAGAACTTAAGGACTACTGTTGCAGTTAGGTTTTGTTTTCCAGGGGGAGGCAGGCTGCAAGAGGTTGGCCCAGTTTCTGTAAATGTTTTTTACTTTCTTCTTTCCCAGAGGCTAGAAGCTAGTTTAGGAATGAACACCAGAGTGAAAGTGAAGACAAACTAAAGTAATACTGAGCCAGTTTTTTCCACAAATAAGGATACAAGCATAAAGTAAAAACAAACCCTTAGTGGGGGATAATGAGAATATCGAAAGAAGAGAATAGGGACCGGATGTAGACAACCTAAACAAGGAAAAAAAAAAAAAAAAAAACACTTAACCACATAAAAGGCCTGTGAAGTCAGATAGAATTTTTTTTTTTTCATTTTAACACCTGGAAGAACACAATATCATTTTTAATGCAATTTCAGATCACATATCTTAGGGACTTCTGACAGTTTTCTTCTTAGATTCCACCTGCTGACTTCTTTCACATATTTTACTGGGAAAAGTTGACTGTATCTAATATCCAACAATCATACATGTCAATCAGACTTCTCTGCTAAAAATTACCAGGACACAAAGTAGCCACAATTGTGTTCCACACATATTTAACACTTGTGCACCATATAAGAATGCAAATATGTATAACAAGATTTCCTTTAGAACAAGTATGCCTTTTTGTTTTTTTAATTAGTTAATTTATTTAGCTTTTTGTTTGTTCCCAGGATTGAACTCAGGGCCCTTAACCACTGAGCCACATCCCCAGGCCTTTTTTATAATTTATTTTGAGACAGGGTCTGCTAGATTGCTCAGGGCCTTGCCAAGTTGCTGAGGTTGGCTGTGAACCTGGGATCCTCCTGCCTCAGTTTCCAAGCCACGGCGATTACAGGTAAGCGCTGTTTTAAAAGGCACGGTTAATGATGCTTTTAAGGTTTGTACAGGTACAAGAACTTGATAATGTAGCAAAGAAGTAGCAGAGTTCTTTTTAAGTTAGGAAGAAAAAAATGATATGGATACAAGAGTTGCTTTTCCAAGTGATTTTACATGTTGCCATTCAAAAAATAACTATGCTTTGTGGGGCAGGGTTGGGAGGGGGTCTCTTAGTAAATATTCAAAATCACCACAGAGGAGAGTCTACAAAATCGCATCCTAAGTTTCAACATCAATAATTGCCCTTCATATCGTTCAATTGGAATGATTAGAAGTAAAAAGATGTTTCAAATGGCCTCATCCAAAGCTGCTAATCTCCTCTTCCTACAATGCACCATAATAAAGATTTGATTATTAGGACCTAGATGATTGTTTTATTGATCTATTTTTTCTTTTAACCAAAAAACAATTTTTTTTTTTACTAACAATATTATGTAACCAGGCACTATACTAGCTGTTGAAGACTTACAAGTGAAACTATAGATAAGGTATGGCCTTTAGGTATTCTAGTGGTAGAAACAAGCAGTAAGCATGTATATTAAGGAATTTATAAAATCATTTATAATTTTGAGAGGTGTTATGAAGAAAATGAAACAAATGGGGGGGAAGGGAGACAGTTTAGCAGGGATATTTTAGGTGTTAAGGTCAGGAAAGGCTAAAACCTTGGATTCTTTCTTTGTATTATTCAGCCAATTATTTGTTCAAGAAAAGGTCAAAGGACAATCAAAACACTGGATGAGGACATTTACAATTCATTTTAAATTTACTCATATTCAACATGTTAGTTGACCTCCCTAGGTTATATAATATAGGGGTTTTTTTAATAATTTAATATTATTAAATTATTAGAGTATTTCCTAAACTGTGGTTAACACATACTCCTTAGTACTTTAGGGGAGGAGAACCATTTAGGAAGAATTCCAAGTCTAGATCCATCTTGGAAATGCCATATACATCATCTCCCTTCTGGAAAGTCATAATGCTCTGAGAAGTTCTTAGATTAAAAATAATTTTCTTTTCAGTGGAACCAGTGTATCCCAAAATGTTTTTCCTGTTGAGTAACAGTATTGTAGGACATATGTTGAAAATACTAGAGAGAGAATTTGAAGGTCATTGAACTTTGGACAGATAGAGTAAATGGGGATGAATCCACAAAGTCTGTTGTGATTCACACTTTGAGTGTCACATTGCCTAGGAAACAAATGTGAAACATACTCAGATGAGATATGAAAAAGAAATGTGGGTTTTCAGTTCCTGTACCTGAGTGGTTCTCAAACTGTGGATCTTGAGCCAGTAACAGCAATTTCACCAGGGAATTCTTAGAAACGCTAATTCTCAGGTCCTACTCCAGGACAACTAAATCAGAAACTCTGAGAATGAGTGTAGCAACCTCTGTTTTACCAAGTCCTCCAGGATTCTCCTACACAATAAAGTTTGAGAATCTCTGCTCTATAGAACATCAACATAATTTTGTCTATTTACAAAACAATTTTCTACATGTCTGAATTTTGGGACCATCTTTAATCAAGCTAAGGGCAGCAATCAGCTCTTACTCCCTAGTATGACTTGAGCAAAATAATTTTACATTTGGTGAAAATGAAACTATAGGTGAGAAAAGACTATTGTCGATGGCTTCTGTTTAAACTAATTTGAAAACAAAACTTTATTTAAAAAAATATTTCCTACTATCTGAACACCTGCAAAACAGCTGTGTACCCTTGCATAATGACAAAAGAATAGATTACCCCTAAACGTTTAACTGTAGAGACTTTACCAACCCAAATTTACTTTACATCATTATCAGAACAGCTCCACAGACTTACAAGTTACAAATTTGGAGAGAGAAATTTCTTCCATGTTTACATGTAAATTTCCAAATTTGGAGCACTATCTAACTTTAGAGGATTAATAACACGAGAGACACTTGATCCAGGCCACAGAGCATTACATAAAGCTTTCAGGACAGTGATGTCATATACCTTTACGACGAAAATGAATCCAGGAACCAAACTCAGTGTAGGCAGTTAAAGAAGACATAATTTTCAAACATCTTGTTTGAAAACAAAATTGATCTCTGGTTGCTAACAAAATGCTAGGGGAGTGTTGGTCTTCAGACTTCCACTAAGTCTCCATATAAGGCTGCATTAAGCCTTAATGGAAGGATTAGGGTTTTGGTTGTTTGGGGGTTTTGGAGAGTCTTGTGTGTGTTTTTTTTTAATCCTTTCATTCTTGACTTCTTTCCTTCCTTCCCCCTTCCTTTCTTCCTTCCTTCCTGCCTGCCTTTCTGCTCTTAACTAGATTAACGTTATATCTACTCAGAAAAAAACAGAGGTGGGCTTGTAACAAAATAAACTATACTTAAAAGTTATTTTGAGCTTCTTAAAAAAATGAAGGTCCTCATGAAACCAGCTTTAAGACATAACAAATTCCTCCCTTTTTAAAAGAAAATGTTGTTGAGCCACATGTAGTGGTACACACCTATAATCCCAGAGATTCAGGAGGCTGAGGCAGGAGGATGACAGGTTTGAGCCCAGCCTGGACAATTTAGTGAGACCCTGTCTCAAAAAAAAAAAAAAATTAAAAGGGCTAAGGATGTAGGTCAGTGGTAGAGTGCCCCTAGGTTCAATCCTCAGTACTAGAGAACAAAAGAAAAAGAAAACATTGTTGAAAACTGAAAGCTAGGGCAATATAGGTTTTCCTGTTAGGTGTGTTAAGGAAGACATGGCAATTGGTCATTTTGGTGATCTTGTCTTCATTCTTTTAAAGAATGAAAGGGAGGGAGTATCAGTAGCCTATGGTTTGTCATCCCTAAATTTTTTTCAGTGGTTTGCTTTTAGGTCAGCTAATTAGACAGATTTGTAGTCTTTTAATCTTTCATTATTAATCAGAAGAACAAGTTTTTAGTAAACTAACTTTGCCTTGCCCAAGCCAATGTTGACACCTAGGAATATTTTAGAATTAATATGACTTATGATGAGGAGACAAGAGCAAATATTGGTCATTTAGACATTGAAATGGAAAAATAAAGAGAAAAAGGGGAAAGGAGAAAGAAAGTCAAGAAGAGAGTTAAGCCTTATACATATAATTTTATTTCAGTAGTAAGGAAGCTGCAAATATTAATAGTTTTATAGTTAATGTAATAGAAAGTACAGAAAAACATGAAGCTAAGTGGGTGAGAGTTCTAGCCCTGAAGCAATATTACACAGTAGGTGGACTTTGTGATCAATTGGATTGGATAGAAATTCTAGCTTTGCTACTGTGACATGTTGGTAGGTTACTTAACTAAGAGTTTCTCCATATATAAACTTGGTATAATAACATATCTTCCAGGTTGTAAGGATTAAGTGAAATAGTAAATGTAATGCACTGTATTGCAACTTTGTCTGGCGTAAGGGACATGATCAGCAAAACAAATAACACATACTGAAAGGGGATTTTGTTGTTTATATAACTTAAAAGCCCAGGGGTAATTCAGGCTTCAGTAACATCTCTGCCAAACAGCCCACATGATGTCATCAGAACCTGGCTTCTCTCCTTTTGGTTTGGCCTTTGATGGCCCTTGATCATCCACCCACTAGGTCAACATATGACTACAGTATTTGTGGCTCTGTACTTCCAGATATCAGTCCCAAAGAAAAGAGAAAGCAATTTCTCCAGTAACACAAATATTGGTTCTAATTAGCTCATAGTCCTTGCAATGGTTAGTTAAATATCCCCTAAAGCCTTTTGCGTTAAAGGCTTGGTTGTCAATCTGGTGTGGTACTGGGAGGTAGGAATCTTTAAGAGATGGAGCCTGAGAAGGAAGGTAGGTCATTGTAAGCATGCCCTTGAAGAGGATATTCCCTCTCTCTTTTTGCTTCCTAGCTTCCCTGAGGTTAACAGGCCTCCTTTGCTATGTGTTTCCCCCAATGATGTACGGGCCCAGAACAGGAGGACTAAATGAGTGTGGTCTAAAGCCTCTGAAACTGTGAGCCAAAATAAACCTTTCTTATTTTTAAATTTATTAGGTCAGGTATTTTGTCACAGCAATTTGAAAAACTGACTAAAATAATTCCTAATCCAAGAGAAGGAAGGTCCATTTGAAATTCCAAAGAAGGACTCTGATTGCCCCACCTAGGTCATGTGTTTACCTACTTCAGGAGGGTTGCACCAGACCAGGTGGAATGGGGAAGATGCAAATATCAAAAGGACAGGAGGGTGCTATTAACAGAGGTAAAAAGGAAGAAATGCAGAGCAGTCAAAAACTACAGTGTCCTCTACCCCTGGGTAGTTAAAGGGTACAATCAGAAATTGTAAATTAAAATAATTGTGATAAAGAGAACAGGACAAACTACAAAGATGGACCAGTGAAGGGGTAAATAGAAAACCAAGTAATTTGTGATACTACTAGTAATAAAAAGAATTGAATTACTGATATATGCAATGACATGGATGAATACCAAAATAATTATGCTAAGTGAAAGAAGTCAGACCAAAACCAGAATATATATGGTTGCAGTTTTGTAAAATTATAGGAAATGCAAACTACTCTGTAGTGACAAAGACCATTTATCAGTAGTTGCCTGGATCTGGGGGATGGAAGAATTACAAAGGAGCATGAGGATACTCATGAGGGTTGATAAGTGTCTATATTGTGATGGATTCATGGGTGTACACCCAACGTGAAACCTATCAAACTGAACACTGTAAACATGTTCAGTTTATTTTATGTAATCATACCTAAATATTGCTTTAAAAAGAGAGAGAAAGTGATCCAAATACTGTTCTATAAAATGCCATTTGAAACAATCATCAGACCTGACTGTATAAGCCTGAGTTTTCCAACAGTGTTGAAAATGCAGGTTTTCTCTAATTATATCTATATAGAAGCCATACTACTTAATCCATAGGTAATTTCTAGCCTTGGGATTAATGAAGAGGTTAATATGAGCTGAAAATAAAATTATGTTTTTATTGACCTATTTCTCTCCATGAGGCAGACGAGCGTACGCAGCAGTGGACAATTGTATGTGAGGCACACATGAACCCTACTTGACCCTGTGTAAGACATTGACCTGGTAAATCCAGGATATCCTATTAAAACAGATTACAGTATGCAATAAATGCCAGTTCCCTTCTCCCTTTACCTCCTCTATGTAGAAATAAAGTTCAAAATCTTGTTCATCTTATATATTTATGTAACAAATATTTTCGCTTTTTATACTTCTGAGCTGAAATGTAGAACACATGTGCAATTAATAGTGCTTTTCTTCTAGGCAAGAAGTTTGCAGTTGGTAGAACATCCTGTTTCTCTGGGCACCCTGTTCCCAAAGCTATTAGGTAGACCACAATTAAAATTGTTTTCTAGAATTCATAATAACTATCCTTAAATTCTAGTTTGATTAGAAAACATCAGAAGGGCTAAATATTTCAGTATTAACCTTTCATACACCTAGAATGAAAATAAATTTTACAAAGACTGCTTTTCTTGTTTATTTTTCTTTTTTAAAATATATTTTTAGGGGGGCTGGGGATGTGGCTCAAGGGGTAGCGTGCTCGCCTGGCATGCGTGCGGCCCGGGTTCGATCCTCAGCACCACATACCAACAAAGATGTTGTGTCCGCCGAGAACTAAAAAATAAATATTAAAAATTCTCTCTCTCTCTCTCCCTCCCCCCCATCTCACTTTAAAATATATATATATATATATATATATATATATATATATATTTTTTTTTTTTTTAGTTGTCGATGAACACCATACTTTATTCTATTTATTTATTTTTTCTGTGGTGCTGAGGATGGAACCCCGGGAGTGCCTCACATGTGCTAGGCAAGTACTTACCACTGAGCCACAACCCCAGCCTGTTTCTCTTGTTTAAAAGATAATTTCCTTATATTGACAAATTTTGATGATGTAGTCTGTTTTTTTTAAAAGGTATTATAGCTGGGCATGGTGGTGCACACGGTAATCCTAAGGTCTACTTGGGAGACTGAGTCAGGAGATCACAAGTTCAAGACCAGCCTGGTAACTTAATGAGACCCTGTCTCAAAATAAAAATTAAAAAGGGCTGGGGATGTAGCTCCGCTGAAAAGCACCACTGGGTTCAATCTCCAGTGCCAAAAGGAAGAAAGGAAGAAGACATTATATGTCTGGATCATTCACATTGTTATATAGAGATCTATTGTTATGGTCATTGGTGTCTCTCTGTGTATCAGACTTCATTCCTTTACTACTTTACTACTTTCTATCCCCTTCTAGGCATGAGGGAATAAAATATTCCAGGTTGTGTTTATTTTTCACAAATGTTCACAAAGATAGACAACAAAGTCTATAGAATTCAAAGTGAAATGAACCTTAGTTTGAATCTTGGCTCCACTATTTGCCTTAAAACCTTCAGGAAGAGTTAAATCTTTAGCTTCAGTTTCTTCATATGTAAAATGGGCATATCTAATAGAGCCTTTCATAAGGATTCAGCAAGTTACCAAATATAAAACTGCCTAACACAGTATTTGGCACCCAACAGGCAAAGAATAAATGTTACTATTCTTCCTTCCACGCTCGCACATCATGACTATAAAAGTCATGGAAAAATACTGTGATGGAAATGCATGTAGGAAGGCAGAGGCCTGAATTTATAATGCTCAAGAGAAATAATCTGTCTTCTATGGGGAGGCACTACAATATTTAGAAAAAAGAAATAGACAAAAAATAAACTCCCCCCCCCTCCGGATGAGTAGCAGCCCCAATTAGACAAGAAGATAGATGTTTATATTTTCACATATTATCCATCATAAGGGTAATATTAGGAGGGCCCATGATAGCTATTCTGAATAGAAAAAAAATATGTAGTTATTGTTCTGCAAAGATTTCCTATAAAGGGAACAGATCACATGAGCACAGTTTCTTATTTATCTGCTTTCTATACCTTGCATTTACAAATAGAACTATCCATCTCAATATATTCAATCAGAGATGCTCAAACAATTTTAGGACTGGGAAATAGAAGTTACTCAAATATCATATTATTTTCTAATTACCATTTCATTCAATTCTTTTTTTCTACCAATTTGTATTTTGTGCCTACCATGTATCAGACACTGTAAAGATTGAAAAAAAAATTCTGGCCTGCAGGACTTAATGTGTAACAGGGCAGAAGGTCTGGTTGGAGCTCAGAAAGAGCTAAATGCTTAAGATGAAAGTTTGAATATGCTGCTCAGAGAAAAGAGGTCTTCTGGCTGGGAGAAGTGGGGAGAGTAGGAAACCAAAGCAGGCTATACTGCTCACATAAAACGAAGTCAACAAGTACTTATTAGCAACTAATTAGGAATCAGGTGTTGAATGCTAGAGCAAACACAAGTACCTTAAATGGTGAACCCATGAACCCTGGCCTTCTGGCATGCACAATGTTTGACCAAATATCCTAGCACAGGGCTGGGGTTTGCAAGGTGGCAGCCTATTTTTATCCCTTTTATAGTTTTTTTAATGAATTTATTAAAATGTCAGTTATTTTTTTAACATTAACTCAGTGGTTAATAGTAATCCAGTTTTAGAAAACAGCAAATCTATTTGCTGTTTTTGATATAAGGCACAGGTGCCTCTCTTCATGTTAGTGGTTTGATAAACAGATAATAAAAAATAAAATAGAATAAGGCCATCTAGAATTTCTAGTCCTTTGCCAAAATGTTTAGGGGGAGTATGCCATTCTTCATGAATCTTGACTGCCTGGCAATATTTTGGAAACTAAAAAATTAAAATAGGCATTTGGTTACTCTGTATACCCTTATTTTTAAAAGTATTAGTAACATGATTGTAGAGACACATAACATTTGGGTCTGGTGTTTATGTACAATAAGATTAAGTATCCTACTAAACTTTTATTAGAAAAAGTATTTTATTTCACAATACAAACATACTATAAAACTTTATCTTACATCTTCAGAAATAAATTTAGTTTTATTTATGTTGTAAACTCATTAAATGTGACCTATTCTATTCCTCCTCCTAGAGTTGAGTTCCCAATTTCTTCTATCTAAAACAGCCTCACTAAGTTCAGCTTCTCAGTTTTTTGAGTTGTTCACCTGAGAAATCCTGTCTTTCCTTGTGTATCTGACTCATGTCTCTGCTGTTTTATGAACTGGATGGCTCAGATTTTTTCCACAGGTCACATACTTCCAACTCAGATTTAGGCAAGTCTGGATGGCTCACACGAGTGACACCAAGACAGAAAAATACAACACAATCAAACTGTACCATAATTGAGCCCACAGGGAGTGAGCTGTTTTATTTAAATTGGAATGAATTGGAATATCAGAAGCTTGAATACAGACTTTGAAAAGATGACAGAGGAAGAATGGAAGAAAAATTTTATTTGGTTTTTAACAATTTTCTATTTTTCTTATAGAATATCAAGTGTTGACTTAGTTTTTTTTCTACTCCCTTTGCCATTTTTTAAGTAAATGCTTTCAAAATTATACAATATTATGCAATGATGTTACAAAAGATATTTAAAAGAAGTAAAAGAAAATCATCCGTAATGCCACAACTCCAACACAATAACTTTTTATGATTTTGGAGTATTACTTTCTAGCTTTTATTTCAATTTTACACATACTTTAATAGTGTACAGGTAGATTTGTATCAGTGTTATCAACACCTATTGCTTTTGCCAGAGTCTTCATGAAGATACTATTTGTCAGCTGCCTGATATTCTGTAATCTGTGTTTCATGGACCCTCCTCGCCTCTCTGCAAAGTCTTCATCGAAGTATGCCTGGGAGTTGCTGGACGGAAGAGTGCCTCACTTGGTTGGGTTTCTATCCTGTCAACTACCATATAGTTCATTTAATTCCTATTCATCAATGAAGAATACCCCCATGTTTTCAGGCAAGCTGAGTACATTATTAGACAGCTTTCCATTGCTGTAACAAAATAATGAAGAGATAATAAACTTGTAAGAACAAAAATGTATTTTGACTCACGGTTTTGGAGGTTTCCTTCCATGAATGATTAACATTTTTGCTTTGGACCTGAAGCAACCTAGTACATCAAGGCAAGACAGGAAACCCATTTACCTCATGGCCAGGAATGAAAGGGAGAGAGGATGGGCTGCATCCCACCATCCTTTCCAAGGGCCTGCCCCCAGTAACCAGAAGACCTACTGGGCCTCACCTCCTAACAGTGTCATGGGATGGGGACCAAGACTGTAACATGTGGGCTTCTGGGAGGACATTCCAGACCCAGACCATAGTACTAAGTCTGCCCAGACTGCTGCTGTCTCTACTACCATTTCCCCTGAATATTCTGACTTCCTATGTAAGACTTCCACTTTAGTCTATTCTTTCTAATCATCTGTCTTGATTACACCTCTGCTGTTGCACACCAAGGGGTTCCTACTTACAGAGAGTCCATTTGTTCATATACCAATAACAGACTTAATTCAGATGGCCTTTACCTCACCTCCAAGATGGCAAACCAGAACTACGGACTTTGAGGCAAAATTCCAACTCTGTTTTGTTGTTTGGGTTAGCAACTGAAGAAAAATTATTCAACTCCAAACAATTTTTTTTGTTGTTTATAATAAATACAGTTAAGTAAATTCAGTGTGAAAACGTGACTTTTATATACTTGAAAAAGCTTTAAGTTAGTGTTCTTATTTTTGTTTCTTTTTGATGCAAAGCGTCCATTTTGGCATAAGGCCACAAGAACTTGCTAAATTCTCCTGTAAGGTATTATACACGGAGTTCAGGCAATGATGAAATGACACAGCAGGAAAAGCCAGGACTTGGTTTAGAGATTAGCAATACACTCAGTAAAGGCAAGTGTTGGTTATTGAAGATGCTTCAATCTGCAAGTGGGTTTGAAACTGGGACATTTGTCATCAAAGAGGAAAAATAAGCAGGATAGAGATGGAATGGATAGGTGGCAGATGGATTTTCGAAGCAGCTGACAATCAGCACAGGTCTAGACAGGTGGGTAGTTGAGATTGGTAAAATCTGATAGTCACAAGTTTGAAACAAAAGACTTCATTTTTACAGAAATTTTATGGTTGCGTAATTGTTTTCTGTTTGTTTTGGTTTGGTTTCACAGAACTTTCTTATATGACTATGGGATGACCATTGAGGAAATACAATGGCTACATGGTATAGTCGCCTTACATCAAAAGAACTCATTCGAATTCCAGTTCTAACGCTTAAAAGTTGTCTGATTTTAGGCAAATATTTCATGTTTCAGAGTCTCTGTTTATTCATCATTTATGTAGTCATATTAGATCAATGATTCATAATGATTTTGAAAAAAAATGTCATTCAGTTCTTTTGATCTGATGAGAGATAAGGATCATTGTCTCATAAAAATGCACCTAAACATCCCCCTCCCCAAATTTGGCACATGCTTTATTTTACTACATTAGAACTTGGTTTACTTTCTATAGGAGAAAAAAAAACTTAGAATATAAATTTCCCTCATTCTTATTTGCTCTCATAAATGAAGTAATTTGAAATGAACCCAAAATATTCAAATATGAAAAAAAACAAAATCAAAGTTCTTCCCGCAAAATGAATTTCAACATTGAGACTGCCATTATTTAGTTTGATGAGAAGAAATTATAATGGAATCTTACATGTTAATATGTTTGTCATTTGTGTTAGCCTACCAATTTTGGCTTTTAATTCTGATAGCAACACGTGAAGGAAAGCCCAGAAGAATACTATAGCAAACAGGCTAAATCTAGAAGTGTGGATTTCTCTAGGACTCCCTTTTATTTTTATTTTAATTTTATTTTAATTTTAATTTTTTTATTTTGAGACAGGGTCTTGCTAAGTTAGTGAGTGCCTCACTAAGTTGCTGCAGCTGCCCTTGAACTTGGGATCCTCCTGCCTCAGCTTCCTGAGTCACTGGAATTACAGGCGTGTACCACCATGCTTTCTAGAAACTGATACAGTTGCATCATTTCTTCTGTCTTCATGTCTACACATTTGGTCATTTCTGCAAACTCTGCATCGTTAATGCTGTACATATATTCATGAGAAAATGGTTAAAATGCCCATTCCTGATTTAAGGTCAAACTAGTTTAATTAACCTTTGAAGGCATTTTGCAGTGTTTGCAGGTGTCGGTAGATTTCTGTCTCATGAGAAATTGACATGTTTCATCACTCTTGAATGGAGCCAGGAAAATCTCTTCCAGCGTGGGAAAGGTTTATGCTATTTGTCTTTTCCCAACCTCATCTCCCACAATGGCAACTTAGCCAAAAGAGCTCATGTCTGTGTCTGCCCCTCTCTCTCTCTCTCTCTCTCTCTCTCTCTCTCTGTCAATTTCCAAAATGGCAACTTCAGAACTTCAGGATCTTATGCTGAAAAAAAGCTTTACTTTATTCATATGATCCAGTAAAACAAATCACAAATAACTTTTCCCTGTGAAATTATTGCAGGAGTGAATTCCTGTGAATAACTTCATATACCGCTTTCATTTCTTGACCAAAATCTCTTTAAATGCCATGAGTCAAAGTCTGGAGTCTGGAGAAATCGATGACTTCTGCCTCTTTAGGCAAACTCCTTTGGGACTACTGGCATGAATTTTATTGGCAGGAATTTTAATGCCCTATACAACTAAGTGTAGAAAGCTGTGACTCATAGTGACATACTGAGATTCTTTCTTCATCAAAGCAGAAAAACCAGATGCATTGCCAAACTCTGCATATATACCATAGTGTCAAAGTTTTGTTTGCAACTGGAGTTTTAACTTGAAGAAGAAACTCTTCACCCTTTCAAATAATTTGGGGCCTTTGGGATTCCCAAAAGGGGCTTACTAAAAGAAAATGGTTTTGAAATATTTTAACTCTGACTTTTTAATAATGCTGCTACATTATTTTTAGAGTAAAATGGATTACATATTAAAATGAAACGATGTTGGACAAAGTGAGACAAGCAGGAGTCAAAAAGATCAGGTCACCTGGATGTGAGAGCACAATACTTACGTTAGTTACATTTAACCGGGGGTGGGGGGGGGCTGTTTAACATGTATTATCCCATTTAATCTTTCTAATAACACTGAGAGACAGGTACTACTATTGCCATCATTTTACAAACAAGCAATTTAAACCTCAGTTACCCAATGTTGCACTATTAGTGGCTGAGCTGAGTTTAAACCAATGTCTCCTTTGCTCCAAAGCCCGTGCTCTTAACTATGATTAGTATAAAAGAATCAGAGGCACAGGTGAGAAAATAAGAATAAACAAAGAAGGCAGAATTCTTAGCAGAAAGGTAAACATGGGATCTTGGGGATAGAATGGAAATAATTTAAGGAGAAATGAATAAAATTATCTTTGGGGAAAGTACCATGTTTCAAACAAATCTGACTCCCTTTGATCTAAAGGTCTGTATTCACAAAGAATCTTGTAAGCTGTGGTTTAGTTTCTCTCTTGAATATTTACTAGGAATGGAATCCCCAAATTGCAATCCAAGTCCTTAAAATTTTGCATTATAAACTGTTAAATCTTTCTCATGTCAATACAGGCTTTGAGGAGTTTGACCAGTAGAGACCATTTTTCTGAGACCTGATTGCAGCCCTTCCTTTTCTGAATTGCTTGTGTTAGTCATCTCTGTATCCTCCCAGCCCAGCATAGTGTCTTGCCATTAGTGGGCATCCAGTAAATGCCTGTTGAATGATAAAATAACGAATGGGGTTCTGAAACATTTACCGAGTTGACTGTAAACATTCAGCAGACTTGAAACATCCAGCAATTTGCTAAAAGTGCACTATGGGAGCAATACTCGAACAGATCCGATCTACTTTTCCCCTCGCTCCCATCCCATCAACAACCCAGAGTTGGACAATGGACAGAACAGTCATCTTGCAGTTCCTGCACAGCAAACCTTTGTTTGGACAAGCACATGCCCGAATTGTGCAGCCCTTGGTGGTGCTGACTCATGCACGTCTTTCGGTTCCCTATGCCTCTTCAGTCTTTTTGCACCAGTCTCGTGCCTTCGTTTTCTTATCTTTGGAAAGCATATTTTTCCCACTGCTCTTGACTATGCTTGATGTCTTTCATTTCATTTCTGACCATTCTGATAATATGCTGCAGTCAATTTGTGCTTTCTCTACTAATCCCTTCCAAAATGAAAGAGAGAAGAGCTAAATTTTCTTATCAGTTGCCAACAACTCCTTCCCCTCTCTAATCCCCTAATGATATTATCTGGTAATCTTAGTGGCAGATAAACCAGACTACTATACTATGCTATATTCTGACTTCCTCCTGAATTGTATTTTAATAATCTGGCTTTTGTCACTTTCCAGTTATGTGTTGGCTCAGCAAGGTGATTCTGCAGGGTTTTGTTTGTTTTTGTTTTTGTTTTCCTGGGGCGGGGGTGGGGGGGGCACACCTGTTCTTCTTGAAATGAAAAGCTATTTCTCCTACTAAAGGAGTTAGAATACCCTGAGAGGATTTCTTTCTGTGGCTTTGTTTGCTCCTGAAACAGTTTCTCCTGCTGAGCTTTCTTGCCTCTAGCTTTGGTGCAGGGAAATAAATATTGCTGGAAAAAATGTTCAGTTCTCAATATATTAATATCCCTGTTTTCTAACTGGTATGAGTGTAAACTCCTGCCATAAGTGAAGAAAGATAGTCTTGAACACCATCCTAGAAATTAGCATTTGCCTTAGGAATATGCTCCAATAATTTCCTTCTCTCTACAAATCGTCTCTATAAAAATGTAAAACCAATCTTGACTGACAGAGAATGCAGAGTTATTTAAGTGTTAAACCATGTAAAATTGTTCCGATGAGCTCAACTTGAATGTCTGAGAGAGCCAGGAATCCATGATCAAATTCCCACTTGGGAGCCAATCTTATATTAAAACATGACATATATTATCTAAGGAATTTTACTGCAATGCAGCTGGGAACTCTCTCTTTGAAAATCACTGCAAAGGCTGGGCCACGATTTTAACTTGAAAATTTGAAGGATTCTTTACCCAATCTTATATTCTGATGAAACTTTTAAATAAAATTGCTTATATTCTAGATTGAATTATGCATTAAAATGACATTTAGAAGTATTCTATAATTTAAGTCCCATTCATCTCTATTCAATAATCAAAGGTTTAGAAGATTCATGATATATTTCATAATGACTACCAATTAGAATGTTGTGTGAGATAGGTCACTCACATCCACTGTGTATTGTTTTACATTTTAATTCAAATCATTTTATGTAAATATGCAAATGTACTTATAAGTAGAAATATATAGTTTTCTCCTCTTCTTCCTGAGTTATTTTAAATGACTATAACACCCCATATGATAAGACACTAAAATATAGTATTGTGAATCAGACTGCCTGGGTTCGACCCAAGCACTGGTACTTGCTATCTGTTTGACTTTATCCTAAGCCTTACTTTTTAAAAAAAAATTTATTTATTTTTTGTAGTTGTACACGATAACTTTATTTATTTATTTTTATGTGGTGTTGAGGATCGAACCCAGAGCCTTGCACGTGCAAGGCGAGCACTCTACCGCTGAGGCATAACTCCAACCCCTAGCCTTACTTTTTTTTTTTTTTGTAATCTGTAAAAGTCAGGATTGTTTTGCAGATTAAATGAGATAACTCATTTAAAGCACTTAGCACAGAGTTTAGCCAACCATGATTTATAAAGACAAAAGTCAGGCTCTAGGAAAAAGAAAAACACAAATATGCCAGTTGTGGTGGCTCACGCCTGAAATCCCAGCGAGAGGCTGGGACAGAAGGATTGGAGTTCAAAGCCAGTCTCAGCAACTAGATTCTACTAAGATTCTACTAAGAATAAGTACACCCAGTGGCTTGAGAGGTTGAGACAGGAGGATTGCAAGTTCAAAGCCAGCCTCAGTGAGGTGCTAAGCAACTCAGTGAGATCCTGTCTCTAAATAAAACACAAAAATAGGTCGGGTTGTGGTTCAGTGGTTGAGTGCCCCAGAATTCAATCCCTGGTATCCCCCTCCAAAAAAAAAAAAAAAAAAAAAAAAACCTAAACCAAAACAAACAAATACAAAAAAACCCCGCACACACAAATATTATAACCACATAGATGAACATGTGACTTTAGCAGTCCAAGTTAAATAGCTAAATTAAGTATGAGTTTTCTAAAACCTGTAACATAAGGTGAAACACAATCTATTATAAAAATGTTGGGTTCAGAAGGAAAGAAGCAAACCAATTCAGAAGTAAAATTTTTCCTAGTGTTGAATTTCAAAAGGAACTACGGAGGGTACGGTGGATAATGTGTTAAATAATGTTTTCAATACTATTTTACAGCAAATGCTGTAATGATTTTTATAGACTGATATAGCAACGTTTGGTTAAAACACAAACTATACAATTAAACCGTAGCTTAATTTTTTAAAAATTATATAATGAGACTATTATATAATGGTCCCAAGTTATAGTCTTATGGACTGCAAAAAATAGTTATTGAACATCTGCTTTGTGCAAGGTATGCCTAAGAAAACAGATGAATTAGTCTTAATTCTTGCCCTCGAGAACTTATTGATCAGCAAGGTGGGGTTAAAAAAAAAGTACTATGGTAAGGAACACTAGTATAAATTCCAAAGGAAGCCATAAAATGCTCTAAAATTTCAAAAGAAGTCTTTTTTCTCAAACAAGCTCAATCCCACTCATGGCTTCTGCACATACTTGCCCCTGTGCTTGGAATGTGCTTTTTGTCCTCTCCATGCATAACTTCCTCTCCCTTCAGTTTTCAGTTCCTACTTAACTTCCTGGTAGAGATCTTTCCTGACCACCTTTCATAGAGACTCCCCTCTGTAATTCTCTATCATGGTATCTGTTTCATCACAGCATTTGTTACAATTGCTATATGTCTGCCTGTGGTGTCTGCCGTGTTATCCTCAAAGTCTAGAACAGCACCCAACACACAGTAGGCATTTGATACATATTTGTTGAATGAATGGATGAATCAATAAATGATCATACTTGCTTGGGAGAATCAGGAAAAGTTTTATAAGAGGAAGGAATCCTTAAAAGCTGGGTAGGTTGCAGGTAGAGCTAGGGAAAAGAAAGATACCCCAAACAGAAGGAAAGGCATAAGCAAATGTTTGGAGCCCAATAAATGCAAAGAATTTTCTAGTTTTTTTTTTTTGTTGTTGTTGTTGTTGTTTGTTGTCCAGGGATTAAACTCAGGAGCCCTTGGCCATTGAGCCACATCCCCATCCCTAGTTTGTATTTTATTTAGAGACAGGGTCTCACTGAGTTGATTGGCACCTCGTCATTGCTGAGGTTGGCTTTGAACTCATGATCCTCCTGCCTCAGCCTCCTGAGCCGCCAGGATTAGAGGCGTGCACCACTGCCCTGTGCAAAGCATTTTCTGAAAGCAACAAATGCAGTGAATCTTTGAATGTGAGATGTACACTTCACCTTCATGTTCCCCGCTTCCATCTTGACATTTCCAAATTGCCATAATTGGTATGTGTCTTATAATCGCTATCTGAATGTACTATGGTTGTTTCATTTATGCCCCAAAATGTTCTTTAATTGATGGTGTTTCTTACAATCATGGTTGCATTTTAGAAATGGTAAAATAAGGTAATTCAGGTTTGTTTGGTTTGGTTTGGTACCAGGGATTGAACCCAGGGGTGCTTCACCCCTGAGTCACATCCTCGTCACATTTTATATTTTATTTAGAGACAGAATCTTGCTAAGTTGCTTAGAGCCTGGCAAAGTTACTGAAGCTGGCTTTTAACTTGCAGTCCTCCTGCCTTGGCCTCCCAAGCCACTGGATTACAGTGTGCACCACTATTCCTGGTGGTAATTCATTTTTATTAGAAAACAGAATATGTGTAGGGGAACTGAGTGCTGGTGCTGGAAAGTTTTGTTTGTAAAAGTTACTCTGTAGGCATACAATAAGGTCAGGTGATTTTGTACTATATCTACCATACTTAATTATTAACAGCAGTGGGAAGGAGTTTCTACTGAAATGGTAGGATATATTTTCTCCCAAAGTAATTGTGTTTCTGTAGAGAGATAGGTATCTTTTTTTCTCTTGTCACTTGCATTTTAAAATTTAACCTCAAGCAAAAATTTCTCTGTCCAAAGCCCAGAAGATAAATTCTCAGTGGACTTTGAGCTATTTGAGACAGATATTTTATCTCTAGCAACTAATAATACCAGATTTGTAGTGGAGGCTTATGGAACATTCAATTCCTTAGTAATTGTTATCATCAATGCTTATGGAACATTCAATTCCTTAGTAATTGTTGAATAAGTGACAAATGGCGTCTTACTATTATTTACAAGAAAAAAATTACTAGTGATAAGGGAGGTGCAGACAGTAGGAAGTAAGAATTTTAGAAGCCATATGGATTTAATCTAGGTAAAGGCCTTGGAGGAGGGGAGTGCTTAGTGACTAGAAGCAGGGAAGAGAAACAGGTTGGCAGAGGGGGGAATAGGGACACAGCACATTTAAGTCTTGTTAAACTTCAGATAAAAACCAGTGAACTATGTTTGGGAGTCAGAAAGAGAAAACCAGGGGAATGGAAAGCACATCCAGGACAGGGACAGGAGGAAGAGGTTAGGCATGGACCCAGAGATGCGTGAATCTATCATGACTCACTTTTACTGAAAGTCATTTACGACCCATAAAATCTGCATGGATGCTTATGTGTGACTATCGAAGTCACCCAGTATATAGACAGGGTCCCTCTCACACTCACTACCAGCAGTCTCTAGGACACTGAACTCAAGGGGACTCCTTCAGTTCCCTTGAAGCTGACCTTTCAGCTGAGGCTGACTCTGTCCTCCTCTCTACTTTTTTTGGTTGTTATTGTTAATGGTGATAAAATTTACATAACATCCAATTTGCCCTCTCAACTACCTGTGCGTGTACAATTCAGTGGCATTGAGGGCGTTCACCTTACTGTATACTACTGTCACCACCATTCACACATAGCACTTCTTTCACCCTGTAAAACTGAACCTCTGCACCCAGGAAGCAAGAACCACTCCACTCCCACAGGAAACTACGATTCCTCTTCCTGTCTATGAGTTTACTCACTCTACCTACTTCATATAAGTAGAATCGTATGATATTTGTCCTTTTGTGACTTATTTCACGTGGCATAATGTCCTCAGGCCTCAAGGTTCATCCATATTGTAACGTGTTAGAATTTCCCTTCCTTTTTTTTTTTTTTTTTTTTTTTTGGTACTGTTATGGGATCTAGGGCCTCACATATATTAGACAAGCACTCTAGCACTGAGTTAATCCTCCACCCTTTTTTAAAAATTTTACTTTGAGTTAAATTTTAAGTTGCCCAGGCTGACCTCAAAATTGCCATCCTCCTGTCTCAGCTTCCTGAGTAGCTGCTATTCCAGTCATGTGCCACCACACCTGACCATCCTTCTTTTTAAAGACTGAATAGCATGCCATTGTTTGCATCATGTCACATGTTGCTTACGATGTCTTTGTATTTTATTTTATTTTATTTTTTGAGACCCTCTCTTACTTTAGCTTCCACGATGCTACATTTTTCCTGGTATTCCTCTTCCCTTCCTTGCATCTTTCCCGTCAAGCTCACCCTCCACCTCTTGGCCATTCAACGTTAGTGTTCCCTAACACTAGCTCCCAGGACCCCTCCTCCTTGCACTCCTCTTTCCTTAGACAGTCCTGCTCATGGTGATGGCTTCTCTTCTTGCTTGCTTGCCAGTACTTCCACGTATGCAGCATCGTGGGGAACGGCACACATGGGGCCGTGAGGAAGGAAGAGGGGCATCTGCCTCATCAGTCAGCTCAAAAGAGTCAGTACTGACGAACAAAGAGGTGACAGATGTCTCCGCCAGATTGCTCTCACATCTGGACCAGGAGCTTAAGTATGATTTGAAAGGGCATGAAGCCAAAATAATGCTTGAGGAAGCTGACTCGTGCTGTGACTTCACGGAAAGGAATGGAGCAAGACTAAGCTGCTGGAAGACAGGCTGTGTGGTAGCAGTGGTGACTTTGATAATAGGAATGAATTTGCCAGAAAAAATATATTCATAAGGAAAAATAGACACAATTATATTCTTTGCCTACAGTGGCAATGAACAATCTTCTTTGGGGCCATGCTTGAGGTCAAGAGTACTTCTCCTGAAGATTAGACAAAAAGACCCAATTAGACCATTGATATGTTTTCCTACCAATTCTTCCTTTCCCTTTAAAAATTTTTTTTTTAGTTGTCAATAGACCTTTCTAAAAAATTTTATTTATATGTGATGTTGAGAATTGAACCCAGTGCCTCACACATGCTAGGCAAGTGCTCTACCACTGAGGTACACCCTCAAACCCCCTCCTTTCCCTTTTTACTTCATTCTCTAGAGCTGAAATCTGAACAGTGTGGTCCTCAATTGTCTGTTCTTTCTTCCACTGTTTTTCTTTGATGTTGGTATTTTTTGGTTAACAACCTCACAGTCTGCTTCCCCCACTTCAAAAACAGCTTTGACATATTCTTTCATAATTATCATTGACAGACTTCCTAAGCTTAAAAAAACAAAAGAACACATGTTTTCTTTTGGACTGAACCATAAAAATACAAATGATTAGTGTTACAAGTCAACCTGAATAAGAAAACTAACAAACCTTGAATATTGATAATGGTTCAATTAGGATAGTGGGCATGTTGTTGATAAGGCATAAATCCTTGTCCTATAAACATAGTAAAATAAATGTAGAAAAACCAATGTAGTTAAGTTGCTTGTTTTCACTTTATTCCTTCTCTGGTGACAGTATTCTATGTTTGTTTTGGGGCACTATTGGAGGCAATCTGGCTGCCTCATTAACCAAAGTGTTGTGTCAGCAGCCCAAGGAGGTAGACACATGACCAAGCTAGACCAATCAAATGCTTGCTCCCAGGAATTTGAATCTTGAGTAGAGGAACAAAAAAGACTAATGAAGATCACATGCTTCTTGCTATCTGGATCCTCAAGCCCACCCCAGTCCTTAACTTTTCTTTGCCTAGTAATTGAGCTGGATTTTCCATCCTATGAGCTACCAGCATGTGGAATAAAATGTTCCCTTGCTTCCTACCTTCCTTTACTTCCAATCACCATTTTTTTTTCTTGAATGCTTACAAGGGTTAGGCACTTGTTTTGAAGTCTTGTGTGGATGATGACATTATTCAATCTTTATAATAATCCCTCCATTATTATTCCTATTTGACAGATGAAGATGAACCTTAGAAAAATTAGGAAACTTTTCAAGGGTTATGCAGCTAGGAAGACATAGAACTGACATTCAGATTCACACAGTTTGACCTGATCTTTAACATTTAATCTCTGGGAATAATTCTTTAGGAAAACTCCTTAAGTGGGCCTTTGGGGAATTAAGTGGTAGGGAGGAGAGCTGGAGGACAGTTGGGAGAAATTGAGTAAAAAGGGGAATTGTTCTCCATAGAATTCTGGGAGATGATCTCTGACATTTAGAGAAAGCAGACTTGGAGATCCTGGGATTCAAGATCTCTTTAGAAACAGCAATGAGTATTGCAGACTCTGGAGTCAAAAAGACTTGGATTTGAATCATAGCTCCCTAACTTACCAGCTGTATGGTAGTGGGTGTAAGGATCTTTTGAATATAAAGTGAAATAATGCATATAAAATGCTTGGCAAAGGATCTGGCAACATATTAAGCGCTCAATAATTGGTCATGACTCTAAGTGTGATATAGAAATTTTAGTCATTTTCTATTGTAAATTCACTTTTCTTGTTATTTGCAAATACTTAGAAAAAGTCCATTATATGTGAAAGCCTTGTGTTTATGGTACTTTTTTCCCCTAATCCCTGAATTATATATTCTCAATTGGGATACTTGTTCCAGTGTATAGATTAAAACTATACATTTTAAAACTATACATTTTTTACATTTGTTTTTTAGGTATACATGATAGTAGAGAATATTTTGACCTATATGGTTATAATATATTCTAATTAAGATCCCATTCCTGAGGTTGTACATGATGTAGAGTTTCACTGGTGGTGTATTCACATACAAACATAGGAAAGTTATGTCCAATTCATTCTATTCTCTTTCCTATTCCCATACCTTCTCCCTTCCCTTTGTCTAATCCAATGAACTTTTATTCTCTCCAACCTCTTATTGTGAGTTAGCATCTGCATATCAAAGAGAACATTTGGCCTTTGGTTTTTTGCATTTGGCTTATTTCACTTAACATGATAGTCTCCATTTCCATCCATTTAGCAGCAAATGTCATAATCTCATTCTTCTTCATGGCTGAGTAATATTCCAGCATGTGTATGTACCGCATTTTCTTTATCCATTCATCTGTCCAAGGGCACCTAGGTTGGTTCCATAGCTTAGCTATTGTGAATTGAGCTGCTACAAACATTGGTATGGTTGCATCACTGTATTAATGGTACTTTAAGGAATGGTGGAGACAAGGTTATATCCTTTTTTGGGGGGAAAAAAAGCAGTGTTGGAGAAGATAGCAAATGCAGGAGGCAAGATGGTGAAAGACAGTCAGGAACTGAATTTAGTATGGAGTTTAAGAGCAAGAGGTGACAGACTTAGTAAATTCAAGTTTTCTTTTTAGGAAAGAAAAATGATGTGCAGTAGAAGCTTTGTTTATTTTATTAAATATTAAAGACAAGAGGAGTCCTTGGAAATATCTGGGGCACAGGTATATTTATAAAGAAGGCCAACAGTACAAAGCAAAAGATACCTAATGAGTGATACAGACAAAAAGTGCAAATGGGCCCCCAAAGCAAGAGAAACCACAGTGGACTGCAGTGGTCATTCAGGAAAGGGCTCACATAATACATGAGACCAGAACTTAGCTTTGAAGAATGTTTAAGCGTCAGTTAAGGGAAAACAGAACATTCTAGATAGAATGATAAAAGCAAAGTCACGGAATTGACAACATAAAAAAGAAAAATACCAACTGGGTTATTGAAATGGTCAAAGTGTGGGCTGGGGATGTGGCTCAAGCGGTAGCACGCTCGCCTGGCATGCGTGCGGCCCGGGTTCGATCCTCAGCACCACATACCAACAAAGATGTTGTGTCTTCCGAGAACTAAAAAATAAATATTAAAAAATTCTCTCTCTCTCTCTCTCTCTCTCTCTCTCTCTCTCTCTCTCTCTCTCTCTTTCCCCTCTCTCACTCTCTCTTAAAAAAAAAAAAAAGAAAAGAAATGGTCAAAGTGTGAAATAATAATGCTAGGAGCCAGGAAGCTGGTTCTGTTTGGGGAATTTTTCAAAATTTAGTGCTGTAATTATAAAGACAGAGTCAGCTAAAATTCTTGTTTTAAAAAATAATTATAACAAATAGTGATTCAAAGAATTGTCATTACCCCAATTTGAAAATTTACTAAAATTAAAATAAAGGCATTTCTAATAAACATTTAGTGAATAAATTTAATTACCATAAATATCACCATAAAGTCATAAGACTATACAAACAATAGGTGACTAACAACCTGTTAATCTAGACATAATTTATGAGAATGATAATTATTTAATAATTAAAATGATTACTTAAAATGATTCATGTATTTAGTCAATGGATATGGTTATATATCTAGTCACCTGTCAGTACTATTTCTTCTAAAATCTTAAGGCACAATGTAAAAAGTAAGATTTTTAAAAACCCAACATGTATATGACTAAAGGGTTATTGAAAATTATCGTATATAAGGTATTCTAAGAACTATGTTGTCTTAGTCAGCTTTCTCGCTGCTGTGACTAAAAGACCTGACAAGAGTAACATAGAGGAGGAAAAGTTTATTTTGAGGCTATGGTCTCAGTCCATAGATGGCTGGCTCCATGCCACGGAGCTCAAGAACATCATGGTGAAAGCGTGTAGTAGAGGAAAGCAGCTGGGGACATGGCACCAGGAAGCAGAGAGTGAGAGAGAGCTCTCTTCACTACAAAATATAAACCCCAAAGGCAGGCCCCCAAAGACCCACCTCCTCTAGCCACACCCACCTGCTTTCAGTTATCACTCAGCTAATCCCTATCAGGGTATTAATTAACTGATTAGGTTAAGGTTAACCCAATCATTTCACCTCTAAAGCTTCTTACATTGTCTCACACATGAGTTTTTGGGGGACACTTTGCATCTAAACCATAACATGTGTGAAACAAAAAGTTATAACATAGAACTGTCCTTACAGTATAGTGTAGAGATGTCTATCAGTGTCAAGAATGGCAGCTATTAAGAATACAAACAACAGTAAGTGTTGGCGAAGATGTGAGGAAAAAATGCATACTCGTACGTGCTGGTGGGATGTTTGCTGGTGGCACTGCAAATTGATGCAGCCAATATAGACAGCAGTATGGAGATTCCTTAGAAATCTGGGAATGGAACCACCATTTGACCCAGCTGCCCCTCTCCTTGGACTATGCCCAAAACACTTAGAAACAGCATACTTCAGGACACAGCCACATCAGTGTTTATTGCAGCACAATTCACAATAGCTAAACTGTGGAACCAACCTAGATGCCCTTCAGTAGATGAATGAATAAAGAAAATGTGGTATATATACAATGGAATATTACTCAGCAATAAAAGAGAATAAAATCATGGCATTTTCAGATAAATGGATGGAGTTGGAGAATATCATGCTAAGTGAAATCAGCCAATCCCCAAAAAACAAATGCCGAATGGTTTATCTGATATAAGGAGGCTGATTCATAATGGGGTTGAGAGGGGGAGCGTGGAAGGAATAAACTAAATCTAGAAAGGGCAAAGGGGAGGGAGGTAAAGAGAGGAGGCATGTGGGTAAAAAAGATGGTGGAATGAGATAAACATCATCACCCTAAGTGCATGTATGAAGACACGAATGGTGTGAATATACTTTGTATACAACCAGAGATATGAAAAAAATTGCTCTATATTGTAATATGAATTGTAATGCATTCTGCTGTCATATATAACAAATTAGAATAAAAAAAAAATTTAAAAAGAAGACGAGAGAAGCTGGACCTTCAAAATGTAAAACCATCAAAGGTTTCAAAGTGCAGAAGTGCTGAGACTGGCGATTTATGTAGCTACCATGTCTAGGGTGGGTCAGATGATGGAAAGACTTGAGATAGAAGGTCAATTAGGAAAGATTGTAAGCACAAGGCCACAAGGATCAGGGCCAAAATGTGGTATATGATAAAAAAAAAAGTGTGGATTTCAGAAATGTCTGGTCTGACACTGAATCTTTATACAGGCAGTACTGCCCTGTCACACATAGCTAGAAGCATGAGGAGGCCTCCAAAGCTCAACAAGTATACTCCCAGCAACTTAAAGTTCCCAACCTGTTTCTCACACTGCATTCTGACATTCTGATGTTTCCTGGCCCCTTCTACTTAGTGTTCCATCCACCCTTTGGACTTCACCTGCTACTACTGCCCTGTTTACTGATTTGGTTTCTACTGTGGATAGAATTTTTTTTTTTTTTTCTACCAGCTACAAGAAACAACAGCAGCAGCAGCAGCAACAACAACAAAAACCTAACAAACAATGGCCTAAGACTGTAAGAATATCAGTTTCACTCAACCAGAAGCCTGCCTCCAAGCTTGGTTGGGTCATGCAACATTACAGAGAAGGCAGATTCCACTCTCTTCCTCAGTGAGTCAGCAGTTTCTCCCCTTGCAAATATCAGATAGCTGTCACCTTCTCAAGGAAAACCCGTCAGGCAAAGGCATGCAAGTTGGAATCAGGGAACACAAAAGGATTTTCTCCTCCTTTTCTTTCATCAGAGAATAAAATCTTCCCAACAGATCCTAAACCAACTTCTTACTGGGCAGTTTCCCCTTACATGGACCGCATGCCTGATTCTTTACCAGTTGCTGGCAAAGGAGAATGGGTTTGCTTCCACCATGAGACCAGCGCACTGGTTTCATTAAAGAGGTTCTTGGCGTAAAAGTTAGCTAGTGAGATCGAATAAACACACAGACTCAGTTACCTTTTTCTATGACCAGGTCCCAGATGGCTCCCCCTCTGGCTCCCACCTCGAACCACCCGGTAGGTCAGCAAGGATTACTCAAGGCTAGCAGGAGAGAGAGAGAGAGAGCACGCCAGGGAGTGGCCTTTTATTGGGAAACAAGAAATTCAGGGGAGAATTCCATCCAATGAAGGTTTGAGGGGGGCAGCACTCCAAGGTCAGGGTCAGTGATTGGCCCCAGGGTCAGTGGTCAAGTCACACCCCCACACGGACAGGCTCTCGCACCAGGAGAGGGTCAGGAAAGCTCCGACACAGTTTAGCCAGAGCGCCTCACACCCAAACTGGGAGTTGCCCAGTCACGTGTGAGAATGGCTCCCCACAGTTTGCCAAGATGGGTTTAGATCCACCATCACTCATCCCATGTGCTTGGTATGTGCTCCTGAACAGAGCTGGGGATTGCTCAGCTAGCAAGTAGGGGAAAGACAATTGAGTTAGCAGTTTCAGAGTATTTGCTATGGACTCCCAGTGCAGCACCTTGTCCCACCCCACATGATCACCTCTCCACCAGTTCTTGGAACCCCAACCTCAGTGCATCCATCTCCTGCCTTCCCTCCTACTTCATTGGGAAATTCTTGGTATGATTTATCCTGCATCACTGTAAAGACGGTCATTACAAAAGAACAATTGGGCTGGATGTATAGCTCAGTGAGAGTGCTTTGCCCAGCATGCCGAAAACCCTGGGTTTGATCCCAGGACCATAAAACACAGAACCGAAGAACAATTGACTGGACGTAGCTATTGCCGAGATCACAGGGCAAGATTGAACGATGCTGTAGGATATTAGTGAGGTCATTTGAACCCCTGTTGCTAGTTTTCCCTTATATGTAAAGACCTGAGAATTCAGTTCTTGTTTTTATCCCTGGAGTCTGTCAAGTGTTGGATTTTAAGGGGGTGGATAATATAAACATCAAAGATTAGGCAAGAACAGTTTGAGGAGGAGCTGAAAGAAGAATAGAGAATGCCAAAGTCTCTGCAGATGACAGAGCCTTTGTAAGCCTCTCTCATTATCATCTCTTTTCTGTGGTTCATTTCACATTAAAATTTCCCTCAGCGTTTTGGCATGGATAAACCTTGGCAAGGTCTCTTTGAAAAAATAATTATCATGTATCTTTTCTTGTTAAAGCCAAGCAGATTTTTTTTTTTAAATGCGTACAGCTCTGGAGTATTCATTAGTAAAATCTGCTGGGCGTTTAGAAACTGAGTATCATTAGATTTCTGTAATGTAGCTAATCTCACTCACTGACCTCTCTTCACATCTACACTTTCATTGTTCTTTATTCCAATAGTTCTAATTACCATAAATATAAAAGCGATAGACATTTCCTTATTCTCAAAGAAGTTTCTGCTTTGTTCCACCCCTATGCTGTGCTGCTTTGTCCTTACAAACATACTCATTAGCCTTCATACCCTGGGATTTATTTTTCATTTGTTGAGAGGAACAAGAGGGATTGTGACTAAAAGGGACCAACTCCCTCTGACCTGATGGGCATCTCCCTCTGTTTTCCCTAAAATAAGTTATTTATATATCATCCCATTCATATTTATGCCAGGTTTTTCATGTATGTTGTATAAAATTTATAGGAAAATGTGAGCTCAGTGGAGAACCCGAAGGAAAAACAGCTTTTAATTAAAGGGTGACCTCATCTCTCATTCTGCCCATCTTTCATACCCTTGCTTGTGTATGCGTGCGCGCGCGCACACACACACACACACACACACACACACACACACACACACAATATGCCCTCCCTGTTGGATCAGTCATTACTCATAGAAAAAAGATCTTGGACATCCATAGTTTTTACTTATTATTTTCTTTTGCATATTAAGGGCAATCTCTGCTGCTCTGTTTGGTCCATCTTATCCTTCAGGGCCTTGAACCTTTGGGTACCAACGTCAGCCTTCATTAAGTGTGTCAAGCTCTTAGGGCATCAGCTGGCTCCTTGTCTGCCTGATTTTCTCCCTTCTCCCCACTGTCTTTCTTTTCTTGCCAGACTGTGAACTTGTTGAGTGTGAGGACCAGACTTTGCAACTTGAAATGATATAAATTGCAGTATTTCAAGCAAAGATAGTGAGAGTTGTGTTAATGCCCTCATTTAATTTTCTTTGAAACATGGTGCATAGGATTGTAAAAATAGAGGCTCCAATGACTGTTCCCTTGGTGAAGATTTCTACAAAAACAAGTAGTTCACTGAAAAGGAAAAACAAATCACTCTCAAACATCAGATATTACATTTAATGTCACTCAATAAGAGAAGCACAACTTAAATATATGCTGAGATACCATTTTCACTAGCCAAACAGGCAAAAAGCAAAAATTTTGTTAACGTACTGTGATGTTGAGGAAACGTAATAACAGTGTTCTGCAGACCTTTATATTCTCTAACCCAGCAATATAATTTCTAGAAATTTATCCTATGTAGGTTTGAGGTTGTAGCTTGGTGGTAGAATACTTGCTTATCCTAGCATAAGGCCCTGGGTTCAATCCCTAGCACTGCAAAAATATAAATATAAAGTAAATAAAAAATTTTAAAATCCTATAGATACATTATTCATTCTCTATTATTTGCAATAAAAATGGAGTGAAACAACCTAAAGTTTCATCAATAATGAAATGAGTAAATAAGTTAGGACACACCTCCACATTGGAACACTATGAGCCAAAAATGTTGTAAAACTTTTTAATGTGCCAATATGAAATAATTTCCAAGCTGTATTAATGGGAGGGGGGATGTAGGAAGCCTGGGGTGCCAGGGGCACATGTGTGGGAGGGCAGTTTTCACTATTTTTCCCTTTTGTGCTTTTACTGTTTAGAACCACATGAAACAAAACAAAATGCAAAAAAGAGCATTTGTAATTGTAGAACACTCTGCCTTTTTCCTAATACTAAGCACAGCATTTGGCATTTGCTAGGCATTCAGATTACCTGGTAAATAGAGGCTGAGTTTACATAGCCATCCCAGGGAACTAAGAATTATAAATAGACAAAGGGAGAAAGGAAGGAGAGCAAATACAAGGAGGTATGTTGCATTGCTGGCCCTAACTTCACAACAAAACACAGCCCACCATTTGGAAAACAGCATATTTGAGAATAGTCCAGGGATAGGATTGAAGAACAATGGATCTGTTGGATATTCTCAGTCTCTCATTTCTCCTTGGTTAAAGTCTACTGCTTTGAGTTCTACTCCAGGCAACTTTGGTGAGAGTGGAGCCTCCAGGAGCAATTCCAGCCCGTGCATAGGACTGGGAGTGCAACTCAATAGTAGAACACATAGTTAGCATGTAAGAGGTCCTGGGTTCCATCCACAGCCCTGGGGGGAAAAATACAGGCAACATACATCTACTGAGTATTACCTGGACCTTCCTTGTCAGGTAATACTGCACACGGGAGCTCATCTTTCTGCACAGCCACAATGGCAAAGACACATCAAGGGGCTAAGGATAGGCAGACATTGCTGAGCAATCTCATATGGTACATAAATGGGTTCAATATAGTAGGTGCTCAGACTTTTAATTTGTTGTTGTTTTAATATATTTTTTTAAAAAAATTTACAGCAGTAAGTTCACAGGAAAATTGAGCAGACTGTTCAGAGATTTCCCACATACTTCCTCCCCTGCACAAAATCCCACCATTAACATCCTGCATCAGAGTGGTACATTGCTTATAGCCAATGAACCTATATCATTATCACCCAATCTCAAAATGGGTTTTGTTGGCTTTTGTTTGATAGGTTGGTTGATTGGTTGGTTGAAACAGTCAAGATATTTTCTATAAGATTACAAATCTGAGCCTGTAAGAACCTATCCTATTTAAATCCCCCAAACCAATGATTATCTTATTATAGTGCTAACTCATTCCACTCCATTTAAGTTTATACATGGTTGTGTTTTTTCCTGTTTAATACATTGTGCTTTCATTAAATTGATATAAAATATGTATTACTGAATTGAAGACACTATTCTGGATGATGTGCAGGCATACACAGAATATATAATATGTAATCTTCCTCTTGAATTTACTACAAAAACATGCAAACTTAAATAGGAACACAAGAATTAAGAATCAGTATTGCACAACAAAACAGCATGAGATATGTTCCATCAGTCAAGTGATTAGTGGTTCAGTGAGAGGTAGAGACAATAAATACCATTTATTGTTTGTGCAATTTCTTTGTAGTTGAGGAAGACTTGATAGAGAAGCAGCAACTTGAACTGGATTAGAATTATGAACACAACTTGGAGAGAAAAATAGAAATGCTGAGTACATTGAAGATAATACCTGGCTTAAGACCAAGCTCTTTAAGCTTGGGATTCCATGTGTAGAGAGAATGGGGTAGTGTAAGACACATCTGTAATGGAGGTAAGGCCTATGTTGTGCAAAACTTTCAAATTATTTGTAAAGAAACTAGAATTTTCTTCTTTAATCAAGGGAAAGTCATTAAAATTTTTGAGTAGAGCTTCTTAATGCCCTGATAAGTCTATTTGGGAAAGAGAATCTAATAAAACGTCTCCAACACACTCCTAACCCTCAACTAAATCAAAAGTCATTTTCCCCCACGGAAATGTCTATGATAAGCCAACCAAAGTCTGAAGGAGCTAATTTCCCTGGAAACAGATTCAGTATATTTCTGGAACTTTATAGATCATCAGGGGGCTATTTATAAGACAAATTTTTAACTTTTGGTTCTTCATATCTTATACAGTGTTAGAGGTCTGGGTCATTAAGGGATTCTTAAGACGCTGGCTTTAAATTTTGAACCTAGATTTGGTTAGTAGAAAACTGTAGCTCGATAGCCACTGAATGGAGGCATTTATCAGCTGCATCTTGGAATCAAACCCCAGTACCATAACATCACATCCTCTTTTTTCTGCTATCAGTCAGATGCAACAGGAAACTGACGAAGGTGCTAGGCAGTTTCCTTTCTGCTCTGACCTGCCTGGTTTCCTCTGCAGCTTGCTCCAAGCTTATTGTAAAGGAAAATCATGAAATGCCAGTTGGTTTCCTCCAGTTGGATCAAGCCGTGGACAAGGAAGGAAAAACAAATTTCTAAGATTAGTCAATTTCCCTTTGCAGCTTAAAGTTGGTCCAGGGCCTCAGCTTACCCTTCTCTTTACCAAGTTTCTCCCTTACAACTCAGCTTTACATCACAGGCAAGATAAAGACTTTTGGCAATTTGAGCAACACATATTATGTAATTCTTACAGGAAATATTGGGTTGATTCATGGGAAAACTACCCTTATAGCATAGCTTACTTGATAAGCTTTTAATTCTCCTTTGACCTCCATCAAATTCATTAGTTCAATAGGGAAAAATATCCTACTGATAATTCTAATTGTTATACTAGGCAGCCGAGTTACTTTGCTCCTGACTCAGTATGATGAGTGAGGAACTGTTTCCATGGAGAACACTTACGCAAAGTTAATAAGGGAATCTAATTAGTTTAGGGAAAAGAAGCTTGGACTATTTCAAAGAGCAAGAAGTTATGTTTGGTGTTCTAACAGGTAGTCTGCATTTTGCTGAGTTTCAGAGAGGTTCCATGGCTACTGAAAAATATTAGTAGAGTCTTGCTGGCTTACTTTGTAGAAGTGATTCAACTTGAAAATGGGAGCTGCCACTTAAATCAAATCTTCCCAGTGTAAACTTAACAATGTGGTATAACAATACTGTATTGGAATCCACACTGAATGAGAGCATATTCATTTAGCAGATGGACCATTCTTCCTCATCACATTCTATTTCCTGTTTTTTTTTAACTTACTTGTTTTTAATTTCCCTTTGAAATTTTCCCTAATTTCAGTACTTTGTACTTATTATTAAAATAATACTCTCATCGATTTCCCTTTCATACCTTTGTATAATTTTTAATGTTGATATTGCAGAAACCCCTCCAGCTAAGTGATAATTGTGGTTGTGGAAATTGATAATGTGATAAAAACAAGAACACAAATGTATGCAGCTTTGGAATATGCACAGTGGATAAATAGATTGTGAAAATTAATAAGGTAAGAATTCAAGGTTTCACTTTAAAAGCATTTGGAGCAGCCACTGTAATAGGCATCTGACAAGTAACAGATTTGTGGGGGCTGCAGAATTCTCCTTTTTTTTTTTTTTTCCTAGGGCCTAATTATCTATTACTTAGCAGACTTATACTGTGGAGCTCTTAAAACAACTTGATGGCTCAACCAGCAGAAACATTACTAAACTAACAAACAAAAAGAACTTGTATATGAATAAAGGGGCCTAATAATCCTTATCAGGGGACTCTATAGACTTTAACATAAGAACAACACACCTCTTGTTCTTAAAGATAAATTGCAGGAGATGAATACGTCCAAATCATTAAAAATTTTATTTACAAATTATTATACCCAATCAGTCAACTGGTTTCTATTATTATTACTCACAGGCACCATTATGTCCCATTTTAATAAGGGGCTCTGGGTGATTTTGCCTCAGTAGCATTTGGGACACATATAGGCCATGTGATTAATTTAATGTTGTAAAATTTCAGCTGATCTTATATATTCAGTCAATTGAATGTATTTTACATTTTCAGAGTAACCTGTGGATATTTTAGGATACTGCAATAGGCCTACAAAAATTGTGATTGTATCTTAGATCTGCTCTGTCCCCCTCCCTCTGTCCTGTTCACCCTTCACGGGTATTGACTTTTCTGCAGGGTGCTCCTGCAGAAACCTGCATATTATTAACTGCCTCTGTGTCTGCCTGCCAGTGAACTTAGTCTATCACATGGACAAGCACCAGGGATAACTGAGATATGAGTCAGAGAAAAGGGTTAAACAATGGTGGGTCATGTCAGAGAGGGAGTGGCTAGAGGGAGAGCAAGAAGTAGAGAAGAGAAGCTAGTATAGCACAATAAATGAGTGAATATCTCAGGTCCTAGTTTGAATATCAACTTACAGTAAGTGCAGGGTAAGTTTCTTAAACTCTCTATGCCTCAGTTTTCTCCTATGTAAAATGGGACCAATGATAAGAGTACTTAGACTTGTGCAAGTTAAATGAGTTTTTTAAAAAAAGTGCTTTGAATAGAGCCTGGCATGTGGTAAGCACCCATTGTGTTGTTATACTTGACTCATCACATATGTGAAGAATTATTACATACTTAGAGGGGGGATATGACCTATTAGGAGTGGCTCCCAGAGCATTACTAGGAACAGTGGGTGAGAACCACAGCATATTTCATTTTGACTCAAAGATATGATCTATTCAGAAAGGGTGGGCTTCATAACAGTGGAGCTTGGAACTCTCCTTAGTCAGATGTTTGGGGTGGAGGTAGGCTAGGCTGGAAACTGGGAAGGTGAATGAACCCTCCAGCTCCATTCAGCAGCCTCCCCTCTCATTATCAAAGCTGCCCCTCTTTCCTCATCTGATCAGCTCTGGGCTTGAAGGAAGGAGGAAGGAGAAGTCAGAGCTGTAGCCCTTTCGGTAATTTAAACAGACTTTTTCCAAACAGAGGTAGAATTTTCCTGGAATCCAATTAGCCATCTCCTTACTTCCCTGTCTTTTCCCTGCCTCCCCCCAAACCCAGATAAAGACAGTCAGTGGATGTGTGGGCTCCTGTTGCTTAAAATTATGAATCAAATTCAATTTTTTCTTTCTTTCTCTGTTATTTATCTTCTGCTTTGGGGAATTTTCTCCCTAACTTGTATCTTATTATTATTATTTTTACTAACATGCATTAATTGTACATATTAATGGGGTTTAGTATAATATTTCAAAACAGGCATATATTGTGCACTGATCAAATCCAGCATCCTTCGTCTATCCTCATTCTCTGCCCCCTCTCAACCTCCAGTAATCATTATTATATATTCAAGTCAATTATTTTAACTTCTATATATGAGAGAGAACACATGGTAGGAAGTACTTGTCTTTGGAGCTGACATATTTCATTCAACTTAATGTCTTTCAGTCCATCCATTTTGGTGCAAATGGCATGATTTTAGTCTTCATTATAGATGAACAATATTCCAACACCAACACCCGTGTATATGTGTGTTTGTGTGTGTGTGTGTGTGTTATCCATTCACTCATTGATGGGTACCTAGGTTGATGATATAGCTTAGCTATTGAAAATAGTGCTTTCCCCAATAAATATGATCTTGCAGGAATCTCTTTAACATGCTGATTTCATTTCCTTTGGATATATATCCAGAAGTGGATATATACCTGGATCCTTTGATAGATCTATTTTTAGTTTTTTTTTTTCTGAGCAATCTTAATATTGTTCTCCATTGGAAGACCACTAATATTATTGTTTAAAAATCCATACTACCTAAAGCAATTTACAGATTCAATGAAATCCCCATCAAAATATCAATGACATTCTTCACAGAACTAAAAGGAGGAAAAGGAGGATAAATGAAAGAAATTCTAAAATTCACATGGAAGCACAAAAGACCCCCTGAGACCAAAGCAATTGTGAACAAAAAGAACAAATCTAGAGACATCACAATACCTGATTTGAAGATGTACTACAGAGCCATAGTAACCCAAACAGCACAGTACTGGCATAATATAAACATATAGAACAATGGAACATAATAGGAATCTCAGAAAAAAACCCACACATCGATAGCCAACTATTCTCAACAAAGGCACCAAAAATATACATAGGACAGCCTCTTCAATAAACAGTGCTAGGAAAATTGGAATTCCATATGCAGAAGATTGAAACATGGCCCTTGTCTTTCACCCTGTATTTAAAAAATCAACTCAAAATGAATCACTGAGCTAAATTGGTTAAAGACCTGAAACCATGAAATAACTAGAAGAAAACATGGTGAAAACACTTCAAGACATTGGCATAGGCAAAGACATTTTTGATATGACCTCCCCAACTTTCAGAAGAGAGACGTGACCTTGGAGTTAAAAGGCTTATGATTTTGTTTTAGCACCACCAAAACGTATCCACACAATTACAGAGAAATGGGGGGGGGGGGGCTGGAGATGTGGCTCAAGCGGTAGCACGCTCACCTGGCATGCGTGCGGCCCGGGTTCGATCCTCAGCACCACATACAATCAAAGATGTTGTGTCAGCCAAAAGCTAAAAAATAAAATATTAAAAAATATTCTCTCTCTCTCTCTCTCCCTCTCTCTCTCACACTCTCTCTTTAAAAAAATAATAAATATGTTAAAAAAAAAACAGAGAAATGGGGGAATCTCTTTGGAGCTAAGCTTCCTTTTTGGCAAACGGTAATTTTGGCATATGTGGTGATGAATGGGATTGAGATAGGTGATCTTCAAGATTTCCTCAAATTTGAACTTTCCATTTAGGTTGAGATCACCAAATCCACAAGCAGGCAGAACATTTTTGTTATTATTTCACTGCTCAGGTCCCCTGTCCCAGCTTTCCTCCTGAAAGTATGTGATTTTCAAAAGACTTTTACATTACCCACTGGCATGTATGTGACCAGGATCTCATTCCTTTGGGTTTTAATAGATTGCTTTTAAATTATAGCTTAATTTGTTAAAGTAATCTTCAGGTAAAGGTCTTATTCTAAGGGGCAAATTTTACTGGTATTATGGGGAAAGGATTTAAGCCAAAAAGTGACATAAAATGTTAGCAACACTACAGAATGAGATGTTTGAGGACAAATGAACTCTTCATTGACTTTTAATTGCACCATATCATCAACCATTTAGTTTACCTATTCATGGGATTAGGCCTTGAAAGGAAATCTTGTTAGTGATGTGAAATGATCAAGTGTAAAATTCAAGAATTTAGACTTCAGATTCAGACAACTCTTTAAACAGATTCCAGTTTAGCACTTTCTACCTATGCGATCACCAGCTATTTCTCAGGTTTTAAATTTATAATACAGGATTGCTGTGAAAATTATCTTAAATAAATGAATGTATACAACATGTGTAAGCCCATGTCAAGAGTTCAATAAATGGAATTATTATTCTCACCATTGACATGACTCCCCAGCTGTCAGGCCATGCAGCTGGCCTACTGGTCCCTGCTGAGAAGTGGTGGCGGAGCAGCAGAATGGCAGCCAGGGTGGGTTGGCGCAGAGGGCAAGCATTTCAGGTGTGGTGGGCCTAGGGTGGAAGCAGCACCGAGCTGAGCCAAAGCACTCAGACCAGTCATCCTTCAGCTGCCAGGTTGGGTACCTTACTGAAGCCTGCTGCATAATCCCACTCCAAGGATCGCGGCAGCTCCATCCCATGATTTCAACCTCCTGCTTCCTGATTGGCAATGAAAAAATGGAAATGGGGCAGACTTGAATGGAAGTGAGGACTTGAGAGTTGACCAATAGCCGTTAGTATATTTCCAAACTCTAATTAGCATAAGTTTAAACCAATAGCATTGGTACTTCTTTCAAACTCTGATTAGCATAAGTTTGGACCAATGTAATGATCCAAGTGCCATGGACACCCCTAGACTAGCACAGTTGGATGGAGAAAGTCTGCTCTTGGATCTTCTGTTGAAATGCAAGAATTGTGTTCCTGTTGCTATTCTTCAATAAATCCTATTCTCACTCATCCTGGTCTCTGGATTTTAGTCTCTAAATTCATGATACGAGAAACCTGAAAGCAGAAAAATTGACCATGAACTGCTGGTCTGTTTCAAAACTCTTGTTTTTACCATTATTAGAAAAGTTGAAATGACTGATTTGTTGATTTCCCCCTTTATCTCAAATTCAAATGTCTTCCACATGTAAAAAATAATGTAGCCAGCCCTTGTTTCATTTACATTAATTTGGAGGGTTAATATTCTTCAGTGTAACTCAGATTATACTCAGGAACTATTTGGTGAATGGGAGAATATGAATAAATTGTGGTCAATCCACAGCAGCTACTTGGCTAAGGCTACTTCTCATGCCTTCTCCTCCCATTGAAGTTTGACAGAATATTCTCCTTGGCTTTTTTTTACACAAAGTCATGTCCCAGAAACAGCTTGTCTCACCTCTTGTCATTCAAGAGTGACTCAGATACTGAAAAGTAACGCTTTATTTCAGTGGCTGTGGTTTATCAGAGGGACTGCACGGGTGACAGATCAGCCTTGAAAGCACTTGACAGATTAAACTGAGTGGCTCTTAATTGGTTTGGTTTTGACCATCCTGCCTGATAAGATAATCAGTAATGTAGCTGGTTAATCAATGTTGAATCAGAAAAGGCCTTCCTCTAAGGATACTGTTATCATGAACTAGATTATGAATCATAGTCATATGTTTTGTATTTTTATGTAAGTATGTATGAATTCATAAACTAGGTATTATTTTGTATTTTAAATAAATGGTACAATTTTATACATATCATTCTGCAATATAATCTTGATGGACTTCTCTTGTGTGATTGTCCAGGTATTGCTGCCTGGAGTCCATTTTGTGAATACATTGTTTTGACTGTTAAGATGGCATTTGGCTAAAGATGCCCCCAACACAACCAAAATAACAGAGTCTTGAACAAAATAGGAAAATTTCCTTCCTCTTCTGTATAAACCCAAAGGTAGTTTCCCAGGGATGATGTGGAGCATCCCAGCTTCAAGGACCCAGCCTCCTCCATCCTGTTGCTCTACCATGCATGGCCCTTTATGTACCAAGTCACTTTGGAGTTCAGGGCAGCTGCTCCACTCTAGTGAGCACATTTCCACAACCACAGTACAAAGGAGAAAGGGAAGAAGCTTCGTTCTTCCATTTTGCTTAAATCCATTGGCTAAAACTTAATCATATTATCACAGCTATAAAGTAGAGTGGGAGAAGGAATCTTTATTCAATGTGACCACACACCTAAAATTTGGTTGTTCTATTACTAAGAAGGGGAAGATGAAGTTTAAGGAACATGTGCAAGTTTCTACCACGCTGAACGTATAGGTGATTCCACATTTCTACTATTATAAACAGTGCTGTGACAACCATTCATGTGCATGTCTTCTTGTGCTCATGTAGGACAGCTTTTCTAGGGATTGGTAATTCATGCTTTCAACTTTACCAGTAGCACTAGGTGCTCTCCAAAATGGTTGATCAATTAGATTTTCTTCTTTCTTTTCTTTTCTTCCTCCCCCTACCTTGTTTTTTTCTTAAAAAAAAAATGATAGGATTGTGGGGTGGTAACCTTGGCAAAGATGGTTTTGGTAGAGTGATGGGAATGGAAGCAGAATGCCTGGGCTGAAAGAGTGGGAGCTGGTGACATCGAGCTAGTGATATCAACTAGTCTTTCACTAAATTCAGCCATAGAGGGAAGTGAGAGAGAAACCATGAGCATTGTTAGAACATTTGTGTTGTGATTGGAGATTCCTGAGCTATTGGGAATAAGACAGTGAAGAAGAGACCAAAGAAAGAGACAAAAAGGTCATAAATTTCTGGAGCAAATTCCTATGGGATTTAACATTTGGGGTGGGGGTGGGCATTTCCAGGTAATGATGAGGTGGTGGTCAAGGTATGAGAGTGGCTAGCTAATATTGAAGGGAAAGGTAAAGCTTGGATATTCCACAGTCCAGGATGCTTTGAAGCTTCATGGAGCCAATTAGAATTGTTTATTCAATAAATGTTTTTAAGCACCTTCTAGGTGTCAGGTATTGTTCTTGAGCTGAAGTTACACTTGAAGTAGAACAGAGAAGCACCATCCTTTCTAAGGAGAGCTGACAGACAGCAAATAGGTAAACAAATGACATAATTTTTGTATCAAAATTTTCATTTATAGCTACGAAGAAAATAAAACAGGTAAAGGTGTTGTTTTAGCTAGGAGTGGGAGAAGTGTAAGTAGGAGGTTGCTCTGGTGCTTCTGAGAAGCAGGAACTGCTGGAGAGCTCAGTAGCAAGAGGCCAGCAGCAGGCCACTGCGGGTGGGGCTGGATGGGGGATTTGCAAATTCCAAGAAAATGCTTCTGCTGAGGGATATCTGGATGTCCTGGAGGCCTGTTAGAGCTGGAGAAGGAATATGGATTTTCCAGCCTTGTTACTTTTTTTTAATTGGAAACAATCAAGGAGAGAAGATAGAGGTATTAATTAGCAAGAATTATTGCTTTTTATCCTGAATTTAGGATTTACAAGCAATGGACTGTTTTTGAATTTAATCCTGCTAAATAGAGATTATCGAGCATCAATACCTATTTTTTTCCCTCTTAATGGAATGGATGACAAAAATTTATCAGCTTCTTAAAATGCATACACATCTCCATTTGTTCACGGACAGGAAAATCATCTTTATTTATTTAGAATGTGAAAGTTCTCTCTTGACAAGTTATGAAATATGTCCTAGTTCTTCCTCTTTTTCTTCATACCCCCTTTTCTTTTTTTTTTAACTCTTGGAATATTACAGTTTCTAGAATGTATTTGTACCCCCGAAAGCAAAATCACTATCAGGAAAAACAAGACAAAACAAAAAAGAAAAACTTTTACTTTTCAACATTCATTAGCCTTAATTCATTAGCCTTAATGTGGAACTTTTATTGGAAGCCTTTATTGGACCCAGGGAGCGATGTGGATTATTTCACCAGGCACTGGCCTCCAGGTCTTGCTTTCAGCAGGTAAATCAATTGAGATGAAAATGTAATCTATTTGAAGGGGTAAGAGTTGATGCTATGTGGAGGGGGGGGTTAAAAAGAAGCATGGTTTACTGAAGCACCAGTAAACCACAGTGGGGAGAAAACTGGGAAAGTAACGTAGAAAGCCATGCCTGATTCAGCCATCAATTATTAAAGGTTTCCTTTAAAATTGAAATAGTTATTTTTTCAAAAGTATGAATCCAGAGCATTTAGATAGATTCTACACTAAAAATCATTTCTAGACATACAATAACACAACTCTGCTGATGTCCCCTTTCTGTTTTCAAAGCAACTAAGTAAAGAGGCAATGAGACAGAATAAAGAGAACACTGGGTTTGTTAGAACACTGTGTGGTGATCTGGCCTTATTGCTAATTACATTAATTAGCTGTGAGAGGTGGGTAAATCTCTTGATCTCTTTGGAATTCCTTTTCTTATTTGCAAAATGTTGGAATTAGCCTCAGTTACAGCTGCCTTTTTCTGACAAAATAATATGATCTGAGGTTTCCTACTGCAAAGGAATGAGGTATTGTGAAACTGGAGTGGCCTGTAATGGACCTACAGGGTATGTTTAGGGGCCATGTAGAAATTTCCATGACATCTTTCCTGCCATCCAGCTTTCTAGACTGATAAAGCATTGAGAAGTACTGTGTGACTGTGCATATGAGTGAGGGTTGGCTAATAGGTTGTGACTGACTGCATGATATAAGCAATCATTTAGACAGAATCCTCTTCAATTCAGCAGAACCCTCAGGGTTTTTTTTTTTTTTTTTTTTTTTTGAGGGGGGAACAGTTTAATAAGCTTCTGGTTCATATCAGTTAACCCAGCTCATGGCTCCTTCCTCTCCACAATCCCACAGAAATGACAGAAGTAATGAAGAAGCGATGAGCCCCAAGCAGCTCTGGAAAGCCAGGAAAAGAGCTGTCTATCATGAGGGCTTTAGATGGTGTCAAGAATATGACACCATCTGTGTTCTGGTAATTTGGTCTTCCAGCTTTAGTGTAAGCTACTTACCTCCTCTGTGCCTCAATTTCCATATCTGGAAAATGGAGATAATAGAAACCACCTCATAGTGTCGCTGTGAAGATTAATACAAGTCAAGACCTTTGAATGGGGCTTTCAGCTCGTACTTATTGTTTTCACAGGTGGCATTATAGGTGCAATTATAAGATTAATATTATAAGATTAATATTAAAGCAGATAGGTTAAGGCATGGATGATAACACACACAGGGATTAAAAAAATCTACAATCCTATTTGGGTGAAAGATAATAGCTCTGATGACCTCTGATAAAGAAACCTAAGATCTTAGGCAATAGAAGCAGAGGCAGGCAGCCAGTAGGATAATTAATTACTGTGCCATGGAGTAACCCAATCAGTCTTTTATTCTGTGGGTGCCTGCTGGAGCATTTGCCCTCAGGTTAAAGCTATGAGCTGTGCTGTTTAACTGGGGTAGGGCTGGGGTTGTGCCTCAGTGGTATAGCGTACTTGCCTAGCACTTGTAAGGCACAGGGTTCGATCCTCAGCACCACATAAAAACAAATAAATAAAATAAAGGTATTGTGTCCATCTATAAGTAAAAAAAAAAAAAAAAGTATAAAATAACTGGGATATTTACTGACTAACACTGCCAAGGTGGGTACTGGGACCAGAGAGAAATGAGACACCATTGCAGCTAACTTCTGTCAGTCATAAGAAAGATGAAAATGTAATTCATTTGCTGAACTGGGACACTTTTGACTGAAAGTAACTAAGCACTATTAATAATTATGCCAGGACAAGAGGGGTAACCTGTGACTGTTGTAGGCAAACCAGGACATGATTTCCCCTGGTCATAAAGGTAGAGAGCAACAAAGAAGCCTGCTGGGCCGGTCTCTCTCCCTTTCCAGGAACTGCACCCCTTGCCAAGAAAACCAAGAATTTCACAAATTGAAACACTGCTGCTACCAACTAGGTCAATCTAAATGTGAAATTGTAAGTGTAAATAGCTAAGCAAGAAGTCTAAAACACTTAAGGAAAACCAGCAGCATGAAAGAATGGTACCACCCTCTAGAAACAAGAAATTTCCTATGAGGAAACCACATAAATACAGGAAACAGAGAAATCCATATGAATTTATTAAATCTATGAAACAAGAAGAGGCTGCCATTTTTTAAAGAAGCAATCTAAGTTCTGGGAAATTAAAAAAATAATTGGCTCTTCCTTAAATTTACCAGATTGAGTAAATCAAAATAAAGGACTCACGGTTAAATTTTAATTATTTCTAATTACATATGCATATGTACATGGAATAAAAGAAAAATATTGGATGGGACATACGTATGCTAACAAGTGTTTATTTTTATCTGAAATGAGTTATAATTATCTACATTACATACCTCTTCTTTTAAGTATATTTCCTTTGGTTCTTCTTAATAATTCTTCGTTAGAATTTGCTTATAAAATTTCCTGAACTAATAATCTATGTTCTACTTATATAACCTAGGTTCTTCAATGGTCATATATAACTTGTTAATTCTGTTGTTCATTGAACATCCATTGATGAGAAAACAGACTCCACATTATCATTATGAGTCAGTGTAACTGGCATCAAGTTGACAACTTTGAGAACTACTCTTGAAATTTGATTCATTAAAACATACAGTACTGGGCTGGGGATGTGGCTCAAGCGGTAGCGCGCTCGCCTGGCATGCGTGCGGCCCGGGTTCGATCCTCAGCACCACATACCAACAAAGATGTTGTGTCCGCCAAGAACTAACAAATAAATAAATAAATAAATATTTAAAAAAAAAAAAAAAAAAAAAAAAAAAAAAACATACAGTACTGATATTTCATGGCATTACTTGCTTTTCTAGTCTTTAGGATTATGCTGTGACCAACATTTTTAAAATGTTGTCCACTGACAAAAAAAAAAGAGCATTGTCATCCCTTTTTTTCTCCCTTCTTCAGCACTACACATGAGGGTTCCACTTGTTGCCAAACTGGAAGGGTATTTAGAAAATCCATGTCCAAGAATAGAATCCTTCATGGGATGAAACCCATTTCAAAAGACATTCATGGCATGTCTCATAATACTTCTCCATTCTAAACTGGAATTTCTTTTTCTGTCCTAAAGTAATGGTTTTGTTTTATAGCAGCATTGACACTTAAAGACATAAATATTTTACAGGTTCTTTTTTTTTTTAATAGCACATTGTTCTTCTCTTCAATAGGGTACTTCAACTAGGATGTATAAGCTGAAAATGATGCTAATCCATGCTGTGGAATGTCATTATAACTTTTTTTTTTTTGAGGGGGTATTGGGGATTGAACTCAGGGGCACTTGACCACTGAGCCACATCCCCAGACCTATTTTGTATTTTATTTAGAGACAGGGTCTCACTCAGTTGCTTAGCACCTCATTTTTGCTGAGGCTGGCTTTGAACTTGCAATCCTCCTGCCTCAGCCTCCTGGGGTCCTGGAATTACCGGCATGTGCTGCTGTGCATGGCTTACTATAATTTCTGCCTCAATTATTTTATCTTGTTCATCTGAACTTCTTTTTACTAAAATCACTTTCTTTACTACTAGTTGAGAAAATGATACATCTCTTATGCTTAGCTCTTTGTCTATGTTGGTTTATATCACCATTCTTGATATTGAATAAATGATCTCATACTAAGGTCCTCAAAATGACTTTTTCCTTGTTTAATAAGTCTGTTCAGAAAATTCATCACAAAATTTACTTTTATATTTTTGACATATTAGGTTCAAACATAAAAATAAAAAGTAGATAATAGCAACCACAAGAAGAATAAAAAAAATTGAATTTGATAATCTTACAGTAACATCAGTGTGTCTGTCACTTCTAGTACAACTCAGAGAAATAGGAGTTGAATTATCGAATGAGTTCAGAATTTATGAGTTAATGATAAACTGAACTAGAGATCTCATGGAAAAAAAAGTGAATTTCCAATTTGCCTGCAAGGGACAGCTCATAAGGCACAGTCTCCCCCAACAGTCAAATCTGATCTTGTATGAGGTTTTGGAAAGCCTGACATTCAAATATTGGTGGGCTTTTCATGTCCTAGACTAATCCACTAGCCAGTGTTAGAATTACATTTTAAAATGCTGCTCCCAATGCAAAAGTATCCACAAAACAGAGAAAAAAAATTTAGTTGATAAAAAAATCCATTAAAAATGATATGATAATCAAAAAGCAGTATCATCTCAACAATATAGCATTAAAATCTATGAAACAAAAACTGTTAAAAAGAGAATTTGAAGTAATTATAGTCATGGTAGAAAACTTTAAAACACACCTCTCCCAGAAACTGACAGAGAAAGCAGACAGAAAATAAGTATTTGGAAGACAGAACAATTCACAGACCTGAACTTGCAGAACACACTGTCAGGCACACAGGATAAATTTATGCCAACAGGATAAACATCAGGCAGTGTAGTTGATATTCTTCTTTGACTTCCAGATATCCTTTTAATTGAAGCAACTAAATTTGTTATGGTTTAGATATGAGCTGTCCCCCAAAAGCTCATGTGTGAGGCAATGCAGGAATGTTCAGAGGTGAAATTATGAGATTATGAGAGCTGTGACCTAGGGCTGGGGTTGTGGCTCAGCGGCAGAGCACTTTCCTTGCATATGTGAGGCACTGGGTTTGATCCTCAACACCACATAAAAATAAATAAACAAAATAAAGATATTGTGCCCATGTATAACTAAGAAGAGAGAGAGAGAGAGAGAGAGAGAGAGAGAGAGAGAGAGAGAGAGAGATATGACCTAATGAGTGGATGAATCCTCTTCAATGGATTAACTGGGTGGTGACTGTAGACAGATAGGGTGTGGTTGGAAAAAGTGAGGTAGGAAAAAGAGCAGGGGTAGGCAGATAGGAAATTCAGCTCCACCAAGGTCAGATTTCTGTGTAACAGCAGAGAGACCACATGTCAGGAGCTGCCATATAGGAGTTGAGCACCCTTAGCCTTGAGCAGGGGAGGTACATAGACTGGTTTCCCCTCCACGCAGAAGCAGGTGAATCCCATCTCCGCTCAGCAGGGGAGCAGGGCTCTGGGAGTGGGTGTACCTAATGGGAGTGGGCTGCCTTCTTGTTCCTTTGTAATACTATTCTTTACTTTTTTTTGGGATGGAATGTTCTACTGAACGCTCCCCTCAATAAATAGGGTTCAGAACGTGCCCTCTCCCTCTTCCATCAGCCTCCAGTGTTTTTACCTTGCCCTCCCCCCACCTTGTGGGAGCTCTCAGCTGGAGGCAGAGAAGCCATCCTGAACCTCCCCAAGAAAAAGGTATTTTCTGTGTCTGTGTGAATTCAGCCCAATTCACCTGAGAGACCCTGGTTCCATCGCCTGCGATGGACAAGGGCTACAACGTGAGCTTAAATTAAAAACAAAAACAAAAACTGATATTGAAACATCTGTGACCCAGGGCTCAGACCCTCTCCAAAAAAAGCACAAAGAGCAATGCTTTAATCTGATTGAGCAAGGTGTATGAACACCAGGTGCCCTGGTACAACTGGACTCCACTGTTTTTAAAATCTCTAGCCTATGGTCTTCAAGGTCACCTTACTCCCATCTAACCTTATAATATAAACCCCTAGACAACAGACACCTTTGGCAACCATCTCTTGGTGCCCTTACCCTTTGGGAGCCCTGCCTGCTTACTATTACTCTAATAAATCCTGTTACTTTGCTCTGACCCTTTGTGTCATGAATTTCACTCTTTGAATTCATGAGACAAAGAACCCAACACTACACTCAGTGTTAAAGAAGTATGCTACTGGGGTTTACATTCTGTCCTTGGCGAGCAGAGCTCTCTGATTCCTGACTGTCATATCCTGAGCTGCTTCCCTCTGCCATTCCCTTCCGCCACAATGTTTTGCCTCACATAGGGTCCAGAGATATGGCGCTGACCACCATGGCCTGAACTTCTGTGAGCCAAAATAAACTTTTCTTCCTCTAAGTTGTTTTTGTCCTTTAGTCACAGTGGCATAAAACTGGCTAAAACACAAATTTAAAGCAATGTATTAACATGTGAACCTGAAAGGAATAAAAATGAATACATGATTTCTCCTGTTTTCCCACACTGTACTTTTGGGATAAAAGCTGATTTTTGAAATTTTTTATTTTTGCAGTATTGGAGATTGAGTGCAGGGCCTCACACATGCTAGGCAAGCACTCCACCACTGAACTACATCCCCAGGCCTAGCTGATTTTTTTTTTTTATATTGCCTGTTCAAATAAACAAATGTTGGCTTACCCAATCAGGGAAAGAGAGAAAAGATTTAAATAAGTAGTATTCAAATGTGCAAGGACACAAAGCTACAGATTTGAGAGAAACTTAAAAAAATTAAAAGACAATATTATGTAAAAATTTAAAAAGAAAGCTTTGGAAAAATAAATAAAATCCGAACTCTTCAAATTCAAGAAGGGGTAGAAAACTTGAATAATTCAACAATTCAATAACCATAATACACTGTCCTTATGTGATTTTTTAAGTAGCTTTTTTAATCTTTCAGGGAAGAGCTATCATATTGAACTTTGTAGAACATAAAAAAAGATGGAATTGTTGAACATTGTTCTACTGGGTATAATATTCCTGCTAAGAATACTAAGCAAATATTGTGTGCAGATTAGCATACATATAGCATGCCTATTAACCAATCTTTTCTATGAAAATGGTGTGAAAATATTAAATAACAATATATTTAACAATAACAAAGATATTAAATAATCACAATGATGCTATACATAAGGGATAGATACCATGACTGAGGAGAGTGTATATAAAATACCAACATATTAAAATATCTAGTATACATCAATATCATATATTTTATTAAAATAAAATATAATTTTATTTATGTTATTGAGTTAGAAAATATCAATGTGTTTTATTTATTTATTTATTTATTTATTTATTTATTTATTGGTGCCAGGGATTGAACCCAGGGGCACTTAACAACCGAGCTACATCCCTGGTCTTATTTTGTATTTTATTTAGAGACAAAGTCTCACTGAGTTGCTTAGGTATTCTCTAAGATGCTGAGGCTGTCTTTGAACTCGTGATTCCCCTGCCTTAGGAACCTGAGTTGTTGGGATTATAGGCTTGCACCACAACTACTGGCTGAATATACTACATTAAAGAAAACAGTAAATTATCTAAACAGTGAGAGGAAAAGCATTTATTTGGAATCTACTTTGATTTAACAGCATGTAAAAAAAAACCATACATTTCTAAAGTACAGTAATAGAAGATTTCCATAACTCAAAAATAAATCACTATGAAACATTATATTTAATGGTTAATTACTTAAGAGATTTTATTTAAATGGAAGAACAGGGAAAGGAAAACTATCACTGCTATTTTTAATATTATTTTCAAGATCCTAACTAATGCAATAATAGTGGAAAGAATAAAGAGCTATCAATCTTAGGAAAGGAGAAAAAGCTGTCATTATTGGCTATAAATAGTGCAAGAAACAGAACCAACAAGCCCATGGTAATAACAAGATTCTGTAAGATGAGAGAAGTCAAACTTACAAAAGCTGATAGTCTGTCTATGTGCAAAAATTGATGAAATAGAAAACATAGTCGGAAAAGGATGATAGCCACAATACATCAAAAAACATAAAATACAGAGGAATAAACAAATGTTTAGAATCTGTATAAAGAAAACAACATAGCTTTACGGAAGCTAAGAAAATGCCAGCATCTCTGAATGGAAATGCCTGGCTTCTAGAATGATCTTCTGGAGGTCACCATGACCAAGAACTCTTGAATGGACATGTGAGGTGCATAAGAAATAAATCCTTCATTGTCTTAAGTGACAAGGTTTAGAGATGTATCTATTACCTTAGCTAAGATACATATAGTTTGTGTTACTTCCTAGGGACTAGAATCAAAGCAGTAATGTTTAAAACCAATGTCCTCAAGCATTATGCTATACTGAGTTTGTACATAGTATGATACAATCTTTGCTTTTATTTAGTTATTTTTTTGTATGTGCTTTTGTTAGTGTGAAAAGGTACCTTGAAATGTAATGTTGGTTACCCTACCTGGTGGTAGTTATGGAGAGTTTTTCACCTTTTGTTTCTGTATGGTTTGAGCTTTTTCAAAAAACATATACTTATTAAAAGACAGTGAAATTTTAAAGTAAAAGTTCATAAGTTTCATGACATGTGTTAAGTGAGCCAGTGCTACATGCAAAAATTAAGATTTAGTACCCAACAAAGCATCTTTTCTATGGCAAATACTTGATAAACGCTTGTTGGATGGATTAATGGCCAATCTCTTCTATTAGACCCTAAATTTTTGAAGTCTGTGGATTGCAATTTATACCTAACTGATCACACTCAGTAAATATTTGTTAAATTCATATATACACCCATTAAATGTACATGTTTTTATGTATTTCTTGGATAGTTTCCCATTTCTTTTCACCACCCGTCTTAAACTTTTGCCTGTAATTTTATTTATGTTATTGAGTTAGAAAATTCAAAGCTTTTTGTAATATATCTTATCAAAAGAAGTTATCAGTGCATGTAAAAAAGTGTTTAGTGGCATATCATGATTTTTTTTCCAAATGAGATGAAGCTAATAATACAAAACTAATCTATAAATCATCTTTGAATTCCAAGTTGTAAGATAATATTGAATTTTAGTGCTTATAAAGCTTTCCCTTGCTTTGAAAATCAGTTTTAATTTCAAATGATTGAAACCTAATAAGTACTCTTTTTTTGTTTTTACAGAATATTGTATTTGAAAAACAAGGATTTTGCTTTCAGTTAGAAGCACATCATTCACATTTGAGATAAATCCAGAGCCTCTGGAACATACTGTGACAATCCAATGCACTTAGCAACTGAGAGAGCGTGGGCTGTGAACGGGGAGCCTAGTGACATTAAGAAATCAATTTGCAAAGAGGTGGCTTGAAATTTGCAGACTTTTTTTTTTTTAAGGTGTTGTGAGGAGGTGTTGAAGCAATTAGAAAATGACATGCATTTCACTGCTTGTATAATATTCTGCATTCAAATGTTTCTGCATAGTTTTCTGTTCCATTTCCCCCCCTGATACTCCAAGAGAATAACATCATGTGTGTGGACAGATGTATAAGAGAAAAACACTCTGTCTACAGTGTTTGTCTTGGATGATCATACCCCTGTTTATAGCTCTTTCTTCTTTTAGTCTATTCCCTATAAAGGGATGGACACTATAATGCAGCTCAGAGATTTGGGAAGTAAGGATACTTTCTCTTCTGACATTGAGGTATAACCCTCTCCACCCCAAGTTGTAATATCAGTTATCGCCTGAAAGGACAGGAAGAAAAAGTCTTAGAAATGTATTCAATACATAATAGAATATTATAAAGCTATAATCAAAATATTTCTGAAGAAGAAAAGGAAATCAGATTTAACATATCCCCAAATGTATCAGTGATCTTTCTCCCTGTCTCATCAAGGATTTTTGGCTCAGAGCATCAGAAAAACAAATCTAATTACTTGTCATTCTGTCTCAAATGGTGAATTTCTTTTTTTTATTTTTATTTTTATTTTTTTATTATTAGTTGTTCAAAACATTACATAGCTCTTGACATATCATATTTCATACATTTGATTCAAGTGGGTTATGAACTTGCATTTTTACCCCGTATACAGATTGCAGAATCACATCGGTTATACATTCACGTTTTTACATACTGCCATACTAGTGTCTGTTGTATTCTGCTGCCTTTCCTATCCTCTACTATCCCCCCTTCCCTCCCTTCCCCTCCCATCTTCTCTCTCTACTCCATCTACTGTAGTTCATTTCTCTCCCTAGTTTCTTTTTTTTCCCTTTCCCCTCACTTCCTCTTATATGTAGTTTTGTATAACAATGGGGGTCTCCTTCCATTTCCATGCAATTTCCCTTCTCTCTCCCTTTCCCTCCCACCTCTCGTCCCTGTTTAATGTTAATCTTCTTCTCATGCTCTTCCTCCCTGCTCTGTTCTTAGTTGCTCTCCTTATATCAAAGAAGACATTTGGCATTTGTTTTTTAGGAATTGGCTAGTTTCATTTAGCATAATCTGCTCTAGTTGAAAGACCCCAGCCCCATAACCTAAGGCTTGATTATAAAAAGTAGAAAGTATGCAGTAAACAGGTGAGCTCACCACATGACCTGTTAGAAAGGGCACCCTGCCCACATCACAGGACATGCTTGAGCAAACTGGGATCATAAGCGGGAACAGGGAGGAAACAAAATGTAAACCTATGAGATTAATGAGTTTTTCGGGAACCTATAGTGAAAAACAAGTTTATCATAGTGAAAAACAAGTTTACCCTTTAAGTGACGTGTATGCTGGATTCAAAAACACCTGTTATTGTGCTAGGTGGAAAACAACTCCTTTTTCCCTATAAAAGATCTGTACCCCAAAGCCCGGTGTGCCAGTTCACCAAAGCTTCGGCTGAGGTTTTGCTGTGCACCGGCAGGTGCCTGTGTATTAATAAACTTGCCACTTGCTTTTGCAGCCAGTGTGACGCTAGTTCTCTTTTGGACGGGGGATTTAAGGGTCTGGGGGTCTTTCATAGTGACATTCAAATGGTGAATTTCTTATTAGGACACCCAAAAACCAAGGTAGGAAGACAGCTGGACCCTGGAAGGGATTAGAATCAGGATCTGAAAACTCCTTATTAACATAGGCAATTCTCTCTTCAGTCTTTGCCTTTTCTGACACAACTTGCTTTTCTCCCTCTAAACCAGCTTTCTCAAGTTCTTGGCAAAAATCGACCAACTTTCCATTTATTCAGTTTCATTATCTAGCAAATCTGTTTCAGATTCCCCTGGAGAAAGAATCTGATTGGCTCAGCAAGGTCAAGTCCTTGTGTGGTGAAGTCACATAGTTCAAACTATGTGAGTTGTTGAGAGCCACAGCCAAAGGGGCCCCAGCAAACTTCCAGCTGCCAGCAAACATCCAGCTGCCGGCTGATGATTGGCTCACAGCAGCCCCAGCAACATCTAGCTGATTGGCTCCTCTGCAGTGATGTTCATTGGGCTGTTTCCCTGCCCTTCAGACTGCCGGCTGATGATTGGCTCACAGCGGCCCCAGCAACATCTAGCTGATTGGCTCCTCTGCGGTGATGTTCATTGGGCTGTTTCCCCTGCCCTTTCAGACCACGGAGCTGCTCATTGGGGGACTTCTTTGGCTCCGCCCATGTGACCCAGCCAATCGGCCTCAAGAGCAGGAGGATTGTGGGAGGTGGTGAGGCTTGTGTGGGTGAGAGGCTTGTGTGGGTGAGAGGCTTGTGGGAAGCTGGTGGTGGCAGTTGGGCTCTGAGGGTTTTTTCCTGAGGAGCTGTTTTGTTTGGCATTTGTGGTTCTAAAAATAAAGTTAGTTTCTTTTGACAAGTGGCTCCTGAATTGTGCCCAGCCAGACTGCGGCAGTGAGTGAGGAACTGTTCAGGAGTAGATGAGGTTTACATGCATTGGCTAAGCACTCAAAATTGTATAGCAAGCTCCTCAAGTCATCTCTTAAAACTCTTATGTCAATTATTAATATCATTGATATTCTTTTAGGCTCTCAACCTCAAAAACAGATTCATTTCCAACTTTTTCTTCACCTTCCACACTTATCACCTATTTTTTTTTTCATTCAGTAAGTATGAAGTAATAACTAAATATCAGACATTGCTTTAAACATTTGGATTCAATAATTAACACACACAAGTGGTCCTGACCTCACTATCAAATTCTATCAATTTTTTACTGTTTCTGACTTCACACCCAGTGAGATGATGAAAAAACCAAAACCAAAACTAAAACCAAACCAAACCAAACAAAAAAACCTACATGGGGTAGGAAGTTGAGAAATTTTAAAAAGGGGGAGAGGGTACTTTTGTTGACAGGGCACCTGGTAATTTTAGTATTATGCTCATAATAGAATCAAAAGGGCTTGTATTGAGTTAAGAATTAAAAATACACTGTTATGGTTGGGTTCTGGAACGTCCCTCAAAAAACTCATGACAATGCAGCTAAATTCAGCAGTGAAGATTGGATTATGAGGGCTCTGACCTTATCTGTGGATTGATCCAGTTGATGGATTAATAATGTGAATGGATTTGCTGGGAGATGGTAAAACAAGAGGCAGGTGGGGCATGGCTGTGTTACCGCTGTTGACCGGTGACATGTTCTTGCTTCCCCAATGTTGAAGAATAACACCAGAGAAGAACGTGGAGGCAAGGTCAGAGTAGAAATTAGAGGTTTATTAAAGGACAGCAGAAAAGACTTCTCCTGGAGGAAGAAGGGGACCCAAGAGGTGGAATCCGTGGAAGTGCGGTTGTTTCCCCTTTTTATAGTTCTTTCAGTGATGGCATGTAGGTGGGAAGGCCTTGGGACACTGGTGGGCCAAAGAAGTAATCTGGGCAGGAAGGACTTCTGAGTTAGCACCTTCAAGTCTGCTGGGGCTGTTCATTAACATTTCTTTGGGATGGGCTATCTTTAAATCTGTTGGGGGCTGTTTCCTGGACCTCATTAACGTTTCAAGAGTTGCTCAACTTTTCCAGGAATTCATTCTCAGCATGGCCTCCATTTTAGATCTCACTGGATATTAGACTTGATTTACCTAACTACACTGACTACCTAATTTTAAATCTGGCTTCAGCTGGAGGAAGTAGGCCACTGGGAACATGGCTTGGGGACTATATCTGTCTCTGGCTCCTTCCTTCCCCCAACTCTCTGCTTCCCAACTTCCATGAACTGAGCAGTTTTCCAGTGCCTCACCTTTCCTTGATGTTCCTGCAATGGAGTTAGCCCACCATGGACTGAATTCTCTGAAAACATGAGCCCAGATGAATCTTTTCTCCTCTAAGTTGTTCTTGTCAGGTATTTTGGTCACAGTGACACAAAGTTAACACATCCATTATAGTAGATAAACAGAAATTTAAGATTTCTCTGTGGGTTTACAGAACTCCCAAACTAAATATTTTGGAAAATTTAAATTCATCGACTTAACAATTGGTCTTTTATATTTTTCTTTAAAAAAATATTTTTTTGAGAGAGAGAGAATAATTGGGGCAACAACTGGATGCTCCTCCAACTGTTCTTGCTCAAATATTTTGTTAACAAGTAATAAAACAATACAAAACACGTAATAAAAGTTAGCATTGTTGAGTACTTGCTTTGTTGTAGGCACTGTGTACACATTTTTCATGTATCAATTTATTTATTTTGTTGGGAGGATTAATCCCGACAAAATATGTTTAAATTTATACTTATGTATTAGGAAAGTCCAACTAGTTATTTAAATTTTATTGATTACTACTCATAAGAGCAGTTGTTCTTTCTTTTCTTCTGCTTCATTTTTGTTTTGATTTTTTCCTCTTCTTTTTTGACATGGGAATTTGGATTATTGATTTGGTACTTTTCCTTTTTAAATGTAAGCCTTTAGTGTTATAAATCTAACGTGTCAACAGTGCTTTGCCTGAATCTCACAAGTTTTGTTATGCTGGGTTTTCACTTTCATTTAGTTCATGTATATTTTTATTTCATTTGAGGCTTCCTCTTTGACGGATGGCTTATTCAGCATGTGTTGTTCAGTTTTCAAGAGTTTGGACATTTTCTATTATTTCTCCTATTCATATCCAGTTTGAGTTCATTTTGGTCAGAGAACACTGTATAATTTTAATTCTTTTAAATTTCTTGATGTTTATGGCTCAGGATATGATCTATCCTGATATATGTTGTGTGGATACTCAAGAAAAAAAAAAGGTGCATTTTACACACATCAATTAGATCCTTTTGGTTCATGGTATTGTTGAGTTTTTCCATAACTCCAATATTTTCTGTTAAGTTGATCTATCAGTTGAGAGAGGGGTATTTAAGTGACTGCCTGTAACTGTGGATTTGTCTTTTTTATTGATTGATCGATTGATTATTTTGTCTATCTTTTTAAAAATTTATTTATTTATTTATTTATTTATTTATTTATATGGTACTATTGGTTGAACCCAGGGTCACTTTACCACCAAGCTGCATTCCCAGCCCTTTTAAAAATTTTAAATTCTGAGACAATGTCTAAGTTGCTCAGGTTGGCCTTGAATGAACTTGTGATCTTGCTGTCTCAGTCTCCCAGGTCACTGGGATTCTAGGCATGCACCATCATGCCCACATATTTATCTTTTTAGTTCTATAAGTTTTTCTTCAACTATTTTGCAGCTCGGTTGTTTGTGATTTACAATTACTCTGGTAGAATGACTCTTTGTCATTATGTAATGTACCTTTGTATCCCCAGTAATTTTTTTTTGTATTGAATATTCTGAAATCTCCTCCTTCTACCTCCCCCCCTCTCTTCTTTCGTTTTTTCTCTCTCTTTTTTAAAATTAGTTCTAATAAGTTATACATGACAGTAGAAAGCTCTTCTATTGATTGTACACAAATGGAGCAGAATTTTTCACTTCTCTGGTTGTACATGAAGTAGTGTCACACCAGTTGTGCAATCAAACATGTACTGATGAGGTCTTGCTCCATTTTTCTGGCTGCGCTTGAATTTCTGGCTCAAGTGATCTTCCTGTCTCAGCCTGCTGAGTACCTGGGACTACAGTAACTCATCACTGTGCGTAGCTTGAAATTCATTTTATGTGAAATCAATATAGCCACTTGTTCTTTCTTTTGATTAATTTTTTTAATATTTATTTTTCAGTTTTTGGTGGACACAACATCTTTTTTTTTTATTTTTATGTGGGGCTGAGGATTGAACCCAGCGCCCTGCGCATGCCAGACGAGCGTGTTACCGCTTGAGCCACATCCCCAGCCCTTGATTAATATTTTCTTGGCATTTATTATTCACCCTTTTATTTTCAAGCTACTAGTATCATTATATTTAAAATGAATTTCTTGTAGACAATATATAACTAGATCTCTTTTTTTTCTCTTTTCCCCTACTTTACAAATTACTGACTTTTATTTGGTGTATTTAAACCATTTACATTTCATGTAATTATTGATATTTTAGGGTTTAAGCCTGTCACTTTTTTTTTTTACTTTCTTTATTAATTTTTGTTTGTCTGTTTTTCTCCCTGTTTTCCTATGGACTATGCATTTTTTTTTTTTTTTTTAGAATTCCATTTTGATTTAGCTAGAGTGTTTGAGTGTATCTAATTGTATAGCTTTTTAGTGATTGGTCTAGGTGCTAAATTATGTATATGTACTTTATTACTATCTAATTGTGCTAAGGTTTTACCAGATCACATAAAATGTAGAAACCTTATTTCTCTGTATGGTTTTTACCTTTCCCACTTATAAAATAATTATTTTAAATAGTTCCTCTATGTACATTAAAGACCATGTCAAACAATGTTGTAATTTTTTGCTTCAAAGGTCAAACATAGTTCAGAAAATTTAAGAGGAGAAGGAAGTAAATTGTATTTATTAATTTTTTTACACTCTTTTGTTATTTTTTATTCCTTTCTTATAGTTTAAATTTCTTGGGCTGGTGATTTACTTCGGGAGCCCACATCCTCAACCACTCTCCTGCACTCCCTGTGACCATTTCCATAGTGACCTTGACAGTGAATTTGGTGAGAGTATATGATGAGAGAATCAACACCGCAGCAGCGATCAATCTAAACAACACAAGATATGCATATCTGCTTTCTTGTTACATGAGCTTAATAAATTTTGATATTTTGCATTTAAAAAACTGTGCTGGAAACTACATGTTCAGAAACATTTAAAAATAATAATGCAAATTTAGGAGGAAAAACTTTTTGACAACTGAAAAGAGAGAAATCTTGGCAAAGAATACTTCTATGGTAATGAGAACCAAACAGATAAAAATTACTCGCATCTTCCTTAAAGTTCATTTAATAAAGTTTAGTGAAAGTCAGAGATCACATAATAGGAGAAAATTTAATGAAGCCCCTGCACAGAAAAAAAATGGGAAAGTAACCTTTTCTGATGATGTCACTAAACAAGCAGGGGTTGTAGGAAATGATTAGCTGAGGGAAGAATGAGGGGGCATGTTCTAAGAATCCCAAGCTTAGATAGCTGCTGAACTGGATCTCTAAATAAAGCTGGAACTAGGAAAGTGTGTGTATTCTGGGGGGTGCTGGTGGTGGTGGTGGTATAGGTAAGGTGTCATGAAAGATGAGCTAGATCGTGTTTTTTCAAATTTACCTGTTAATTTTACCCCTGAATATACTTCCAGAAACCCCGTATTTTCTTGCATACTTAAGAATAAGTATTTAGCATGTTGTGAATATTGTGTTGGCAATATATCATACAATGGGTAAGAAGGCTATTAGGTGGTTTGCTTAAAGGAATTGTTTAATTGTTCCATCAGTGCCTTGTAGTAAGATTCCAGATGCTTCTGTTTTGTCAAGAGAATAAGAGCAATGGTAAAAGGAGAAGAGAGGAAAAAACTTTGTAGGTACATTGAAGGCAGAGAAATTTGTTGAAAACATCAAAGTGGAGGATTTGGACATTGACTCTCTTAAAACTAGGTATGCCCATACCCTTAGAAAGTGTTGTATATTCTCAGGGCTAGGAGGATGCCATGTTGAAATCAGGGTTCTGGACCATCAGGGGGAGCTTTATATATGAAATTATACAATTAAGGGCCATGGATTCCTGTGAAAAGTTAAAAAACTGGTTGAGTTAGTATGATTTGATTTGCATTTTGAAAGGTCATTCTGAATGCTATAAAGAATGGATTGGAGAAAGGCCAAACTGGAGCAGAAAGATTAGTTAGGAGGCTTTTGCAGAAATCTCATTGAGATTGAAGGGCCATGCTAATATTGGCACTGTGGAGATGAAAAGAAGACAGCTCACAGTAGTGTTGTCCAAAAAAATGTCATGCCAGCCAAGAATGAAAGTCACATGTGTAATTAAAAAATGTCTAGTTATCCACATAACCAGGTAATAATAAGCAAGTAGAATTCACTTTGTTTTATTTAATCCAATGTATGCAAAATGTTGTAATTTTAAAAATGTCATCGATGTGAAAATGGTTTTTAAATAATTATTTTATATACTTTTTGTAAAAAGTCCTTAAAATTTGTTGTGTATTTTACAATTATAGCATACCTCAATGCAAACTGGTTACTTGTAGTCCACATTGAGACTGTCATACAGACTAGTTGATATGGACTAGCCATTCGAGTGCTTGATAGTCTCATGTAGCTAGTGACAGTCATACAGGACAGTACAGATCTAGAGACTGGGACTGAAAATGGGAAGGGAAGACTCAAAGATACCACTGTTTCTTGCTTGAGTGACTGCAATTGTGGTATTCAGGGGAAAGGTCAAGGGAGTGAGCTGAGGGGAGTTAAGCCACTTTATAATTTCAATCAGCTCCATCAAGCCAGCTTAAATGACCACACAATCTGAAAGAAAACAGTGCATGCCTAGAAGATGCAGCTTCAAAACATATCTCTGAGCTCTTCCTTCTTATCTATTACCACACCAAAACTCTTCTTGTATGAAAATTCTGAAGCCTCCGCTAGTGGCATCTATTATTTACTGAGAGAGAAAGAAAGAGAAGAATAGGTTGGGAGAAGGATGTGTGTTTGAATTCTGTCAAATTCAAGGTATGCTTGTAAGTTATATTATTGTTCAAGATATCGCCAATGCTTCTCTCTGTAGGAGGCTTATATTTCCATTTGAGTTGCTTTAGAAAACAAAATGTGAGTGGAATTGATGAGTGCCACTGTTATAGTTTAGATATGAGGTGTCCCCCAAAAGCTCATGTGTGAAACAATGCAAGAAAGTTCAGAGATGAAATGATTAGGTTGTGAAAGCCTTAACATAATTAGTGCATTAATACCCTAATAGGGATTAACTAGGTGGTAACTGTAGGTAGGTAGGGTGTGGCTGAAGGAAGTAGGTCACTGTGGGGACATGCATTTGGGATTTATATTTTGTCCCTGGTGAGCTAAATATTAGAGTATCACTTTGTGATACAATGACCTAATCTGAAGCAGGTGCCTTACTTTCTTATAGATAAATATTAGCATATTGTTCACGACATTCGGCAATTTTTATTCAGAAAAGTCTTAAAAAGACTTTTACTTAAAAAAATCTTTTCATGCAAAATATAAAGATCCAGTACATTACTTTAGGATGCTAACTAGTATTTAATTTTATAGATAAAATAATTTATCTGTACATTCATTGATGTAAGTTAGATTGTTTCTAATGCTTTACTATTATACACATTTAATATTAGCAATAACATTTGCTATGTGTTCTTTAAATATCTGAATAGTCACCCTTATGCATATGTGATATGATTTTGTAAAGTTGATTTCAAGAAATGAAATTTCTGAGTTAGATGGTATAGTATTTAGAAAATAGGTTTGTCTGCCTCTACAAAGACCTCCAATATTAGTGCTTTAAACAAGAAGGAAATTTATTTTCTGTCACATACTGATTAGGTTGTGAGTGGTTCAGAACGGGTATTGTGGCTTCACCATGTTACGAATCCAAGCTCCTTCTTTTTCGCTGCTCTGTTTTCCTCAGAGTTTTGCTGGCATTAGCATCAAAGTGTGTTGGGGGGGTTGTATATGGAACACACATTGAGTACTGCCCTGGATTTCATGTCTTCACTTATCTACTGGGCTTTCCACAAATTCCAGCACCTACTGTTATAATTGCCACCAGGATGGCCTGCTTGCTTCCACTGCCTGAGGCCACTGTCTGGTATTTCTAGTTCTTTCCACCACTTTTGAGCTAGGATAAAACTGCATCATGAGGTGTGATAATTGGGATTCCTGAAAGTTGCTGAAGGGCCCCATGATCCATGGTGGAAGTACAGAGGGAACTCCTGACACCGAGGAGACAACAGGCACATTTTCTCCCATAGCTCCCTCTTATGGATTACTCTAAGATATGACATTTAGAAATCTCTGCAACCTGGTAGGGGATATCCCATAGAACTAAGCCACTGGCTGTGTGTCTTCATGATTCACTGGCCAGCACTCTATTTCCTTTCCATCCATTCCTGTCTCCTTTATTCTTATTTCACAGGAATTATATTACCAAATGAAATGCTAGCTCTTTAAGCCTTTGCCTCAATTTCTGTTTTTTTTTTTTTTTGGGAAGACAGGTTAACATAACAGCAGTGAGGGATAAAAAGTAGATACTCAAGAATGAGAATTTATATGTGAATTGCCCACCTACCTGAATGCAACAGAGGCTCAATTGTCTTAGGGCAGTTAGTTGGCAATTTGAGGTATGCTTTGAAAGACAGAAGTGCTTCTATTACAGCTTGGGGCACCTGCAGGGTAGACTTTACTGAAAACCAGGCCCAGGATCAAATTATATTGCAGGTATTCCAGGGGTAGGGATCAGAGACCTGAAGTGGAGATATTTATATACATGACCCTAAGAATTTTGATTTCTTAAATTCCTCTGAGCCTTCCAGGCTGGAAGACTTAGTTCTTTAACCAACTTGCCAGAGAAAACCACTTTCTGCTTGCCTAGGGAAACATACAATGACCTAATCTGAAGCAGGTGCCTTTCAAGATGAGGCTTGCTTTCCTGAAAATATGCCCCCAACATATTGCATTGCCTCCTGGTAAAAAGCAAAGTCAGTTTTTTAGCACAAGTTTGAGCAGGAAATTACAAGCTCTGTTCTGAGAAGAAATAGACCACATGCCAAAGGAATCGCAGGATCCAACTAATAGGCATTGACTGAAGCTGAGGGGAATATGTGTAGGAGTGTATCCTGAATACAGTAGTCTTCTGTTATCCATAGTTTAGTTTAATTGAAGTTGGAACAATATTTAGCAGAATCTTAATACTGGATTTTTTTTAAAAAATGTATTTATTTTTTCAATTGTTGGACACAATACCTTTATTTTATTTATTTATTTATTTTTCTGTGGTGCTGAGGATCGAACCCAGAGCCTTGCACTTGCTAGGTGAGCGCTTTACCACTGAGCCCCAGCCCCAGCCCTGTAACACTGGATCTTTAAGGCCTGGAATTCGAACTATTAGGGTAAAAAGGCCAAGTGTAGGAATCTGAAACTGTCCATACTGAAGTGTTAAATTAGAAGCCATATGGCACCCAAGAGGAATCATAGATACTTGTATAAGCACCAGAGATTTGAAAGATGCAGAGGTATCACCATTCACAGGTAGATATCATTGGTGAAGATTTTTGGTTTTGGAAGCTACATCCTGAACTTCTTTGATGATCTCTTTGTTACGTATCCAGATTACAATGACTTCCATTGGTATCTTGTAATAAGTAAATCTGTTAAATTTACCCAAGAAAAATCTTAATCTGGTCTTTCCATCAATTGAGATTTAGAATTGATATTTGTCAACATAGTGCACACACAGTAGGTTGTGCATTTCTCTCTCTCTCTCTCTCTCTCTCTCTCTATATATATATATATATATATATATATATATATTTGGTAGAGGTGGTGGTGTTTGAACTCATCAGTGCTTACCCATTGAGCCACATCCCTATCCATTTTTATTTTTTATTTTGAGACAGGATCTCGCTAAGTTGCTTAGGGACTCACTAAGTAACTAAGGCTGCCTTTAAACTTGTGATCCTCCTGCCTTAGCCACCTGATTACAGGGATTATAGGCATGCATCACCATGCCTGGCACAAATATCTTTTCTTAATGTGTGGCCTGTTATTCCACTTTTATTATCTTTTATCCTTGTAAGAGTTTATCTCAGTATATTAATCAGTATTTCCCTTTACATATTTTACTTTTGTAGGTTTTAAGGAAGCCTCTTCTTCAGAACCACTGAAACATTCTGTTAGAATTTCTTTTATTATTTTTATAATTATGTGCAATGTTATGTCATATATATGTATGTATAAAATTTTATGTATATATGTATGTTTTATATATGTATGTGCATATATGTATATATAAAATTTTATATATAAAATTACCTATTATTCTCTAACTTTCCCTTTGGTTTATTGATTAGGATTTGGCTTCCTACTGATTCCACCTCAGTTTTTATAATGGTTTTAGTTGGCTACTTCTGCCTATTAATTGTATATAATTATTGTAATGATCTGTGTAGCTGAGATGGAATATAATCTTCATCATTCCAATCTATCTTTCATTTTGCCATAATTTCCTTTCTAAAATATATAAAATATAAATTGTATTTCTTTGCTTAGGAACTTCCAATGGTTCCCAAGTAAATAATCATAACTAGCAAACGTTACATAGCACTTCCAATGTGCCAGGAAATATTTTATGGGTTTTATACATCTTAATTCATTTGATTCTAAACAACATAGAAATATGAGGTAGAAAGTACTATTATTTCACCCCCCCCCCCATTTTATAGATGAAGAAAACAAGGCATAGTGAATTTAAGTAACTTTGAAGAACTAAAGATACAAATTATACCTTTTGGCCCCTAAATTTGGGCTTTTAATCTCCACCTTATACTTCTGATGGAGTTATATCCACCTTAACTTCTGATGGAGTTATATCTTGATAAACCCATTGTATGTTAAAAAAATCACAAGTTAAAAATGCATTTAATACACCTAATCTACCAAACATCACAGTTTAGCCTAGCCTGTCTTAAATGTGTGCAGAGTACTTAACATTAGCCTGTAGTTGGGCAAAGTCATCCAGTGCAAAGTCCATTTTCTAATAAGGTGTTGAGTCTCATCTCATGTAATTTATTGAATACTCTATTGAAAGTAGGAAACAGAAATGGTTGAATGGGTATGCTTTCCCAACATTGTAAAGTTGAAAAATTGTTAAGTCAAACCTTCATAGGTTGGGAACTACCTGTATGTTTTTCTAACCAAGGAGCTCCACTGAATACAAAATCAAGTCACAGTTTTGAGCATGTCTCCCAACTACCCACTGTGTTTGATCATATTTCTTTTTCTACCTCATCTTGTGCCTCTTGATGTATTTCAATCAGTGGCTCACCACACAAGACTACTTAAATTTGCTGTAAATGTTTATGATTTTGTATCTTGCTCAGGCTTTTCTCTCAGACAGAGATATCTTGATGAATGTTCTTCATTTAAAAAAAAATTTCATTCACTCATTCCGACAAAGATTTATTTGGTAGTACTCTGTGCCAGGCACTGGGCTTGGGTGCTAGGTTACCATAGTCATAGGCAAGTCCCTGTTGCCAGGGTCTTTCTGTTACTGAGGGGCAATTACAGTGCAGGGCTAAAACATGGTCTCCTCTATAATCCTTTGTTCTCTGTCCAGTTAACAAGCTTCATCTTGAGACTTCCACAATATTTTAAACCTTTATCACAGCACATATATAGCATGCCTTCAAATCATGGTTGGTTGTTGTATGTGTCATTTGCTTCTTGTAGGGAATGTGTGGGCTCATCTATGCATTGTATGGACACAAAAAGAAATAGTTGTAGTTAAATGAATGAATGAAAAAAGTTTTGAAAGCCTACATATTAAGAGGTGGAAAAAGGAGATTTTTGAGCTTTTTTTTTTTTTTAAAAAAAGACCATATATATCTATTTGAGACAGCCTAAGTGATTAACAACTGAACTACTAATAAAAAGTATTTATTATTTCTCTTAGTGTAACTTTAAATGAAAAAGAATTTTGAATGGGCAAAAAGGATCCCTGCAGCTTGCAAAGGCACTAATTATAAGAAACAGCAATTTACATTATTTATAAGGAAGCTATTTACATTACTTAGCCCTGTCAGACACGGTGGTTGCATAGCTCCATTCTTTCATTACTGTGAAAAGAATAAAGCAAACTGACAAGGAAACAGTAAAGATATTATAATGGTTGCATCTCATTATAAGAAAGATAACATCTCTAAAATGTTTTTAAAATGCCTCAAATATAATTTAAACTGAACAAAATGGAGACTTCCATCTTACCATGATGATGATTCAGAATACAAGACCCATTTAAATATTCAGACAAGCTTCCAAAAACTACTGCAAGTTAAGCATTGTTGACTGAAGTATGCCCCAGGAGAAAGATGACTAAGATGCAATGTTTCATAGTTCAAGTATCTGAATTTAATTTGTTACATTTTCTTTTTTCAGTGACTTTGAAATGTTTTGCATTATGAGAAAGGTTATTTGTGAGATCAGTCAGATGGGGTGGGGTAGGGAATCCTACTTTATCTGATTTTTATTTATTTATTTTATTTTCTACTCTCTGACCACTTTAATTTAATTGAACCTTGCTGTTCCACTTTCATCAATATGAGCGTTAGTTATCAGTGGCAAATTACACCAGCTTTTGATCTGAAGAGGACAAGTATGCTCTGTAAAAACAAGGGAAATATGAAAAATAAGAGAATTTACCAAGTTGATTTTTTTAAAGTCTATCATTTGTTTTGTAAAGGTCCCAAAGATGATTTTCTCCCTAAGCATAAGTTGTTTAAAGTCTTAAAATTTTTACTGCTCATCTAGAGACAGAGTAAAATCTTTGCCAATCAAAGGATGATATCTACACCTTGACTGGAGAAACAGACTCTGATAATGAGGCATTCTGGCATTTCACTGCTTGCCACGAAGGTTCTCTGGCCATAATTATTACCTGCCTCAAAGAGCAAAATCACTGTAATCTTACTTCAAAGAATATTAAGGTACAGTACACATGACATATCATGCTAGTCTTACAAATTAGTACAGGCCCACAGAGCTTGCAAGAAATTAGGTCAGAGCTGGAAGAAATCAGGCTGTGGTCTAATAAGCTTCTTAATTTTGAATGGGAAATCAGGCTCCCAGGGTGTTAGGGTCACTGTTTTTCTTTATTTCTAAGTGTGAAAGAACTGATAACAACTTTTAGTGTTAAATGCCTGCTTTTTTCCCCCCAAGCTATCAAATAATTGTGGTTCTTCTATAATATAATTTTTGGCATTGCATAACTTATAAGGAAAGCAGGTTCCCTATTAGTTGAAATTGAAACTTTAAAATTTGACTGTCACTGTTGTCCATAATATGTGGGGAAAGAAGAACTTCCTTTGCCACCAATTATTTACCCTGAGGTCTGTAGTTTCCCCATTAAAAGTGAAAGTTTCCTAAGATCACGTCATACAATGCAAAAGTATTTTGAGAGTTATCACTTCAGATCATTAGTATAAATTTGTTAAATAGTTAAGTTGTATAATGTATATATTAATTTACAATATAGTGATAATTAGGATAAGGGTGAAATGATAATAAATTATTATTAGAGGCAAATCATCATTTCCACAGTTTTACATGTAAAGGGAAGAGAATGGATCAATTACAGGTTCTTGATTCTTAAATTGCTTGTCAGATGGTTTCATCATTTCAATTATATTAATAAGCTTCATTTTGGGGAGTCATCAATGTTCATTCATTCTGTGCATAGGCTTTGGAGTCACAAGATTAGGACCTGGTCTCTGACGCTATGGTTTTCCTCTGACCTTGGTCAAATAATTTAACCTTCCTAATCTTTGATTTCCTAAACTGTGGAATGGTGGTATTAACAGAATCTTAATGTCAAAGTTATCATGATGGTTAAATGAAATGTGATATTGTTTGTGTTTCATATGCTTATAACAACAACGTCTGACATACTAATGTATGTCATATCATCATTATGAGCAGCTTCACCATCACCCACTATTGTTATTAAGTGGTTAAAATGAAAAAAGAAGTACAGTCTGGATTCGTGATGGTAAAAATTCAGCTGTAATATTCGCTGGCTCTCTGTTCCAAAGTTTCTTTCTATTCTCAGCTCATACAGCGGTGCCAATGGGCAACAGGACACCTAACCTTCAGAGCATCATTCCTTTCTGGATCCAGTTCTTTATTCCTCTGCCCTCCAGGGGCCGCTGTGTTTCCCGGAATGCGCGCGGGATGCTTGGTGGCCTCGAGACCGTCGCCAGGCAACCGTGTGTGTACACACCGCAGGCCGGCCGGGGTCGCGTCAATATGGCGGCGCAGGGCACCAGCTCTAGCCCTCTGTCGGGCACGTCTGCCACATCCACGTCGCCCCAAGAACTGCCATCGACCACACCCCTGACTTCGACTGCAATTTCAGAGTCGCCTCGGGAGTCGAAGGCGAGCTCCCCGAGCCCGCAGCCTCAATTAGCCAATCCCGAGGACCCGTTGCCCATCGCCGCGTTTTATGGGCCGTTGGACGCTAAAAACCCGCTCCTCGCCTCTTTCGAGAAGGAAATTCGGGAGTTGTTAGGCTTTATGAAGAAAAAGCAGGTTTTAGCGACGACGGCGGAAGAGAAGCACGAATTCCATCGGCGTTGGTAAGCGGAGGCCGGGCGCTGGGGAGGAGGTGATGCCCTTGAAGGCAGGTGGTGGCCCCTAGAGCCCGGTCAGCGAGGTGGACGCCGGGCCCGACCAGAGGGTCCAGGAGAGAGAAACAAAGTTGGAGAAGTGGAGATTCGTCGCTATGACAACCTTAAATCTTGGTTACTTGTATGTTGGCTTCCTGCTCAGGTCAAAATAAAAATCAACACGGAAATGTTTCCTAACTCACCATTTGTTCTGTTTCTGAGTGTCCCTTGATGGCTCCTCTAGGCTAATACTTTTTTCCTTGGACTCAGGGGTGTCACAACTTTTGATTTAGTGGGTGAACAATTTTGTATACAAAGATAAAGGAATAACTTCGAGGTGGCTTAGGTTCTCGAAGAAGTTCTTAATATCATGAAGCACGAAGTCAGTCATCCTGGGATCACATGCATTTTTATTCCCTTTTTATGTTACTATTAGAATCACAGAGACTTTTTTTTCGTAGACTTTGTGACTCATCTGAACATCTGTTTGCCTTTTTTTTTTTCTTGGATTCTATCACCGTGTTATTTCTGTGAACTGAAAACTACCTGTTTTTAAGATTCTTTCCTGTTTATGTTACCATCTTTCTTGGCCAAATACATTGCAAAGAGAACAGTCACAGATGTAGACAAGTAGCAACTACCAGAATAGTGAATGGTTTAACTTGCATTTTTTTGTTCATGCATTTAATATAAAGAAATAGTTTATTTAATTAATATAAAGTTTATTTATTTAATACAAAGAATATGTTTATTATTCATTTATGCATCTAATTAACTATTTATTGAACACCTATCAGGTGCCTTTCTAGAAACTTGGAAAACATCAAGTTAACATGATACAAAAATCCCTTACCTCATGGAGCACATATTTTTGTGAGTACAGCTATCCACTAAAAAATGTGGAAGTACATTAGTCTCCCTTATATATGGTTTTGCTTTGTAGTTTCAGTCATCAACCATTACCTGAAAATATTAAATGGAAAATTCTAGAAATAAACAATGTATACATTTTAAATGCACATCTTCAGGAATACTGTGATGAAATATCACACCATCTGCTCTGTACCAACTGGGATGTGATTCATCCATTTATTCAGTAATATCCATACTGTAGCAACCACCTGCCCATTAGTTAGTAGCAGTCTAGATTATCAGATCAACTGCTGTGGTATCAAAGTACTTGCATTCAAGTAACCCTTATTTTACTTAATAATGGTCCCAAAGTCGAAATGCTGGCAATTCAGATATGCCAAAGAGAGCCATAAAGTGCTTTCTTTAAGTGAGAAGGTAAAAGTTCTCAATGAGGAAAGAAAATAATTGTATGCTGAGGTTATTAATATCTATACTACAATAAGACATTTTGAGAGAGAGCAAGCACAGTCATATAACTTTGATATAGTATATTGTAATTGTTTTATTATTAGTTATTATTTTCATCTATCTCTCTCTTTTTTTGGTACTGGAGATTGAACTCAGGGGCACTTGACCACTGAGCCACATCCCCGGACCTATTTTTTATTTTTATTTTAGAAAAAGGGTCTCACTGAGTTGCCTAGCACTTCACTTTTGCTGAAGCTGGCTTTGAACTCGTGATCCTCCTACCTCAGCCTCCTGGGGTACTGGGATTACAGGTGTGCACCACCTCACCAAGCTTATTTTAATCTCTTACTAGAGATTACTGTGCCTAATTTATAAGTAAAACCATCATGGCTATGTATGTATAAGAAAAAACTATCACAAATATAGAACTTCGTACTATGTGTGGTTTCATGCACACACGGGTGTCTTTGGATGTATTCCCTGAGGATAAGGAGAACTATTGTAAATGCATTTTATTAGGAGATAAATGCTAGAGAGAAAAACAGAGCAGGGAATGGGGATGGAGGATATTGGATAAGTATTGCAACTTAAAATGGGATGACTTGGCCCATGGTTAGGGAAAGTCAGTAAAAGTGACTTTTTAGAAAAATGAGGACATGTGGGAGCAGTTGATGAAGATTTCTATGCAAAGAGTAGTCCACACAAAGAGAATCACAAGTGTGAAGGAAGTGGGGTGGGATTGTGATTGTGGAAGGTGCAGGTTTCAGGTAGAAGGGAGGTAGATGAAGGAATTTAAGTTTAGATACATTGAGATGTAACTCAACATTCAGGCAGAGCTATTATTAGGTAGATGGACTTTTGAATTTGGAAGTCAGAGGAGATACACATTTGGGATTTATCAACTTATTATTGATATTCAATTGTAAACACCTGATGGAATAGCTAAGGGAGGCAATCTACATGCAGAAGAGGAGAGTGAAACACTGAGCCCCGGGATATTCCTACACTGACAAGTAGGATTGTAAAGAAGCCAGCAGTGAGTGGCCTAGGAGGTAGGAGGAAAACCAGAATGTGTATGGCATACTTCTAGCAAGGGAGAGAAAGTTTTCAATGATCACTGTGGCAAATCCTGCTGGTGGGCCAAGGAAGATGAGAACCCAGAATTGACCAAGAAGGGCACACTACATACTCAATACACATATATATCTTTAAATCTATTTGTTTTTTTGTGTATTCCCCTCCCAGAATGTAAGTTCCCTGGTGACTTGGGATAGTGGATCTGCTTTTCATCATTTTACCACCAGGACCTACCTGGGAGTTGGGTCATAGTGAACATTCAATAAATATTTGCTATTGCAAGAATTCAAGGGTTATTATCCTAGTATTTTTAGTAATTCTGAACATTATGGATAGGAAAACAGTCCTGGGTCAATTTGTAAGGACACCGTCCCATCTTTAAACATAGTATAATAAAATGGCAAATATTAAGGACTGGCCCAGACCAGCTTCTCATATAGTTTAGTGATTTTATTAATGCAACAATTTTTTATTGCTTGCCCTTTATGTTCCAGGCACTGCACTAGTCACTGATTACCCAGTGAACAAAACAGATATAGGAATCTTGTTCAAAGAGTTGATAGACTGGAGAGGGAGATACTTTCAATGAGTCATTAAGTCAGCACACAAGAACTATGAAAGAACTATCAGGCATTTATATGTGCCAGGCATTGGACAAGGCTCCGGGGATGCAGCAGTGAACCAGACAAAAATCTGTGCCCTCCTGGAGCTTAGACTCCAAAATAGACATTAAATATACCAAATAGGTACTCTTTAAGGTAATCTAGAAATTGGTGACCTCTGACGAGAAAAAGAAGAGGAGAGGTTATGGACTTGGAGACAGGAGGTTGCAATTTTCAGTAAGATGATCAAAATAGATGACAGATATCTGAGTGGAGAGTTGAAGAGAATATGGTGGCAACTTGCATTCAAATGAATGGTAAGAGAGGTGACATTAAGGTGAGATTAGAAGGGTGCCTGAGAGTTGATCAGACAGAAAGATAAATGGAACAAGCATAAAGGAAAATCCTTGGCAGGAAAGAGCCAGGTACCCTAAGGAATACAGAGAAGCCCATTTTGCAGAAACATAGTGAATTCAGGTACAATGGTATAAACTGAGATTACAAGAATAGATAGGGCTTTGGGATGTTTTAGACACCACTTTAAAGAGTTTGCATTTATTCCAAATGCAGTGGGAAATCATTAGGAAGTTTTCAGTAAGAGACTAACCTTACATAATTATGTTTTAAAATATTGTTTTGGTGATCATGTCCAAATGGAGCAAGAATGGTAGCACAGAGCCCAAGAGGTAGGAGTTGCTTTGATAATGTATTTTACAGACAACTATTTTTTTTTTCAAAGGAGAGAGAGAGAGATAGAGATAGAGATAGATAGATAGATAGAGAGAGAGAGAGAGAGAGAGAGAGAATGAATCTTTTTTTTTTTTTTTTTTTTTTTTTTTTGTAGATGGATACAACACAATGCTTTTATTTTTATGTAGTGCTGAGAATCGAACCCGGGTCCCGCCTGTGCCCTGGACAACTATTTTTAAAATCAAAACTTGTTTCTTATAAGAATGTTTGTAAGCATTAAAATATAAATTCTGATTATAACAGCGATGTCATTAAATATTTGTGTGAACATTTAAAATATATATTTTTGTTATAAGGAGATAAAATTTAGGTATTCTGTTTATACAGTTGCAGTTTTCAATTTTAGAACAATCTAAATACCCAGTAACAGCTATAACCAATCAGCAATGAAAAGTCTTTAATATATTGTCTTTTTAAATGATATATATTCTACAGTGTATTTTATATTTTGTTTAATCATTATGTAAGCCATTATTAAAGAGTAGCCTCAGCCTGAACTTAAAGAGTCACTAAAAAAATCTTTTTCCTATTATATAACCTTGATTGATTTGATAAAGCTGCTTTTTTCTTTTATGAGTAACAAACCTAGTCATCATCAGAACAAAACTTCTCATCTGGAAGGTTTGGAAGCATTAACTATTTCATCCACATAATTTAAGAATTCTAGCTGGTTATATATTTGACTGGTTATATATTTGAATTCATTATATTTATTCTAAGCCTGAGGCATTTCATGAAGCAGCAAATCCAAGTACAAAAGGTTAAAAATGAACAAACAAAATATCTTTCCCTTTTAAAACTTCTATGTTTTATATCTGTCACATTATTTATTTGGCATGATCATTTATTACTGGTACACACATATATTTTTCTACCCCAAAATATTATTAAGCAGTTTATAAAGGCAGGAGTGCTTTGTGTTCTTCACTCAATGACCCAATTAGTATCATTTAATTACCCAAATGAATGAATTGACAGGTTTCTGTAGAGATTGTTTCATTAATATCCCAGCATGGACATCATGACTATCAGATTGTTCTTTAGTCCCTAAGTTTAGAGTCCTGTCTATATTAGTTAGATCAGGCGACCATAACAAAAATACCATAGACCGCTTGGCCTAAGCAAGGGAAATTTATTTTCTTATAGTTCTGGAGGCAAGAAGTCCCAGATTTCTGGTAAGGGCTTTTTTCTTGGCTTGTGGAAGGCTACTTTGCCATCACATGGCCTTTCCTCTGAGACAGCTTGGAGAGAGTCTAGATTCCCCTACCCACTTCCTTTAGATACTGAAACCAGTATTACAGCACCTTCATAGCTGAAGAAAGGCCAGATTCCAGTTAAATATGCCCAACTGTCCAGATGTGGTGACATTTTCAGCTTGATCTGATAAGATGATCATGATCTTGATATAGCATAAATGTGTGAGCCATTTCATGTGTAATTTTTTATAGACAGCTTGGTTCCTCACCGACGTCTCTTCTTGGAGTTGTACCTGATTTTATTACCAGTTTTTATCAGAATTCATTGGGGGATGATTTTGCTTTTGTTTCTTGACCAAGAATTGCTTGATGCTGAAAGTCTTGTTAGAATACATGGTGAGGAACAGAATCAAGTACATGCATTGCAAAATGGTTTCTCTTCCTATAAGGGCATTAATCCCATTAGTGTAGGGTTCTACTCCCATGACCTCATTTAACCTTAATTGGCCCTTCTCCAAATATAACCACACTGGGGATTAGGGTATGAATTTGGGTTGGGAGGACATAAACATTCAGCCCACAACATTCAGTTTTCTGGAAATTTATGATATGTTAAAGGAAATTTGGATTGTTCCTAGAGACATTTATAAATTCCAAGAGAGAGGGAAGGAATAAATGCTAGCTAAATGAATTAATAAAATAAACAATGATCTGCTATCCTTTTAACTCTGACTGGAAACCATTTCAAGAATACTGTATGCTTTGTTTTGGTTTCATTTGGTGGAAGGATGCATAACCTGAAATGGATTGACTGGATATTGGAGCCCTTAGCTCTTTGTAGAAGAGAATAAAATGAGAACAAGAAAAATTTCCCTAATTAGTCATTCTTTCAACATGTACTAGTCATTTACTATACTGTGGCTGAGCAGATGAACATGTCATTGAGGTCCTTGTCCTCAGGGTTATTATTATTTCCTCTCTTAGGTTTATTTCTCATCTTGGGGTTGTGAAGATGAATTGTGGGGGGGAAAGCATGTAGGCAAAAGAATAGCCAAGACAATATTGAAAGAGAAGAACAAATTGGAGGACTGATACCACACCATCTCAGGATTTATATACAGCTATGGTAATCAAGTGTGATATTGGTGAAAGAATAGACAAATGAAAAATGGGACAGAATACATAAGCCCAGAAATAAATAGTCAGCTGATCTTTGACAAAGGGGTTAAAACAATACAATGGAGAAGAAAAATAGTCTTTGTAATAAACGTTGCCAGAAAAATTAGACAACCACATGCTAAAAAATGAATCTAGACACAGACCTTATAGCCTTCACAAAATTAAATCAAAATGGATCATATGACTTAATGTAAGATTCAAGACTATAAAATTCCTAGAAGATAACAGAAGAAAATCTACATGACCTTGGGTTTCACCAAAAGCACAGTCCATGAAAGAAAGAATTCACAATTTAGACTTCATTAAAATTAAAAATTTCTGTTCTATGAAAGACACTGTAAAGAGAATAAAAAGAGCCGGCACAGTGGCACATGCCTGTAATCACAGTGGCTCAAGAAGCTGAGGCAGGAGGATTGTGAGTTCAAAGCCAGCCTTAGCAACTTGGTGAGACCTTGTTTCTAAATACAAAAAAGGGCTGGGAATGTGGCTCAGTGGTGGATTGCCCCTGGGTTCAACCCCCAATACAAACAAACAAACAAATGAATAAAAAGATATTTCATAAACTGGAGAATATATTTACAAAAGACATATCTGATACAAGACTATCATCCACAATATACAACAGCTTCTTAAAACTCAACAAGAAGAAAAATAAAACCAACCTGTTTTTAAAAGTGGATCAAAGACCCTAACAGACACCTCACCAAAAAAAGATATGCACATGGCAAATAAACATACAAATAGATTGTCTATGTCTTATCAATCAGAGAAGTACAAATTAAAATAATAATGAGATATCCTACATACCTATTAGAAAAACTAAAATCCAGAACACTGACAACATCAGATGCTGGCAACAATGTGGAGATGTGGAGCAACGCATTGGTTGCTGGTGGGAATGAAAAACAGGCAACACTGTGAGAGACAATTTGGCAGTTTCATATAGGGTTATAGGTACTCTTACCCTGTGGTCTAGAAATTATGCCACTTGGTATTTACCCAAAGGATTTGGAAACTATGTCCATATAAAAACCTGCACATGGATGTTTTTAACAATATTATTCATAATTGCCAAAACTCATAACAACCAAGCTATCCTTTAGAAAGTGAGTGCAAAAATAAAACAAAAAAAATAACAAATATTAGTGCTAAAAAGAAATGAGTTATCAAGCCATGAAAAGACATGGAGGAAACTTAGATGCACATCACAAAATGAAAGAAGTCACTCTGAAAAAGCTACATATGGATGACATTCAGGAAAAGGGAAAACTATGGAGACAGTAGAAATAAAGGGGAAGGGAGGGATAGATAGGGGGAGCGCTGGATTTTTAGGGTGGTAAAACTGCTTTCTATGATAATGTTGAATACATAAACGGTGGATTTGGGGTGATAATGATGTGTCAATATTGGCTCATCATTTGTAACAAATGGTACCAGTCTGGTGGTGGATGTTGATGGAGGGCGATGCTGTGCATATGTGGGGGCAGAAGGTATGTGGGAAATCTGTATTTTCAATTTTGCTGTAAACCTAAAAGTGCTCTAAAATAAAGTGTATAAAAAAATGCATACAAAGAGCTTCGATCAATGTCTGGCACATAGAAAGCAATAATTTTAACCATATATTTATTATTAACAGACACATTGGAAACACTTAGCACAAGGCAAGTTTTAGGAATTGCTTACTAATTAATTGAGGTTTCCAGCTGACTTTGAAGATGTTGTTTTATTTTATGATTTTTACAGTGCCACCTCTTTGTTTAATATCTGGACCAAATACGCCCCCCGGCTGCCAGATGACTATTACAATGAAAAGCTTCTGAAGGTTGGAGATAGCCTTTGTCAAATGAAAGTAAGTGCCACTGGAGGAAAAAGAGCCCAGATGAAACTTATTTGGCTAATTATTACTCGATATAATACCATTCCTATTATACATGATTTTTTTTCCTTAGGGAAACAAATATGTGAATACATGAAGATTTTAGTGAGGCTCAGAACAACAACAACAACAACAACAAAAATGTGTTTGCTTTTTAATTGTGTAGTTAAAATTCTCCAGGGACAAGAGGTTCCTGAAAGGACAGGAGCCTGGCTGGGGATGGGAAGGAGCTTAGCCGATCTAACAGAGGGTGTGGTAGGTGCACAACAGGAAGTGCTGAGTCATCATGTTCCACCTTATACAAAGGAGCCCAGACACCACTTCCTGTTGTTTTTCCACATACTGGCCTTGCCCAGGGGACAGCCTTCATAGCTACTGGCCTTGCTGTTATGTTGCCCAGTGTCCTGTTTAAATGACTGAGCATTTGGATGTTTTGCTGTATGTGATTATAGCTGTCATTCCATATATGCCCTATTTTCTGCTCAGTATTTTATTCCAAACTGAGTTTGTGCCCTATTTTTAGTTTCATATGAATGCCTGGATCTTGGAATGCTGTGGACCTGTGGACTTGATTTGATAGGACCATGCTATGGCTGGGTTCTTAGTTAATCATAATATGAATTTTCTCCTTAAGCTCTGGCATAGGTCCAGATTATTCTAAATTATATGAAGAGTTAGACTAAGAGTTATTTTATCTAGAAGGGGCCCAATATGGACAGTTCAGTTTTCTCAATCTTCGGTTTGTCAACTTAACTTTCTTCCTCCATTTATATTTTCATAACTTCAATCCTTTTGGTCTGGGAGGCAAATTCACCAAACACAGGATAAGATGTGGAAGAACTTTCATAATAAAGAACTAATATCTGTTTTCCTCTGCCTAAATCAGAGATAATCTTAGTCCCATGTTAATGGACCATGGTCTTAGAAACTTGCAAATACAGGGTTTGGAAAACTATAAAACAAGCAAACAACAACAAACCCATCTAGATAAGATTCTATTTGTAAACTATATTCATGTGAAGTGAAATAACAGTTTTGATAAGAATTAGAAAGGAGTCCACCTCCATCTTCACAGCTGAACTTCTCAGAAGCTGTGATATGTGGCATAGTTGGGGTTGTTTAAGGGGTGTAAAGGAAGGTGGAGAGGGTATTTGTGGAGAGATGAGGAAGATGCATGTCAGAAGTTGATAAAGCAAGTTGGTTAGGGTTGAAAGAAGCTAAGGATTCAATGTCTCTGACAGAAAGGCCTAGAGAAGAGAAGGCATTGTTAAATAAAAGGAACAAAGAAAATGTTTTATCTACTTTTCACTGATGGGAGAGTTGGCCACTGAAGGTCTTTATAATCCTGAAAATGAACTTGAATTGTATAGATTATTTTAATTTTAATAAAGATCATCTTGTGGAATACTCTTAAAATAAATGTATTTGAATTTACTATCTGAATAAAGTTAGAATGGGAAAGATTCAGAATTAGGGAGCAAATAACAACCAAATTAACAGGAATATAAACAGAGCAGTGTTTGGCCATGGATGCCTCCCAAGGGGTTAGGTAGATGGACAGGCAGTTCACATCCAGGGCAGTTGCTTTTCCCAAGGCACAGAAGCAGGCGACGAAACTGAGGAAGGACCATAACAGATCCGTCCTTAGAGCACTGCTCACCTTCTCTGCTAGGAACTCCCAGGACATTTCTGCTCCATGGGTGACAGAAAGGAAGCATGTCTGTGCTGATGCAGCGTTCACCCCTCCCTCTCTCCAGCTTTACTAGGATGTTAAGGCTTCTTATCTCCTTCTCAGTGTGTGTGGGTTACTACTGTCTGGTGACACTGGATTTCGATACTGGATTTGTGTATGCAGATTTTACCATACACAAAGTAAGTATTCTCATCTCTGTGGTCTTGATGGTCCCATGTCACAGTTGGCTTGTTAGCAGAATTAAATGAGATAATAACATACAAATGGCACAGTGCAGTGCTTGGGCGATGGCGATGGTAGTAAAAGTAGTGATAGTGATAATTAACATTTATACTCTTAAGAATAATATGAATGTTAATCTTAAAATGATATTTTTGAACTTTAATCAAGTCCTCTTTTTTGCTTTAGGAATACAAACTGGCTCTTTGGCAGTGCTATGGAAGATATCTTCAGCAGTTTTGTACCAGTTTTGATGAGGATAAAGCAGATGCGAGACAATTCAAAACTGTCTTTTTTCCAAAAGGCTTTGGAGATAAATCTGCTGCACTTACAGTAAGATGAAAGAAACAGCTAAAATATTCACATTTTATGATTAATTTTGTAATTATTAGTTTAGTTGGCAGCCTCTAATTTCATTTCGTTTAGTATGGCATTTGGCCATGTGCTATAAGGTGCTTAATAAATGCTTTCCAGGCTGGATAAGAAAGTGAACTCATTAAACTTTGTTAATGATACCTTAGAGATTGTGTCAGTATAATCATTCATTCATCTAGCAGACACTTATTGTTTTTATAACTCTATTTGTAGAGTACTTTTAGTTAACAAAGTGTCTTGGGAAACATACTTGATCCTTACAATAACTTTATGAGTTAGATATTGTTATTACCCTATTTTACAGAAGAGAAAAATAAAGCCTATCACATAGTTAGTATAAAAAAGTGGCTCTTGAACTCAAATGTAGATCTTTTGATATATAGTTGTATGCTTTATTTTTATTATACCAATATTATTATGTTAACTGCTATTATTAATCCACCAGTTGAGCAATTACGGTGTGCTAGGTATTGTAAATGCATGTGTCAATTACCATCTTGCAGTCTCATTACAATACTAAAAGGTAGAACTATTGGGCATTTTTTAAAATTTTTTTTGCAGATGAAGAAACTTATTAGAAATTTAGAAAGTTTATCAGGGATTAAGAAGCCAGCCAAACCCACTCAAAGCAATGGGCAAGTTTGGTGTTTGATCAAGTCTGATTCCAAATCTATGTTATTCCAAATTTGATGACTATTTAAAACCTTAAAAACAGGGTGTGGCTGACTAATAACAAGTTCTCAAGGTGTGTTGGGGAACCACTGAATTGTTCCGTTTGGCTGTACAGTAGGGCATACAGATGAGAGTACTGGGCAATGTAGGGTAGCACCCCTTTGGGAGGAGAACTGAAAGCAAAAGTCTCTCCTAGCCTCCCTGTATATGTAGCTCTCACTCCCTCTCTCTGCAATTCATTTTCACACTTGTCAGAATTAATTTCTAAAGGATAAATGGAATCACTTTATTTCACTGCTTTTGACTTTGCCCTTGGGCTAAAGTCCAAATTCTTTGGAATGACTTAGAACTCACCACCCCCATAGTCTCATCTCTTTTCGTAAATCTTTTTATCAAAACTCACAAAAGACATTGAATTCAGTGATCATAGTAGTTTCTTTAAGCATCCCTAATGTTGCGTGTGCCTGAAACACTTTTCCTCTGCCGAGAGCAGGGGCTCTTCTTTCTCCTCTTGAGTCCCTCTTGTAGCAGAGTGTGGCAAACAAGCGCACAATCAACATTTGCTGGATGGATCGTGTGAATGGTGACAATCATGTCTGCATTGATAGGTTATAATGACATTGGGTGAGTTTACAGAAATTGATTTGATTCTATTTTTAAAAAAATTTTTTTAGTTGTAGATGGACACAATATATTTATTCATTTATTTTATGTGATACTGAGGATGGAATTCAGTGGCTCACCTGTGTGAGGCGAGCGCTCTATCACTGAGTTATAGCGCCGGCCCTAATTCCATATTCTTGATAATAAATATTTTGTGCTTTTTCCCCTTTTGATTTGACTAAGGAAAGCTTAAGTAAATGGAGGTTTAAAAGGAATTTATATTTCTATACTAATATATTAAACTAATTAAGCCTAATTGTTTCTGTATTAGTTTTTTTTTATATTTTGAGAAATGCTTTCCTGGGTTGTGTGAACCTTATTCATATTCTTATTTATATTTTTCCATATATTTCAGTTTCATGCTTTGAGTGCCAAAAATATTTGCAATTACCAGCTGCTCTGTGATGCTGATGTCAACCTGCAGAATAAAGAATCTGTGAGCCAGTGTCTGTCTATCTTGTTCTCCTTAAGGCTCATCATGGAGGTAGCTCTGCCACAAGAGCACCTTTGTTGGATTATCTTCAATGGTATGTGCCAATCTGTTTTATTTTCCATTGATTCTCTCAGAAAGCTATTTAAATGCCAGGTTTGATAGTAACTTATTGCCTTGTGATTTAAAACATGCATTTCATGATATGATGATGGTGGTAGGTTTTTAAAATCATTTGTATTACATTTAGTCTACCCTCATAAATAGGGACTTTTAATACATGATTTTAGGTTTCCCACTGAAGGAAGCGGCAGAGACTGAGGGGATAATCAGTTTTGTGTATATCAAAAGCAGGGACCACAGTTAATAAACAGGCAAGTGTATGATCTAAGTAGAGGAGACATCAAGTGGTTACAGCAGGTTTGAGTGATTGTAACCATCATCCTTTATTGGTCTTCTGCTCACAGACCTTGGCTAGTAGCTTTGGCTTTCTGTGAAGCAACTTCTCCCCCTAATTGTTTATTAGTGAGGAGCTCTGAGACCCTCCACAAATTTGTGTGTAAAGAAGTGAATCTTAGCTATAAAAAATTAACATTTGTTTTTCTCTAAAGTTACATTGGGTCACTTACTATATATTGTTCTCTGAATTGTGTGTGTGTGTGTGTGTGTGTGTGTGTGTGTTGTTGGATAATGTATTATTGAATGAAAAATAACAGTGACAGTGTGTTTGATGTGTGTAAGACCAGGGCAAAATAACTCGGAAGAAAATATATTGGATTTTCCCTCATCCCATGGCAACTGAAAGTATATCTCATAGCCTCTTCCTTCCTCACCCATTCCAAATCATGTTTTGACATTTTGATTGAAATTAAACTTCACATTTGCTCCCAGAGATGAGGCCAACTTGGATCAGATTTTTTTTGGCCCAGTGATTATTAAGTTTTTGTGCCTAATCATCCTCAAGAGGATCAATGGTTCTCTTGTTTGCCTCTGCCATCTCTCTACCCAAATTACTCAGATCTTGGCAGGGACCAAGGAGCAGGAACAGCGATCCAGCGCTCAAAAGGTGGTGAGAAGCCCTATCATTGGCCTGCTGGAGAGGTAGGCAGCATGAATCCCTATCTTTAGTCCTTTTAAGATCAGATCAGACACAAGTAAACAAATCCCTGAAGGCCTTTTACTAGAAGATTAAATGATTTCTGTATCTTCTAAATTCTTTCCTTAGTGTGATTTTTATTTACACATGTAGTATTGTGGCCTAGACTATTCTGTTTCCTCAGTTTTGCCCAGTATGGTTCTAGAATCTATCCAGATTCCTACATGTAAATCTAATTTGTGAATTCTCCCTGTTGAATTGTATTCCAGGTATTCATACACCCCTCGGGATGGGCACCTGGTTTGCCCTACCACAAATAATTCTGAATGAATACCTTGCACTTGTCCTTTTATAGACCCATGTGAAGAATCTTTTGGGATCTATGCCCATGAGTGTGATTGCTGGGTTTTGGGAGATAGACATACTGCTTTTATTTGTACTCACTACTGTCCCTGTCTTAATGTATTCATCTGAAATTTACTGAGTACCTCCCATAAACCAGGCATTGTCCTATGTGCTGGGGACAAGGAGGGGACAACAGATGAAAGCTCCATTCCTATGCTTGCTTCTACTGCAGGGAAATGATAAATCAAAACTAAATAGTGTTAGATGGTGATCGTACTATAGAGAAAAATAAAGGTAAGATAGAGGTGACTGGGGGCTGGGCTACAATTTTAAATAGCATGGTCAGGGGAGGTCTCCCCAGGTAATAGTTGAAGGCCTGAAGGAATTTGGGGAGTAAATTACTTGATATTTGGGGAAAGGCTATTCCAACTTGGGGATTAACAAGTGCATAGACCTTAAAGTTTTGACAATTTAGAATTCAAGTAGTCAAAAATATGTTTAACTGAAAAGGTCAGACACATTTTGATAACCTTTTTACTGAGACAAGTTACTCCATTTACTTCTAATCAACTATTATATATACATAGCCTTGATTTCTTAAGATATTTAATCAATCCTGATTGTTTGTGAAATTTGAGGAAGGGTACGAATATTGGATAATATTTTACTTTTCAACTAACCTGAATCCAACTAATTTAGACTCATCATGGTGATCATTTTTGGTGAAAAGGAGTCACAGGATCAGGCAATAACTCATTTTAGGGATTTGGTGCAAAATAAAACAGAACAAAACAAAACCAACTTCCAGAGATACCCCGAGATCATAAAGTTTGGTCTCTTTTCTATCCTATACCACTTACTCCTTTGGCTTCTGAAGAGAGAATTTGCGAGCAAGGCCAAGATCCTGAATTATTAAAGAAGGACTCAGTTATAGTTAGCAGCCATGAGGCTGGGGATACAGAGGGCCCTTGTCATTCTTGGAGGGCAAGCTCCTTAAGTTCCCTAGTTTCTCGTGTTTATTCAGGCTCCTGGCTTACACCTGAATCACATGTTTTGAGGGGAGGCATATGTTTCCTGTGCCTAGCCTTACATGATGACTTTTTTTCCCCTCCTAGAAAGAAAAACAATTAATGCAGTTTTATTTTTAAAGATTAAAAATAGAATGGCTGACCTTGGGCTGGGCTGGTTGGGTTGTGGGCATGGAGTCTGGAGAGCTCTTCCCTTAGAAAAATTAAAATCATTGGTCAATAAAACCACATTGAGATAATCATTTTGGGCTTGAGCTGTTAGTAGCCATGTAGTTTCTTTCCTAGGGGGGCCTTAGGTAAAATAAATAAATACCTATCATGGGCACAGCCACATTTTGTTTCTGAGTCCTGGAATGTTAAGGACCAATTGCATTTTCTATGATGTTTAAGATATTATAAGTATTTTAGATTATATTCAGCATATTTGCTGCTGATTTGATTAAATAATGTTTGTTCTACTTACAGGTATATTTTAATCAAGGAATATGTTTTGGAGCAGATGCTGTTTTCTCAGAAGTTTTTTAAATTTAAACATGAACATAGGATTCCTAATGGTTGAATGTTGATGGTTATGAATTTTAGATCATTTTTTTGGGAAAATATTTAGACTACTTGTCATAACTGCATGCCTTTTTAAACATGTTGCCATCTTTTGGGCATGTTTATAGCATCTTTGGCTTTGATGTACAGAAGAATGTATGGTGATGTCCCCCACTCCTTCCAACCCTGCACCAGCCTTCTCTCTTGGTGGTCTGATATAAAATCATACTTTAATGAAATGATATTTTTCATTACCCTGTTTATAAGACATATCTTTAGAATGGGATAAATGTCTGTGAGACTGCAAATGAATATAATGTAAACTGTTATATGACTTTTAAATTATTATGAGTTCCCTTGTTGAGTATTGTGCCATGTTGATTAAATATGCATTCTAATTTTATTTGGTGATAAATCTTTAGTTTTTCAATCATAAGGAAACCAGGGGAAACAGTAACATTTCATATGAATTAATAAAAGCACAGTCTACATTATTTATGCTACTATTTTTTGTTTAGTATATTTCAAAATCTGAATTGCCTTCAAAAATGAGACTAAAAGATTCCTGTGTTGAGATATTTTAAGTATGGCCATATTAGTTATTTTCATGATTTTTGTCTACAAGTGACAAGGAAAATTATGATGATTATTAACTCTACAGTTTTAGACTTTCTCATGAGATTGTTTCTTTTGGGGACTACAGACTTATTAAACCACAGAAGTTATAATATACAATTTCCATTATTTGAGTATAAAATAAGTTAACATTATTTTTTTTTCCACCTAGGCACCATTTATATTTACACCATTTGCAGGAAACTGATGATCGTAGGTCAGTCCTCCAAGGTATGAAATGTCCTAACAAAGTATTTTCCCTTTACTTCCTATTTTTCTTAAGGCTTTCACTATACCATATATTGAATATAAAACAAAGAATTAATATAATTTAGTGAATACATATGTTATATGGTTTATTGGTCTTTGTTTAACTTTAATATTAATCATGTAAAAATGTGGACAATAGAGTATTCATGAAAAGAAAGGTCATTCCTAAAATTGATAGTTATTCTCCAGTGTCTCCATGGCTGTTAGACAGTTTATCTTGTCATACTTGATACTGAACAGGGAGACCATCCCCTTGGGCTTCCTTGGGACAGTCCTATTTATGCTAGTCCTGAAGTAATTATTAATAGCACCCTGTTCAATCTCATAAGTGTCCTGGTTTAGATGATAAACTATGGCTACTCTATTTATATTATATGGTTCTTGGACTTTACTTATAGCCCACATGCTACTTGAGTGAACAAAAACCTAAAGGAGGGCAAGGAGACTTAATTTTATAATAAGTTTCTCATTTACCAGTCCTCAGTGCTCAGTTTTAGCTTGAGGAAGTTGCTGACATTTCTGTTGATTTCCCTGAAATGTTGGTGCACTTTCGTTGGCAGGAGACATATATATTTTCTGCATTCATTTTCTGGTCATTTGGAATGTAGGCCCATGGAGACCCTGCTGGAGCTGCTGTTGGCGTCTGAAACATTATTACTTTATTTTCCCTTATTGCTTGTGAAAGCTTATCCTGAATATTCTAACACACAGGAGAGATACCTTTCTTCCCCTTAATTCTTCAAAACAGACAAGTATCTTAAAAGTAAACAACACTTAAAAAAAAAACAAAAATGGAAGCAAGATATTTGCATGCTCAACAGATAACACGAATGGTATGTTCTCTTTCTGTTTTGTTCCTTGAGTTGAGAAGAACTTAGACGTCACTTGAACAAACTCTGGGCCAGCATTTTGAGTGTGAATTAAACTGAGGGAATACTGTCCCTCAGTATAATATAAATTTGGCCTACAGATTATTTGAGCAATTCCATGTTTAGTTCCAGTTGAGTTCCTAAAAAGAATTTGTACACTTCTGTTGCACTTGCTGTAGCAACAAATACTGCTTCACAGAAGCCATCATAGTTTGGTCTGCTCTGGTGTTTGCTTGCCAAAACTTTGAAGGGGCAGAGATATCTGTGCCAACATTTGACTGTTAGTGTTTGTACTTATTAATGTTGAGAGAATTTTAACTTAATGTGAAAATCATCTTAAAATAATTTCTTATTTATAACCTATGTAAGACATTTCCTCCCTCTCTCATGTAACTTGATTGTGTCTGAAAAAATAAGTGGAGGAGGTCAGGCGTATGGTTCCAGTCTTGTAGGATGGGCGTGGGGAAAGTGAGACATGCAAGAATTTTGGGGTGGGGAGTGGCTGTACAGTTGGTAGTTGAAGGTCAGGATGAAATTCTTTCAGTTTGTTCAATACAGCAGGTTTCAAGGAAATTAATACTTTTCACCCAGAAATTTCTAAACCCTGGTTGCTAAATTGATTCCTGGGCTGAAATTATAAATGGGCTTTAAATTTAAAAAAAAAAATTTTTTTGTTCTAATCAGTTATACATGACAGCAAAACCAAAGGCTGAATGTTTTCTCTGATAACTGGATACTAATCTATAAATGGGCTTTAATGGGCCCACTTAATGGAGTCAAACCCTGTGAGGTTCCACTACATCAGAGACCTCCTGGTCTCAGGGACACTAACTCTGTAGTGACTTTAGAGTTCAAGTCTTTTATAGCCTAAAATAGATGAAAAACAGACCAGGCTATTCTTAGTGTCATTCCAAAGCAATTTAAACTTCCATTTATATATCTAGGCATTATGGTTACCCTCTGTTATTACCAAGTCCATACTCCATTCCAGGTACTGTGTGAAGGCTTTGCCTTCATAGTAATACCACAGTCTAAGATTCGGTGGGCACTGTCACCACTTCCACCACCACCACCATCATCATCATCTGTTGAATGAGTGCCTACCATCTGGTATGCTACTGAGCACTTGCATACATTATCTAATCCTCAGATGCCACTTTGAGAAAGGAGCTGTTATTACCTCCATCTTAATTTAATGGAAAGCTTAATTTGTTCAAGGTCACACATCTAGTTAGAGTGGTGCTGAGGCCAGAACCAATGTCACACTGTGCTAGCATTCATCACCTTTCAAATAATGCATGTCTGTTTGCTAAATTGAATCCTGTCACAATCCTTTCCATTAGATTTACCTGCTTAAGTGGGGTAACTGTTTGGGAGGTTGATTTTTTTTTTTTAATATTACCCTCAATTCTCAAAGTGATCCTGAAGACTTGGACTAACCAGGGGCTTTTCCCCAGTTGAAACTCAATTTAGTGCTGAGGCAGGGCACCAATGTAAGCTTAAAGAATATAGGGATTTTATTTTAATGAAACCCTTTACCATAAATACATACGTCAACTTTGCTTTTGTTTATAGAACAATCTTGATTCTCTTCTGGCATTTAAAACAAACTGTATATGTACTTGGCAAACATTAAAGAATACATAGAATCATTTCATTCTAAAAAAAAAACCTCTTTATTTCTGTTTCATTTTACTATAAAACTGAAATAGTTTGGTGAAGTATTTGGCTTGAACAGTAATTGTCAAGTTATTCCACACACCGTTGCACAAACTCCAAATCAACTTTGAAATTGCTTCACTCTCTTTTCCTCAAATATAAATTGATATAAGTAAGGCTGCAGTGCCATCTTGTGGCTAACCTGATTGATATGTGTGTGTGTGAGTGTGTGTGTGTATGTGTGTGTTTTCCCTTACTGATAACCGAAACATGCTCTTGCTTGGTTTCAAGTTTGGGATGTGAATATAACTTGGGTTTTAAAGTATTTTTTTTTTGTATACAGAGAATAGTCTTTATGTATCTCAATTATTTCTATTAATAGAAATAATTATTTCTAGCTTTTAGGGATAAGAAAAAAAATGCCACAAATTAAGTCATTTTGAGAAATTACTTTTTCTTTTTGGGTACCAGGGATTGAACTCAGGAGCACTGGACCACTGAGCTACATCCCAGCCCTATTTTGTATTTTATTTAGAGACAGGATCTTACCAAGTTGCCTAGTGTCTCACCGTTGCTGAGGCTGGCTTTGAACTCGTGATCCTCCTACCTCAGCCTCCAGAGCCACTGAGATGATAGGCATGCACTACTGCACCCAGCCTATTTTGGGAAATTACTTTTAATCTTCAAACTTGAAAGAGTTTTTAGGACTCCAAGTGGTTTTTGGCTAGCTTCTCCCCTTTGTCACAGCTGCTCTGTGTAGTGGAAAGAATGTTGCACTTGGGACTTCAAAGTCCTCAATTCCAGTCTCTTGCTTAGAAGCAGTTTAGCCTCTTGGAATCGGATTAGATTAAATTTAAAGTTCCTTCTGGCATGAAAATCTGTGATTTTCTTTAATTCTTATTCTAAAGACAAATCCGAATACAATATGAACAACTGTTAGCTGAAGCTATTTTTATTTTGAAATGTGAAATTTCTAATACCAGGAGCTTTGAGGGATTTTGGAAAGACATGTGAATTTGTAGGGGGTAATTTATACATGGCTTAATCTTATACCTCCAACCCCAGCCACAATGATTCAAATGCAAAAATCCAAATAGGGGCAGTGAGGGAACAGTAGACGTGAAAAAGTTCAAGAGGTGTGAGGACTGTGAATTTTTCATCAGTTCAAGGTAAACTCAGGCTGACTTACCAGAGTATAGTGTCCAGAATCAGGGCTGAATCTTTTTACCATCCTGTGGTCTAGCCATACCCTTAAAATTGGGCATTGAATACCTGGAGGGAAGCTCCCGAAGACTAACTACGTTGGAGAAGGGAGGTCTGGAAATATTCAGGAATTTATCCTGGAGAGAGATCTGGAGGACAGAGCAGGTTGCATAGGTGTTTTCAGATTCTTGGAAGGCTGTACTTTGGCAGTTAGGTTTTGTATTATTTGGGATTGTTCCTGAAGTCATAACTGGAGGTTTATCAAGGTGGATTTTCTTTTAGTTTATGGTAGTACTTTTCATTTTGAAAACTGTCTTCTGCCACCATGTGGTGGGTTCCTTGTTACTGGACACAGGAGCTCTCAGGAAAGGGAGTTGTGGGGCGATGTTGGTGGGGGAGAGGTATAGAGTGACTTTCATCTCTTTGAATCTATGATTGGTTGACTCCACATTTAGAATCATGAACTGAAACTTTTCAATGTAGGTTCGTTGATCAGTCAACAAACAACTACTACCTATCTGTTATCTACTAGCTAAAGTACAAGGGGCAGGGGCTACAGTAGTGAACAAGACAGACAAGGTCCTTTCCTAAGTGAATTTACATGCTAGTGAGAGATTCCAGGGAAGAGCAAAGAATATTATAATTTGTTGTCAAACTCTGATCTGTTTCCAATAGTTTCTTTCCTTTGGAATTAAAACTGCCCAGACTGTGGGGAATTCTGCCTTTTCAGCCTTCTTTCCCTTGGATTTCTGCTGAGCTGCTTGTGTATACATTATAGACCATGTCTTTGAGGCCTCAAAGATGATAGTGGGGTCTAAATATTATTGGTGTTTTTAAGTTTACTTTTAACTACGAAACAATCCTGCCAAGCTGGTAGTTTTGCTTTATGTATGTGAAGCTGAGGGATGTCAATGATTTACCTTTTCAAGGTGGGTCATTGACCCACTACAGATATATTTTTAAAAAATATTTCCTCAACTACTGAAGATCTACTTGGTTTTTGGAAGAGAGGCTTTATTCTGTTGTACAAATTTATTATCGTTATTCAAGAATCCAGGATACTTGTCAGCTCTCCTGTGACTGGTTCTGTTGACTTCGAGGTTGTTTATGGAATTCATTTAATAATACTTGAGAATATCTGCTATGTACCTGGCCATATTCCAGGTACTGCTGATATAAAAATAAATAAGGCACTGTTCCAGTTCTCAAAGAGATCACAGTTTAATTTTGGAGTCACACATGTAATGTTAATGCAATTGGATATGATGTGTGATTCAGATAAACATCCCTAATCTGAAAATCCAAAATCCTTCTAAATCTAAAACTTCTGAGCACCAACAGGATGCCACAAGTGGAAAACTTCATATCTGATCTCATGTGATGGGTCAAATATATTTAGATGCACTAAATATAATGTGTGAAATTACCTTCAGACTATGCATGTAAAGTGTATATGAAACATAAATAAGTTTCGTGTTTAGTCTTGGGTCCCATCTCCCAAATATTTCATTATTATAATGCAAATATTCCAAAATGAGAAGATATCCAAAATCCAAAGCAATTCTGCTCCCAGCATTTTGGATCAGAGATAATTAACCTGTACATATGTGCATAGAAATTTATGTGGATAATATGTATACATATAATATGTAAACACAGGAGGTATCCTAAGAGTCCAGGGAGACAGGTCATCATCTACTTGGTGAGGGCTGGAATATTCATGGATAGAATTTAGAATTTGAGATTCTGACACATTTAACTCAACAGATTCTTATTTTTACCCCAGTAATATTTCTTATAATAATATGTGGAGCAGAAACCACATTTCCTTTCTTATAGTAAATCAAGTGAAAAATAATGTAATCCAGTAAACCTTTGAGCTTTTGGAATCTTTTTGAAGAAAGGGTAAAGATCACAGTCATAGTGTTTCCGTATCAAGCGTTTGTGGGAAGAATTTGTCAAGGAAGAATTAACCAGTGGACTTGTAGGGAAAAGCCATTCAGCTAGAAGAGCATCAGAAGCTGTTATGTATGTTCCTATGGACAGAGCAGTAGCCTTGTGATCCTTCTCCCACCATTATGTTTCAAATTGTACCTTTGAAATAATTATGTTGGTAATAAGCAGAATGCTTGCAACATGCCAAATACCATACTAGTACGTATTCATCTCTTTCTCCATAATAGCTCTGCTGTGTTGTGATCAGGAGAGGTAAAATTGGGACTGGAACCCAGATTTATTTGATCTTAATTTTTGTTTCTCCTAAGCATCGCTGGATCCCAGCTTTTCCTATTTTCTTTACCTTCCTATACTAGAATAAGATCCTGGTTCCAGGCCAGCCAATAACAATTGTATCCTTGGAGGGAACTCCTGGACTAATGTTGGCTCTTGATTCATTTTAATAAAAATGAACTGGACTCACAGGTTGAGTTTAGGAGCTAAGAAACATGTTCCAAAATGGCTACCTTGAGATCCTGAGTTCTCTGAATTATTAATATTGGTTTTCTCTTGACTCACTGTTAATGGTATTTTTTGGTTTAAGTCATCAGCACCTTCTGCTCACCACTTAGAATTTGGTGATATTCAGCAGAATCATCATTAAAATGGCCATAAATTCAATTGTGCCCTTTGTTTCCCAGGCCTTGGAATACCTGCTGTGGGCCAGCATGTGTATGGAGTCCTCGGTCTCGCTCCTGTCTGTCAGGTACTTGACATGGAGAGCCACCCTTTACACCGCTGTCTGCCAGTGCTACTATGACTGCCAAGCGGGTTTCCATGGGGAGGTAGGTGACTTAAATTCTGGTGGTTCTGGCATTTGAAATACAGCTTATTTGGCATTTTCTTCTTTGGGATGCCCTCAAGAAAACAAAACAAGACAAAAACAACAAAAGAATTGAAATGAAGCCAGGGCCTCAGTTCCAGCCTTTATTTGAAGCAGTCTGCATGGCCGTTCCATGCTGTTGATTTCCTACTGTACTTTCTGCTCTTTCCTTTATGCTCAATTAACTTCCACCCTCTTCACCTGTCTTCTGAAAATAATTTCTAGTATCTTTCTTTCCTCCTTTTGTTCACACATGTAAGCCCGTTCCTGTTTAGCTTTGTATTCAGTACCACCTGTTTTACATTGTGTCTCCTCTGCTTCCAGCCGCTGTTATTACATTCTGTTTTTTTTTTTTTCTTTGTACTTGAAATACAACTTACCTCAGCAGGGGCTTCCATTGGCTCCTGCAGTATCTCTGTGTACAGTAAAAAGGGGGTATAGCTCAGTGGTGGAGTGCATGCTTAGCACTCTTGAGGCTGTGAGTTCCGTCCCCAGCACCATGGGGGGAGGGAGGTCAATTTTTCTATAGTATTTGGTATTGAGTTGGTCACTGGGCCAGATCTTGGTGAAAACTGGAAACAGGCACCCCTGCCTCTGGGCCAAAAGGGTACGGGGGAGCTCTCAGTCCTTATTCAATAGCTTGGTCTGGGAGTCTTATGCAGGACACAGCCCTCAGAGCTGCACAAATACCTGCTTGTATTCTGTTCACAACCACAGATAAATCATCTGGCCTAACTGAAAGTTTCTTTACATTAGTTTTTCCCACCTAGACTAATTCTGAAGTGTTGGAAGGCAGTGGCCTCAGGGCAGAAGAATAGACTAATTCAACCCTCATGGGGAACTTTTATAGCCCAGGATACATTCTAGAAACTATTCACCATACATGGATAGTTATCTTTAGTATACCAGGGGTGGCACATTTTGTTCTATAGATGTTAACATTATCAGGGAATGAAACATTTGTGGAGTTTTGATCATTTGATAGCTGCTGGGATTCTTGCTAATTGGAGAATTTAACCCTCCATGCATGTGAATATGCAGTTGGTCTGGAAGCATCTTCATTAAAAATCATAAATTATGAATAAAATATTGCAAAGAAATGTTAAAATAATTGGCATGAATGCTTGTTATTGAACTCTAACATCTCTTTTAAACTCTTGTTATTATCTCTATAGAGAATTATAAATTGGTGACATGATTAGATAAGACTGCCTTCTTCCCACCTTCCCTTCCTCAGATATTTATTCAATACTCCCTGTATCCTGGGTATTGGGGTGCAAAATGAATGAGACCTTTAAGGACCTCACAATATAGTGGACAGTGTGAACGATTGAATAGATTATACAGTATGTTATAATAGGAAGGTTAGGATTTGAGAAGAGAACCTGAGGATGGTTTTGTGTGTGTGTGTGTGTGTGTGTGTGTGTGTGTGTGTGTGTGTGTAAGTAATGCCAAGGAAATGACAATCTGAAGGTACTATCTTACCTTTATTTTAGCTTTCCTTACTTTTTTTGAACTTCATGATTCATAAATTTAGCCTGTGTGAAAGTTTATAAGTTTAGACCTGTAGAGTTTAGCGGTACTTAAAGAAAATGATAGACTGGATAGCTACTGTATTACCAGGAGTCAGCAGCAGCCTGCAGTTTAATTCACAGATTAAATCAAGTGTCTAGGATGACAAAACATATTATCTTCATACATTTTTAATCACTGTGTTCTAACTTATTATGAACTGAATTTATTTTCATTGTGCACAGGCATTTGCTCGGCGTGGATTAGCTAAAATTGATGAGTTAAGGCAACTGGAATTAATGAGTTCTTCACAATCACAGGATGAATCCAAAAGATATTTTAGAGAGGCTACAATAAAGGTATAAAAATTTCATGAAATAAAAGAAATTTACTGCACTTCACAGTTGATTAGGTACTTAATATTAGTCGTAAAGAAATGTGTTCCATGGTTACTTCATATATATTCTTCTGTTGGAGGCAGATGGCGGTGATGATCTTCAAAAGAGGAGTATTTGAATCTAGAAGAAAAGTCAAAACTATCTTTAGACCAAAGATAAGACTTAATCTAAAGGAAGCTCAAAGTGTAAGTCTAAAAATTCTTCTCTATTTAAGACTCTTTTGGCAGTGCATTTGTATTATTATTCTGTATTTTCTAATAGTCATCAGTGATTAAATCCTGCCCTAGATTCTCTGCACCAATAGGCAAATAGTGAGAAGAATGTTTTCCCACCTTAGATATGGCTTCACTGTCTTCCTTTCTCTAAAAAGTTTTTCGTTCCTTAGCACAATCCTAGTTTTGCAATGTTAAGTTGAGAGGGTAAGGGAGAGCCTGGGAAAGGTATGAATGAACAGGGTCTTGCAAATGAGCAGGCTTCTGACTTAGTCTGCATGGGCCCTTGCTTTGACTGCTTAGTGTTGTTGGTTTAGTGTGCTTTGAAGACAGAAGGAAGAGGCACCCATTCTAATCACTTTGGGGTTTTCCTTTGGGAGAGTTCAGGAACTAGGTTATACTGCAGCAGAAAATAGGCCTCGCACCTTAGGTGGCTTAAAACAGGTGATTTCCCACTGGAGCCTGATACTGGTAGAGTTATCAGGGCTCTGAACTTCTGGCAGCTGCTCAGGGCCAGGCTGAGCAGCAGCACTTATTTAGAAAATTGTTGATCTGGAAGGGAGCTCTGGAAGATCCTGCCTGGGTCATGATGCTCTGCATGGAAGTGACTTGAGCCCTTTCTTTCATGTCACAACTAGTCACACAGCCCCTACCAAAAACGTGTATCTTTGGCAAATAGCACTAGGGACTATCACAGGGGAGGGAGTGAGATAAAGTTATGCCTTGTGGGGGTCCCTGCCCCCCTTTGCCTTTCTGAGCTCCATATGATTCAAGGTCCAGTTTGGTGTCTCTTGGAAGTTGTCCCTTATTGTCCTATATGGCCACCAACTCTCTGTAGGGACTGAAAATGAAAGTGAGGGGGAAGAAGATGAGTAGTTTTCAAGAGAAGAGTTACTGAGTCTCAGAACCTGGAGGGGACTTGGGAAATCACCTAATTCAGCTCTTTTCTGCTACGGATGATTAAAATGAAGCTTGGAATATTTAAATTACTGGCTCAACTTCACACGCTAACTGCTGGCAGAACTACAACGAAAATCTGCGTCTCAGTCCAGTATTGTCTCACTGCTCCAAGAACTGGGCTATTTCTCCTCAGTTCTTCTTATGACATTTAGAAAAAAAATTCTTCTTGTTCTTTTAAAGAAATCATGATAATTAAGTACTGATACTTGATCATGGTACTGTTTGAATGCGATTTTAGTGTGTCTATGAATACCCAGCCTAGAAGTACATATCATATATTCCTTTAAAATCCTGTTCCATACTGATCAATGGCATGTAACTGGTGACAGTGATAACTTAATCATAGATGCCTTGAATGAACTGCTGGTATTATTAAATAATAATGCTGTTGTTTCTGTGAGAGGGTAGGGTGTAATTTTTTTTCCTTATCAGTGTTTTTTTTCCTCTCTGCAAACCAAAATTCAATATTGTCATCAAGATTGTCATGACTTAGCACATTAGGACTTGCAGTCATCCTGATAGCAAAATAAATATACTTTCAAAGAAAAATGTATAAAATTCCATTTAAATTACATTAAAGGCTCATTTATTCCTGGTTTCCTTCAAGATGATTGTGGTATGAGAAATTCTGGTGCTATGTTTTTTTTAGAAAACAATTATAATTGTTTAGTGGGTAGTTTTGACAGATTAGCTAACAGAGACTAGCCCTTTTTAAAATAATGTCATATTACCTTGACATGTATTGCAGAATGTCCTACTTTTATAAGTATGAAATTATTTTATTATGTTTCCACAAAATAAAAAAATTTCAATATACCTTACATCTATTTTTGAGAACACTTCTATTTGTAATTAATTTCTTTTCTCACAATAAATTATTTTGACTTTCAAAATTTTTTTTGAAGAACTACTAATTCAGACTCCTAAAGATGAAATATTTAGTGATTCATTTAATAAAAAATTTAAAAATGTCTGCTATGTGAGCAAGATAGGTGAGATTACATTTAGTGCAGAAACTATATAATAAATAAACAAAATTATATCTTGTGAAAAGTTTTAAGAAGAAAATAATGATGGTGGGGATTAAATGACTTATACATAAAGTTTTTCCTGCACACAGTAGGTCTTCAGTAAATATTAACTATTATGCCTGTTTATTTATTATTCATTCATGCATTCAACCATCATGTATTGGATACCTGTGTTTTTAAGTATAGTGCAATGCTGAAAAGACTAAGTCACAGTCTTGGCTTTTTGAATGGTCTTAGAAAAGGAGAAGAGAACATTCTGAGTAAAGAAGCAGAGCATGATCATAGTTTTGAGGCCAAAGTAAGCAAAGTTGGATGGGGACAAGAAGTGGATTTCTGCCAATGTCTTGGCTGGGCACAAGATCACGAGCCACCACACACCTTGTAGATTCAAACAGCAATTCTTTATTCCCGAACTCACACCGGCCTCTACACACACGTTCTCCCGAAATCCAAGTTCTGCCCGCACAATTCACCTACTCCACGAGGCTTTTTTCAAATCCCATTTGAATCTCACGAGAAGTCAAGGGGAACAAACAGCAGGAACACCTTAATCCCAACAGCAATAATCTTCAACCTCCAACTTCCCTAAAACCCCTATTGTCTTAAACCGGGAATGCCTTAAAACCAAATTATCTTAAACCCGGATACTTCCTAAAACCTGGATCCACCCTGGTCATTGAGCAGGGTCACCTTTCTCAAACACACATGCAAGGTCACAGCAAATTTCCAAGGCAAGTCCATTTAACATGGGGTACACTGGCAAGGAAATATCGATGCGTCATTCCTACTTGGCAATGGCCCTCAGCAGATTTCAACTGGAGGAGGTGTAGTATGTTGGAGAGTTAGCATAGTATATCTCATGGAGTAGATTCATGGAGACCACAGCATTTAGAGGTGGAATGGACTATGTGGGTTGTGTTATTTAGACTCTCATCCGTTCTAACATTTTGAAAGGTTGTATAATATATCCTAAGCAGTAGATTGTAACCCAAATTGTCTATTTTTACTGCTATTATTTTAGTTATTTCCAATTTTTATTATTATAAATATTGATGTAACTCACGTCTTCAGGAATGCTATTTTTTCTTTCTTTTATTTCCTATGGATAAAATTAAAAATGTAGAATTTCTGAATCAAGGCATACAAATATTTTTATTTCTCTTGGCATATAGTGCCAAAGTGTTTCCAATATGGGTACTCTTATTTTCAAGGTGGTAACCTGCATGTACCAATTTTATCGCAAGGTATTATTATTTTGATATTACTTGTTGGAACTTTTTTTTTATTAAATCAGTTAGCAAATTTAAATGTGTTTTGGTAATTCAGTTATACAATTGAATGGCTTGTCATTTTAACCTTATTTCTTTGATCCTTTCTCTTACAAATGTGTTTACTCTTTTTATCTCCTTTTTTAATGATTTCTTTCAATCTATTGATCTACTAGATATTTTACTCTAAGATATATTTGAATGGACTCATTAACTTATTATTTTTATAGAAATTCATATTTCATTTGTCATACTTGACAATCCATTATTTTTATTGCTTCATCTTTATATTTTATATTTACATTTTTATAGATATTATAAATATTTATATTTTAAAATATTTTACTTCGTATTTGTCTATAGTTCTGATAAATGTTCTATTCCTTTTTGCTTGTTTTCTATTATATTTTTGTGAACAAATTCATTCTTTTCACCAACTGGTGAAAAATTATGGTTTCATTTTGAATACTTCTAATTATTAGAAAGTTCATTGTGCTTTTTAAATATATATACTTGAAAGCTCTGCTTTAATCTACAATACAAATCTTAGAAGAAGCCCTTTCCTTTGTTTATAAGGAAAGAAAGGGCAAAGCATGGAGGTCAATTTTTATTGAGTTTTTAGAGAAGCTGAAGCTAAGAAGCTGATGTTTGGGGGGAAATAGTCCAAAGCCTCAAGAAGAGGAAAAAACAAAAACAAAATAAATAAACAACAAACACCCCCCCCAAGAGAATTATGAAAAATATTGTTTTTAGAATATGGATTCTAGAAATGCCAACTAGAGCTACTGGTCTTAACTTCCAGGCAACCTAAATGCAGAGAACAGGCCATTTGTCAGATAAAATAAAGTGTGGAGGTGGGCTATCTGCAGGCGGTGAAGCCATCCAAGGCAGTACAGAGCAGAGTGGCTGGGAACTCAGGCCTAGCTAGTCACCAGCTTATGAGAACACAGCTGATCAGCTCTTCCTTAAGTTAACTACCACAAGTCTAGTAATGTAAATCATTGTTTCAAATTTGAGTTTGAGACATTCTACATTAGAATTTCCTGCAGTGCTTAGAAACAGTGCCCTACTCAGATCTATGGCGTGTCTGGAGATTTGGTCTTGAATCTAAGAAAAGCACCCAAGTGATAGTTAGGCCACCGAAATTTGCATATTGGTCCCTTAAGGCTGTAATTAAGGTACCACAAAGTGTATGGAGATGAGGCTGCCTTAATAAAAAGACCCAAATAAACAACCTTGGAAACAGAAACATAGAAACAAATGGCAAAGTCTTGATGTAATAGCAGCATGACATAAACTTAAATGGAGTTGAGTGACATCTCAAAAAATGGAAACCCTAGAAGCAGCCATTGCACTGTTAAACTAACCTCTTTCTTTCAGCGTTAGATAAATGAACATTATTTTGTTTGCCTTGTACAATGGACTGTATATTTTTTTAATTCCAGTTGCTGTGGCCACGTACCATCACAGAACGGCTGTTGGATGAAATGTTTGATAACTCCGCATCCCGCTTTCTGGCTGTCTTGGAGGCTCTTTCTGATCCAAACAGGCGAATACTACAAACTGGTCCTGTTGTATCTGATGAAGTGGAACTTCGTGATGTTGTCTCAGAACTGTTTATAGCTGGGAAAGAACTTTTAATAAGTAAACAACATATTAAGATACTATTTTATGGTAGCCGTGATTAACAAAAATTTTAACATGATAGTTATGAGAAACTGATAAAGAATTTATGCATTTTATATATTGACCTTGAATTCAGCAACCTTGCTTTAATCAATTGATAGTTCGAATAATAAAATTATATCCTTTTTTTTTCCAATTTTTAATCTTTTAACTTCTTTTTTCTTTCATGTCTTGACTCCTGCACTGGTTAGGATCTTCAGTGAACACATGGGAAAGATGTGGTGTCTTCAGTCATCCTTGTCTCACTTTTGATCTTAGGTGGAACATTTCCAGCATTTGACCATTAGTTAAAATATTTGCTTGGGACTTGAGGTGTAGCTTAGTGGTAGAGCACATGCCTAGCATGTGTAAAGCCCTGAGTTTAATCCCCAGCACTGAAAAAAAAGATGTAAAGATATTTGCTAAAGAATTTTTATAGAGAGCCTTTTTAGATCAAAGAAGTTTCTTTTATTTGTGGTTTTCCAAGTGTCTTTTTTTTTGTTTGATTCTTATCCTGAAGTTGTTGAATTTTATCAAAAGTCTTTTCTGTATTTATCATGATTCACTGTGTTTACCAAAGGGCTTTCTCTTTTATTTCTATTAATATGGTGAATTGCATTGAAAGTCTAATTTTTAGCTACCTTGTATTTTTGGAATAGATCTAATTTCTAAGTGAGGATTTGACTTTTTTATATATTGCTTGCTTTGTTTGCTAGTGTTTACTTCATTTTTGCTTCTTTGTTCAAGAGAGAGATTTTCATTTCTTATGATGTTATTTTTAGGTTTGACCCTCAAGAACATGTTGGTCTCATAAAGTGAGTTGAGAACTGTGCTCTCTTCCTTTATTATGTGGAAGAGTTTGTGCTGGATTGATGTTATTTCTTCTCAAATGTTGGTTGAATTTACTGGTAAAATCATCTGGACTTGGAATTCCCTTTGTGGAAGTTTTTAACTATGGATTCAATTTCTTTTATAAATATGAAATTATTCAGCTTTCATTTTCATTCTTTTTCTAAATCTTTTACCAGTTTGATAAATGGTATCTTATACCATTTATCACTTGAAAATTTTATATTTTAACCAGTATCTTACAATTTTTGTCAGAGTCATAATACCTCATTATGATCCTGATTTCTGTAGCTCTGCAGTGGTTTCCTCTTTTTCATTCCTGACCTTGGTCTGTTTGCTTTCTCCCTTATTTCATCAATTTTACCAGGTGTCTACAAATTTCATTAGTGTGTATATGGTGTGCATTTGTGTGTGTCATGTGTGTTGGTGTAGTCTGTGGTGTGTGTATATGGGGTGTTGATGTGTGGTGTGTGTGGCATGTGTATGTAGTGTGTTTGCATGTGAAGTATGTGTGGTGAGTGTGTTTGTTGTGCATGTGAGTGTATGTGTATTGAGAGTAGGTGTTTGTGGTGTGTGCCATTTGTGTGTGTGATGTGTGTGTGGTGTGTTAGGTATGCTGGTGTGTGTAGTATGTATGTGTGTATTATGTGTGGTATGGATGTCTGTGGCATGTGCATGTGGTGAACATGTGTGTAGTATGGTATGGGGCATGTGTGTGGTTTGTGATGTGTATTGTATGTGGTGTGTGTGATATGTGCATATAGTGTGTGTTGAATTATGTGGTATATACATATGGTGTATATGTGTGTGCAATATGTGTGTTCGTGGTGTTGGCATGCCTGTGGCATGCATGTGGTGTGTGTGTGTGTGTCTGGTGTGGTATGTGTAATGTAGGTGTGTTTGTGTGTTGGTATGGTTTGTATGTGGTGTGTAGTATGAATATGTGTATGTGGCATGGTGTGTATGTGTGTGTTGGTGTGGGGTGTGCAGATATGTGTGTGGTATGTGTGCAGAATGTGTTGTGTTGGTGTGTGTAGTGTATTTGGCATGCATGTGTGTGGAATGTGTCATGCGTATGTGTGTTATGTGTGCTGTGTGTGATGTGGCATGTGTGTAATGCATGGTTTGTGTATGTGTTTTGTGTGATATGGCATAATTCTGAGTGTGGTTGTATGTGAGTGATGTGTATGTATTCTGTCATTTGTATGTGGCGTGTGTACATTGTGCATTGTGTGTGTGTGGTGTGGCAGGAGTGTATATATATAATTGCATGTGTGGTGTTGGTGGAGATTGTGTTTATGTGTGGTGCATCTGTGATATGACATGTGCCTCTGTGTGGTTGTATGTGTGTGGGATGTGTGTGTGTGTGTGTGTGTGTGTGTGTGTGTCTGTGTGTGGGGTATGCCTGTGCACTCATCTGAAGGCAGAGAGCCTCTGGTGCCAGTTTAGGGCTTATCTCTTAAAAAAAAATCAAGTTCTTTGTGAGAATTTCCTTGACTCCCTTCACTCAAACCCTAATGATTGCCCCCTCTGCATCTTCTTTTCCAAGGAAGGGCGGTTCCTCCTCCTCTTCCTCTCTGTCTGACAGTTATTTCCTTCCAGGCAATCACTTTATATCACTTCCTCATTCAAGCTTCCTTACTATAAGTTTTCTCCTTGGTACAGTTAGATTTATTAAAGGAATTGGCTATTTTCACTGTTCTAAATTCTTTTCTTGAAATTTATGTATCAGAAAACTTCTGTCCCTCACACCCCACAGAGAATGTCCTGGACAACCTCATTGCTTATTCGAGGGTCGCTTTTCCTCTTCACTCTTGGCAGTTTTGTTACAGTGCTCTTTTCCCACTAACCACTTCCCTTTGTGCCATTTCTCCCTCTGCTCTTCTCTTAAATTTTGACGTTTCTTCTGCAGCTATTCAATGCCTACAGTGGATCCTGCCATTTATGATGAATGTGTAATTGTGACTCTACAAGTTATATATTCCAATTAAAGATCTCTTTCTCGAGTTTCCAGTCCGCACTTAGCTGCCCACTTGGCAAGTCCACTGTTGTTAATTCTGTTTGCCTCTCCATGCATCTTCTGGGTAGATTTCCTTGGCCGAGCCTGTGTTGGTTGCTCTTCCTGTTTGTCCCTGCAGCAGCCTGTTTTTGCCCACTTAGATTTCTTATTTGCGCCTCTTGAGTGTAACTCAGTGAAGGTGGGGATTGTGTCCTTTCCTTTACATTGTTTCCTAGCACTTGGCAGTGTCTGATAGCTAATGTTTAGCCAACATTTCTTTGCAAGGATGCTTTTTCAAACCTCTCCCTTTCCTTTTCTAGTTTCAAGTATTGGTCCAAGTGGAACGATTGGTTTTCCCAACACACCTCTTACGGAGCTTATGATAGAAAGAACAAATGTTATTTCTCTGGATGCTGCTGTAAAGTTTATAAAATTAGCATTTACTTATGAAGAATGGGGTTTATTTGAATCTTTAGCTATGCAGCTTATTTATTTTCTCCAGGTAATATATGCAAAACCATTCATTTGTTTTTGTTTTGTTAAAATGACATTGGATTATTGTTTAACTTGTGGGATGTACTTCTCTAAGAGGCAGGATGATCCACAGTCAAAGCAAGCAGAGAAGGATTTAACTCTTCTGATTGCAATCGAACCACTAATCAACCTAAAGAAAAGCAAAGGTTTGATACTTCCTTTGGACAGTTATAAAGCAGGAGAGTCAGCTCAAATTTATTTAAAGCATGTAGTTTCACATGGTGAGTCATTATTTACCTTTTTGAAAAATTTAGTTTTATTGGATAAAAGATGCTCTTTCTAGGTGAATTGAGAGAAAGAATGTTCAAGGCAGAGGGAACAGGAGGTCCAAAGCCCCTGAGGGAAGGGTGTACTTATCCATGGAAGGAATGGCCAGTGGGCATATGTATTTGGAGGGCACTGGTGGAAGTGGTGGAGTTTGGGAGTAGATAGGTGGCGAGATCAGAGAAATAGGTGGGTACCTGGTGATGCCATTCTGGTGACAGTTTTGACGAGGTGAACGAGGTTCTTCTTAGCTGCTGACTTGCTGCAGTGAGAGGCCAGCAGGGCTTTGCATCAAAGGGCAAAAGAACTGGTTCACTTTAGTAAGGGCAAATCTGGTCTCCCCTCTCTCCAGCTTGTAGCACTTTCCATTGTAGAACTTAAATAACTTAAAAGTTATTGCTAATGTAATTGAAATCCTGATCTAATTTTTAGACCAATGAGAATTACTTAATTTCATTGTTCATATTTTCCCTTGCTCTTAAGGCATTGCATGGCTGCTCAGTTGCAGTAAATCATTTGGATCAAGTCATGAGGCACTTTTTCTTCTAGTGGTTTCTGAATAGATATTCTTATCATTTTTCTTTCAGCTGCCCATTTTACATGTACTTTAATATTGTAAGCCTCTTCAATTTCTCTTTGGACTTACATATAGTGTAACATATAGTTGACTTACATATAGTGGTTTAATACTAGTAATAGTTATTTGAATTGGGTTAGATCTGCTTCGATTCATTTTGATATAGAAGCATTTAAATTATTGACATGGTGTTTGCCCAGATATCATTTGGGTCATTTTTTTTGAAGGATTTCTGTGTTTCTCTGTCTTTGGCATTTGAAGTTTTATGATTGACTTTTTGTTTTCTTTGACTTTTTGAATGCAGATTCTTATGTGAGGAATTATGGATATTCAGAAGATATTTTTCATTTGGCAGCTGTCCTGTATGTCTGTGTCTGTAACTCTCCCCAGGTGAATTATCTTTTTTGAATAACTTAATAATGTGGAACAAGATTATGCCTAACTTAGGACCAGGTTTAAAATATCACAGGATTTGTACCTAAAGTTATGTATTTTGTACCTAACTAATTCTTGAGTTAGATCATGGTTTGTAATTTTAAGTTTCTTTTTATTATTGAAAATGAAGATTTTGGGTGTTACTCTGTTTCTTGTTGGGAAATCCCAAGGCCAGCTGTGTTTCTAGTGATGAAAAAAATGGGGCAGTGGTTAAATTAAAGGGAGAGCTAATATGCTTGGTGAGAAGGGGCTCTTTAGCCCCTGATGAAAGCCTGGTTATTGCTAGGAGTTGTTTTCGCATGATGGTCTGCATTTAGAAATGGTCTATACATGGCTATGAATGCTCATGTACAACTAGTACAACTAGTTTTCCATCTGAATTCCAGGGGTCCCCAGGGCTTCTCTGAAGTTCCTCAGAAGCCCGAATTTGAGCAGCAGCACCCTAACCTGTTTTTACTAATTCTGTATATAATATTGAGATTCTGATGGAATTTTGTTTGAAAGTTTGGTTTGATATACAATTACATTTGAGACCCACCATTACCGAGCATTATACTAAGCTTTTGCCCAGGGAAGTGAAACTGAGTAAGGGATATAAGAAGTTCTGCTGTTAAAGTATTTCCCATTTCTTCTGGGTTTATTAGAATGTGTTATAACATGTGACAAGTACTTAATTTTTGAAAGGAAAGCACTTGGCTGAAAATGTAATTTTCAGCCAAATGTATAGTGGGAGAACTTAACAAAAAATAACAATCAAGGTTTGAAAGGGTAAGGGACTTTCATCTGTCCATTTTAAAATAATTATGTCTTAGTTCAGCTCAATTAAATTCAGTAAACATTTATTGATGTTCTAACTTTTATGTTCCCAAGCATTGTACTGCAGTGTGATATATGTCAAATTAAATCCTAAAGCTGCCTCAAAAGAGCTCAGAGTTTGGTAGTTTTAAATCATGAACTTCATATACTGAGCAACTTTGGTTTTCTTTTGAAAAGAATTTAGTAACTTTGATTTGCCAAGAAGCATACTAGTTCTGGATTGCTCTTGAACTTCATACCTGGTATGAAGTTCTCCCATACCTTGTCTACTATATCCTTTACCCAACACCTTTCCCTCTCAAATTACTATCCTCCTCCCCCATCCTTTATTATCTGAATACAAGATTCTGAAAAAGAGAAAAGTTTCAAAATTGGATGGAACTTATTGATTTTCATACTTGCCTAAAGTGTTTGGGACTTTTTAGAGAGACAGAATAAGCCTTGGTTAAGAGTAAGGATCCTTTGGTCTGCTTATTATTTCTGGCAATTTCATCTCCTGTGTTTCAGTTTGCTCATTTGTGAGGTAGATAGTAACGGCACTCAGCTTATTGGGTTGGTATGAGGTTAAATGAGTCAGTATATAGATAAAGCTTGAGGAGTGTCACCTGGCACACTGTAATTTTTCATACATACAGCTTATCATACTTGTTCATTTACTTCATCACTTTTGTTTTCAGGATGTTCAGCCTGATAAAGAAATCGTTGTGGACATGATAATGTTCCTATGGCAGAAATGCAAATTAGGAATTCAGAAGATCAGTATGTCCAGAAACGACTATAAAAAATTCACCCAGAAAATCCACAATAATAAGGTATTTCTTTTTTGTTTCCCCTTCAGATTTTTTTTGTTATTGTTAATTCAAGTTTCAATATATATTTCAAATCTAGAATTTCCCTATTTATGCCCCTAATAACTATAATCATTTGCAGATGGATGGTGTTGGAAAGATATTCTTTGTAGTGATGAATGAGCCTTTTCTTTAATGTGTTTTCCTGAACCTCTGCCCTGGTATTGTTTTGGGGAGTGGGCTAGTATTTCAGTTTTAAAGGGAGGAATAAATATAGTATGTCTAAGGTCACAGGAGGTTGGACAAATTATTAAGAAGATGAATAATAGAAAATACAAATAAGTAAGTAGTTTCATGTTTTCTTCCTGCAATCATATTTTTGGACTGTTTAATAGAGCTGTTTATTTTGTGGTAAGAACAGGGTTGAACATTTGAATATTATAAACTGGAAATTTAAGAGAAGATATTCTGGTAATAAATATTTTAGCTCTAGTGATTCTGAGTCTCCTAAGGTTAGCTACATGAAGATACGTAGGTGTGTTTTTTCTTTTTTTAAAATTATGTGCTCTTTCAAGTAATGATGTGGGTGCATAAATGTTGCTTTATCATTTTAGGTTCCAAAGTGTGATGGTTGGTTTTATATGCTCAGCTGGGGACATAGGCGTGAAAGTTGATTTCTAAGGCATCAAGAGTGGAACCTGAAACACCTGCTTATCTAACCCCACTAATTTGAAGGCCTTTGATCTTGATCAAATTTTGCTTTAAAGGGAGAATAAGAATTTTGAGGATATAGATAACATTTTGTGATGTATAAAAATAACAGATCATAAATTTGCCATTAGAGCTGTATGTGTGTGAATCTTCTTTATCAATTTATATGGGTTTATTATTAGATATTATGTTTTAGTATCACTCTATTATTTATAATTAGGAAGTATTAATAAGGAGGCCTGTATAATGTTTCTTCATACTTAGAACTTGGTGATTTCAAAGAAGTACTAAGTTTTGAAAAATGTCTAATTCTACAATGTAATCTATTTTAATAAGTTTTGCTCTGTATTTTCTCTTTTTAGTGGTTTTATCTTCTGTGGCAGATAAATGAAGTGATTCACAACTATAAATTGGAAGACATTGACATTGCAGTGGTGGCAGAGGTCACATTACGATTAAGTGAAATATTAGAGTTTTTAGGAAGCCCAAGAAGAAAATTTAAAAAACATCCAGGTAAAATACCGAATGAAAGATGGGATCATTAACTTACACACATTTGAACATAAAGAGACAAGCATAAATCAGAGCACAGGATAACTTGGGTTAGGGGAAACTAGGCATGTCAGCATTGTGCTTCATTGATGTTTATCATCTGAGATAAAACTGAAATACTAAAAAATACTTAAAAAACCCATTTCTTACTTAATTGTATTGTTTTGTTCACTCGTTACTTTTAGAAAGACTATTATTTTATTCTGTTAATTTTAAATGGGCAAAATATAATCTCAGGTATTAATTCTTTGTTACAATGTTTCACCTCTAAAGAACTAGTAGATTTTGGAGCATGAAATCCTTTTTATAAATTTGAGAACTAATATGTTGATGTAATGTGGGCTAGATATATAAATTCTTATAAATTTTCTAAGAATGTTATTCTCATCATCTTATTGGCACATTGAACTTAAAGTACAAGCCATTCTTCTATATTACTTACCATAGTCTGCTTTAAGACATCTATTAGATTTTTAAGTAATGCATTGTTTAGTTTGAATTATTAAATACATTTTAAAATTATAAAATCAACATTGTCATATAAATATTTATGATTCATATCCCTCTAATTCAAACTAGTCTTCTCTGATATTTGTCTAAATTTATATGGCTTCTATACTATTCTGTTCTGAGTATTTTAAAGTAGACTTTATAGTAGGTTTAAGAAGACCAATGTCTACCGTGATATTGTTTTGTTGATAAACAAGATTATTATTTGGTTTATTGTATTACAATGAGATTTTTTTTTCTTTTTGAGATGAGAACTCACTGGGTTGCCCAGGCTGGCCTCAAATTCATGGATTTAAGTCATCCCTGCCTTAAATGTCCCCACCGCCTCAAGTGCTGGGATTACAGGGGCACCATTGCTTCTGGCTCTGCCAGACACTTTTAGCTGGCTTCATATACAGAAAAAAATGTAATCACACAAGAGGAGCAATTTAGTATTCTGTCATATTCTAAAGTATTGAATTATTTCTGAGATCATTATAATTAAAAAGATAAGCAATTAATAGAATTTATTATGATTACGATTTCTTGCTATATGTCCCCTTTTCTCTCCTCTGATCCTTCCTTCTTCCCCTTTGTTTCTTCTTCTCTTCTCTTACTCTCTCCTCTCTCTTTTCCTTGTTTTTATTCTTTCTTTTCTTTTTTTCCTAGATATACCTTTAAAAACAGAGATTAAGATATTCCCTGGGACTCCAAAAAGAATCATGGAAGTTCTTCCAATATTAAAGGTATTACAACACATTGTAGAGAATATAGTTAAATAAAACTAAATCACAGTAGGTTGTTGTAGAAGTAATTTTAAATGTTTAAAACTTGAGAATTTATGGTTTCTGTATGCATTACAGGAACATTTTTCTACCTTTTGCTTTTACTCTAGAAAAAATCCAATTATTTAAAAAAAATAAGCTAGTTAAACATCTTAAAAAGATTTATAGTTGAATGTGTTATGATTCATAGATTTATAGAGAGGGGATGGCCTACTCAGCAAATGCCTTTGACAGATAAATGAGTTATTACCTGATCACAGTGCACTTAGAATAGCTGTGGCCCTTGGGAAGTTCTCAGTGAGCTTAAGAGGAGAAAGGAGTGGGGGATGAGTAGCTATTCCTCTTCTTTATTATTCTTTTCTTACAGTATTTGAATTACTTCTGTACATCATGCATTGTGTTGTCCTGTAGATCTGAATGGGGTTCTGGGGACTGATATATATCTACATCTATATTCACTTATTTTTTACTTGTTCTAATTATTTATACATGACAGTAAGTGCATTTGGACACAACATACATAAATGGAGTATAACTTCTCATTCTTCAGGTTGTAGACAATGTAGGATTACAGAGGTCATGTGATCATATATGCACATAGGGTAATAATATCTGATTCATTCTTCTATCATTCTTATTCCCATACCCACTACCTACATTCATTATATTCCCTTATTTATTGGCAAAATCTGGAACATTAGCAAACTCTGTCCTGTGTGATGCTGGTGTTGTGTATCAGAAAATGATACCATGATCATGGACCTTGAGTGGCTTTGGATTGAACACAGTAGAATTCTTTGCTGGGAAATTTCTCAGAGGAATTGATTTGTTTATGAGCAATGTGTTTTTCCAAAGAAATATAAAGTACCATGTATTCCATTATTTGAGCATAAAACCCCTTTTCTCATTGTGGAATATCTACTTATATCTGATTATAAATTTCAGGCATTTTACCACTTTTATTACCTATGTGCGCGTTCTGAGTCAGTATGGAGTATTGTTTGCTTGTTTTAAAATTTGTGTAATTAATGTCATACCGTGTGTATTCCTGTTCAGCTTGATTTTTACTCAGCATTGTATTTTTTGAGATCCACCCAAGTAGATTCATGTGCTCGTGGTGTTCATTTTCACCACATCCAACTTGTTCAGTCACATGGTAAGGGTTGGAGATTTGACTTAGATGTTTTGCCCTCATAGTCCCGGCATTTAACCCCTGTGCTGCATTGCCTCTTGATTAAAAAGAAGTCTTCAGGATATTTATTTTTCTAATGCATAGAAATACGTAACTTTAAGTGTCTTTAATAATATACTACCTGCTCCTGTCACCTTTATTTGTAGCAGCCCTTTGAAATATAAGAACAAGTGATCATTTAAAAAGTGTTGTTTCAGCTACATTTCTGCCATACTTGTTACAGTACATAAAGTCCTAAGGGATTAGGTGCTAATCCAGTTATCATTATGAACGTATAGGAAGAAAAGGGGAGGGGTTCATTCTGAATTTACTTTCTCAAATGAATGTGCATCTTCTAAGTTTCAGTTCTTTATTCTATATTGCTCTTGGATTTGAGAAATCTCAAATTGGAAAGAGACTGTCCTGCATAACAGGTGGAGGAGACCTTATAGCTGTTTGACAGGGTTTTTTAGGGATCACTTCTTGTGCTCGCCAAGCATACAGCTTCCTGCTTCTCACTCCAGACACATTCAACCAGAATTATGGATGTGGAGTTCTTAAAGTTCCTTATGCAGATTCTTAAGGACGCTAGAGTTTGAGAATCAGTGACTTTGTGGAATGGCCCTTATTCTCTGAGGCTGACTCTCATTCTCTCTATTTATTCCTTGGGGCAGGAATAGGAATCCTAGTGGAAGTCATAAGTGCTAGATTTTGGCTTGAGATAGAAATGTTATGGCAGTTAAAGCCTCTAAATGAAGTGTGTGTCTTAGAACAAAGAAACAGACCATTAATGAACTATTGCTATTATTTAAATTAGAAACACGTATCCTCTTCTCAAGATTATTCATTGCCATCTGCTAAGAAATTGTCTAAATAAAAGTATAAGTCTGTGATGACAGCAGTTTGAATGGTAGGTCCTAAAGTTGTGCAGTGCACAGCCTGCTTAGCTGTACTGGAGTATGGTAGATGTGGTAGAAGTGATTCATTGGTGTGACCTAAGAGTCCAGTGTTTGGTGTTAGACCTGAAGTTGAATCTTGACTGTGATATTGACTACATGACCTTGTATAAATGATTTAATCTGTTCATATGTCCTCATTTGTAAAATTATTAATAGTCCCTATTACTATTGGGTTGTTATCTTGTTTAAAGGAGACATTGGTAACATTGTGGAAACCAGTATCTGGTATATGGTAGCTGATCATGGTTTCTTTTATGTCTCATGTGGTACACCAAATCTCAATGTGGGATTCTCAGACCCACCTTGGGGAACCAAGTGGGGAAACAAGACCAAGTATTTATCATAAGGAGAATCCAAAATCCATATGCTTACCTAGCAGAGTCTGTAGGGGAATAAGTTCTATATCTTGCATAAGTATAAGTTACAGTGTGAAAAAATAGATTGGGTACTGTCCCAACAGTACCCAATTATATAACATGAAACTATTTTATAGTTTTATTGAATGCATAGCATCTGTTTCTTCAACAAATGGATTTTAAGATTATGATAACTAGAGTGTATATTTTATAGGGCTATGGCAATTAAAGGATTAGTCTGTGTAAAGCACTTAGCCCAGTAGCAGGAGCACATTTTAATTAAATTTTGGCTGTGTTGATAATGAAGTAGTCGTGATAATGATGATATGTGGGTGTGTGTGGTCTTTGAAATTTTTCCATTTTAAAAAGGAATTCTTAGAGATGTCTGTTTCTGGTCAAATAGCAACCTAGATGACTTAAAAGTCCTTCTGCTAGAAAACACCTAGAATTTTGGACAACATTGGACGAATATCTCTTAGGCACATTTCAGAGCTCACAAGAAAGTAAGGTAAATGCTAGGGGCCAAAATTGAAAGCTGAAATAGTGAGCTGAAAACCAGAACGGTAAGCTCAAAAGTGGGAGCTGCAGTGGGTTGCTGGGCATACTGCTAAGGAAGCCGAGATGTTTACTGGCCGTCCAGGGATAGGAGATGAGGCTTGGGCACCTGACAGATGGGCTTGGCACTGAGACCCTCACGTAGAGCTAGAACCTATAAGACTGCATCCTAGGAAAGGGTATGTTAGAAAAAAAAAAAAAAAGAAAAAACTGTCTGTTTATACAGAGAGTTTACTTAATTTGGGTCCTGAGAAGTGCATGGGAGAAAATCTCTCTCCTTAATTGATTTATAATCTTGGGTCTGTCCTCCAGGAGGTTTGCTGTTTGAATTCATACTACTTGGATTACTCTGGAACCTCCCTAAGCTTGTGATTCTTTAGTGGAGATATATATTGTGAATGGTTAAATACAATCAAATTGTGTTTATTCCAGGAAATGCAAGGATGACTTGACACAGGAGGATCTATAATGCAATATTAACATTAACAGATTAAAGGAGAGAAATATGACCACATCAGTAGGTGAAGAGGTGCAGCTTCATTTGACAAAATTCCACAGCCATCCTTTTGAAAAAGGACTCTTTTTGGCAGTTAGGAATAGAAGAAGGCTTCCCTATCCTATACAAAGTGTCATCCACAGACCTCAGTGAATGTCATGCCTAGAGTAAAACATTAAAGGCAGTCCCTTTAATTTAACAATAATCAAACCGATGTAACCACATTAGGATATCTGTCATTCTTCTGTTCAACATGTCCTGGAAATTTTAGATGAATAAAAGAGAAAACAGAAAAAAAGATATAAAGACTATAAGGGGAGTATTAATTTTGTCTTTATGCACAGATACATGCAAGACATTGCAGTATATTTAGTAGTAGCAATCTAAATGTCCTTCATCAGATGAGGGAATAAATTGTGGCATACTCTTCACGGTAACACCAGTTCATTGTAGCTATAGGAATGAATGGCTAGAGTGGCCTTGAATTAGAGTCAGCTTGGTATCATTGTGGACCCCTCTATAGTAACCTTTGAATTATAGGGGGGAAGCCTGGAACTATATTCCCAGCATCTCATTTCCATGTGTTTTAGGTTATTGGTCTTTCAATGAGGGGCATTTGCATGAATTTGTAAGCAAAAGAGGAGAGAGAGAGAGAGAGAGAGAGAGAGAGAGAGAGAGAGAGAGAGAGAGAGAGAGATTGTTCTCATTGTGCATTGGCAGATGGGAGGTGTGAATTTACCAGCCATACCCAGAAAGTCCTTGGAATTCACCTGCTTTCAGTGCAGTAGAAGCTGAGGTTGTTGTCAGCTATCTCCCAGAGTCTTAAATTCACAGAGGCTTCTGAGGAACCCTTGAGAATTGCATGAAGTCAGATTGTCACTGGCAGCTTTCTTGATCCTTCCTCTCCCATGCCTTCCAGTGGTGATGGATAGCTCTAATTCTGCACATTAAATATCCTTCTGCTTAAAATACCCGGAGTGCTTCTGTGTTCACAACCAAACTCTGCCTGACCCTCTGAGTTACATACACAGACCTGAGTAACTTTCAACAACATATGGTTGAGAGAAAAAAGCAGTCTACAGAATTTTATAAGAGAGAATTAAAAATTATGCACAGTAATTTTGCATATTGTTAAGAACACATTCATGGAGAAAGTTTAAAAGCATTCGAAAAAGGATGGTAAAACCAATTCATGGTCAATGGCTACCTCTAGGGGCAGAAAAGAGAAATAGCTTTGTGGACAGTTATATAGGGCATTTCTATTTTATGCATATATGTTTATGCTTTGTTTTCTAAAAAAAATTTTGGAAAAATGTGGAGAATTTGAAAACTCAGATAAGGCTGCCTGTTCTTTATATTATTCTCTATATTTGTTTCTCTGTGAGAATAGTTACATTTAAAGGATATTTACTTTTTGAAAATCATGGCTTAGATGTTGGATTTGAGGGACTCTTATATGTCTAAACCTTTAGTTCTGGGATTCTGAGCTTTCAAAAATAATATATTTTTTTTCAAAGTAAGTATGTGAAAACAACAAAAATATGTGAGTCCTATTTTAAAACTTACCTGTGCATTTTTGTACAGGTTTCAAAATCAACAAATCAGATTGAAAACAACAAATAGAAGTTATACATATTTGTGAAAAGTTTAACTTATGCTTGGAAAAATGATGAAATATCTTTTTTATTTTCATGTTCATTGCTACTACTTGACATTCAGTCCAAGATAAAGACATTCAGTAAGGGACATGGCATTGCTGATGTTAGACTATAAATTCTGTTAAATAATTTTCTATTGTTTGGTTTCGATTATTGTTAAAGAGTTTAGAAATTTTACATATGACTTTTGCTGAAGTTTTCTCTCTTTTTTGTTTGTAAAATTATTTTAGAAAAGTCCTGTGGAACAATTGTTTTTTGCTTATGAACTTCTTGACAAAGTAATTGGTGTGATGAATTTTAATTGTGTTTTAACTACTTTGCCAAGTGGATCACCAGTAATTGACCACTTCTATGTCAAGGTAGGAATGGAAAAATCTTATATTGGGTTGAAGTTTTACTTAAGGTGGAAGAGGACTGACCTTCTTTACAAGTAGGTTTTAATAAGCATGTGGTAGTTTTCCTTTCATGGGACAGAAATATATTCCTGTGTTCCCAGAAGAAATCAAGAAGAGCAAGTAGTCTTTGGATATGTCAATGAAGAGCACCCTGATGAATTCTGGGATCGTATTTATTGGCATGTGAGCCATGTGCTTGGGGTTAAGAAGTGAGCAGAATTTGATGGCTATGAGTAAGATGATAACTTGAGTGATAATAGGACATGGCTATTGTTTGGATGTTTTGATAACTATATTTATTTTTATTTCTACTTCAACTTTGCTGGACCAAAGTATGCCCCTGAGGTAGATGGAAATTCTTACAAACCAATCACAGCAAATACTTTCATAATGGATTTGCATCTTGAACTAATTCAAGCTCAGCACCGGATAGCTGTTGTACTTCTCGACCAGTTGAAAGGTAGTAGTCATCAAAACAAAGAACTTAAACTAAATCAGTTTTTCAGCCAAGTTCAATTATAGAATCAGTTAAATGTGTAACTGAGTTCTTGTTTTCTAGATAAATTTGATTATATTTTCTCATTTCTCAGATTAATATCTGTACTTTCCATTGCTTTGCACTTTGTATATCAAATCAGTTAACTTCTTTAAAAAGTATAATTATACTTCCTAGAGTTATAGGAAATTATTAGCATTTAAAAAAATTCAGTCAAGAAAACAATTATTTTGTGCCTACCAAGATCCTTGTTTTCATCCTTTTATTTTTTTCTTCCTTTCACATCTTATTTTAAACATTTATGTGATTTTAAAAACTGTTTCCCATATGACCTACTGGGTATAAAGAGAAACAAATAATAGTTAAATATCTCTGTGTCATCATAAAATTGAAAACTTGATTATGTTTGCCTAATACATAAGTGAGGTTACTTAAAATAATAACCTTGAACATTCTTTGGGCTGAAAAAATTTAATTAGGAAATATATTTCAAAATATGTCTAAAATCATTGTGTCAGGTTTCCTTTAAGAAACAAGCCCAGGCTGGAGATATAGCTTAGGACTGGAGGTATAGCTCAGAGTGCTTGCTTTGCATGCACAAGGTCTTGGGTTCAATCCCTAGCAGCAGCAGCAGCAGCAGCAACAACAACAACAACAACAAAAAGCCCCCTGTTCTCATTTAGTATTATCTTCATTTGTGCAGAAATTGGGTCTTATTTACTCATGGAGTTATGGCTAAATAGTATATTCTCTGTCGTCCATAAGTCTTTGAAAGCCATTTTTTTTAAAAAAAATCAGAGGCCATTTAAAAATATTGATGGTAGAACTGAGTTAAATTTTAAATGGAATTACTCGTTATTTTTTGCAGTGTCTCTGGGCTTCTTGAATTTTCCTCTGCTTTATTGAACTACCACCTTAGCACAGATTAGCACTTTGTTTCTCTTATCTTTCTTCACTTAAGTATGCTACTGCCAGGTTGATGTTCCCTAAATACTGTTTATATCATTCTGATTCAAGAACTTCACAGTGGTTGCCGATATATGACCATGTTATTAAATATGACTCATCTGTATCTGGCATTCAGTTTTCTTAAAATCCTGTCCTCCTTATCACCAAAGATTATAATCAGGAGAGCTTAATTAGCACTTATAAAACCCGAGGTACTGAGAGAATGGTGCATTACTTTCTGTTTTGCATTGCTATCCCCATGCAAGTAAGTTTCCTTATCCTTTGCCATTAAAGAAACCTTATATTCTTTAATGCTGTCTTTTGCCATCTTTTCATCAGTCACCACCCCAGGGTGATGCATATGAATTAGCACAAATAATTAAAACTCTATGAAAGGGAGTTATTGTAAGGTCATTATAGGCACCCAGAAATACCTTCCAAGGACAGAAAGAAAGAAGATATTACCAGGTCTCTTGAGGATTGGATATGAAAATCAAGAATCAAGCCAATGGTTTCTATCTCCTTGGGATAGCATAGCTTCATCCTTTTCTCCCTCATCTGGGTTCCTTTCTTTTCTGGACCACCATGATGGTCAGTCCCAGTTATACACCAAGATTAACAAACTGGCAACCAATTGTGTTTCAGTTGAGCAGCATTTGGTCTTCCTGGGTACTTGGAGCTCTTGCAGGGACCAAGATAAAACAGTTTCTCTAGAAAGGCTGATTCGTATCAGGACTTGCCATCTATATTTTATGCAAAAGATAAAGTGAACAAAAGTTCACCTTCTTTTTTTTTATTTTATTTTATTTTTTTTAAAATTATTTTATTGTTGGTTGTTCAAAACATTACATAGTTCTTATTATACCATATTTCACAGATTGATTCAAGTGGGTTATGAACTCCCATTTTTACCCCGTATACAGATTGCTGTGTCACATCAGTTACATTTCCATTGATTTACAAATTGCCTTTCTAGTGACTGATGTATTCTGCTGTCTATCCCATTCTCCACTGTCCCCTCACCCCTCCCCTCCCCTCCCCTCCCCTACTCTCTCTCCATCCCCTCTACTATAAATCGTTTCTTCCACTTATATAATTTTTCTCCTACTCCTCCTTTCCTCTTATATGTAATTGTGTATAACCCTGAGGCTCACCTTCCAATTCCATGCAATTTCCCTTAACTCTCACTTTCCCTCCCGCCTATCATCCCTGTTTAATGTTATTCTTCTTCTCCAGCTCTTCGTCTCTACCCTGTCCTTGGTTACTCCCCTTATATCAAAGAAGACATTTGACATTTGTTTTTTAAGGATTGGCTAGCTTCACTTAGCATAATCTGCTCTAATGCCATCCATTTCCCTCCAAATTCTATGATTTTGTCATTTCTTATTGCAGAGTAATACTGCATTGTGTGTAAATGCCACATTTTTTAATCCATTCATCTATTGAAGGGCTTCTAGGTTGGTTCCACAATCTTGCTATCGTGAATTGTGCTGCTATGAACATCGATATAGCAGTGTCCCTGTAGCATGCTCTTGTTAGGTCTTTAGGGAATAGACCGAGGAGGGGAATAGCTGGGTCAAATGGTGGTTCCATTCCCAACTTTCCAAGAAATCTCCATACTGCTTTCCAAATTGGCTGCACCATTTTGCAGTCCCACCAACAATGAACAAGTGTACCCATTTCCCCGCATCCTCGCCAGCACTTGTTGTTGTTGGATTTCTTAATGGCTGCCAATCTTACTGGAGTGAGATGGTATCTTAGGGTGGTTTTCAAAAGTTCACCTTCTTCTTAAGGTGAAGTTAAAGAAATGAAATCCTTTTACAATTTGGAAATTCTATGTCCTGAGGTATACCGTGGCAAATAAAAGATGATCTGACAAAAAACTGTATCATAGTAAATATATTTAATTTTTTTTATCTATTGATTAAAAAAGATATAATAGAGGAAGCAATAATTTTACGAAGAGATACTTACTCTTTAATGTTTTAAAACTATTTCCTGTCTTGGACACAAATCTGGTTGTAATGAAGGTCTTCTTCAGTTTTGCAGATTCCAACTGCGAGCAAAAACATTTCTGCCAAAGGTTCAGAAAAGCAAAAACAATCCAGAAGTGATGATTGTTTTACAGGTAATTAATATGGGGATAACCTGTATTTCCAGAAGAATTTGAATAATAATTTTCATCTTTCCCTTTGGTAAAATGTTTGCTTTTGCAGAATTAAGTGTAATGAATAAAATAAAGAAGAACAAACTATCCAAAGCAATTTACTTAATGCAGAAAGCTCTTGTATTATATGAGAAAGATGAAACCTGTACAACTTCACAGAAATTTTTGATGGTAATAATATTTCATTTCTTTATTACTGATGTACAATTTATGTTACATTTATTTCTCTTTCTTAAAAATAATTTGTGACAGCCAGGTGTGGTGGTACACACCTGTAATCCCAGCAGCTTGGGAGACTGAGGCAGGAAAATCATGAGTTCAAAGCTAACCTCAGCAACAGTGAGGCACCAAGCAACTCAGTGAGACCCTGTCTCTAAATAAAATACAAAATAGGGCTAGGGATGTGGCTCAGTGATTGCATGCCCCTGAGTTCAATCCCTGGTACCCCCCTGCCAAAAAAATTTGTTGCTCTTATATTCCATTATTAACTATATGTAGTCTGTTCTAAGCAGGGGTACTGTTCTATTCCTCTAGTCCTGAACTTTCTTAAAATACGAGATTCTCTTTCTATAGGAACAAGCTGTATGGGAAGCCAAATAAAATCAGGAGTCACAGTGAGGGAAATTACAATGTTGACACAACATTGTGCCAGCCTAGTGCATTTCTTACCATGGAATTAAAATGCGAAAAGTCCTTTGGCTAAAGTACCTTCTCTCTCAGATGGATACTGAAAATTTACATTCCAGTCTTTTAATTTTTAAAAATTTGTTCTTTTTAGATATACATAACAATAGATCCTCTCATTTCTTATTGATACTGTTTGTTGTTGTTGTTGTTTATTTATTTTTTTGAGTGCTGGCAATTAAACCAGGGCCTTGTGCATACTAAAATGTGTCTGACACTTGTTGATTCCTTTAATTGTGTTTCACTCTGGCCTGGAAATTCTTCTGTCTTCTTGCAGGTTTATTAAATGTTGATATTAGTTTAATTTCCTGATGACAATCACATTTCAAGTTATGAGATCTTCTTTACTTTTGCCTCTATGTATGATCTGTAAAAGTTTGCACTGGCTGTTTGCATTGCTGTGACAAAGTGCCTGAGATAAACAACTTGAAAGGAGGAAAAGTTTATTTTGGTTCATGGTCATTTGGCCCAGTTGCATTTGGGCCTGTGGCGAGGCAGTACAACATGATGGTAGTGTATCACAGAAGCAACCTGTTCACTTCATGGTAGCTGGGAAGCAAGAGCAAGGAGAGGCCAGGATCCCAAAATCCCCTTTGAAGGCCACGACCTGACTTCCCCTTACTAAGCCATGTCTACTAAAGGTTCTACTACCTCCCAGCAGCACCATGGGCTGGGGACCAAGCTTTTAACACATGGACCTTTGGATATTTAAAATCCAAATGTGAATGTCATAGGAAGAAGACAGAGAGTCATGCTACAAGTAACTTGCTGATAAGGGAAGGAAAGAAAAGCTAAAGCTAGGAGGGAGATACAGAGTTAGGAGGGGTTTAAGAGAAAAAATTGGTATATTACTATGCTAATGATGAAAAGCCAGAACAAAGAGAGAAATTGAAGATATGAAAAGTTAACATATGAAGTTAATGTATGAGGTAAAGTCCTACAGGAGAGGGAAGAGAATGAGATTGAAAGCACAGATAAAGGGGACCATCTTCAGTTGAGGGTAGGCTGCAGGGCAAACCCCTCATGCTTTGATACAGCAGGGAAGGAGCAACTGACAGATATAAAAAGTTTGTAGGCATGAAGTAGGGAGTTGGTTGATGCTTTCTTTCTTTTTTTTTAAAATACTTTTAGTTGTAGATGGACACAATACCTTTATTTATTCATTTTTTTATGTGGTGCTGAGGATTGAACCCAGTTCCTTGCATGTGCCAGGTGAGTACTCTACACTGAGCCACAACCTCAGCCCGAGTTGATGCTTTCTTATCTCATTAATTTGATACAGTAGGAGGCGTAGGTATCTGCCAGAAATGGAGGTGGTGGGGCATTTGGAATGGGGAGTGTGAAGATGATTGGAGAGTGGGGAAGAATAGATGAGCTCCCACCAAGAAAGAGGACTGTCCGGCATCACGAAGTTCTTGCTGAGGTTGGAGAGCAAGAGCCCCATCCTCACAGTGACATGACATTATCCTGAAGTGGTGTTTTAGTAGAAGTGAAGCAGAATGTTTATGACAGCGAAGACTTTTGCAGGATTTTTTTTTTTTGAATGAAGGTAGGGATTAAATGTTCATGGTATGAAAAGAAGAAATGAGTGCAGATTGAATGGGGAACAAAGTAACACCATCAAGGTAACTGGAAATATCAAAAGACTCGATATCTCTATGAGAAAAATCAGGGGCTAGGAAATGAGGGTGTGAGACAGCCAGAAGGGTAAGTGTTTGAGGTTAACAAGTAGAATATAGGAATTTAAGATTTCTATATGTAATACTTTCTGGTCATCTGTCCATCAATTTATCCATCCAACAAATAATTTTGAGTGCCTGGGATTCATTGAGCAAATATTTATTGAAAGTTCACTATGTGTCTGGTATTTTGCTGAGTACAAGAGATAAAGAACAAACAAGAAATCCTTTATTTATTCAACAAATATGGATGAATTTGCTTATTTTTTGTGGTCCCACTTTTCTGGTCCCCACCTGCTCTTTGTGGTCCCTGAAATTTATTTATAGATAAATCCAGTATGTGGAAACATAGACAAGTAAATAGATGCTTGTGGGTCTGTCGTATAGGAGCTTTAATTGCAGGAGTGCTAGGAGAATTCAGGGGAGTACCTAACTCAACAGTGGGGGTGTTGAAAGAAACCTCCAGGAGAGCTCAGGTGACATTGAATCCTGAAAGACAGGTGACACAAAGGTGAATATAGAAAGACATTGTATTAAATAAAGTTGAGGACTGAAAGAATACCAAGTAGCCAGAGAAAGAGGAGAGCAGAAAGGATATTCCAGGCAGAGAGAAAAATGTGTCCAAAGGGCCCAAGGGTACCAAGGGCATAGAGCACTTGCCATTCTGCGGGTTGTTCAGAGTACCTGGCTTAGAAGCAGCAGGGGTAGGAGGAGGGTGGGGGAGAGGCTCATCATGTATATGAGACCAGAGAGAAAGTAGAGACGAGTCATGACAAGTCTTTTACATCAGGCTAAGGGCTGTAGATGAACAGACAGATGCTGCCACTGTTTAAGGTGGGAGAAGTCTGTCCTTGGCGGTATTAGGGAAGAGCTTCTTTAAATTTGAATTTCCAACATTTGAAAGGTGGAGTTTGGGCAGTGTTGGGTAGTCCAAACTGACAAGGCCAAGGGGACAATGATCTTCTGGGGTATGTTCCCATCCTTTTTTTTTTTTTTTTTTTCAGCAGGTACTTCTAAGATCATATGCTTGGAGGACCTGGATGCTTCAGTTCTATTTCTATGGAAAATAAACCTTATTTTTCTGTTAGAAATTCTCCCAGTACCAATCCCTGGGCTCTTGGATCCTGAGGAGAGTAAAACCTCTGGGATTTTCCCCTTCCTTTTTTTTTATGACTCAGTCTTGTTTTTATATTGCCATAATGCACTCCTTCCTCTCACTGAGGCTGGGGGCATCCTGGAGAGATGGGAAATCTCAAGTTTCCAGGGCATATCTTTTCCTTCTGCTTCTTAAATGAAACTATTTTAACTTAAGAAAAATTGTGAGTATTGTATCTTATTAGGATAGACTCATGAGATGTGTTTAGAGGTTCTGCTTTTTATGAGGGATCCTCTGCAAGGATTTTCACCAAGTGGAGACATGCCGAATATTTATTTCAATGTCCTGTAACCGTCTGTAGCCACCTCTGCTCCTCAGTGGCAGTTTTATCCAAGTGTTAAGGCTTAATGATCAGTCCTCAGGGTACTCTCCTAAACAATGATGCTATGGCTCAAATAATTGCCAAACTTTCTTTCTTTAAAGAAGACAAAAGAAGACAAATAAACTTCTTTCCCTTGACATTCATTTTTCGCTGGGTATATTACAGAATGTTTTGCATTATCATGCTCTTGTAATAAAATTGTCCCCAAATCAGTAATTGATGCGTCACCTGGTACCATAAAAAGGTATAAAAAACTCGGGTCTCTTCCTGAACTCTTAAATAATTCATACTTTGTCTCAGTTTTTCAAAAGTTTCCTATCCTTGTGGGGCCAGATAATCCCATCAGGTGTCTGTTTTATTTCAAATCAATTAAAAGTGGACCAACTTTTTACCATGAATGAGGGACAAACCTTTGGTAATAACTTATTAACCTTCCAAATGAGATAGCTGGCTTTTTTCTTGATTTGGAGATTTATTTTTTCCTATATTTCTGTCTTTGTTGTTTGACTTATGGAAGTCCATTTTATCTGCTTCGTCCTGTGGCTTATGTTGTTGCACCCAGTCCACCAGAGTCCACCAGCCGGACTTCTAGCACCTTTACAGAAGAAATTTCTCAATGGAAAGAGACAGGAATGTCCCTCAATCTAAGTGCTAAGGTTTCCAGGGCAGCATTCCATTCTCTAGTTTTCTGTACTGCAGCCAAACATTACCTTGAGGACTTTCTGTAATGAGGAACCCTAGTCCTCAAGAGGAAGACCAGTGATGCCAGTAGGGCCAGTTGATTGACATGTCCTAGGAGTCCAGATCTTCAGTACTGGGATGAAAAGACTAAAACTTTAGTTTGCACACCTCAGTAGAAAATGATTACCAAGGAAAAGAAGTTTATTTGTCTTGTTTAGGGAATGAAACTTTGTCAAGTCATTCCTCCCAATATGTGTGTCTGATCACATGGTGACTATGTTCAGTAGGTCCTCTACCTGTCAGGAATGCTTTGGTCCAGACCCGATTCTCCAGTTGTTTCTGCTGCAAAAACCCCCAATTGTTGCATCTAGCTTTCTCCTAAAGCTATTTGTTGGAATGTAAATGAATCTGCAGTTGAGATGAGTTTAACACTTCCAGATTCCAGTAATAACATCTCAACTCTAAGCAAAGGACTATTATGTTTTGCAGATTATTATTATCATTTTTGTAATTGATACAAATTACACAATACAATTATGTAGTCCCATTTTGGAATCTGAACTAATGATGAAGCCCATAACTCCCGGACTTAATATTTTTCAAATTTACATGTTGGTGTCCCCTAAATATCACTCTATTGACTATGCTAGCAGCAAATGGATTTAGTTATTTTTTTTTCGATTTTGTAGCATTTAAGTCAATTCTATTTTTTAGGGGGGGGGAAGGAGGAGAATATATATATATGATTTCAGACATCTTCTCACCTCTTAATTGTTCCATGCTGAAATCTTCCTTATAAAAGAGCCATGTCTTTCTCATTCATTCTGGCTCCTCTCCTCCTATGAGGTCATGTTTTGACCCCCAGGTTTCAACTATAGACAGAATATTTTAGCATATTTATGTGTTAGCATAGTTACACATTATTTAGCATGCTATGTATTTTTGTTTTTCTTTCAAGTGTTTTAAAGGTCCTGCATGGGAAACTTCATCTAGGTTGCCTTTCCATATTTTTTTTAAACTTAGCTTTGTTTTGAGACAAGATAGTACAGGGGTTAGGAGTATAAAGTCTTGTAATAGAGTTCTGCTTCAGCTGCTGATTAGCTGTGTGACCTAAGTCAAATTATTGATGCTCTGATTTAATTCCTTTATCTGTAAAGTGGGGGTTCTTGGGAAGACTCAATGAAATGTTACATTTAAAATGCTTAGCTTTTGGTACAGAGTCAGCAGTCAATAAGTTAGCCTTTATTATTATTACTACTTTCACTTTAAGCACTCTGAAACATTCTTTTTGAACTATTATGTGTTGCTTTAGATATTTCTCTTTATAAGACTACACTTTTCTTTCTTTGTTTTCTCTTAGGTTTATCTTATAAATTGCCTATTTTAATCTCAGCAATATTCCTTCCCAGGGTTCTTGGATATGACTTAATCTACTTTTCTTCTTCTTCTGCCATGTACATCATCATGTTGAGAAACCACACTATACCTCAGGGAGGTCTGCTCAATAGGAGTAAATGGGGCACTTTATCATTCCAGTCCTGTGATAGCTGTTTACATATGTCTTAATCATGCCCTCAAGATTGCATTACATCTTTCCATTAGTGTTTTGCTGCACTGTGGGTGTCAAGCTTGTGTCAAATGTATTTAATGTCAACCTGTCTTCGTCAGCACTGGGTAGCTTGTGAAGAGAGGCAGGTCTTGTTTTCTTTAATGGAAGCCGTAGGCAGAGAAATTTACATCCAGATAAAGATGCTTTGGACCTGATTGTTTTTGCAGGGCACATTGCAGCACATATCATCATTGAAAGAACACTCAGAACTTATTCCCCTTGTGAGTTGTAGAAGTCCTTTCCTACTGAAGTTCCTTGGATGAACCTTTCTCTGGATACAAAAAAGGATTATTTCTTCTTTCAAGTTAGTGAGCCCTTGTAATTTCCCAATTTGTGCTAGACAAGAGAAAGTGAGGTTTGAGTTCTTTTCCATTGTGTGATGCCATGGAAATCTACTTCTTGGTCTCTGAAGAGGGAATGGTTATCTAGATTTTGCCATTATAATACATTAGTTGTTGCAAACAACGTTCATATCCTTATTGATGACACTGTCTCAAAATTGAGGGTAGCTGGTTACAAGGGAATTTTTTTTCTTGATTCCCACTTCCCCATGCTACTTACTTGTTTCTATTTGGAGAATCCCCTTAAGAAATCCGCAATCATTTTCTTACTAATGAAATCTAATTAACAGGTCAGTTTTGACTCTAATTTTGAATTCTAATTTTTACTTGGCATTAGGGTTGGTCTTGAGTTCTAGTATAGAATTTATCTAATTTACCAAAACCAAGGGCCGTGTTTTCAACTTTTATTTCATGACCTTTTATTAAAAATTTAATGCTTTTTTGCTAACCTGTTTCAAATCAGGTCATGGAATCTGAGTAGGAGGTCTTAAGTTAAAATGGATCAAGACTCAATGAGAACATTTTAATCATGCTAGCTTAAATACATCATAAAAAGATAATCTCTTCTATCTCCTCTTCTGTTATAATTTAGTATGTTTTTCATTCAGAACACATTGATTGAACCCAAAGAGGTAAATAAAGCAGTGCCTCTTCCAATAAGACACTTATTGTTTAGAGGCTGTGGACAGTCATACATACAAGTTACATATTGTAAATATCTGCTAAAATAAAGAGTGAAGAACTTGGAATACCTAAGTACATGGTGCTGTCTTAGAAGTGTCAGATGATGTTCAAGTGGGTCTTGAAGCAGAGAAGAAGTTGTAAGAACCTCTAGGAAGAGGGAATTTCTCAGAAGCATGAAAAAGTGTAGTGTTCTCAGTGGATGAGTGAAGTTTTTTCTTTTGTGGCTTCAGAGGTTAGGTTTGATAGAGAGGGAGGTAGGAGAGAGGGAAGGAAATAGAAAGAAAAGGAGATAAGGCTAGAAAATAAATATGATCATGATTGGAATGAAAGGCCAATAGAAAGGTTTGTAATTTATGCATCAAGTACTGGAGGAGTCACTGAAGGGCAAGAAGAGCAGGGGTTGATTAGACGTATCCTTGGCATCCGTTAATCAGACAAATGCTCAAGCCCTACCCTGGAGATTTTAATTTTGAGTTAGAAATAAACCATCTTAAAATTTTTAATTCTAGTGATGATACTGATAAATAGCCAGTCTGAGAAATGTCTGTGTGACAGCCCATGACAGAGAATATAAGCAGGTTTTGATCCTTTTGGGGCTCATAGGCATAGAAAGAAGATGCTAGAGTCAAGTTGGAAGATGATCATGTATAGCTGGCTCACTGGAGCAGGAGCTCCCTAACACAATTTTGGGATTATATGTGGGTACCCCAGGGCAGGTAGCCAGTAAATTGAGATGGGGTTGAAAGCAGGGTGAGATAACATCAGGGCATGTGGGCCAGCAATGCTGGTTTATTTTCTAGGCTCCAAACATAATCCAGAGAAAGGACGTGTCTCCAGATTTTCAAGGTATTGGTCTCCTTCCCTGTAGTTGCATAATTTTTCCTTAATCTGACTTTACCTGTTATGATACAATCTGAAGTACCCTGATCTTTATAGCCTGTGATGCAATTGAAGACATATTAACAAAATGCTCAAAATAGAATATCTTTTGTTTCCCTTTGCTTGAAGCACACCCAAATCCTATCTCTAGTCTCATCCATTCTTTTGAGTTTGAGGTTAAGATTTCCAATTGGAAAATTTTAATTCAACATGTCTGCTGTAGAGGAAATAGCACAGGTTTTTGTATCAGAGTGAAATATACTTCGAATTTGATAGACAGACATACTGCCTTCTCATTTCTAGGGTCTCTTCTTTTGTGTTTTGTTAAATTGGATAGAACTTCCAGAATAAAATGGGAATAGTGTCCTTCTTAATTTTATTGATAATTCTTTTAGTGTTTCACTATTTGCACCAAGAGTGCTATATTTGGACTTTTATGATATTTTGACATTAACTAAAATTAATATTTTAATGATTCTAGAGAGAACACTTTCCTAGTTTATCATGTTTATAAAAAATCAGTAATTATTGTTAAAAATGTTTAAATATCTTAGAAAAGTAAAAACGAGTAGAGCAAGTTTACCTGGGACTATCAAGACTAAAATATTATTCATTATAAATTATTTTAACTATTAGCTTAGCAGTTCTGATGTACTAAGTATTATTAGGAAATTTAAATATCACTGATGAATCTTTTTAACCTTACCTTTGAAGCATTATTTAGATCTTATTTTTATGTTCTCTTTTGTTTTATATGTTATCTGTGTATAACCTTTGAAAAAAGTGATTGCTTTTCCTTCAGGTTTACAGAATAAGTATTTTTGTCTATTTTTTATTCATTTTTCTGGTATCTAGGAAACTCTTAATGTTCACATCACAAACTTCATGTTTCAATAGTTTCATTACCTAAGAGTCATACCTCAAAGTGCATTAATCAGTATAAATGTATATGATTGTGTTATGAACTTCTTAAGGATAATGAAATATGATTGTGATATTCAGAGTTTGATTTAAAAATAAATGCCTCATATTAACTTATGATAATACATTTAGACATATAAATATGCTATTGGTGGTCATGTTTAGCATTATTTAGTAACCATTTTCTAATTCTGCATAATTATATGTATATGTATATAAAACGATTGCATATAGAAAGATAATGTTGTTTAATGTAACCAGTCTTCTGCAAATATAAAGGAGGTTCAGTCTCTTGAAATGTGTTTTTCTGTTTCCACACTTCATTATAGGAAGCATATTCTTTAATTGAGAAAGTTGAAGCAGAACAAAATGCCCTATATTCATATCAGAAATGTTTGGAAGGCTTAAAAAGAAAGAAGACCAGGATCCCTCCTCCCCCTCTTCTGCTATCCCGAACACATTGTTCTGTGACACTGAAACCTACTCCATTTATTTCTGATGTTAAGGTATGGTGCCCATTATGATCTCTGCCTCATGAAAAGCAACATAAATACTTTTATGATTATAATGATTCATACTATTGTTGCTTTTAGGACCCAATTTGTCTTATTTTTAGGCACTGAACTCTGGATTAGTATGTCTTATATAGAATATTTTTAATGACATTTCCCTTTTATTCCATTGATGGTATTGGTGATCATGCTTAGCCTAACTTAGTAGTCATTTTCTAATTATGCAAAAATCATCCAATGATTAAGATATATATGCTTCTCAGGTTCATGTGTTCTATATACCCATGCTGTCTCCAAATATATGGTAAAGAGAAACAATAAAGAAGCAATTCTCTCTAGGTATCTTTGTCACCATGATACGGTTATACGCTCAAGATGAAGTCCTTTTCTTAAGTAGAATCAGACATTTGAAGAGAGTAGAAGTTATTTTCACAGCCAGCAGTGGAGATGAGGCAGCAGAGTGTAGAAATTTTGAGATGGTGAATCTGCCCAAAGTTCTTCCAAGTAAATGTGGATTCATTTAATGTAAACAAGTAACAATTTCAACCATGTCATAAATCATAAATCTTCGTGTATTTTCTAGGATGAGTCTTTTCTCCCATCCCTGGTGTCTTGGAACTTGGCCTAAATGTGACTAAAACTTGAAATTCTAACAAGAATTTGGTTCCACTTAATTTATTTATTTATTTATTTATTTATTTTTTTAAAGAGAGAGTGAGAGAGGAGAGAGAGAGAGAGGAGAGAGAGAGAGAGATTTTTTAAAATATTTATTTTTTAGTACTCGGCGGACACAACATCTTTGTTGGTATGTGGTGCTGAGGATCGAACCCGGGCCGCACGCATGCAAGGCGAGCGCGCTACCGCTTGAGCCACATCCCCAGCCCCTCCACTTAATTTATATTTAAAATTTTGCATTTTTTTCTTTTGGATGATCAACAACATGTTCTTTGATGATGTATGCAAAAATAGAGCTTTACCTCTGATTCTTGTTAGCATGTTTTGTATGCAAAAACTTTGAAGTTAAATAGATTTAGGTTGAAAATTCTGGCTTCCCTTCTTACTATCAATATGACTTTAGGGAGGTGAAATACATTTTCTGAAAATATTTTTCCTTTGCAAAGTGTTTTCTGTGAAAATAAAATGAGATAATATAAAATGGTTTTGTCATATCAACTGATGTCTCTCCACTACTTTTGTTGAACATATATAATAAAGTTTATCAAAGCAATTAGTGGAGTTGTGATTGATGACATTAGTTTGTGATAATCTTCATGACATTCTGTTTAGATTTGTCTAAAATCTATCAAATTCTGTGTGAGGTAATTGAAGTATAAAGTTAAACATGGATGAAGTGCTGTTTCATTCTTTGAGGTACTAGTGGTAAATTAAAAATAATAGTGTTTTGGGATTGTAGAACTAAAAGTAGCACTCATAGTGATATTTGACTGTGGGTCTAAAAGTAACATTCATTTTATATCTAACTGTGCCATAATAAATGCATTACTTTTATTGCTAGCAGTTTTAAAGTTCAACTTGGATATTTTTGATAATCTGTGGAAGAGTAGAACTTCACTGATTTGGGAAAATAAGTACAGAATGAAGAATGGATGGTTTACTTTTGTTTTCAAGTATCTTGGCTTATGTAACCAAAATCTTATTTGTTGCATATTTTAAACTAGTGGCTAGTTTGTTTTACAATGCTTGGAAGTAGGAAGATACAAGAGTCCCATATTTGGCCTGCAGTGCCTGTATTTGTCAGTTGACCCTTTATGTGAAGTTGATGTAAAGGACAGATCAGGAGAGCTGTTCCTGGCAAGATCACCTACAATTGCCTGCTCATCAGCACTAGGTGGTGCCGTGGGCCTGGATAAGTCTGCTGGTGTGCAGATTCAGCCATCTTTTGTCTTATCTAAACCTCATGCTCAGACATTCATTTCATTAAAATCTGTTTTTATAGTTAAAAATGCTAATGCTATTTATATTATTTATGAAATCTTCCTTCCAAAGTTAGTGATTTGTTCATGATGTCTCTATTCTGATGTAGATTCTAATTACACATTCTTCTTAGAGTTAGACAAACTAAGATGTTTCTATCAGTGGAACAAAATAAAAACATAAAATCTGCTTGTAAAAATGCTTTTAGAGAGAATTTTATCCTCCAGATTCTGTTTTACATGGTATAACTTAGAACAATAACTGTTTAAGTCATATAACAAGAGTCTTTCTTTCTTTCTTTCGTTCTTTTTTTTTTTTTAAACCCTATTAAAAGTGGTGGTCTTTTGCATGGGAAATCAAGGGAAGTCTATTCCAATTTTCTGGTGAGATTCATCTGACTTTTTTTCTCCTGACCTCCATCTTCCGGGTTCCTTCAGTGTACTTTCTTCCTTACAGTTCTCCTGCCTTTGAATAGTGCTCTTTAATTAGTTGTATATATCATCACCTGAGAAATTTCCTTTAAAGCACAAGGGGTCAGACAATTGTAACGGAAATTCTAATTCACTGAAGCCAGGCAGACTTGGATATCTGCAATTTAAAAAATAGTTGATTCTGTACAAACTGTTTTTTGTTTGTTTGTTTGTTTTTTTAAAGAAGTAATTCTGGTACACAGAATGGGGACCCACTGTATAGATTAGACTCCCTGTTCCCCCTACCCCCAACTCCCTCGTTAGGATTTTTCTTTTGACTTGGAGGAAGGAGAAGCAGACATAGGGTGTCAAAGGTATTAATTTTTTATTTTTTAGAGACAATTATATTTTCCCTTCTTTCCAGCTTCCCTGCAGTTTAGGAATTACTTCTGGGAAAAAGGGAAGGCTACAGTAGTACCCAAATGACCCGCAACAGTATGTCTTATTCATAATATCACTCTTTCAGGTGTCAACTTGTTCCCTTTTTCTCTGCAGTGAGAAGATAGTTCATTCCAATAATGTACTCCGATTATCTCAGCATCTTGGCAGAAGGGCCATAGTCTAACTATTTAATCAAGTTTAAATTTGGTTGTGTCTGTGATTTGTACTTTGTGTTTGGTTTAGCACTGTATTTAAAAATTATCAAAGTAAGGTCATGAAAAAAGTTACTCAAACTCCACCACTATCTTTATTTAGGAGCATTTTCTTCCAGATTTTTTCATATATATATTTTTACATTTTATTTTGAATACTCTAATTGGGTAACTTGATTATTTTTTCACTTGCTTTTTTGTCATATGTTATTATATAAAATATGCAAATCATTTCAGTGTTGATATTTTTTTCATTAGTTCATAACTCAGGTCCATCAAGATTAAGTTATCTTTGGGGTCACCTTCTGCTACTATCTGATCTAGGACAAAATTATTTAACACATTCCCATTTTTATGGCAATAGTCATGCCATCTCATAGGGATGCTATGAATATTAGAAAGTATGTGTCAATTTCCTAGTGATGCTTAGCACATAGGAACTGTGTAATTAATGGTAGTTAAAATAATGTCATTAATAATAATTATTATTATTATAATATTTTAGTCTTTATTATCCCAGCTAAGCTAGCCCTAAATTTGTCTTTACTTTCATAAGATTGAACCTAAGAATATTCATAAGGCTATGTCATATTTTAAAATTTGAATAGTTACATATTTATTTATAAAAGTATTCCTTTTGCTTACATTGAGATAAAAGAAGTTAAATGTCTTTTAAACAGACTGCAAGTGATGGGCTTATCTCTCTCCTTGGCAGGTGGCCTGGTACTGCATTTTGGGTTGTAAAGCACAAGGAAGCTATGGGAAAGTGAGGCTCAATAACAACCATCTCCCAAATTCAGGAGAAGCGGTATGTTGTATTAAATGTCAAGAAATCTTACCAAAGTCTCACTAATGACAATAGTTTTTTTCCCCATGTGAAGTCATTATTTCAATGAATTTATTGTAATTTCAACTCGGATCATAACTAAAATCCAACAGTGAAAAAATGTTTTTTTTTAATTTATAAGTTTGACCTAATTACATTTAAAAAGTCACAGTATTTTGATTTTCTATGTATAACTTGAAATATGTTTTTGTTAATAGATTCCAGCTGATGGTAAAAGCATTTTTGAAGTGAAAGGTTTGGAAACTAATGAAAAATATATATTTGCGGTTGCTGCTTATTCTTCTAATGGGAAGCTTGTTGGGGATGCTATTGGGGAGACAACTAAACCAATTTTGGTTTATCCACCTCTTTCTGCTGTTACTGCTCGGATGTACCTGACACAGGTAGAAGAGATTTCTGCTAAGTTTTTTTTTCCCCACTATGGTTTCTCTGTTAAGTACTTACTAAGTAATTTATGATGGAAGAAAAATCACAGCAGATATTCTAAAGCTCCTCTAAATCATATTTTCCATAATTGCAGGTTAGTCATATAAAATATGAATCATTCTTTTTCCTATTAGTGAGTTTACTTCTTTACAATAACATTTTCCCCCTGGCTTGCAAATGTAATACATAATAATTTTAGAAATGTTGGAAAATACTGAGATGAATGTATAGGAACATATATATTATCTGTTATTATCCATAGTAACAGCTCTGATTCTGGGGCAATTTTGTCAATGTCTGGAGACATTTTGGGTTGCCACAACCTAGTGAGATGCTACTGGCATCTAGAGGCTGGGGATGCTCAGCAGCCTACAATGCAGGAGACAGCCTTCCATAGCAAACATTATCCAGAACAAAATGTCAGTAATGCCAGGGTTGAGAAACCCTGATCCAGAGACATCCTTTCATTTTTAGGTGTCAATTTACCTGTCCATCTATCTATCATCTACATGTGCACTTATATATATATGTATATATATATAAGTGCACATGTGTATGCACAAGTATATGAATTTATGTGTAATATGCAATTTAAATCATAGGATGCATGTTATTTTACAACCTGATATTTTCATTTCATATATAATTGACACTTTTTCGTTCCTTGAGAATATTCTTCAAGAATATTTTTTAAATAACTCCATGGTATTGAATCTTATAGATGTCTCATAGTTTATTTAGTAATTGTGGCTGAACATTTAGATATTTTCAGGTTTTTACTATTATTAAAAAGTTTTGATACATATCATTGAATATTAACCTTTACTTGCATCCATGATTACTTTCTTAGAACAAATTCATAAAAGAGAATTTTCTAAATCAATAAAGGCAGACAGACCTGAATTCCAATAACAGCGCCTCACAATAACCATGTGATACTAAGCAAGTAGTTATCATCTGTGAAGTGGGAATAATCATAGTACCTCTCAGAGGCATTATAAGTATTAAATGAATATCATATATAAATGAATATCATTTTAAAGTATCATAATGTATCAATAATAAATGCATATTATATGTATCTTATATGTTTAACTATAGAATTTATCATACAGTAAACACTGAATAAATTCCATTCTTGTTTTTAGTTATGGATATACTTATAAATTAATGTTTTTGCTGAAGTAACTGTTGTCTGATATTGTGGTTTGGATATAAGTTGTCCCCCCAAAAGCTCATTTGTTAGGCAATGCAGGAATGTTCAGAGGTGAAATAATGAGATTATGAGAGCTGTAACCTCATTAGTAGATTAATACATTTAATGGATTAATAATTTTGAGTGGGCTTCAGGGTGGTAACTACTGGCAGGGGGGGGAGGCTGGAGGAAGTAGGTCACTAGGGGCATGCCATTGGGTACTATATGTTGTCCCTGGATCCTCTCTTGCTTTCTCTCCCTCTTTCTGCTTTTTTTTTTTTGTCATGATCTGAGCAGCTTTCCTCTGTGACACTCTTCCACCAGGATGCTCTGCTTCACCTTAGGCCTAGAGCAATGGAGTCAGAAGACCATGCATTGAACCTCTGACACTGTGAGCCCCAAATAAACTTTTCCTCTTCTAAGTTGTTCTTGTCAGGTATTTTGGTCACTGCAATGCAAAGCTGACTTAAAACATGTCACCAGTGAAGAGCACACTAGAGTGACTCATTGACCTGGGTCTCAAGCCTCTAATTTTAAGCCTATGGTTAGCTGTAGAGCTGATGGCTATTCTAAAATTTTATCATATTCTATGGTGACATTTTTTCTCCTAATAGTTGATTAGTGTGATAAGCTTAGATCTCACTGGCATTTTATATTATCATATTTTTCACAGAAAATTAAATTGAGGAAATTGCTAGGAATTGTCTACCATTGGTTTAGCATGTCATATTGGCTCATGGTTTTCTGGTATTTTGATTTCTTTGGAATTTAATATGTTCCCTAATTTGCAGTGATGGAGTTATTGTGAGGAACTGAATATTTCATCAAGGCCTAATTTTTCTCCAGGGAGTGGTTTGACTCTTGGGCTCCGTTTGGCAGAACTCTCATTGAAAGTTAATAAAAGTCCAAGCTATACTGCTGGGATAATGAGAAGTGTCATGAAGTAATGACCTGTGTTTCTTTATTGATACTATATTTGCAGTTCTATAGTTCATTCACGATAGTTTATGGGCATCCTCTCTCATAATGTTAAGTGGCTGAAGCAAAACTTTCTCACTTATTAAACCTCCTTAATTTATAACTTAAGTTTAAGCTTTTAAACTCTAGCTTCACATGCCTTTCTGTTAGAAGGGCAATCTAATTTTTATCAAAGTGGTTAGTTTTTAGTTTCAGGACAGTCCTCTTCTTTAAAACATATTATCATAAATATTTTGAAGTAAAATGCAGAGAAATTTTACTAGATGCCTATGAATAATTTAACTTTTGAAATTTTAGTTTGTACTTTTATTCAACATTATCCTATAAACATTAATAAAGTCAAGGTGAATCTATGACAGGTTTTCCATTAACATAGAAGCTAGTAATTTAGTCTGCCTGAAATTTTTTTTAGGAACTTTTTTGAATTAGGTTCTTTGTGTGAATATTTCTCTTCTCTTTTTGGCATCATTTCTTTTTATTTTTCTTCTTTAAGTAGAGAATGGCTAGATGATATGAAAATATTATATTTTATATTGAAAACTAGAAATCTGTGGAAAGTATTCTAGTCTTGACTTTAGAGATTATGATTTTAGGCAAATTATTTCATCCTGTTTTTCCTGTTTGTAAAATGGATAAACTATTGAACTATAAATCAAATAGTGAGGGGAAACAATGGCTTTTTGAGATAAGGAAATTGCATTTTAAAATTCATTATTCCATTTGTTGTTGATGGACACTTAGGTGGATTCCATATCTTGGCCATTGTGAACATGGGAATGCAGACGTCTTTTTGGCATGCTGATTTTAGTTCCTTTGGGTATCTGTTCAGTATTAGTATTATTCTCCCTTCTGTGTTCAGTATTAGGACTGTTTATTTAATTTTAGTTTTCTGAGGACCTTCCATAGTGTTTTCCAAATGACTCTACTAATTTACAATACCACAAACAGTGTTATAAAGGTTTCCTTTTTTCCACGTCCTTGCCAACACTCGATATCTTTCATCTTTTTGATAATAGTCTAACAGGTGTGAGGTGAAATCTCATTGTGGTTTTAATTTGCATTTCTCTGATGATACATAGACAGTGAAAAACTGTTCAGGCTTAAAAACCAGGAAATTCTGTGGATGGACCTAGAGGACTGTAAGTGAAACAAGCCATAAGCTAGTCATAAGAGGATAAAAAATATATGATCTCACTTATATATGAAATATAAAATCATTGAGCTCATAGATGGAGAGAGTAGAATGGAAGTAGTTATCAGAGCCAAGCGTTTGGAGTAGTCAGAGAAAGGGGTCAATGAGTATAGTATAGTTACAGTTAGAAGTAAGTCCTCCCCCACTAGTGATCTTAATTTTTATTATTTTTAATGCTTTTATTAGTGCATTATAGTTATACATAATTGTGGGGTTCATTTTGACTTATTCATAAATTCATGTAATATAATTTGCTGCATTTCAATCCCTAGCACTACCTATCTTCTCTCTTCCTGCTCCTTTTCCTAGTCCATTTCTTTTACTTTGTTAGTCTTCTTTCCATTAATTTATTCTTTAATTGGTGCTATACCTAAAAGTTGAATTCATTGTGATATAGTCATATCTGTGCACAGCATCATTTGGTCATTTCATTCTGCAGTTCCTCCCCTTTTCCATTCCCCCTCCCTCTACTATTCTCCCTTCTATGTTCATGGGATCCTCACTCCCCCTTTTTAAAACATTTCTTATTATTCTCAAATAGGAGTAAGTTTTAATGCTCTTGCACAATACAGTGACTATGGCTAATAATAACATACTGTGTACTTCAGAAGAGCTAAAAGAGAAAATTTTAATGTCCTCACCACGAAGAAATGATAAATATTTGAGGTGATAGACATTTGATCCTTCTACCATGTATATGTTTGTTAAACAAAACATCATATTCTATCCTATAAATATATACACTTGTTAATTAGAAAAAAAACCCTTAAAAATGTATTATTTCATTCATTACAGTAAGTCTGTGAAGTGATGTGATTGCTTTCACTTTATAGTTGAGGAAACTGAGATAAATTTAATCCTTTTTCTGCTGATCCCACTGTGTTCTAGAAAGGATATTTCAGGGAGGGTAAGGTGCTTTCCCAAAGTTGCTCAGGCAGCAGATGGTCAGCCTGACACTTGAACCAGCTCATGTTTTTCTACGACTCTGTTCAGGTTTCAGGAAGTCAAATATCGGACATCTAACATGTGCCAGTTCTTTCAGAGCCTTCATCTTTGCCGTCTATTTTTAAGTGACCCTCTTTCTGCTCCCTGTCTACTGTTTGGCTCCTTCCCCTCACCACTACTCTCTGTACCTCTTTCCCTATCGTTTTTCTTTTATTCTGTGCTATCTGGGTTGGTGCTGGTTAGCAGGTCTTCCTGATCAGTACTGGTGAGAGTTTGATGATGTGACATGAAGGCTTTGTCAGCAGTCATGGTAGTGACAGGAACAAGGGAAATGGAGTTCATACATTTTGCCCACTTTATAGATGAATTTATTAGAACTCTTTGATTAACAAAGGTCTGCCTTTGGACTATAACTTTAAACTTGAAAATAGTAGAATAATGGGTAAAAAGATAATCATCTCCTATTTAATAAATTTCAGTTCTTTTGTCTCTTATTCTCTAAGTATTATCATTCTCTCTGCTCATCTGTTTGTTGGTTAATTATTCAGTGTCTATTTTATGCCAGGTACTATGCTAGATGTCATCTCTCCTTTCTATGAAATGTGGTTTTTACCCATCTCCTTGCCACATCAGTAACCCTTGTTTAGATAATTGTGACTTATGATTTCAGCTAAGATCCTGATTGTAGGTAAGGGACCAGTCTTATGTAGGGTTATGCATTGAGGTAGTGGGAAGGCTCTGTGGTCCAGCCAGCTCTAGGTCTTTTACTTTTGGTTCTCTCAGTATATCTGCATTCTTTTTACTCTTTTCTGGAAATTAGCTCTCTTTAATACTTTATCTTTGGAGGAAAAATGGCGGTTCCTGAATTTTTGTATTTCCTTCCATTTCAGCTTTAGAGATCAACTAGCTGGCTCCTGTAATCTTAATTATACATTCCTGGGAAATAGTCTAATTGGTCCTTCCATGTAATGAAGTGTCTAACCTCATTTCTGATATTTACCCACTGGCTTATTTTTAACCTTATCCCTCTCTTTCCCCTTAGTACTCCATCTGGATAGTTTGATAAGGGAGCCTGTGATCTCTCACCTTCTCCTCCAGTGCCAGGGAAGTTTAAACTGCCAACCAGCATGGTCTTCCCAAGTCCTACTCCTAGCCCCTCTAAAGGCCCAACCACTCTCTTTGTTCTGCCCAAGCCAGTCCATACCTGCTAATGCCTACTCACCTCTTCCCAAGAGTCCCTGTGTAAGTGGTAAACTTTCTCTCAAATTCATCTGGCTGTTAGAATATATTGGCCTTGGTATCAGAACCAAACTTTGCTTGCAGGTCCATTTGGCCTTGCAGGGGCCTATGAGATGCTCAGCTTGAGTCAGGCACTCACTCTGAGCCAGTAAACCATGTTACAGTATAGTGAAGTTGCTGAATGTCCCCCTTTATGGGGAGATAGAAACTATCAGGAAAGGACTTTAAAAATTGACACAATATTTGTTGAGTGCTTACTCTCCAAACTTGATTACAGGTTCGTGATTCCAAAACTTGACTGTTCAACAAAATGATCTGGAATGCTGTTTAAACAGGTTTCTGGGTTCCCCCATCAGAGTTTATGATTTACTAGGTTTGGGTTGGGGCCTGAGGATTTTGCATTTCTAACAAGATCTAGGTGATATGCTGATGGTCCAGGGATCATATTTGAGTACTGCTGTTCTCAGCAAGGTGAGAAAAATGTAATGGTAAGAGCTAGGTAGTAAATAACTAACACAGTCAGTAAGAAGATTATCTAGTATGTCAGAAGATGATAAATACTTTGGGAAAAAATAAGTAGAGTATGGTAGGGGGATTTGGAAATGTGAAGTGGAAGAATGGAAGGTAGGTTGAAATATTAAATAGGATGATTAAGGATGTTGAGACTTGAGCAGAGACTTGGAAGCAGTGGTTCTACAAAAGGAATGGAGCAAAAGTCCCTAGATTTTCAGAAGTGTACTGCTGTGTCTAATAAAGCAAGGAGACCAAAATGGCTGGAGATTGGTCGGAAAGATCAGAGGTGTGTGGGCAACATTATGAGGACCTTGGCTTTTACTTTTACTGAAATAGGCAGTCGTTGGATGGTTTTGAGTAGTGATGTGGCATAATATGACTTCTTAAAGGTTCACCATAGCTGCTGAATTGGGAATAGACCATAAAGGGTGAAGGGGAAACACTATCTCATGCTGCAATTCAATGAGAGATGTAGGTGGCTTGGCCAGTGTGACAGTAGTCGATGGGTGAGAAGTGGTCAGATCCTAAGTATGTTTTGGAAAAGAGGTTAACCAGAGTTCCTGATGGAAAAAATATAAAGAGAAAAATAAAAGATGACTCTAAGATAATAGCTGATAATGGGAGGGATAGAGTTGATATCAACAGAGTTGGAGAAAGTTGTGAATGGTGTAGATTTGGGGCAGTGGGGGATCAGAAGTTTAGTTTGGGGTATGCTGAGGATAAATTGTATGAATCTGGAGTTTAGGAGAGAGATCTGGGCAGGAGAAGGATTTGAGGATAGTTATGTGAGAATTAAAAAGACTAGATGACATCACTAAGGAATGAGTCAGAAGAGGAAAAGAGAAGAGAAGTGCAAAGACTGAATGAGCCCTGGGAGGTATCAACACAAGGAGGGTGGGGAAAAGAGGAGGAACTAGACAAAGCAACTGAAAAGGATTGTGGCCTTTGAAATGAAAGGAAAACTAGGAGTGTGGAGTTCTGGAAGCCAGCTGAAAGTTATGTGTCAAGAGTGTCAAGAGGAGGTAGCTATAAACTTAATTATTTTATTACTCTTTAGTAGTGCTTGCTCCATTTAATTTCACACCCCTTCTCCAGATTTATTCTGCACCTCACTACCAGGTTAACCATCCATGAACATACTTGTATCATGAAACTCTGTTAAAACCCCACAAAGCATCCAGAATTTATAAACCTTAGTTTTTACCATGGCATCTTTTCTGGTTTGGCAATGTTCATTAATTGAACAGATATTATTATTATTATTATTATTATTATTATTTTAAAATTTAACCTCTATTTATTTATTTGTTTATGAGGTACTGAGGGAAGAGAGATAATTTTTAACTCAACAACCTTCCTACATACCATCTTCTATTCTTTTCCATGGTAAATCCTATAATTAGATGGTATGTTAGTGACTACTTAGTCCAACTCTTATCTGATAGATGCAACCTCAAGAAGTGACTCATTTGCCCCTCTAAGACTTGATTTCTCTACTTTTACCAACATTCAGGCTTTGTACAAATATTCAACTTCTCAGTTTCCCAATTTCCTCATCTACAAAATAGATATGGTAATAGAGTCCAATTCATACAGCTATAAGGAGGAGTCAATGAAACAGTACATACACTTAGACCAGATTTGACTTTTGAGAATGTTCTGTCTTGGCTTCAGGGCTTTTTGGTAGAAATCATGTCCAGTTTTTAACTTGCCCATCATATTGCCCATTTTTTCTTTAAAGTCTGATCTATCCTTCCAGTTTCTCTTAAATACTTTGTGGTCATTTCCAATACAGATTCCTCATGGATTCTGTCTAAGCTGTGATAGTCTAAATCTTATCTCTGCCTGCTCCTTGGAGTCTTCTGCTTTTCTAAAGCCTCCACAACACTTACAATATCCTTTGTAGTCTTTCTATGATTTCATGTGATTTAAGTCTTTTACCTGATTCCAGTTTCATAGAGTATGAAACCGTTCCTGAGCTGTGAGGAATCTACTCATTCAGTGCTTAGCTCAGAAAGAAACTTCATAAAATATATTGGTTGGTTGATTATATGAGTAACCATTTGACAGATTAGGAAAGTTCTGGTCCTTAAATGGAACATATTCTAGTAATGAGTCATTTAGATGCTTACTTCAATGAATTTATTTATACTTTGTCTCTTACCTGTTTCCATAAAGGATTGATCATTTGGTAAGATTTTGTACTTTTACACATATATTTAAGTAGAATACTTTGTAGAAATATCCTTAAAGAAATATATTATACTAAAAGAAATAGGTAAGTTGATGATTGTCTTTTTTCTTCTGAGCCTCTAGGCTTCACCAATAAAATAATTTATTTTGTCTAATGTTAAATTTGTTAAACTTAAAAGGTATCATGACTTCTTGGAAAGCATTGCTATTTTATTCTTTACTCTTTTCAGTGTTGAATTCTTTGTGCATAAAAGCTCTGAAAGTGTCAGTCAGAAGCAGAAAAGAATGAAGTATATTTCATATATTGGGTTCGGGAAATCTGATTGTTTCTCTTGGAACAGATTGTTCATTATAACAGTATCTATAATAAATGGAGTGCACTGCCGAGATAGATGAAAATGAAATTAATTTGGCTCAGAAGTGATCTTTGTTTTGCTTATGAGGATTCGAAACATCCTTACAGAGTTTCAAATTTCCATGCAATTTGGAAATAAAAGAGATTTCAAAATGTGTCTGTCTCCCTTGCCGGAGCCCACTGTTCCCTCACCATGGCACTACTGAACAGAACAGCAAATGTGAATAACTATAGATGAAATTAACACGCAATAAGAACTTAGGAGAATTCTTTTCTAAAATATACATTTCTTAAATAAAAATATTGCATGAGACAATGTGCTTTGTGTTGTAGGTTGCCTATCAGGTTGATAACTATGAGTTGGCTAAGAAAGTTTTCTCACCAGTTTGGGATTATTTTGTTGCCTCACCACTCCAGGATGAACAATCCTCTATTTGTTTGAGAAATATGATGACTATTACACAGAAAAGGTAATTAAAATATTATTTTAAGATATTAATTTGCTTACTGAAGCTTTGAATTAATTTATTTTCAATTTCTTGTTAAGATAGTCCGTGTAAAATATTTCTAATCAGAATTATAATAAGGGCATACATTCCAGGATCTTGAGTCCTTGCTAGAAACTTCCTCGCTAGAATCTCTCTCTCTCTCTCTCTCTCTCTCTCTCTCTCTCTCTCTCTCTCTCTCTCTCTCTCACACACACACACACACACACACACACATATACACCATAAACAAAAAAATTACATGAAAGCATGTGGATGAAGGTTATGGAATAAAAATATCAATTGCTAATTGAAGTAGTATCAGTTATGCCAGAAAACACAAATACTCCCTGAAGACTTTCATAACAGGTCAAGGTCAGATTGGGCTGAAGGTAAGGGTCTGATGGGTGGACTCTTGTAATCTGAAGGCTTTTCCTTTGCTTGAAGAGGCTCCCAGGATTAGAACATCAGCAAGTATAAATAGTCTGGTGGAAACCATATAATATGGCAGGCTGTCTCTTGACTTGGCTTTATTGTCTTTTTTCCTTAAAGGAATAAAGTTTAAGAGTAGTCTCAAAAATAAGCATTAGTATAATTTCAGGTTGTCTTACCAACAAATTTAAAACCCAGACTCTCCCTCATCTTTTTGTTAATGCCTGAGATTTCTTTAATAAGAAGACAAAATCTTTTACTTCAATGAGATAAAAAATGCAAATGATGGTTGAAACAATCGTAATGCTTATTTACATTAAAAATATAATTAATTTCAATTACACAAATATAGTCTTATTTAACATGAACAAGGGTGCTGGGTACCATGGGGAAGGCCTTGAAGGTATTTTAGAGGAGAAAGACACAGGGCTTAGGTTTTATGTTACTGGGTTCCTGGAGCAAAATTTTTAGTGTCAAGGCACTGGGAAGCCATTTACAAAGGGGATGTGAGAGGTAGAACAAATGTTTAGAGGAAAATAATGAATTTGGGGATGTTTTGAGTTTGGTTTTCCAGCAAGATCACTTTGTGAATACGAGATGCCAGTGGATGTATTTGTTTAGTGTTGACACCTCAAGAGGTAGTCAAGGCTAGAGGTAGAGATTTGAAAATTGTCCATGGAGATCATCATTGAAATCTTCAAAATGAGAAATATCTCCCCAAGAATGACTGTTTAGCAGAAAAGATAGAAGGTAGGCTCCAACTGTGGGTACTGCTTACATTTAAGGAGCAGAAACAAGAGATGGAATCAAGGGAGAATATTGAAAGGGAGCTGCCCAGGGAATTAAAGTTCAGGAAAATGTGTTGCCAAGGGAAATGAGAGCATCACCAGAGGAACTGGCCCGTCATATCAGATGCTGATTCGAGGTCAGGCTCAAAAAAAATGGTCCAGAGAGGTTGACTAGGATGAAAACTAACAAGAGGCATTTAGAGTTGGCCATTAGGAGGCCACTGGTGGAGTCAAGGGAGCCATATCTGTAGCATGATGGGCCAGAGACCATGTGTTAATTGGCTAAGGAATAAATGAAAATGAAAAATCACAACAAGATAAGGCCACTTATGTGGAGTTGGGTGGTGAAGACAAGAGGGAAGTAGGCAGAAGCTTGAGAGGAAAGACAGACTTAAGGGAATAATTTTGGAATGTGGAGGGTAGGGAGCCCATAAAAAGGGAGAAAATGAAGATACAAATAAATGCAAGTGGGGATGCCACTGTAGTGGCAGAGCCTGCAGGATAGAAGAGCACCTGGGATGTGCAGCAGGGGCTGTAGAATGTGAACAAAGACACAATTGGAATAAATGGAAGAGTTGCTGAGAAGTGCTAATGTGCCATGAATTTGTAGTGAAGCCCAGCTCTTTTTTTTTTAAGAGAGAGAGATAGAGAGAGAGAGAGAGAGAGAGAGAGAGAGAGAGAGAGAGAGAGAATTTTTTTAATATTTATTTATTTTTTTTAGTTTTTGGCGGACACAACATCTTTGTTTGTATGTGGTGCTAAGGATCGAACCCGGGCCACACGCATGCCAGGCAAGCGCGCTACCGCTTGAGCCACATCCCCAGCCCAAGAAGCCCAGCTCTTTAAAGATTAAGGGCCTGTTTGATTCATCTTTATACCCCAAGGCCCAGAACAGTGTCTTGTATATCATAGGCTTTCAGAGAATGAAAGAATGAGCAAAAAAAAAAAAAAGTGAATAAATAATTGACTTGTGGCAGGGATAGAAAAAGTGGGCAGTGACACCTCTGCGAGTGACAGCAGGCAAATTGATTATTGGGTGAAATCAAGGGGTAGCTGAACTTAAGGTGCTAGAAAGGTCACTCTTGAAAAGACTGCACATAGTCTGAGCTGGAGAAAGAAGGAAATGGAGCCAGGAAGAGATAGGTGGGACCAATTGCACTGATAAGGTTCTGAATTTCATCCTGAGGATGATGAGATGGTTTAGTTCAAGTTGCAAGGACAAGGGAACTGAAGTTCTCTAGGCAAAGTCAAGTTCTAGAGTTCAACATGGTGGGGATCATCTTCATGTATGAATTAACTAATGTTGGATCCCTTCCTATTTTGAGGGGATGGGAATATAGAGAGTAGATGGACCCAAAGCTTTAGAGAGGAGCTTTGTTACTAACAAATCCTAAGGTCGATAGAAGAATACTGAAAACAAAGAAGGAAAACTGCAGATTTCACTGCTTTACCAGTGGTTGGCACTGTTGACTGTAATTTAGAAAAGAGAATTAATGTTAGTCTTTTCCTCATGCTCTTCTTCCGTGTTCTGATCTTAGTTGCTCTCTTTTAAACAGAGACGAGTGGGGTGGGAGAAAGGGAGAGAGAAGGGAACTGTATGGAAATGGAAGGAGACCCTCATTGTTACACAAAATTACATATAAGAGTTTGTGAGGGGAAAGGGGAAAAAAAAAACAAGGGAGAGAATTAAACAACAGCAGATGGGGTAGAGAGGGAAAATGAGAGGGAAGGGGAGGGGGGATAGTAGGGGATAGGAAAGGTAGCAAAATACAACAGTCATTAATATGGTATTATGCAAAAATATGGATGTGTAACCGATGTGATTCTGCAACTTGTATTTGGGGTAAAAAATGGGAGTTCATAACCCACTTGAATCAAATGTATGTATGGAAGATGATATGTCATGAGCTTTGTAATGTTTTGAACAAACAATAAAAAAAGAGAATTAGATATAAACTCAGACTTATTAAGATTCTCTGTCTTTAACCATAACTGAGTTTGCTATCAATGACCCTGTTTTCTAACCTTACCTACAGTAATTGTGTTAGACTGATAGAAAAGAACTGTGTATATTAAAAAAAAAATCACAAAACTTTGCTAATAGTCATTTTTATGTAGCTGTGGTGTAATATTTCCACAGCTTAATTCTCTTAGTTGTGAACTTGTTGTTAAGGGTAGTTTTTAATTTTAATTTAAGCAGCTGTAGAAGAATAGCTACTCCATGCATGTTTGTTGCTGGTGGGATCATTGTGTTGATATAGAGAACAAATGAATCTAAAAAGGCAAGTTCTTGTACTAAATAGATCATTTTATATTTCTACCTGTAACATCATTTATTTCTTCTGCAGATTATATTCAGATATTTTGGCAGAGACTTCTTCAATCCTTTTATACCTTTTTCTTAGAAATATCTTTGTCACAAGTGACATTAAAATTAAAGAAGAAAATCTTTTCTGTGATAATATCAAAGGCAGTGAGGTTTTCCCTGCTCAGCAAGTAAGTGAGTTAAAGTGACTAAAAGTGTGGGATTGTGTGTCCTGTCTTGTGAATGGAATGAGACACCCTTGTATGGGTGTGTCACTTTAATCTGATTTTTCCACATAAGTTTTTATGGACCCGAGTTTATGTTTTTTTTCTTTTCTTTTCAGTTTATCATGTTTCTTTTCCTCTGTGTACAAAAGTAGTATGTATTTCAGAATTCAAAACTGTATAACATGTAAAGTGAAACTCAGTGTAATTCTACCACTTCTAAGAATACTATGATTTCACTTCATGTGGTTTCTTGAATTTTTAAAAAATATGCATGGATAAACCTATTATTTACAAAAAATAGGATTTGATCAACTTGCTGTTCTGCAACTTTCTTTTCAAATACTTTTTATAATAAAACTTGGACATAGTTTCATATATCAATCAATGCCATATTCTCTTTAATTATAATATTGCATTCCTTTTGCAGAGGCAGGATTTCAACTTATCTCCTATGATAGATTTTTCAGGGGTGTTATGATCATTGCTCTACATACATCTGCAACCCTGAAATGCTCTTACTTTTACTAATGATCCTACATTAATTTTAAAAATTCTAGTCTGAAGTTGTCTCTGTTCTGTCCCTTTTTAAAATTTATTTTATTTTTTTTAGATGTTGATAGACCTTTATTTCATTCATTTATTTATATACAGTGCTGAGGATCAAACCCAGTGCCTCACATGTGCTAGGCAAGTGCTCTACCACTGAGTCACAACCCCAGCCCTCCCTTTTCTTTAAACCAACCTTAACTATAGATGTTTTTGCCATCTGGGTTGTTTATTTTTTCAGTTTTTTTTGTACCTATCTATTTCCTCTTCTAATTAGTTACCTAGAAAATTGTTCCATGAGTGTGTGCTTGTTTCTGGTGATGTGAGAGTTAAAAAAAAACATGATCTTTTGCTGAAGACAAGTTCACTATCCTGTAGAGTCCAATTACTCACAACCATTAACCTGTACCTAACACATTGCTTTCTGTTTCTTCTTTCATCATATCCAGTCTGAAAATAAAGAGATTTTTACAGTGCTTCAGTGAATTCCAGAATGCTAAACTACCATTCTAGCAAAAACTAGTTGTATGGAAATTTTTGGCTACCAATCATACAGCTTCCTTTGTACATAATATTTTATGTATATGCAGGAAAATAATGAAATCTTTCCCCAGGAAAGGAAAGGAGAAGAAAGGATTCCTATTCTTTTTAAGTTACAATAATCTTAAAATGCTAATTGCATAGTTTACTATCATTTTAATTTAAGTAGTAAAAGCATAAGTAGCAGAAGTATAATGAAGATTAGTTTGCTTTACTAAAAATTTACCATTTTCTCACTAATCAAAAAGGGAAATTGAAATCTGTTTATCAAGTTGGGACAATGTTATAGAGATGTAATATTTTCATTATTATTTGTTAATATTTATGGTTTTGAAAGCTAGATTTTTTTCTAATATTAAAATATAGCCAAGATTGTATCGCACCAATACAAAATGTTTGGTTCCTTTTTGTTATTAGTGGTACTTGTATTGTTTTACAAAAAAATTCTGAAGTTTGAGATAAGATTGTATTATTTACATGTAGTGTTCTTGGAGAATTAGAATTGTTTCTGAATTTAGATTTTCTTCATGTTACTGGTTATAAGCCACAGGATCACATTTCTTACCCTTCCTCTTTAAGAAAATAGTTAAGCACTTCATGCTCAGTTTGAGTAACAAAGCCCTTTTCTTTACAGGTTGCTAGACTGGCTGAATGTGAGAGAATATTAGTGGCATTGGAACTTAGCATCTTTTTGAATGATTCCAGTTATGTCCTTCAAGCTGTGACTCAGTGTTATGGCCTCCTTGCTCCTATAATATATCACAATATTGTTTTGGTACCTGTTGTACAGGTAAGGGTATCCTCCCAATCCTAAATAAGGATAATTTTATATAGGCAACTCATTTTGGAAAAGAAAAGCCGTGTGTCTCCTATAAGTACAAATAGGTCAAGAAAAAGTATTATAAAATTTCAGCAGTTAACTGAAAAACATTCTAATAAATTATGTCTGGGCAAACATAAATAGGGACATAACTTGTGTTTCTCTGAAAATATTCAGCTTTGCTATCTGTAGTTAAATATTGGCAATAAACTTTTCTTAGTTTTTAAAGTTATCTCTTCAATTTTCATGTTCTTATAATTTTAGAAACAATAGTAAATATCCAAAGCATGTGATTAAAACCATCATCAAAGGGAAAATATTGTGAATAACCTAAGAAGCATATGTGGTAATGCAGGAGGACAAAGGATTGATGAGATCTAGCAGAGGGAATTATGTTAGTTGAATGTGCTTCTGAGCAAATAACCATCAACCTAGTGACTTAAAAAGACATCCGCATAATCTCTCATTGTTTCTGTGGGCAGGGAGATTGAATACAGTTTAGCTGGGCTGTATGTTTCTAATCTCATCAGTCTGAAATTAAGGTGTTGGCTGGGCCTGTGATTTTATCTAAAGCTGGAAGTTCTTTTTGCAAGTGTACTGGTTAAGTTGGCATTCCTATTCAATGGGAAGAGAATGGATGTTTTAATAAATGGCAATGAAACATCTAAATATTCATTTGAATGAAAATGGAGTTTGACTTCTATTTATGCTTTTAAGCATAAATTTAGACTTTAAAGAAAGTCTATATGTATTAAAGACTTATATGTAAAATAAAGCAAAAATACTTAGGGGGAAAAAATCCCAAGAGGTGACCATGTGCAGTCTAGGGTTTGTGGGGTGGAGGGCCTTTCTAACTGAATTTCTAGAAACAACAAGAAACATGTGTGACAAAATGGACCATAAAAAGATTGTAGAAAACCTATAGATTTGGGAAACAGATATCCAAAGCTGATTAAGGGTAACTGACAAATTCCTAATAAAAAATTGGGCATATGATACGAATAGGCAGTTCGTAAGAGAGCAAATCCAAGTGGCTGAGAAACATGAAAAGAAGCTCAAACTGTGAATATTCTTAGTAGTGCATATTAAATTAACAATATAAGATCTGTAACTCCTACTGGTGAAAATATATGATAAAGGCATTCTCATTCATTGATGAGGGAAATGTGAATTATTATAAGCTTTTGGATTTTGATAAAGCAACTTTAATTTTAATTAAATTAAATCAATTTTAAACAAAATTAAAAACAAATATACCTGACTGTAATTCTTCTACTAATAATTTATCTCATAGAATAAAATTTTAATAAAATAAAAATACATTTATCTGACAAAGCAATATTATCATATGTTCTTTATCCCCCAGGATAAAATTCCTAGTTGGCAAATTGCTCTGCCTTGCTCCACCCCTTGTGCCTGGATCCACATGATCTACCTACTGGGGACACAGTGCACACAGTGGTCATTGATTAGAGTATGCACTGTGTCCTGGAGGGTGGTGCCTCATCCTCTGTGGGCATTGCCTCAAAGCTGGTGCTCATGAAGTTGCTACTTAGAGTTGGTACCTGGGTATTTGCTGGGGTATTCTTGGTCATGGCAAAAAAAAGTCAGGTACAAGGACAAGTGACAAGTGCCAGATATTAAACATCAGCTATAAAAGTGTACAATGTGAGATTCTGGGAAAGGGCTGAATAAATGAAGTGATGCACATTAGCAGCAATGCCTAAGCATTGTCCCTGGAGACTTGGAGTGACTGTTCACAGGACAGAGTTGGAGGAGACATGCACAGTTCAGAAAAGTGTGCATAAATCCCATTTTGTAAAATAATAACAACCTTCCTTCTGTGTATGATGATGTGTGAGTGTATATATTATTATTATTATTATTATTATTATTATTATTATTATTATTATTATATACTAATTATAGAAGCTGTGGGGGAAACCACAAGGGTGTTAGCATGATTTGGGGATATGGAGTGGTGTGGTGGCAGAGGGTGATCATGGAGAGTAGGAATTTAAAAAGTTAAAAATACTTGCCATTGGAATAGTAGCTGAAAGCAATTAATATGCTTCAAAAGAACTAGTACCCATGTATTAATTTGTCCTTTGGAATAATCTGAATGATGAATAGATGGCTGCTATCTCAGCTCTACTTTTCTGATGCTAATATTGTTCAGAAGTGTATATCACTATTGAAAGCTAAACTTAATCATCTAGCTCTTGATCAAATTCAAGATTGTATAATATGAAACAAGGAGAATAGGAAGTAAACATCAATATCAATTGATTTTGGGGGGCATAAATGGTTTTAATTCTCAAGAAAACTGCATTTCAAGCTCCTGGAATCACTGTATAATATTTAATATACCACATAATCCTCTATATGGTTTTTTAAGGCCCTCCTAAGCCTGAATGTGAACATTAGTTTCTTACATACACGTGACACTCAGCCTTTACCTTCTATAATACTTGTCAAAATATGTTTGTTTTATAGTTACTTGCATGCCTATTCTGTACTCTCCACTATCTTTCAAGTTATTTTAGGTAATTGGCTAATCTGAAAATTGAATATATACACATTCTTTTATGCATAATAAATAGTAAATAATTATTGGTAACAAAATTTTATGGCTTAAGACTCATGATTTGAATATGAAATTGTGTAATGGGTAAGGATGATATTTTAACACAAAAATCATTGTGCTTATGTTTTTTAGATCTTGATAAAGTGCTTAGTGGTTTTGCAAGGAGTTCTGAATGTTGTCTACTTGAAGAAAAATATTTCGAGTTTTGAAAGTATACAGCACATGATAGCTTGTTGTATCTTCTATGTAACAAAGGTATTTATCTCATTCTTTGTCTAGTATTACAGAATTTAGGACCAGTAATGATTTAGAAAGTCAAACTACTTTTAATCACAATAATTAGAACACTTAAAAATAGCATCGCCAAAGTATTTTTAGATCAAAAGCAAATGTAATGTCTAAATATTGTAAAAGGGTTATCTGTTGTTGAACTTTTTGACGAAATTGTGGCACTTCACAAACAAAAACTTGATGTTACTGAAATAGCTTTCATATATTTTTAGGTGATAAATATAGTCATATAGAATATGTTTCAAAACCCTAAAGCATTAATTACATACTTATTTTACTGCAGTCAGCCTGCACATCATCTTCTCAGCTTGTGATCTCAGAGGCACCTGCAGGCAGACCTGTGGCATCTGAGCCCAGGAGTTGGGTTAGGGCATTGGGACTCAGAAGTTATCTGGAGATTTTGTAGCATGGTTTTGATTAAAGGATTAATCAGTAAATGAGGGGTATGGTAATGTCATGAAGTAGACCCGAAGGAAAGGCAGAGTAGGTAGAGTCTAAGGATGATTATGGGATTGATGTGCAGCACCCTGACCTGAAAAGAGGCGAATTCAGTCTGTATCAAGGAAGATGTGTGTATGTATGTATGTATGTATGTATGTATCTATCTATCTATCTGGAGATTGTCTATCTGGAGATCTAAGCAGGAGAAAAGATGCAGGCAAAAGTGTGGTCAGAATATAAGCTCATATTTCATCTTTATTTCATTCCTTCATGTCACAAATATATGACATATGCCCACAAAATTAGAGGAGAGCCTCATAATAGCTGAAAGAGAATAAATCATAGATGATACCAGATTTTTAGCTTGCATAATGAATGGTTGGTGGTGACACAGAACAGGGAGACAGAAAGATCACTAAGGACGGAACACCTAGGAAATGAGACTCAGACATGCATTAAGCAAGAATTACAAACTCAAATGCCTATTGAGACCATGTGGATATTTAAAAAAATTGTGATTTTGTTGGATGTAAGGCTAGATTTGTTGGGTTCTAAGTCAGACTTACCTGTAGGCATTAAAATTCGTTAAAACAAGGGCTGGGGCTGTAGCTCAGTGGCAGAGCACTTGCCTAGCATGTGTGAGGAATGTATTGGGTTTGATCCTCAGTACCACATTAAAAAATAAATTAAATAAAGGCATGCTATCCATCTACAACTGTATAATTTTTTTAAAAAAATTGTTAAAACCAAATAAAAAACAACAAACCAAAGCTATCTCACAGAGCTTATAATTTAGTGGGGGAGGCAGAAAACACATACATATATAAAATATAATTCCATGAAGCTTTAAAATAGAAAAGCGGTTAAGGGAGAGAGGTTTATGGGGCTGGGTTACTTTAGATGTGACGACCCTACATAAGAGGAAGGGTAGAACTAAAACAGATGGCAGAGAAACAGCTTTGTAGGCAGAGGGCAGGAAGAATTATGTGAGCAAATGTACACGGAGACTCAAGGCCAATTTTAGCCTATAAATAATAGTAGTCTAAATGGGGTAGACCAGTGGTGGAGCATTGATTTCCAACCTGTTGACCTGAGAGCTTTTGAAAGAAGCTTGTACATCCATAGGTGTGCCTAGAACTCTTTGTCTCACATATACATTTTGCCTTTTTTTGCAAATATGTGCGAAAATAGTTGAAATAGTTAACTATTTTTATTGTAGCTTTCAGTTAATGAGAAGAGTTACTAGAGAAGAGTTACTGTAGCTTAATTTTTAGGGAAAGCTGTTTATTTATTTTTATGTAAAGAAATGGAGGAATTCTGATAGATGGCAGCTTAAGCACAGATCCCTGACTTCTTTTGAATTTCTTTTTCAGGACATTAGAGCAGCCTGAGTGGGCCCCTTGGTGAAGCCTGGGGGCTGTCTTAGGCCAGGTTATCTAGGGAAGGGCATTTTATAGGACCTCATTTGCCTTGGAAACAAGAAAGAACCAAGAAACCAGAGGCAGGGAGGTAGATTTCTTTATCCTCATTGTTTGACTCAAAGACCATCATCATTGTGTGATCCCTTAAAGCCTTACTGACAGAATCCAATGGATATCCTCAAAGAAGAGCATCCACATCTGCCTGCTCATCTTATGTGGTATCGGTAGCACCTTTCTGATTTGTTAGAGATTTGGAAGAATACTACAGAGGTGGGCTGATTTGGTACAACACTTTAGGAAGTTTGCCTTTATGGAGGTCTGGCAACAGACAGGTTTCTACACTCTGCCTCAGCAAAGAAGTTATTATTTGCTGGCTGTTCATGGCCTGACTTCAAGAGCAGAAAATAATATTCCTTCCCTTGTCCACCAGTTTACCACTGGAGAGACCTCCATGACCTGGTCTCTGCAAATGCTAAGAGGATGTAGCCATTAGCAGGAGAGAAAAGTAATAATTCATTGAAGGGGACTTAGTACCTTGATGGAGGAAGAACAAGTGTCAAACTTCCAAATGATTGTGTTATTTACTCTTAACCATGTTGGAAAAAGATTAGAGATGACTTGGTGTGTGTGTGTGGGGGGGTGAGATAAAAAAACAAAACTTTTAAGGGAAAGCAGTCAGATGGTCCAAAACCAACCAACCAACCAACCAACCAACCAACCAACCAACTAAACACCCCCTCCTGAAATAAAAATGTAATTTAATAAATCTGATACATGTTTGAAATATTAAACACCTGAAAATATGACAATGAAATTTCTCAAATCAAATCTGGAAGCTCAAGAAATACCTCACAATGTAGAGCAGAATTACCCAGAGATGGTAAATAAATTTAGAGTACAGATCTAGAAGTCATAACATGAAAATAACAGGAGTCTGGGGGTAGAAAAAGAAACAAATGGAGGTAATAGGCTTCTTGAATCCCAGGCAGAGAGATGTTGGTGAAATTACTGACTTCAAAGAGAAAAGACAAATTTAAAGTTTGAGACCCAAAGAACAGATTATTTGCGATGGAAAGAAAATCATTTATCTTCAAACTTTTTATCAGCAACTCTAGAAGTTAAAACACCAAAACAACATTGGTAGAGTCCTGAGGGAAGAACACTAAGGTTCAAATATTAATAACCAGGAAAGATATCATTCATTTGTCAGGGCAAAAGTAAACATTTTCAGAAGTGCAAGCATTTGAAGTCTTCTGCCCTGGTACTTATCTGAGGAAAACACTTAGGGAAATACTCTCAAATGACAATTGAATCAGAACAGAAATCCCAAGATAGGGAAAGACAAAAAAGAGAGGAATAATGAGAGCATTGAATCTTGCAATGTATGTATTATTAAAATTAAATAGACAATAATGACATGACTAGCACTTTGTAATATAAATGCTAAGTAGGGATTCTTCAAAGAGTAGAGTCATCCTTGAAGGGAAAACTTATTTGTAACCTAGACTAAAACTTGCATCCTGTTCGGGATGGGGGCATATGTGAGCAGGTGGATTTGTGTGGACTACAGTTGTATGAACTTATTTTTACATAAAAACACATATAACATAAAACTTTTATTTTCTTTGATAGAATATATATATGTGTGTGTACACACACTTGCGCACGCGCGCGCGCACACACACATTTAAAGATTATTGGGAACATGTTACCCTGAGCAGAACTTTTTTTTTTTATTGATTATTTAAAGCATTACATAGCTCATGATATATCATCTTTCATACATTTGACTCAAATTGTGTTTTGAACTCCCATTTTCACCCCAAATACAGATTGCAGAATCACATCTGTTACATATTCACATTTTTAAATAATGCCATATTAGTGACTGTTGTATTCTGCTACCTTTCCTATCCCCTACTACCCTGAGCAGAACTTTAAAGCCTAGTAGGAGTTCCAAATTGATAGGGAGAAAAAAAAAGAACAGGGAAGAATCAGAGAGAGGAAACAAGAACAGGAAAAAATGGGAGAGAGGAAAACTGATGATTAGGTAAAAGTAAGAAAAGGGAAAAGGAGATAGTATTTTTGGTGGAATCAATAGAAGTGTATTATCCGGTTCACTAAGTGTGAGTGGTCTTAGAAGACAGTGATTGCCAGACGGGCTAGAAAGTCAGGCTCTAATGTTTATCACTTGAAGAAACTTGCATAAAACAAAGTGACAGATGTTGATTGATAAATGGATAGACAAAGGCACTGAGCAAATGCAAACAAAAATAAAGGAGGAAAATGGCAATTTTCATATCAGACAAAGTAAGAATTAAGGTCCCCAAACATTTATCAGGACAAATAAAGGCATTGGATAGTGTCTTTCAAATCTGTCATGTACCCTTCCCTGCTCCTGGATGGCATCTTGTCATTTGTCAGTGTGAGGGCTGTCTCATTGTTAAGTACTAAAGATCAAGGCTAGCCCTAGGTTTGATTCCTAGGGCTGCAAGAAAAAAAAAAAAAAAGAAAGAAAGAAAAGAAAAAGAAAACAAGTCTGAATTAAAACAAAACTCATTTTTTTTATAACAGCAAATTAAAGAAGGAGAACAATAAGATTATATGAAAAATGCCACAGAGGTATTTAATAATACTTAGCAACCTTTTCTAATAAAATTTCTAATAAGTTAGGAATAGAAGGAAGCTGTTGAACAATGATAAAGACATTTACCCAAATTTTATAGCAAATATCATATTAAATGGCAAATTTCTGAAGTCATTTTCTTAAAAATCAGGCATAGAAAAGAGATGCTGACTTTTAACAGTGAGATTTAGTATATTCAGAGGTTCTCTCTTATGCAATAGATGAAGATATGATATTAGGAAAGAAAGCCTAATTTATTTATAATTATGAAGGTCTCAAAAACCCAGGAGAAGCTAGCAAAAATGATTAGAATTATAAAGACAGTGTGTCAAATGATTATATGTGAAACATTTATAAACTGATAGTTTTTCCCCACTACTAGTAGTTAGAATGGAGAAACTTACAATACATGATATTTGAAACTTAACGAAGTGTCAAAGAACCTAAATAAAAGAACTGTGAAGTCTTATCAAAGGATATAAAATAAGATCTGAACATATGGCAGGCCATACCAAGTTCCCGAAGAGGAAGATTTACTGTCATAGAAATGTAAATCCTTCCTAAAATAACATTTAAATTTAATGCAGCTCTAATCAAAATCCCAATAGGGTTTCTCTGGAACTTATTAGAATAATTTAAAAATTCTCAATAGATATTAAAATTTACCATAAGGCCATTTTAATAAAAAAATTGGCATTAACAGAATAGTGGGCAGATAGTTCAGTGGAAGGGATTAGAGGATACAGGAATAGCTCCAAATCTACAGAAGAAATTAATATATGAGAAAGTTAGCAATTTGATTCTTTGAGGAAATAATGGTTTATTATAATAGTTGATTTAATGGAAGGTGTTGATGTAACTGACTATTCCTCTGAAAGTAAAAAAAGCCAGAGCTCTGCCTCAGCACAAATAAGGTCCAGACCTTATGACCTTGTATGACCTTGGAATCAGGGGACACCTTCTTCAACAAGGCTCAGAATATACAGAAAAACACAGATAACTAATTACCTGATAGTTAAAACATTTTTATGGCAAGACACAGTAAGTGGAGCTTAAAATCTGTGACAAATATAGGATTATATATCTATATATCTATATAGGCATATTAGGTATATAGAAAAATAAGTGACAGATACAGGATTATATGATTAAATATTCAAGTTGCCTTAAACAGTAGAACAGATGAAGGGCCATCTTCTGAGGTAGACAGGAGCCATTGAAGGGTTTTAAACCCAGAAATAATGTAATTAGGTGTGCATTTTAGGAAAAAAGGAATTATTCTATTTGAACAATAGCTACCAATTAGAGAGCGATAAGACCTGAGTCAGGGGATAGTTTGAAAATGAGAAATGATAAACTAAACTAGTGTGGAAAAGTGGGAGGTAGAGAAAATGGAAAGGATTCAAGAGTTAACTTATGAAATAGAATTGAGAAGCTAGACACCTATCAAAACATAGGGTGTAGAGGAGGCAGAGGGAAAGGTCAACTGTAATATCCAGCTACCTTGCTTGGGCACTTGGGCATAAATAACAATTTTTTTGTTGATCCTGGATGAGAGTACTTTGTGTGGTAAAAGGGAGAAGATAGTGAGTTTTGAACAGACTGAATTTTGAGGTTTACAGGATGTCCAAAGAAGTGTCCAGTAGGCCTGGAGTACAGGAGAGGCCAAATATGTATAAAGATAAGGAGGTCATTAGCATATTCAGTACAAATAGATGATGTCACCCGGGGACAGTATGTGGAATGAGAAGGGAAGAGGGTTATTTAAGAATCTCAAGGGTGCATGTAGTACAAGGGGCCAAAATATAGAAAAATAAGTGTTTCCAAACTCTAGGTAGGGTGAAGAACTGGAGAGTTTGATTAGTCCCAAGCTGTTCTGCCATTCCTATTTCCTTCCCAGCCTTGACAATCTTCCTGCTATGTCAGTTCTTTCATTGTCAGAAAGCACCCAGGAAAGCACCCCTCTCCTTTTCCACTGCTGCAATTACACTTACATATCAATTAGTGTTGTACTGGGCCCAGAGCACTCCTTCCAGGGGTTACTCTTCTTTAGAATATCTTCATCTGCTTGACCTTCCCTGCCAGGCTCTCCCATAAAGGAAATGGGGGTGTGGTGGGGGTGTCTCTTTCAAATACAGAAGAGCCAGGTTGCTCTCTCCTTCTAGGACATTGGACATGGCTACTCACTGAACATTTATATAACTAACAGGGGCTATGACATGTTTCTTGAAGAAAGGAGAAATTTTTCCAAGCCAGCTTACCATTTGCCAGTTGCACTTTTTTTCTGCTAAAACCCAACCAACCAACCAGCCAATTCTACTTATTTGAGTACTCAAAACATTTGAATACTGGTGGAGAGGAGCAGAGAAAGGAAGCAGTCATTTTCTGACATTGAGGAGGTAGACACTAGTTGTGAGTTCTAGAGATTTGAGGAGAAATGAAGGGCTTAGGCACTCCCTGATGAAGACAGCAGAGAGTACCAGCTTAGTGGAAATAGGATTCCAGACCATGTTTGAGTTCACATACTGCCTCTCTTAGCCTTGGACAGATTTTAGTACAGAGGGGTGTTGGGAATGACCCTGTGCACCTTCTACTTGCCATCCAAGACCCTGCCTGCTTCTTCCCTCACTTGCGGAATCCCTGAAATTCAAGTGATGTTATTAGGGAAGACCCTAAATGTGGTTTGAACATTAAAAAAAGAATCAATTAATGTCAGTGGATTATTACTTGAACTGGATTAGTCCGAAGTTGATATGTTCAGTGTTGCCATTCTAGAAGCTCCTTTTGACCTGGCCTGCAGTTCCAGAATCCTGGCTTGCTCCTGAGTCCCAGATTTCAGGTGTTTATTAGCTGTTAACAATAATAGATCTTCTCTTAGAGCTTATAAAGGGCAATTAGTCAAACAGCTCTGCTTCTTTTCATTGCTCTGTTTTAAAAAAATTGGTTATATTTTCACGTGGCTCAATCTTTTTTCTTTAAACAGCAATGTTTTTTTTTCTTCTAAAAAAGTCACCAGAATTCTAAATAAAGGGCCACTTCTGAGGTTCATCATCTTAAATGTTTCATTGTTTTAAAGTTTTGGGGCATTAAACATCTGGTATTCTTTTGACTTCTGTCCATCACTTGGTATGCTGAATACAATTATTCCTTTATATTACTCATCATTTGGAAAAACCCCTTATCATTTACTATTTTCTACAAGCATATAGAAATAAGGGAAAAGGTTATGCAGTTTCTTTCTAGGCTCAGGTTATAACTATATCAGAAAGCAAAATTAAGGAGAGTGGAGAGCAAAATTTACTAGCTCCTTTTCTAGTAACAAAACTTGCCCCCTCTCATATTTCCTTTAAATGAGATTGGACCAATGTGCCAAGCATTCAAGGTACTGTAAGATATAACCCCATCTAGCTTTTTAAAATTTATTTCACCATTTTCCTTCCCACAGACTGTTCCACAGCCACCGTTAGTTTTTCACATTGTCCTGGTTCTGTAGAGATATTTCCACTTCTTAACAATAGGTAGGTCCCATCAGGTCTAGACAACCCCTCATTATTTTTTGACAGCTTTATATATCCCTTCCCTGCATAAGAAGTAACAGTTGTTACTTAAGTACTAACTTACTCAACTTAACAGAATATATCTACACCTAGCAAGTTCATGCAAACTTATTTATACTTTTTTTAGTTACCCCACAGGCTCACGATTAATGTGTCATCTTTCTCAGACTCATGAGCACAGCAGGATATATACAAACCAGATTACTGGCAGGGAAGCTTTCTTGGAGTTGATACTAGAGCCCAGGCTTAATGACAAGGTAGGAAAGCATGAAGTCCTGAAATGTGGTGTCAGACATATATTTGGCTCCACATTTAGTAAGATTAAAACAAAAGGAGGTAATTGAGGTAGGGCCAGAGTAGGAGAAGGCCAGAGAATAACCACTGGAACTAGGAAATGCAAATGAGAATGAGAGGGTAGGCCTTTCCCTCTTTGATCACAGTGTAAACTTCCCCTAGTATCCTTGGAGAATCTGCCCAAACCAATTTATCTCTAGCCCAGTCCTCTACCAGATGTCTTAGAAATCATTGATTGACATAAATGCCCTTAAGATACCACAAGGTCAGTCTTTGTGCCATTTCTAACAAAGAGCAATTCAAAATAAGAGGTGATGCTTATATGTTTTCAAAAATGTGTCAACATGGCATTTTTTTAAATAGTTACTGTACCAAAGGGCATGTGACCATCTGACCCAGAAAGATGGGGAATTCATTATTGATGAGATCCTGTTATTAGTTCATTTAAAATAGTGCACATTGAATTCTAGGGAAATAGAATCTGGAGGTAAACTTCCAGTTTCCTTAACAAAAACAGGGAGGTTCTTAGACCCCCAAACTTATAGGACTTCAAATTTTTGAAAGATGATGCATCACACTGAAATCAGACCAAAAGCTTCCAACAGAGATAACTAATACTTACTTTTAATTAGATTCTACGTTCATGGAAGGAATATGATATGGCAGCAATGGTTATAAATTATGGAAAAAAGATGTTGGACATCACAACAGAGTGCAGGTCACTATTTGGTAAGAATGATCCAGAAGACATGCCAGATGAGGTAATTGGTTTTTGGTTTTCATTTTTACACATGTACTTAATGGGGTCTTTGGAGGTCTCTTTTAGTATCATTAAACATATTAGAAAATTATCTATTTTTGATTTGTCATATTCACATAGAAGAAAAGTAATATAGGTAGGAGTTTCTTTTTCTGTTTGTTGTTGTTTCTTTGTTTTTGAGTTGTGGTCAAGAAAATAAAGGGAGCATCTATGTTAGTGTGCCGAATGGTCACTATTACAATACTGGCCATCAGTTAGGTGATGACTGAACTTCCTACACCCAGCTGGACATTAGACTAAAAGCCCTTTTGAATCTAAGATTACATTCTGGGTGGGTAACTGAATATAGTGAATATACATCTGAGCTTTTTAGCTTGTGTTCAAAGTAGATTTCTGAAACTCATTGCAATATCTGAATTCTCTTCTATATGAGACTGCTAATTTTTGAGACTAATTTTTAATATGTGCTTCCTAAGCATGGTTCTTGTAAGAGATAAGCTTTATTGCCTTTATTTGAAATATGTGTGTTAAATGTTTTTATAGATCAAGTTTTTAAATGTTACTTGATTTTTTGGGTTGCTGAGGCACGCTAGGAATTACTTGAAGCCCCTTGTTACTTGGTTCGAGATACTTGCCTCCAGCCCTGTTTGAGATTATGCCCATTTCTATCTCCATTATATTTTGAGATAAAAACAAGAAAGTGTTATCTGATTACTTGATTACTTTTTAAGTCAGCATTTGTTGGCCAACAAAGCTCCACAAAGCACCACTCCATTACTGGGAGACTTTTAAAATTCTAATGCACCACTCTTGTGGTGGTGTTGGTGGTAGTGATGGCATTGTTTGATCTAGAGAGAGTTTTGACTAAGCTGTTGGCAATTGGAGTCTTTCACCCAGTGTTTACTGAGAGTCCATTCAGCTAGCCCCTTTAAATTGTCCAGGCTTTAACTCAAGACTCTCATTTTACATTACTGTGGGGCAGGACCTTGCACCACTCTCTTGATCCAGTGGAAGGTTGTGATGTTTCCCTCTGAGTAGGGTTGTTGGGACAGTTGTAAGGAGTCTGAAATCATTAGAGCCATTCAAGCTCCCTTTAAACCTAAAAAGGCTTGGAAGATGTTTGGGAATAGGAGAGAGAGAGACAGGTCAGTTCATAGGCTGAGACAGAGAAAACATGATGGGGAGTTGAGTATAGACAGGCCAGTTCTTAATCCACTAATTACAGATCCCATTATACTTCAGTGAAAGGCAGAGTATCAAAGGCAATTAGGTTAGTTGTAAAGAAGCTCCATCAGAGAAAAAACGAATAAAGGGATACATTCCTGAGGGTGGCCTAGGATGGGAAATACAGTAGAATGAATCAGATATAACTTTCCTATGTTCATATATGAATACACGGCCTAGGGATTTTCTTTTGAAAAGACTTTTAGAGACATATCTTCATCTGCTTTAAGAAAAGAGCTTTGACTACTTTCTATGAAACTCTTGGTACAGTGTCTGGCTTTTAGTTAGAACATAATATCTGTTATTATTAATTACTAATTGGTATTGTTTAATCATGTATATCTTAGTTTTGCCTACCAAATATGAAGGAATAATTTGAAGAAAGTTATTTGAGAATGACAGTTTTTATAGCATTCTGACATTTAATCAATATTTCTAGGGTTCATCTAAGAAATCTGTAAAAACTAAGAAGCCACAACAGATATTGTTGCCTGAAAAATTAAATGAACAATTGACCTTGTTGGAGACACACCTACTCAAACTGATAAAACAATGTAAAATTTTCTTTTGTATATGTCTATGCAGCAATTTTCTTAAACTGGGAAAATATTTTGTTAAAGGGCTTAAAATGAGATTAGTGTCAGGTAAACCCAATAAGGTTTACACAGTGCCTTTACATTATGTCGTTAATCCTAACAATGCCTTATTAATATGGGATTGCTAACTGCCTTTTACAGATGTGGCTAATGAATATTAAGTGATTTATTCAGAGTTGTGTAGCTGGCTTGGACTTGAGCCCATGTCTTCTGACTCCGTAACAGGTTTTCTAAACCTTGACACTATTGCCATTTTGGGCCCGTTGGTTCTTTGTAGTGGGGGACTGTCCTAGGCATTGTAGAATGTTGGTGAGTATCCTCGGCCTCTACTCATAGAAGCATAACACACCAAACCCCTGGTTGTGACAACCAACCAAGAGGCAAATGTCAAAAGCATTGGCGGTGGGGTGGGGGTAGGATGGCACAAAATTGAGAATTACTGAAAGCAAAGATGCAATTGAGAAAGGATGGGGTAGTGTGAGGGATGGTAAGTGGCTTGAACCTTGGCCTAGTAGAGCAGAAAGAGAGAGAGATTAATTTTGGGTCTTTGTACTGTAGTAATTTCAAAATAGATTAATGTGTTAATGGAACAATTAGTATAGGAGTTTGCAGTTTGGAAATCTGCCTGGGAAACTGATTTAGTTTCCGAAGTTGGTTAGTATATATAATATAGTATATATATAATATTCTAAAGGAACAAGAGAGTACCCAAATTTCTCCCACGTGTGAGGCTCCTTGTTTGGACCCAAGGTCTTCTGGGAATGGACTATATCTGTAGAACTGCATGTCCCTCCCTCAACTATCTTACTAGGTGCCTTAGTTGTACTTTGGTGGTCATACTGTTTCTGAATTACCTGAATTGTTTCCCTCTCTCTTTCCATATACTCCATGCCTGTTTCAAGCTGAATTTATAAATTGAACCCAGTGGCTTATTATTTCCATAATTAGTAAACCAAGTTTTGGAAAAACTAATTATCTTGTTGTACCTAAAAAATATAATTCCTTAAATTAGAAAATGTTTTAGAAACATGAACTAAATTTCAGATACCAACAGAAACATTTTAATGAGAAACACAATGTGAGATTACTAAGTAAACAGTTTAATAACAACACCAATGATAAAAATAAGTTTTGTATACAGTTTGCTGTGTACTAGCCACTATTTTGAGTATTTTATTCACTTTAAAACTCAGCCTATCCCATATATAACAATCATTTAAGGAAAGTATTGTTATTAGCCACATTTTAAATATAAGGAAACTTAAGTAAAGAGAAACTAAGTTACCTCCCAAGGTCTCACAATTTAAGAGTGTCAGGGTTAGAGTTTGAACCCAGTCTGGCTCTAGTACCTATGTGGTACTTTACTATCATTTAAAGATAATTTTATTACAATGGAATTAATATAATTGTTAGGTTTTGGTGGTGAACCTTTAACTTTTTGGAAAAAAATAATGAAATAATTGAAATCATTGGATTCTTTTCAAAATTTAATGGTATAATTGATATTTAAGACACAATTTAGAAGGAATATTTGAGTATTTCCTATTTTTCCATCCCCTCCAAAGAATTTTTTATTTTTGGTTGTTCATGTTAAACAGAACTACAACTTATTAATTTTCTTAAACCTTAGATGTTGCGGCTGAACTCTCAGGAGCAGAAGACCCTATATTTCTTTACCCTGTGGTTTTAAATTGGTCAGTGAAAGGTGCTGTGAAAGAAGGTAGGTGACCTGATGTTTGTGTGCTGCTCACTCGACTTCCCACTGAAAGTTGTTATTCTGTAGATTTTGTGTCTGTTGTTTATATAAAGACTTCATCTGTTCTAGGCAGACTTTTTGGGGTTCTTATCTGTTCATGAATAATGAAGTATCTTGATTGCCAAGTAATAGAGAGACTTAAATGGGTACCTTATTTAAAGATTAGAAAGACTACCTTCATGATGGCTTATTTTGGTAATGAACAGTTATTATGAAACTTACAAAAATGAGGGCACTGAAGAAAATGCACCAGTGATTTTTTTTAAGTTCATCTATGAAGAGAGCAACATTATTGCTTAAATTTGGAGTAAAATATAGTAAAAATTACGACAACAGGTTTTGACAATTATCAGTATTTTTTTCCTGCAGTTAGTGATACATTAGAAATGACTTTAATGAAATCTTTCTCAGCACTGAGATTTTTGGAAAATAAATTAAACATAGACTGTAAAGGATTAATTGATCTTAGAAAAAACAATAGCTCACATCACATTAATCTAGTATTAAAATGTAAACTTTCAATACTAATAACTAAGTGTATGGTAACTATATGCAAACTTCTTGTTTTTATAGTTATGAAATTTAAGCACAGACCTAGATTCCTGGAATTTTTTACACAAGTTATGCTTAAATGCCTGAATGATGAAAAATTTTCCCTTTTGGTGGAGATAACAATTCCTGTCCTTGACTTCTTGAAAAGGTATTTGTAATATCAGTTTTATGCATGGAAACAACTTCCAAAAACATGAGCAGCATTGTCCCTTTCAAATACATGGGGTAGATGGAAAAGTGTAGTGTATGTAGTTACCACATGGGAGAGAGTGAAGATTTGTGTGTGTGCATTTAAATAATGACTAAATGTAAAAATATTTATACAACTTCACTAAGAAATGAGACTAGACCATGTTCATATTTCAGGCAGGAAATAGATTGTCTTTTGCTATTTGGTTAGGAGGGATAATAGCATCTGTCTATCTATCAGCTCCCTTTCACATAAGGGTTAGAGTCCAGTTTTGGTTGTTTATCATGTGCTTCTAATGCCTCTATCATAATGAGCAGAGCCATTCTTTGGGGCTTCCATTTGTGTATGTGAACGAGAAGCTCCTCAATAGATAGCTTTAGGCTGTTCTTCTCATTCTCTAAGGCTGAATGATTGTCTTTGTTCCCAAAGAAAATGATCATGTCTCATGCCAATTACGAGAGATGTCAAATAAATCCAATGTGTCTTCTTCACAAGTGGGCTTCTCTTTCACAACTGGGAATAGATCTGTTCATCCCATTTCAATTAATATAAACCTCAGTGGGGATATAGCTCAATGGTAGAGCTCCTTCCTAGCATGTGCAAGCCCTGGGTTCTATGCCCAGTACAGCCAAAAAAAAAAAAAAAAAAAAAACCACAAAAAACCAAAAAAGTAAATATCAATAACATGAAATCTGTTTTGAAAATGGCAGCAAAAGAGAGGAGAATCATTTATTTAAAAACACACAGAAATATAATTAGACCAAGAGATTAAAGAGGAAATTGCTTCTGTGAAATGAAACAAGCCACAGTAATCAGAGAATGGGACAGATCTGGAGAGTTCCATTCAATTGAAAAAGATGTAATCAAAATTAGGCATTTAGAAGTTTCAAATAATACTGTTGATACCAAAGAAAATCAGAAGACATTTTCAATGTGAAAATGGAAAATTTGGGAAATTTGAAAGGGTGACTGTGGAAGGTCCAACCTAGTAATTATAGATATTCCGAAAGGGAAAACAGACTAAGTGGCTTAGAAGCATTGAACAGTAGCATAATAAAAGACCAGAGGATGGAGATGGAGCAGTATAACTGAGTTCGAAACAAAGGTAATGATTTCAATTGTCAAAGCTGAGCCGATGTTTTAGGTTGTTCTTCACCAAGTCAGGGAATATAGGAAGAGGTGCGGATGCAACACCTTGATTTCCACATTGGATAGTAGTATAAAGATATACTACAATCTATTTATATGCCTAACAAGTTCTAGTACACAGAAATTTTCTGTCTTTTTCAATATGAAAAAATATGCAACTTCATTTTTCCAAATTTCATGATTTAAGTTCAATTCTTTAATATGTATAAAAATTATTTTGGTATGGGGACTTGAATTAACTTCAGTTTTCCCCAGTTTATCAGTTATTCTGGTAATATTGAAAGAATAATCCTCTTTATTTGGAGGTGGTGGTAGTGCTGTGATTGAACCCAGTGTCTCATGAATGCTAAGCACTCTGTCATTGAGCTACATCCCATTCCTTTTTATTTTATTTTGTGGTAGGGTCTCTCTAAGGTGAGTGGGTTGGCCTTGAGTTTGTGATTCACCTGCCCTAAAGTAGGAAAGACATAGAAGATATACATAATATAATTAATAAGACTAATTTAATATGTTTAGCCAATGGAGACTAAACACTTTGAAGCACCCTCAAAATGAGAAACCCTTAGTATCAAATGCACCCAAAGACAGAGACAATTCTTTAGCTTTGGAAACTTCTATTAAAAAGCAAGAATAAAAATAAGTGAACTTTTGTCAAAGTCAAGAAATTAGAGGGACTAGGATGTAGCTTAAGTGGTATTACACTTGTCTAGCTTATTTGTGTTTAATCCCAAACAAGAGAAATTAGATATGCAATAAAACAAATCTAAGAGAATGAAAAAATTTAAAAATTGAAATTAATTATAAATTGGTTTTAAGACAGTCCAGTTGATAACTGCTAAAGCTGTTTCTTTAAGAATATGAATGTATTAAGTAAATATCTTGGCAGCATATTAAGAATAAGAGAAAAACAAATAATCCAAGGAGAAAATAAATGTAAATTTGAAAGTGGCTAAATCAACATTAGATAATAGTATGTACAATTTAATATTAATAAATTTAAAAATCTAGTCAAAAGTGATGATTATTTGGAAAAAATGTGTCAGAATTGAGTGAAACAGTAAACATTTTTGGCTACTTCAAAATATTTTAGGGTAATTCTTTTGTATTTTAAAGATATGAATAATTTTTTTTCACATAAAGCTATTTCAAAACATGGGTATTAAGTTTTCTACTAAATTGAGTCCAGCAGGCTCTGATAACAGAGCTTTATAAAAAGAGGATAGAAAACAGAAAACAATGAAACAATCTTACCTGGTAGTATATAGAAGCAAAAGTCCAAAATAAAAGACTAGCATGTAAGTTGAGTAGTGAAAATGTAGATTTTATTCTCAGTGCAAATATAGTAGGAAATTTGCAAATATAATTATCACTGGTAAACAAGGAGCCTCTAGGAGATGCTAAAAAGTAACATGGTGAAATTCAACAATGGTTTCTGGCAAATTAGGATTAGAAGAAGAAATTTTTTAATTAATTTTTTAAAATTGGTTATACATGACAGTAAAATGCATTTATGCACTTTGACATATCATACATAGATGGGATATAATTTCTCTATTTTCTGAGTGTACATGTTGCAGAATTATATTGGTCATGGAGTCACATATCTACACACAGTAATAATGTCTGTTTCATTCTACTATCTTTCATATCCCCAAATCCCATCCCATTCCCTTCCATCACTTCTCTCTACCTAATCTGTACTTCTAGAAGAATGTTTTCTGTTAAAATAAGCTCTGTAACATGGAAATGTGTTATTCTTTCTGTCATTTGACACTGGTTTTAAAGTTATTGCCAGTACATTAAAAAATAGAAATTAGAATTAGTACTTTCATGATTATCACATCACAGGGTGTTAAAAAATGTTGTAGATTGAATTCCACAGTGAAGTTATTGTTTGCAAATAATTATTTTTTGGCTTCAAGATAATTAATAGAAAACCGTTAGAACTAATAATAGAATTTTATGAGATGTTTAGGTGCAAAATCAATAGCTTTCCTATAACAACTAGAAGGTGTAATAGAAAAATGATCTCATTTCTAAGGAGTACATGCTTAACTTTATCAGGAATTATGAAGGTACTTACACTAACATAAAGGAGACCAAACATCTCTACTAAAACATAATAATTATTAAAAAGACTTGAATAAGTGAAGAGATAGTACATTACTTGGTTGGCAGACAGAATATTGCTGAAAATTTAAAGATTCCTGTTATCTTCAAATTAACTTGTTGGTTTGATGCAATTCCAATAAAATTCCAAGCAGAAGAATCTAGAATGGGTTGGAATAATGAAAATTATTTGAAAAGTGAACAAAGAAGGAGGATTTGTACTGTCAGATAAAGTGTAACAGAGTTGTGCTTGTGAAATAATAGGCAGAGAGCCACTGAGACTTTTTTTTTAGAAACAGTATTAATATAAGTAATCAAAACAATCGATAAGCCATGAAATAAAAGATCACTAGTGTGATTACATGAAAATTGCAAAATACAACTTATCAAAACACCATAAACAATTCAAAAAGCTATCAGTCAGAACTCCACAGAGCTGTGAAGAGGTCAAGGAATATCATTTGATGTCCTCAATGGATGAAGGTAGCAGTACATGGGCGGGGGGCATGGTGGTAGATGTAGAGCTGGTTGGTAAGACTGTAGCCTAAATGTATGCACCTTTAACCTCCCCTCTTTCTCATTTCTTTCTGGAATAACATAACAACCATCAAGTATTCAGTGGTGTGGGAGAGGGAGGACATAAAAAAGAGATGTGGTTGGTAAATGGCAGACAACCAGTATTAGGATGAAGTTGCAGAGGATGAGTACCTAAATTCTCGGTAATCATTGGTCCAAGCATTCTAAAACATCTTCCAGAATGGATGTGAACTAACTGGGAGATTCATGGGATTTCTGCAACTGGACTGGAGTTCCAATCAATCACAGGATCCATAACCATCTTCATAAAAATTAAAGTCGAGAGGCCAGCTTCTACCAGGACCAAGATGGAATTGGATCATACACTATATTTCAACCCCTTGAACTAGCTATTCAGACCCATCCAGTCATTTAATAACTTTGTATTGATGTGTCTCCACCTTTTATTCCGTTTAAGTTTTGGGATCCCATTTATCATGTTATGGAAGGATGCTGTACCTGGCAAGTACTTGCAAAAGGAAGAGAACTTCCATAAAAATATATAAATTTCAGGAATGTTAGTATCAATAGAAGTATAATGAGAGACTTAACAGTATTTGGAGAGTGGAATCCACTGGAGAAAATAAGCTTAAGAACTCCTGTAGATGCTTGGGGATGGGAGAAAGTCCAACAGCTATCTGAAATGCTTAACTTCTGTTGGTATTTAGAAAGTGATAGTGGCTGGGAACTTGCACAGGATGGAACAAAAAAAATATTGAAATCTTTTGGAACAATGATAGTTTGTCTGTGGTCACATTTTTATCTCAGTTATAAAGAGAAGTGTCCATGTTACTTTATTTTCAGTCCAATTCCGTTCTACCACATTGTGCTTTCCACTCTTCTTTTTCTTATAAACACATCAGGTCTCATTGCATGTATTTACATTTTCCTCTTTTGAGAGGCCATTTATTCTTGATGAACAGACATCACTGTCTAATTATGCATGGGACACAAGCAGTTTGGGATAACCTTCTTGAATAATTTTAATAACAACATGCTTTAAATATTTATTACTTTGGGGTAATTTTGCAAATTTTTAAAGAGCTTTTTGACTGACTGTCTTTTTTTTTTTTGTATTAGGAGGAATGAATCCCTAATTGGACAAAGAAGAATAAAATATAGGGACAATTTTGCTTATAAAAAGGCAAATGTACCTTCAAAGAAGTTTAAAGCTGTAGTACTAGAGATTGGAAGAGTAAGTTTCTTTTGAGTTGTGAATTTTAATTAATTGATGAAACTAATTAAGAGATTACATATCTAAAGATGATTAACTATATTTTAACTTATTATAATATGAGACAGAAATACCAACAAGCATAATTTTATAATTCCATACTACATTGTAAATTATTCAGTTATCATTTAGATATTTTTATAATAACATTTCTATTGGAGTACTTTTGTTAATTTTGATAGTAATTTTAATTGAAAGATATAATGAAACCACCCTGTTTCAATGTCAAGATATAATCATTAAAGTATGAATAAATTATTCTTTTGTGTTCAAAGTTTAAATTTAATATGTAACATGTTTATTATTTCCTTAAGAATACAGATATATCATCAAGGAAAAGAAACATTAAAAAGGAAACTCTAAGAGATTTTTATTCAAAAAATCCATATATTTTGGAAATTCCAGAAAATGAAAGGTATTAACTAATTAATTAATTCAATAAATGTTTACTTGATTTTGCTCTGAGTTGGGCATAATTTTGGGTACTAAGGACACACTGGTGAACCAAACAATAAAATCACTGTCCTCAAGGTGCTTACTTTAATGAAAAATACATAGTAAACACACAAGTAAATAAGACAGTTTAAAATTTTACTATAAATTTTATAAAGTAAATGAAACAGATGATATATTATAGAGTAATTGGCTATGAAAAATTGGTGGCAGCAATAATGTAGATGTGGGGTCAGGAGATCAAATATAAATTACTTTTAATTATCAGAGGACCTGATAATTTTTTTTTTAAATTTTAACTGACACATAAAATTTTACATATTTATGGGGTAACAGTACAGTAATTCAATACATGTATACAATGTATGATGACCAAATCAGTGAAACTAGTATTTATATCTCAAACATTTATCATTTCTGTACTGGGAACTTTTAGTTATTTTAAAACATATCATAAATTATCATAGACTACTATTATCCTATTGTGTTATATAGAACACTTAATCCAATTCCTCCTATCTAGTTGTATTGTATGATGACCAAATCAGTGAAATAGCATTTACATCTCAAACATTTATCATTTCTGTACTGGGGACCTTTAGTTATTTTGAAACATATCATAAATTATCATAGACTATTGTTATCCTATTGTGTTATATAGAACACTTAATCCAATTCCTCCTATCTAGTTGTATTTTGGGATCTATTGTTCAATCCCTTTCTCTGTATTTTTCCTCTCTCATACACTTGAAGTCTCTAGTAACCACAATTATACTCTCTCCTTTGAGATCAACATTCCCCCCCCCCAGCTTCCTCAAATAAGTAAGAACATGCAGATTTTGTCTTTCTAGGTCTAGCTTATTTAATTTAACTTAATGTACTACAATTCCATCCATGCTATCACAAATGACAAGATTTCATTATTGTTAAATGGCTGAATAATATTCCACTGTATATACGTACCACATTTTCTTTATCTATTCATGCATCGATGGACATGTAGGTTTATTCTCTATCTTGGCTATTATGAATAGTGCTGCAATAAATATGAGAGTGCAGGTATCTTTTTAATATAATAACTTCATTTCTTTGGAGTTAGTTAGTCAGTAGTGAGATTGCAAGATCACATGTTAATCAGCATTTTTATTGCTGGGACCAAAATATTTGACATGAACAACCCAGAGGAGGAAGACTTTAGTTTGAACTCCTAGTTTCAGAGGAGTAATCCATGATTCACTGACTCATGGCAGGAAAGCTTCTCAGCTCATGGCAACCAGTGAAGGGAGATCAAGGGAGGTGGGGGAGGAGGCAGAGAGAGAGAGGCGCCATGGACAGATAACAGTCCAGGCTGTGCTTCTGGTGTCCACTCTCCTTAGCCATGCCCAGTTTGTCAACAGTTACCAGCCAGTAGTCCATTCAGACATCAATCCAACAAATGAATTAATCCACTGACAAGGCCACAGCTCTCATAATCCAGTCATTCACCTCTGATCATTCCTGCATTATCTACACATGAGCTTTTGGGGGAATATGAAAGATTCAAACAGCAACAATGTGGCATTTGTATTTTTTATTTTCGAGGAACTGCCATACAATGTGCCATGGTGGCTATATCCATGACCTAATGTTCTGATTATCAAACTTACCATGGAAAAATGTTCAGCTGCTATTTCTATGAATATGTATTTATGATTCTTATAATTCTTTATACATCTCACCTTCATTTATATAATGTCTTTTACTGTTTAGTGATTTTGATCTTAATTTGCACCACAGAGATATTAATAGAGCCCCTTCTACTATTCTTTTGTTTGCATTTGCCTATTATTTTCTTGATAATTCCTTCATTCTCTTTATTTATATTATGACATATTATAAATGTCTGTGTTTATTGAGTATTCTATTCTGTTGTCACTGTCAACTTTGTCCTTTAGCAAGTATTCATGTAGATAGCTTGGAGCTCTCTTTTCTGTTCTGTTACTCTGTTTATCTACTTTTAAGTTAATATCACACCATCATAATTACATTGGCTTTAAATTAAATCTTGCTGTATGATAGAAAGTCTCTCTAGCTTGTTCTTTTCCTTCATGTAAATCTTGGATAATCTTTTACAAAATAGGATGGCTTGTCAAATATTACAAAATTCGATTGTGATTTTGATAAGGATAGAATTGAATAGATACACTGGTTTAGGAAGTTGTTTTTTTTTTGAGCCTATCTCAATATTGTAATTTTAGTCTCAATCTCAATATTGAGTCATCTACTAATAGATAGACCACGGTCTTAGGTATTATAATTCCTTTTAATAAATTTACATTTCGATGATTTCCCCCTAAAGGTATTAAACATCTTTTGCCAGCTACATCAAGGAGTGTTTTTGTGAAATTAGTATATACAGTATTTTAAAATTACATTTTGAATTCTCCTAGTCTTTGTGTAGTAATAATAGAACTTCGATGCATACCCTCTAAACAACTTGATAATTTATTCATAGATACAGGTTTTTGTGTGGACTGTCATGCTGTGAACAGATAATGAAAGTTTGGCTTATTTCTTTCTAAAACTCAAGCCTCTTCTTTTTTTTCTCTTGTCTAGCATGTAGACTAAGACCTCAATATTAAATAATTTGTGATAATGAACTTACTTATTGTAACATGCATTTAAAAATACTTATTATTTTCAGATAATACCTAGTTATTAAGAAATTTACCCCATCTCTCCTTCACTTAGTTTGTAAGGATAACTATATAACTTTAATACAGTGTCACAACTAAGAAATTGATGTTAGTATAATCCAATGACCTTATTGAGATTACAGCAGTTTTTATGCATGCGCGTGCATGGGTGTTTGTGTGTGTGAGTATGGGTTTAGTTCTCTGCAATTTGTAGGACATAGATGACCATCCCCATAGTGATATATCCAGTTGTTGGAATCTCCTAAATGTTAAGAAATGTCAGGTGATAGAAGGAGAAACATTCTGCATTCTCTGTGGGCCGACAGTTAGTTCCCAGCCAAGCTCCCTGGAGTCTGTCAGTTCTGTGCCAAGATACCTGCAGGAAGCCTGTCTTCTCACCCATTCCCTGAACTAGCTCACCCTCAGTGGTGGGAAAGATGCAGCTAATTGTCTCAGCTCATCTTAGGATTTTGAGGAGATTGGCCTCCTCATATAAGGACAAGAGTAATCTTTATTTTGGAAATGGTATTTTTAATTTTCACAATACTTATTAAAACAATTCATCTTTGTTGGGAAACCATTAGCATATCACTAAAAAAAAAAAAAAAAAGCAAAGCACAACAAAAAGCACCAGAAACCTGGAATTAAAAGGAAGTAATCAACAAAATCCCAAACACTTAGAACTGAGGGGTAATGTAAAACATGCTTGCCCAAAGGAAGCTTCTCTGCATCCTTTCTTCTTCACATGGCTGCATCTCTGCTGCAAGCGCGTGTCTGCCTGCCTGCCTGCCTTCCTGCCTTTCCTCTCTCCTCTTTATCTTCTAATTCCTTTTATCTTCAGATTCAGAATGCTATCTGTGTAAGAGAGCAGAGTACTTGAACTTACCTGTTGGCATCTGTTTTTCTTCTTCTTTTTCTTCTCTCCCTTCTCTAATATAAATCAGGTAGAATGGTTCAGGCCAGTGAGGGAGCAACTCTACCCATGGTACCAAATAAATGGATAAAAGTGTTTTGAAGAAATGAGGTTATGCTCTGCATAACTACTCTAAAAAAAAGTAGTTAGGCTACTTTGTGTTTTGATAGGAATTACTTTTTAACCACTGGTTAAAAATTGAATTTTTTTTCTGGAGCATATTGAATGTGCATATATGAAGTTATTTAATCTATATTTGTCTGATATTTTAGTTCCTCTGCAAGTCTAGTGTTAGACAAAAATTTGCTCGATTGTTTTTCCTTAAAGACCAATACAGAGAAGTGATTTTCTCATTTAATATTGAAGTTAGTTGATGAATGTGAACATAATATCATAATTTATTTGTCTTATCCAAGTGGGCATTTGGTTATGAAAGAAAAGCTCTGGTTGAGCTGAAACATGGGGGGGGGGAGTTGAAGGCACTCTGTGGTCTCTTTGTCCCTAGTGTTTATCTCTGTGCCTTCCTTTCTACTGTATTTCACATTTTTACCACTGAGCAAATGATAAATAAGCCAGAAACTTTTGCATAAGGGCAGTCAAGTGACTTCTTGATGTATTTTGTACAAATTGGAATCATTATTCTTTATTAAGGGTTTGGAAGTTTTTGTATAATTCCAAAGCTGCTTTCTCCCTTGGCAGAAATAAGAGACCCGATGTTAGAAAAATAGCACAACGATACCTGATGATTCACATGAATCCTCTAATATTAGATTATATTAAAAGAAAAAGGTTTCATCAAATAGTTCTTGAAGAGATGCCCTGGAGAGCTCAGATGAACCTGTATCTGGCAATCACATGCTACAACCTGCTTTTACAAAAGCTAGGAGAGTGCACGAAGACGAAACCTGGCATTTCACACACAATGGTCAGGTATAGTATGTTATCAGTCAGTTGTACTTTTTTAGTCTCATGAACATGGATTGTGTTTCTATATTCAAGCCTTCAATATTTATAACAATAGGCTTACAGAATATCTTGATACTGGCCATTGGTGCATTTCTTACATTTTTTAAAAAATCTCAGAATCTATTCTGTCAAACAGGTGCTGTGCTAATTTGCATATATCTTGAATTTGTTTGTTGGTATAGTTTTCAGGGCAAGGCTAATTCCAAGAGAAATTTAGCATGAATTTTATTATAAGTGTATGTATTAGCAGACACTAGACAGATCTTGATTTCATTTAGAGGTGTATTTGAAGCCTCTATAAATAGAGATCTTATTTTCTCATATGATGTAAGCTTTTCTATAGCTATTTCAACAGACATTTCTGAGCTCTAATTGAATGTCTTCAGCTAAGTGCTGTGAAAGATAAAAATTGAAGATAGATATGTAACAAGGAAGATAAAAATTGAAGATATATATGTAACAAGGAAGATAAAAATTGAAGATAGATATGTAACACCATTAGAAAGGTGATACAGAGTCAATCATTCATTAAAAAAAAAAAAACTTGTTGATTACCTGTTAGCTACAAAGCACTGAGTTAGGTGCAATGAACATACAAAGATGAATAGGATGCACAAGTTAGAGTTGGTAGAGTTATCATAAACATTCTCAATAATTGCAATCGATGGTAGAATGTCAAGAGCATATGAAGTCTTTGTTATAATAGGCTTTACTCTAGCTGGACCTAACAGAAAAGTTTTCATGGAAGGGACAAGCAGTCCTGGTCTTGTTGGATAAGCAGGTTTAGAAGTGTGCAGATGGTGGATAGTTGTGAGGATGTGCAGAGGTGATAGTTGGAAGAGCGAAGGTCAGAGCCTGGGTAGGACACATAGGATGTGTCCAAATAGTCTGATTAGAATCTAGGGCATATGAGAGGAGTGGTGTGCAGTAATTAGATAAGTAAGTGGGTACCAGATCATGGAGAATTTTCCATTTCTGTTAAATCTGAGCTTTACTTTATATACACAAAGAGATTATTGAGGGTTTTTGAACAGGACTGTCATAAGAAATTTCTTTGGCAGCAATATATCAAATAGATTGGAGAGAGGAAAGACTGAAGACAGGGATATGAATTAAGAGGGTATTTATTTCAATAATTCAATGAAGAAAAAAATGTAGGTCGAAATTCACAGTGAACTTGATTCTGGTGTCAGTTTCTCCAGTATTTTGGTTAAAAATCACAAAAACATCTGTGGATAGATCCCTTTCCTATGTGGACCAGATCTGCATTTAAGAAGCAGTTAACTCACTAAGTGACCTATTCTTGGGGCCAGGCCATGGACAGGATTGGCTTCCTTACTATTCTGTGGACATGGAGAAATCTTGGAGCTTCCAATCACCATTTAACCATGATCACTTGATGGTACAATAACACAAAGATCAAATTTGTGTCAGAGTAATTTGCTGATAACTTTCATTTTATTAAAGCTGTTAATGTATATTCAGTGTTAAATTAATTACTCAATTGTACATTTTATTTTATTTTTTACAATCCTTTTTAATTTGTTCTTTTTAGATATACATGATGGTAGAGTATATTGTGACATACATACATAGAGTATAACTTATTCTAATTAGAATACCAATCTTGTGGTTATACATGATGTGGTGTTTCACTGGTAGTGTGTTCATTTACTGTTTAAATTTTATTTTTAAAAAGAAATAACAGTGGTTATGAACACTCTGCTCTATATAGTAGGCCTCTTCACTGAATTGTGTTAAAATTAGGTGGCTTTAAGGTGACAAAAATTATTGTTTCAGCACTCAGAGAGGGAGTATAGATCTTTCATCTCCATCTTCAAGGGCACTTTTAGGGAAATAGATAATGATGTTAAAATTCCCAATGTCAAGATTATATTGTATAATTTTAAAAATGAAATGGTAAAATGTTTGATTTTTATTAAGTGTTAAAATATTTTATGATATAAAATTTGAGAGCACTCAAAATATTTAAAAGGTAAAAATAGATTTTATTTGACAGATTTCGTTCCATGTTGCTTAAATTGTTTCTTAATGTGATTTTTTTCCCTTTGCAGTTTCCGATCATGTGATCCTAATATGTTCTCACTATATAATTCAGGAACAGTATTGCCAACGGCAAAACTGACTCTGGAAAATTATAAAACAATGCTTGATTTCCTACTTACAGCTAAAAGAAGAAAGGCCAACTTACCATCAGGTAAAATAAATATGTTGACTTACTATTGAATGACTCTATAGTTGTGTACATGCCAGTTTCCAAAAACCCAGCAATTTAGTTCAGTTGATATTTTAATAGGACATTTTGTTTGCTCTGTTAAAAAATTCTATATTTTAGCTAAGTGTGGTGGTGCACACCTGTAATCCCAGTGGATCAGGAAGCTGATGCAGGAGTATTGCTAGTTCAAAGCCATCCTCAGCAACTTATTGAGAGCCTATCTCTAAATAAACTGTAAAAAAGGGACTAGGGGTGTGTCTCAGTGGTTATGCACTTTTGGATTCAATCCCTGGTACCAAAAAATTAAAAAAAAAGAAAAGAGAAAAATTTTGCATTTTATGGTATCACCATATATACCTGGACATACCTATTTAGTATTACAACCTAAAGCAGTTTGACTATTCAATAAATGTAATGTTCTTTTGTTAAGCATAGGTAGGCTTTGGTGGTTGAAGATAGATGAAGACTTGCTATCAGGTATAGTATTTTAGTGGAATAACTTTCTAAACAAATTCCAACAGACACACTGATATAAGTAAACACAAAAATGGTCATAATAGCTGATTTTGTGCTCAAGGTAGTGCATGCTGCCCTAGGATCTCCAACTAGCACTTTCTGTGAAAGCTCACTCTCAGATGAATGTGACAGTATTCTGATGGCAGGACCATGAAACGTTGTTATCTGCTCAGGTGTCAGGGCTCTGAGAGGTGGAGACATGCTGGTGAACAGGTCTTTAGATCTGCGTGCTGTACTGGTGACTATTGTCTGCCAAATTTAAGTGACATTTTTATCACTTTCTTGCACAGATACTAGAGCAAGCCTACACACTATTCCTTACCAATAATCTAACTTATTTACTAGCCATTTCACAAACAAAAGTTAATTCTTTTCTTTTTTCTTGTTTTGGCACCAGGGATTAAACCCAGGGGTGCTTAGCCACTGAGCCACATCACCAGCACTTTTTATATTATATTTTATTTTTTTAATATTTATTTTTTAGTTGTAGTTGGACATAATACCTTTATTTTATTTATTTATTTTTATGTGGTGACGAGGATTGAACCCAGGGCATCGCATGTGCAAGGTGAGTGCTCTACCACTGAGTCACAACCCCTGCCTTTATATTTTATGCTGAGACAAGTCTTGCTAAGTTGCTTAGGGCCTTGCTAAGTTGCTGATGCTGGCTTTTCACTAGCGATCCTCCTGCCTCATGATTACAGGTATGAGATTACAGGCATGCGACACTGTCAAAAGTTATTTCTAGTAATTTTTTTCTTTTATAAACCATTTACATAGATTTTTTCACAATGGCATTTCAATGCAATGCAGCTTATTGCTGATTGGGGTCCTTGGTATGCTAGTTAACTGTCCAAGTAGTGTCTACTCATGTTGAGGTACTTGGCATACTTTCTAGTTGCTTCAAGGGTGCAGCTTAGTTTTAACTGGTACCTGTACATATAATGTGTGTATTGAAATATTGGAAAGTAAATCCCATATTATGGAATATGAGTTTTGTATATAGATAATAATATGTAACTTCCTGAGCTTTTTTGTTTTGTTTTGTTTGTTTGTTTTTAAACTGGCTCCCTGCCTACAACCCACCATGAAATTGTCAAGATATTTTGCTATTAAGACATTATCTAGTGGGGCTGGGGTTGTGGCTCAGCAATAGAGCACTTGCCTGACACGTGCAAGGCCCTGGGTTCGACCTCAGCACCACATATACATAAATAAAGGTATTGTGTCTAACTACCACTAAAAAATTAAAAAAAGACATTATATAGTGCAGATTGGAAGAGAAGGTTTGTGGCAGAAGTAGTGCTCCTGTTTTGATGCTGCACTAGTGGGTTGAGTTGCTGCACTCCCAAACTCAGGGAGCTGCTACTCACTTGCTAGTGTATGTGTCCTGGAGATGGCCTTCTTGGAAATTAACAAACAGTGGGATCCTATCATTTTCCTTCTAAAACAAAGTTCATTTCTACCTCTGTTCCCTTTATCCTCATCTTTGCCTGAATTATTGTTCTCTGTATTTTTCCAACTTATCCCATTCTTTAAAACCTAAGAACTTTCTGCTCTGGAAATTTCCCCTGGTTCTTTTTGTCCTGGCCAGTCCCATCATTTTTTCAAGTTTAACTAGCATTTATTTCCTCGAATTACTTATTTGATGCTTATTTCCTACTGTGTTTTCCAGAACTGATGTCTATGTTTTAAATCATATTTTATTTTTGCACTATAGATGCTGAAGAATTTTCTACATTTGTGAATTCCAAAGCTAGTGAAGATAATATGTCCAAGACACAACCAGTTTATGAATTGGACTCTCAATCAGCTCTTAGTGTCAGAGAAAAGGACCGAGCACATTTGGAACTGGATTCTTTTATGAGAATCTTTTTATATTGCAGGAGAGCCATGGTAATGTGATCCTTTTCATTTACTAAGGTAGTGGGTATAAATTGCAGCTTATAAATTCAGTCCAGTAAGATATATTGTATTTATTTATATACTATACATAATTTTAGCTTTGATGAGAGACCTCTTCCTCCTAAGCAACTTTTGAGGTTTGCCTGCTAAGGCACTGAAGTCTTACGCACTGTCAAATTGTCAGGAAGAGAAAGTATGTTCCTTTAGTCATGTGTTGCCCATCCACCCACAGCCTAGGTGGCCTTCATGAAGTTCCTGGGGCTATGTATACACCTCTCCACTGGTTTCATGCACAGGTGGGACCTGAGATCCTCTTGTGATGCCATAGGCTTCTCTCTGGGGAGTACCATAGCCCTCTTTCTTTTCTCTAGAACAAAGGAAGGTCTTTCTAGGCTACAGAAAGTCTTGCCCCTACCCCAACCTCCTTCTTCTGTTCCCTTGTGTCTTCTCTTTTCTTGCTTTTAAATATTGTGTGATAAATTGTTAAACTCAGAATCGGAATTACTAGTTATAAAAAAACAGCTTGCTTTTCATCATAGCGTGAAGAGTATATGCTTCAAACCTTCCAAGAGGTGAAGGGACTCTTTCCTGTCTAGTCAAGGAAAGAACACTGAAGTTTCCTTATTCTCTACGGAGTGGAGAGTGATTTTACAAAAGGCAAAGTAAACCCAAATCATTTCCCTTTGACCATGAGCATCAAATTTTATCTTCCTTTCCACAAACTTCAGGGCCTTCAAAGAACCAAGCCCTGCTCACCTTGTATAACTCAATTATTCTTATTTCTGCTCTTATTTAGCATACTCCTGCCTTCATGGTTCTGAACAATGACATTAAACTTTTTTTTTTTTATCTTTAGTCCTTATTTTCACCCTCCATCCTTGGTGCTTGCTGTTCCCAGAGCCTCAAATACTCTCCTCCTACCAATAAAAGCCCTACCAGTATAACCTTCATGTGACTTGTGACTTGTTCAACTCACCATTCAGGTCCCCTCTCAAATATCACACTTCCTCATAGAGGACCTCTTTCCTGACCACCTTGTCTCAAGTAACATGTTCTCTCGCATCTTATCAGGTCCCTACCTACTTCTCTTTATAAAGCATATTATTCCCTGAAATAATATTTTTGCCTACTTTTCTAGTTGGTCTTCTCTAATAAGTTTAGGAAACATAAGGGGAGATCCAGTTACCCTTGCTCTACTTCTTTATTCCCAAACCTAGAACAATGGGATTTTTGGATTCAGTCCATTCACGTGCATCTCCTCCTTCCACACTTAGTAGATTCATGACTAGGCAAGTAACCCCCATGCTTCTATTTCCTCATTGTGTAGAGTACTAGTGTAAACCTATTTTAGGAATTGTGAGAACTAAACCAGGTAGTGCATATAAATATCTTATCACAGTATCTAGCATATGAGAAGCACATAACAAATGCACTTAGTTATTTTTGACATGTAAGATTTGTAGAAAGGTAAAGTTTTTCAGAGGACTATAACTTTTGAAACTTTAGAGTCTTTTGGACATTGTGTTTGTCTTAGGTTCTTGCTCATCGTGGTGGCTATTGGACTCTGCTTCAGAACTGCTGTCGGGCCTTTTGGAACTTTACTCAGGAGCTGCAAATACTTCTTAAACAGGCAGTAGATCTTTATAAAACATTTCCTGTTAGCCAGGATGCTTTCCTCTGTATCTCAGTTTTACCATTCTCTTTGGGAGCAGAATTACTTATTGACATGTTAATACATCTACAAAATATCGATTCTGTAAAGGTAAGAGCATTTGGGAAATTTTTTAAAATTGTATTTTCAATTTAAAATATCTTTTGCCATGCAGTTTTGTATAATCCAAATTAATATTTTTCTTGAGTTCCCATTGATTTGTCTGTATTTCATTGCTTCTCAGTATTATTTTGCTCACAATAACTTGAATTAATATCAATAAAAAATATTTTAGCTTAAAAATTCTGTTTGTTTGAAGGGAAGGGAAAGTAACATTAACTGAGCTCTAGCTCTTACATAAACTAATCTTAATGTATTTAATCAATATATAAATCTTTTGACAGATAGAAAGGAAATGGATTCCATGAGAGATAACATTGCTCATTAGTTGACCTTTTCCACTGCTTTACCTGTTCCTGTTTTGTTATTCCAGGTCCACTAGAATTTGCAGTTTTAAAGAGTCTAGCACACTGTGTTTTAAATTACAGAAATAAAATAGAAACAATGCGAATATAAGAGATAACCAAAATGTATTGAGAATTAATAAGTATATAAACACATTGAGCTGTGAGGTTTATGATGTTTCAGGAGTAAAATATATAACAACAATAGCATAAAAGACAGAGAGGGTAAATAAAATTAATATTTAAATTTTGCATACTTCATATAAAGTGGTATGATATTCCGCAAAATGTGATCAGTTAAGGATACATGCAATGATCTTCAGAGTAACTACCCAGAAGAGATATAGGTAAAAAGTCCATAAAGTAAAAGGCAAGACTAAGTAATAGTTAATGAACTTAAAAGAAAGAAGGAGGGCTGGGGTTGTGGCTCAGCAACAGAGTACTTAGCACGTGGGAGGCCCTGGGTTCGATTCTCAGCACCACATAAAAATAAATAAATAAAAATAAAGGCATTATATACAACTAAAAGAAATAAATATTAAAAAGAAAGAAAGAAGGAGCCAAGGAATCAAAAACACATGCAACAAATGGAAAACAAATAGCAAATATTAAAACTAATTCAATACTATCAATAACTATATTAAATACAAAGTGGCTAAACACCCCAATTAAAAGGCAGAGATTATCTGACAGATAAAAAAGAAAGAAATATGTTCTTATCTATAGGTGAAGTACTCCGAATAGCAAGAAACAGATTGAAAATAAAAGTATGGAAAAAGATATACTATGAAAACAGCAAATGTGAAAATGTAGAATAAAATGTAAGAAAAAGGTGACACTGGAATAGGCAAGCATATTTTTTATAAGACCTCTTAAAAGTACAAGAAACAAAAACAAAAATAGAGAAATGGGATTCTATCAAACCAAAAAGCTTCTGCACAGCAAAGGAAATAAAAAGCAGAGTTAAAAGAACCTATGAAGTGGGAGAAAATATTTGCAAACTGTATGTCTGATAAGAATTATATGAAACTCAAACATCTCAATAGTATATAAAACGTCTGGAGGTACCTCAAGAATTAACCACCATGTAATCACCATGTGATCCAGCAATCCAACTACTATATATATATATATCCAAAGGAAATAAAATCAGTGTATCAAAGAGACATCTGCACTCCCATGTTTATTGTAGCACTATTCAAAAGTTATTTACAATTGGAGTTTTAACAAAAGGTTAAAATATACCATTACTGATCTCTATTTTTCCCCATTTTTCTTTTCATTTTTTTCTTTTTTTTTAATACCAGGGCTCAAACCCAGGGCCTCCCACACAATAGGCAAGCACTCTATTACTGAATAACATCCCCATCCCTTTTTACTTTATTTTGAAACAGAGTTTCCTTAAGTTACTCAGGCTGGCCCTGACTTAGGATGCTTTTCCCTCAACCTTCTGTGTAACTAGAATTATAAGCATGCATCATTGCAACCAACTTATATTTTCAGCTAGCAAAGTCTCTTCATTCTCTCATTTTTAGTATTTTATTTTTAGTATATGGTAACATCAACATAATTTGTATTCTCATTCATACTGCAGCTCATTTTAATTTTTAGGATGCAAGCACAACTTAGAATTCAAAGTAAATAGCAACATATTGAACTTGATTCCAGCTTCTTTAATTTCTCTTGCCAATGAAGAGCATTAAGATAATAGGGTTGACTATATGATATTAGAGAATATAGCACAATACATTATTTTTGAGAAAATATCTACTGATATGGACTTGAAAGTTTGGATGAATTCGTTCAGCATTTTTATGCTGGAAGTATTTTCAATATTGTAGCACTATTTATAATAGCCAAGAAATGGAAAAAACCTAGGTGTTTACCAGCTGATAAATGGAGAAAGGAAATGTGGTACATATATACAATGGATTCAGCCATACAAAGATGAAATTTCAGTCATCTGTGACAACATTGATAGAACTGAAGCACATTATGTTAAGTGAAATAATCTAGGCACAGAAGATCAGAAGCCATACATTCTCACTCACATGTGGAATCTAGAAAGTTGATCTCATAAAAGTTGAGTGTAGAATGATGGTATTCCCAGCTTGAGAAAGGAGGGAAAAGAAGCAGATAAGGTCAATGGGGTACTAAAAGTTAGGAGAAATAATGTCTGTGCAATAATACTTGTATTGCACAGAAAGGTGACTATAGACAACACTCATATACTACATATTTCAAAAAAGCTAAAAGCAAGGATTTTAAACATGCCCATCATAAATATGTATGCACCAAATAAAATTCTATTTGCTGAAATAATTTTATAGATTTTCTTTAACATTTCAAAAAAATAATCTAAAATTGGTCTTAATACCAGGAAATTCAAAGGTAAGACTTGGCAATTTTAGGGGCTGGGGATGTGGCTCAAGCAGTAGCACACTCACCTGGCATGCATGCGGCCCGGGTTCGATCCTCAGCACCACATACAAACAAAGATGTTGTGTCCGTCGAAAAAAAAACCTAAAATATAAAAATTAAAAAAATTCTCTCCCCCCCACTCTCTCTCTCCCTCTCTCTTTAAAAAAAAAAAAGACTTGGCAATTTTAATCTTGATTTGGTAATAATCTCAGATTGCTATGGTAAAGGCTAGATATATTGTGATGCCTAGTTTTGTTGGAGTACCTCCAATTTTGAATTTGTCTTGGTTTTACATTTTCTTTGGTGTGAAATATTTTTACAGCCTATCAGAAATCCTAATTTTTGTTGTTTTTCTTAAAATAGGTCTGAGAATATAGGAAAAAGCAAACTCATTTGGTCACTGCCTATGAGTCAGTAAGAACTCACACTCAGGGGAATTTACCACTACTCAGGTATTCAACATGCAGGTCTGCCTACTGAGCATTAGAGGGACATCCTTCCCAATGGATATTGTCTGTTCACCTTAAAACTACCATCTACACACCAAGCAGCTCTTTGTTGGTCAGTCAAGAGCCATTTGTAGGGCACTGTTCAAGTGAAGATAGAATCCAATCATTGCTAACACAGTTCCAGGGTTAGTCCTAAGGGAAAAGAAGCTCCCTGTTTATGAGTGTCTCTTCCTGCCTTCTCCAGGTATTTCTGTCTTATTATGGAGCTCTTTTGGGCACTGCTGTCCAAATTTGAGTGCTATTTTTGACATCATAAAAGATTTCATGGGTGTTTCAGGTTTCAAGATTTTTTCATGTGCTTTAGCCACAGAGATAGCAAGGTAGTAACTGCTCCTTGAAAGCAAATTCTGTAGTGAAAAGTCCCAGCAGTTGTGGCTGGGAAGTGATCATAGGCTTTTGCCATAAGCCGTAGTCCACATAGTATACACCAGAGAGTTTGTCCAAACCAGATCCTGCTGTCCACTGTGTAGACTTGGGAAGTTTTTACTTGTTCCCATTTAGAATGCCCAGTTGATATTCCTTAGAAGGGTGGATTTCCATGCCTTTTAATTTACAATACTAGGTATAGGAGACATTTTCCAGTCAGATACAATGTCTATTCTTTTAATAGAATCAGATAAAAAAAGATGCAACCAGTTCACATGAAGCCGGTTCAGTTATAACAACTTGGTTGTAATATGTTAATTCCACAACCTTTACTTTTGTTTGAATTTTATCAACAGGTTTTGGTTTTACAGGGCTAGGTAAGAGTAATGTTCCTTAGTTAGACAAAATATACATTTACACAAAGAGTTGCACAGTATTCTACAAAAACCTGTATGTTCTGCTCTCTGGAAATTCTTCTAATAATAGATATTGAAAATACATTCTGGACACCCAGAGCTTCAAGAGCTTCCTGGTAGTTGAACACATTGATGCATCAGCATGATAGCATGGCCTGATTTCATGGGGAGAGTGTTTGGAAGCTCTGCATCTCAGACCCTCCCAGATCTCGTCCTGTGTATCTTCTCATGTCACTGTTCCTGAGTTGTATGCTTTATAATAAAGCTGTAATCATAGTGTAGTGTTTCAAGTGAGTTCTATGAGTTATTTAGTGAGTTTTCCACCCTGAAGGTGTAATGAACACATGATTTTATAGCTGAGTTAGAAGTGCAAGTGACCCTGAGACTCGTGGTTGAACAGAAGGCAGTATTATGACACTGATTCTGGATAAGGTCATAATTGAAGTGCAATATATCCACATAGAATGGAAATAGCACAGTGTCTTTGTGTATTCATCAAATTGGATCATTATGCAGAGCCCAAAACAATAAGTCTTAATAAAAGCTAAAAGACTGAAATCTTTGTTGACAACCACAGAATTAAATTATAAGTAGATTGCCACATATATAGGAAGAAAAATCTCCAAATATTAGGAAATTAAATACTGCACTTCTGAATAACCCAAAGGGGGAAACAAACCAAGGGAAATTAGAAAATATTTTAAACTGATGATAGTATATCAAAGTTTGTGGGACTCAAATAAGGCAGTGCCTTTATAGCTTTATAGAAATAAGGAAGTGATAACCTCAGTTATCTGAGTGCCCATTTATAGGAGCTAGAAAAAGAAAAGCAAATTAACTCCAAAGTAAGTAAAAAGAAGAAAGGACATAAGAAGAAATGAAGAAAATGATAAGAACAGAAAGCAATTAGATATAAAGCAAAACAAAAAGAAACTTGGAGATAATTAATAAGGTCAAAATGAATCATTTGAAAAGATTATTAAAGGTGGAATACTCCCAAGAACAAAAAATGAGAAAGCATAAATTATTGCTATCAGTAATAAAAGAGGAATATAATGATGGACACTATGGATATTAAAAGAAAAAGGAATATTAGATTAATTTTTACTAATGAAGTTGACAAGTTAGATGAAATGGACACATTTATTCGAGAGCACAACTTAACAAATCTTGCACAAGAAGAAATAAAAAATATGAACTACCTAAATATATTAACAAGAAATTAAATTCAAAATCAGAAACCTTCACATAAGGAAAACTCCAGACTCAGGATATTTTCCTGGAGAAATTTCAACAAAAATACATGGAAGAAAAAATAAATCTTACACCAGATTTTATTCAATATAAAGCCAGCTTAACCTTGACAGATACATAAACAAGAAAAATATGAATTAATATTCCTCATGAACAGGCAAAAACTCCTTAATTAAATGTTAGCAGACCATTCCCCATAATATATGAAGTATGCCAATAATGATATAATATATACAAATATCAAAATATGCAAATGATGATAAAGTAGGGTGTATTCTGGAAATGTAAAGTTAATATTTAAAAATAAATCAAAGTAATTTACCATATTTTAACAAGATAAAGGAAAAAATAATATGACTATTGAAATAAATACAGTAAAAGCATTTAGAAAGCTCAGTATGCATTAATAAAAAAAATTTTAAAAATTCTCAGAAAACTAGGAATAGAAAATATCTTTTGCCACCTGATAAAGAGTATCTACAGATAACATCATGGTTAATAGTGAGATATTCCACGTTTCTCCCTAAGATTTTTGAACAGAGCAAGAATGTCTGCTTATTTCACTTTTATCAAACCTCATGTTAGAGATCCTGGCCAGTGCAATAAGACAAACTAAACAAACAAAAGAAACATAGATCAGAAATAAATAAATAAAAATACTTTATTTGTGTATATGATATATGTTTTTTTAACATAGAGAACTCTAACTTCCCAGGACTCTACAAAGTAACTATTAGAACTAATAAATAACATAGTAGGATATAAGTTCAATATATAAAAATAAATGTACTTCTGTATACTAGCAGAAAACAATTTGAAAATAAAATTTTTAAAATAATACCATTTATAATATCATCCAAAATTTCAGATATCTAAGAATATATCTAATGAAACTTGTATAAGAGTTTTACTATTATTGTTTTTTTGCTACTTTTTCTCTCCTGTGCCTGGGTTCCTCTTAACAGTGTCACTGGGATAGGAATATTTGGACTTAATTTATTCAACCATTTGGAGTTATTTCCTGGCCCTTAACCTGATTTAAGAAGCTTTGCTTTCTTTGCCTAAAGAGTTTTCAGAGAAGTGCACAAATACATCAGGGACTCATGGAAAATGAACATAATATTGTAGTTAAAATAGTAACACCTAATTTCAGACAAAAAGAGTGCCTTCTAGAAGATTTACTTTTTTATAGGTTTGACCTTTACATGAAAGAATTATATATAACATTTTGCAAGTTAATGCACAAAACTTTATTGTTCATTATTACCTTATTATTTATTATTAAAACTTAATTTTCCTGAAGCTTTACCCTATTGGTTTAATATCCTTACTTAAGTGGATGCTGACTATATACCAAGAAGTACAGACCTCAAACTATGTTGTCTAACATAGGAAACATTAGCGATACTATTTAAATTTAAGTTGGAAATATTTAAAATCAAGTAAAATAAAAAAAATCACATTTCAATAGTTCAGTAGACATGGGTCTAGTGGCTATATTGGAACTATATTGAACAACACAAATATAGCACATTTTTCATATTACAGCATATTGGACATTACTACCAATTCAAATTATCAAGCTTTTATTTGAATAAAAGGAACATTTAAAATTTTCTATTCAGTTCTTTTTCATGTTATATTATCAATTTCATTTCTCAGAAAAAATGTAGTAAAATATGAAATGACACATTTTTTTTCCAATATGTTACTTGCAGTTTATTATTTTTTTTTCCTGTTAGTGAGGATTAAACTTGGGAGTATTCAATCACTGAGCTACATCCTTAGCCCTTTTTATTTTTTCTTTATTATTATTATGATTTTCTACTTGCAGTTCATTGAAGACAAAGGAGAGTTCATTGTTCCAAGCTGTTATGGGAATATTAAACATGATAATGGTGGTTCTAGCCTTTCTTTTGAGCATCCTTTGGATGATGTAAATGTGGTTGATTTGAAATGGATCCATGACTTTGTATTAAAATCTCTGGAAGTTTTGTATCAAGTGGAAAAATGGGAAACACTAGTATCACTTGCCATTCAATTCAACATAATTTCACAGTACGTACTACTACTATATGGGCAATAAAAAAAACAGAGTGCATTAGAGTAAAAGTCTTTTTAACTAACGTTTGCTTTTTAATGTATTCTTTACTTCTGTCTAGTGAGAGGTACACAGAGCAGGTGACACCACTTCTGGTATATGCACAGCGCCAATTGCTTCTGAGAATACAGAAGTTCAAGGGCCCAGATATTACCCAGCAAGCTTGTGCAAGGTATGAGGCCGAGTATGGAGAGAAGGTAAGTTCTGCCCTATTATTCCTACAGTTGTGATTTTTAAAATTAGTACTTACATAAAAGACAGATTTAGGAATCAGATAAATTTTATTTTCACTTAGGCATTTATTATTAAAATCAACAAATGTTATTGAAAATCTGCCAGGTATCAGTATTTTCCAGGTAAACAGAAATTAAGTTCTTGTTCATGAGAAGCTTATATTCCGGTCAGGGCTGACTTTTTGTTAGGCACAATGGGACAGTGTCTAGAGCCCATGATATTTTTAGGGGCCTACTAAAAATTCTTTTTTTGATTTCTTTAAAAATAAGAAAAAAGTAACACTAAGGTCAAAGAAAATGTTTTAATTATCTACTATTAGTATTTTTCTACTTAAACCAATATAATCATAAAATGTAATTTTTAGTATATGTATTTTTTTAATGGAGGAATGGGTAAATGCAGAAAATACCCAAGGCCAGTGGAAATCATGGTACAGTTGGAATCAGATGGAGGAAAGAGATAAGTTGATTGTTTAACTAAATTTAAAAAATAGGTATTGACTACCTAATCAGAACCAGTGCATACAGGTGTACATTGTGTGTCTTGTTCAGAGGCCATGGTATATGTGGGACTGGAACCTTGTCCTCCATGTCCACAGCTGTCTGTGGGCTTGGGCTGTGGCCTTCCCCCAGCAAGGACTCCATTTTCTGCTCCTCACAGTTTCCTTCTGGCCCACTGGAAGCCTTGCCTTTTGCATATTCTATGGGCAGGGAGAATACAGTCTGAGTTCCTGCTTCATGGAGTTTAATTTCGGAGGAGTAGGGATGGGGCCAGATAATAACATGCAGGCAGCTAAGCAGATCTATGATCATTCTAAATTCTCTGAAGAAAATAACATAGGGTCAATGGGATAGAGATTGGCTGGGGTTAGGGGTGAAAACTGAAGCAAGAGTGATCAATAAGACGCCTTCCACATGGTGAAATTTAATGGGAAGGAGCCAGCCATGCAAAGATCTAGAGAAGGATCCTTGCAGCCCCAGGGAAGAACAAGGCCCTGAGATGGGACGGAAGGAGACTTGCTAGCTGGGATGGAGCAGATAATAGGGTCAAAAGAAGGGTTGCCCCTTGTAGGTCGGCTTTGTTACTGCTTCCTCTTCTTCTCTATGTCTTAATGTAATGTGCCCAAGACTCTGTTCTCTGACCTCCTGTCTTCTCTATCCACACACTCTCTCTCAGGAAGTTAGTTCCACCTGTGGCTTTAAGTACATTTTTATGATGATAACTATTGAAATTACATTGCAACTCCAGACCTTTCTTCTGAATTTTATAATGATATGTCTTAAGTGCCTTTATCAAAAAGTTTCAACCACAGAAGCAGAACTAGTAAATCAGAACTAGTATATGTCTCTCTGGATTTATTATATGGGATTGGCTTATATGATTGTAGGGATTGGCTAAGCAGGTCCAAAATCCATAGAGCAGGCCATCAGGAGCATGAACAGGAGGCATGGACAGATGCTGTTATTCACAGACAGTCTGTGAGGGTAGAACAGTCATAGGCCCCATTCATGTTTGTTATTTGGAGTCCTGGTAATGGCTGGCTTGTCAAGGGCTGATTGGATTAAGCCAGGCCCACCAAGGATAATCTCCCTAATGTAAAGCCAGTTAATGAGGGATTTTAGAATCTGCCAGATCCCTTTACAGAGCACCTAGGTATTTGATTGAAGAACTGGGATGAGGTGCAGATATGTTACAAAAAGGATGCCTCCCTTACTTTCCCCGCATAGTTTAGCTCTAACTATTTGATCCACAAAAAAACTGTCAGATTACGGCATTTTCAGGAAAATGGATAGAACTTGAGAACATTATGTTAAGTGAAATAAGCCAAACGTAGAAGGTCAGCAGTCATGTTTTCTCTTATATGTGGAAGCTAAAGAAGAAAAAGGAAAAGAAAAGTGAGTGTGTGTGGGGGTCTCATGAAATCAGGGAGATCAGTAGAATAGAGGAAAGGAACCAGAGGGAGGCAGGAAGGGAGGGAAAGGGGAATGCCAGGGGTGATATTGGCCATATTATATTGTTATATTGTATGCATGCAAGAATATGTAACAACAAATCCCACCATTATGTAAAACTATAATGCAGCAATAAAAAATATGGTAAAAAAAAGTACCCCCACCCAACCCATCACACTACCTGAGTATCAACAGCATCTCTTAGATGTTTAATACACTTCTTAAATTTAGCACATCTCAAACAAACCTGTTCTGCCAAGTCTTCCCCAGTTGGTGATTACCCATCCTAGATGCTCAGTGAGATGCCTTGGAGACTCCCTGACTTCTCTCTTGCTTTCACATCCCACCGCAAATTGGTTTTCAAATCTTCTGCCCTCAAAATACAGTCAGAATAGGACTATTTGCTATCTCTACTACTACTCCTCTGATCTAATTATTGTCATATGTATGGAATTAAACCAAGGGGTGCTTACAACTGAGCCACATCCTCAGCCCTTTTTATTTTTGAGACAGAGCTTCATAGGTTGCTTAGGGCCTCACTAAATTGCTGAGACTGGCTTTGAACTTGCTATCCTCCTGTCTCCAGCCTTTAGAACCACTGGGATTACAGGCATGTGCCCTCGTGCCCAGCTCCTTGTTATATTTGCTTGGGTTAATGCAGTGACTTTCTCATTACCTTATACCGCTACCTCTAGGAATGCAGCAGACAGAATAACCTTTTAAAAACCCAAGTGAGGCAAGTCACACTTTGGCTTGCTCTTCTATGGCGGCTTACTATCTGACTCAGAGTAAGTGAAAATCTTTACCATGGCCTTAATATAACTGTCTTACATAATTTCTCCCTCTGTGATTTGTATAACTCATTTCTTATCACTTCCCTGCACTGTTCTTTAAGACATGCCTGCCTCACTGTTTTCCAGTCTTTGCTGAATGTTTCCTTCTCTTTTGAGGCCTTTTCTTACCCCTGTCTTGAAAATTATATGCTGTTTTTCTCCATTTCTCTCAATAGCAGTTATAACTCTTTAAAATGCTATACAATGTGTTTCACCCTCTTATTTGTTTCCTCTCTTCTCCCACCAGAATAAGTTTCTTAAGACTAGGAATTTTTGTTCATTTTGTTTCTTTCTATCTCATCCCTTTAGCTTGGAACAGTGTTTGGCACATAATAAGTGTTCAATAAAGATCTGTTTAGTGAAGGTGGAAAGGTGGGGAGAACCAGGTCCTGCATGTCCTTATTAGACTGTGGGAAGTCATTTGCATTTACTGGAATGTTTGCATCTCATTATGGAAGTACACACAAGGGACATTAGACTGGGGTTCAAAGAGGGATGTATTTTGAGTGATAGGTTAGCTGACAGGATGGGAGTGAAAAAATAGAAGAATTAGAAGAATAAATTCAATATTCATTAAAAGAATTCCATTCTGTCTAAAAATTACATGTTGCAGATTTTTAAATTTGAGAACTCAAATATCTGTCAGAAAATAAATTGTCAAAATAATACAAAGGAGGGGCTAGGGTTGTGGCTCAGTGGTAGAGCACTTGCTTAGCATGTGTGAGGCATGGGATTCAATCCTCAGCACCAGATAAAATAAATGAATAAAATAAAGGTATGTGTCCATCTACAACTCAAAAAAAAAATAATAATAACAATACAAAGGAAGTTAATTTTCATCTGGAAAGTTAAAATTGCATTAATTATGAGTAGACTAGAAAAATATGCTATTGGAATAGCAGCTGATATTTTAAATATATTTCAACTTACATAATAGTAGATATATTTAGACTAGTAAATTTATAAAATATCATAAAATCATACTCTAATTGCTCCACATAATTTGCCTAATATTCTGCTCCCAGCTGTGCTGTACAAAAGAAATATGAAAAATTATGCAGCCACATTTCTCCCCGAAATTCTCATGAATGAATGCTATTCTATCAACTTTTCTTTGTAGCATTGTTTTGTGTCTCTTTATTTTGACAAGTGAAAAATGAGATAAACATTTCAAGTAAGCCACATTTTTAAATATGAGTACTTGATTAATTCATATTTTTTTCCCTTCTTCTTAAAGATTACCTGCCGAAATTTCATTGGAAAGCAGCTCAAGATTGATCCTTCAATCAGTAAGACAATAGATATAGGGGATGGTACAAATTTCCTACAAGTGATGATCTATTCAGGTTAGAATCAATTTTAGCTTGAATCTGTGTTTTCTTTAAATCAGGGTTTGCCATTCTTCCCCATGTCAGATATTCCGTAATTAGGATATCTGTAAGAATCTCTTTTGCTAGGTTATTTGAAAAAAAAATCCATTTGATATTTACCATTTTATATTGCTATAAACATCAGGGGAATTAAAGCACTTTTTTAAAAGTTTGACCTTTTTTTGTAAGCTAGAGAAACAAAAGAAAAAGGAGATTGATGGGGCTAAAAGAGATGGAAAAAAGCTGTTTTGCACATTTTCTGCTCTTTTTGTCTCACTGGGGAACTCTTGCTATTTGACCTTTTTCTGTTTTCTTTGTTCTGTCTTGACTTCCATAATTTCCTTTGCCATGGTCAATATAGGTTGTTCTGCTGGCTTAAATCTGTTCAGTTCTTGGTCTTTTAACTAGAGCACAGAAGATTTGGGAACATCATGCCTTGTTTGTGCTTAGCTGATAAGCCCTTGCAGAATGTTTTTGGCAGTGCAACTTGTAGGAATGAATCTATAGAGTAAGGTGAAATGGAAACGACGCTTGCTCTGTATTGTATTTTTTATGTGTCTTCTGTTTCTGGCTTTGGAAGAAAATGTAAGTCTTTGAAGTGTTAGGATTTTTTCACTTTACCTCTTATTTTATAGATGTACATGTGAATATGTGTAGTCATTCATTCACTCATTCATTCATTCATTTATTGAGTCAGCCAGCCAGCCATTCAGTTGTTTAGCAAATATTTCCTGAGTATCTACTATGTGTTAAGTGCTGTACTAGGTACTAAAGATACAGAGATGTATGTGTTATCTAGGAGTTTAGAGTTATTGAAGAAGAATTAAAGCACATAAATAAACCGGAGGTGATATAGAGAGTGATAGTTCTGTGATATTATTCCTGCTGCTGCTACGGCAATAATAGTGAACAGTTAGTATCTGCTTTTGAGAGACTGCAAAAAGGCAGAAAGCTGAGGTTAGAAATGTTGGCAAGAATTAGGAGATAAAGTGTCTTAGAGAGCCAGATAAAGAGATGCAGATTTGTCTGGAGAGCTGAGGGGAACAAGTTAAAAGGATTTAAAGAAGGAAAGTGAAATGCTCATATTCCCATTCTTAAAAGGGTTGGCAGTAATGTGGAAAATCAACTAAAAGGCTATGTGGAAGTAGGAGATTGGCCATGCTTAACTTGTGTATTCAAGTGGACATTATAATGGCCTAGAATTGGACAGAGTAGAGAGGAGAACAGAAGTGAAAGAAAGGGGGAGGGAGACCCCAGGCCTGTGTCCTGTACTGACTTGGTATGGGGGATGGATCAGGAGGGAGGAGTTCCAGTTGTCTTGCTCTCTGGCTTGGGGGCTAGACTGGAGATGCCTTTGCTTAGATAGGGAAACTGCAGGCAGAGAAAAGCGACTTTGGAGCATCCCGTTTGCCTGGATGATAACTGAGCAGAGCTCTCCAGGATGTGGTTGGTTATATTGATGGGGCCTGTGGAGGAGAGTTGAATTGGACATCTGTATTTAAGTTATCAATATCTTGATGGTGGTTGAAGTCAGGGACTTTGATGAGGTCACCCAGAGTGGGTTATGTGGAGTGTAGACCTGAGCAACACCAACAGTGAGGAAGCTGTCAATCAAAGTAGGCTGGGGCTAGAGAGCCCTAACAAATAGCCCCAAGTCTCATAGCTTTTACACAAGGGCAAGACTATCTCTGGCTCATGCTACTGTGTTCAGTGAGGTTGAGAACTGGGAGCTGCCCATGATGAGGCCATGTCCACCTTGACATGGCCTGAACAGTTGCTTCCCAGTCAGGAAACAGAACTCTGACGTTGCCCTCCCAGGGAGCTCCACTGAGAGGCAGTAGTGAGTGCTTCTGGGCACAGCCTCACCCAACCACATGTGTGTTTGATGGTAAGGGCTTTACATGGATTCTCTTATTATTTATTATAACCATCCCAATAAAAGAATCACAGTCATGCACTGTACATCAGGCACACTTACAAAGGCTTTGTGAATATTAGCTTATAGCCAACTAATGAGATGGGTTCATGGTTTCTATTTTTCAGACAAGAAAAATCATACATTGGCTCTTAGAGCTGCTACTAGAAAGTGACACATGTCATGTCTGCTGGCATTTCATTACCCAAAGTTGCATGGCTACACTCCAACTCAAAGGGGTAGGGAAGCATGTCCTGACTCTGTACTCAGAATGAAGAGGCAGAGCCTACGTGAAGAGAATCAATGCCGGTCATGGGAGCAAACAAGAAGAGCAGTATGTGAGAGAGCTGGGGACATGGACTGAGAAATAAACCAGAAGAGAGTGATAGAGACAAGGCCAAGGCAAGGGAGAGCTTTAAGGAGGAGGAAGCAGTCGGCAGGCAGAGAGGTTGTGTCAGATGGGGAATGACAGTCTTATTGTATTGGGCAAACGGGTGGTCATTGTCACTTGCCTTTTTGCTGGGGCACCCCCACCTTGCTTGAGCTGTTTCCCCTTCCTGAATGCTCTCCCCAACACCCAGATGTCTGATTATATATGAACCCTTCTCTCCTTTCACTCCTTGTGTTCATCTCCTTTTTCAACAAGGCCCAACTTGACCATTCTATTTGAAACTTCACCCTGCCTACTTCCTGCCAATTCCCTTTGCGCTCTTCTTTCCCCTCCCGTAGCATCATACTGTTTAATTAAGGATTTTTTGTTGTATTTATTGGCCACTAGTCTGTTTCTCCTGTTAACGTGTAAGCTGTATGAGGGCAAGGATCATTGTTTTGGTCACTGAGACAGTTTGAATGTCTTCATCAGTAAGAGTGAGAACCAAAGGGAGAGGAGAGAAACTGGAAAAAAAATGCAGAGCTCAGAGGGTCCGGGAGGCTGTGCTTTGTATTTTTCATGGAAGAGAAGAAGCTTATTTAAACACTAAATGGAAAGAGCCAGTAGAGAGGGTGAGCTTAGAAAGTGGAAGATTTTTGATAGAGCTAGGACCTTGAGGAGAAACAAGGAAGGAAATGGGATGCAAACAGAAGGATGGGATGCTCTCCTGAGGGCAGAGAGGAAGGATGAGAGAATAAGCCTGATGCAAGAAGGTTTGTAGGTAGTAAGGGTAGAGGTTGAAGGTATTCTCATGGGAACTGAGGATTTTCTTAATGAAGCAGGAGCTTGAGAACATAGCCAAGGTTGCTAGGTGGGAGGTTTTGAATATTAAAAAAAGGAGACTGGCCATTAAGGAAAATAGAAGGGAAGGGAGAAGGATCAGAGAGCTATGTAGAGTGGAGTGGAGTGCAGTTGGTAACCATAAACTCTGTAGGTTTTACTGCCAGTGATCAATCATATTACCAAGGGGAGGACCACCTTCTTGTGGTCAGTCCTGTGTGACTAGTTTTAATGATAGAGTGTGATGCTGGCTGTGTTCTCCTTGTCTTGATTTTGTTCCCCTGCTTTTGGGTCCTTCCTCAAATATATAATTATTTTTTATCCTTTCCATCCTGGAGAGGATTGCAGTTAATGTGAGTAAATGCATCAAAATGGCTGTTATCAAAATGGTGACTAGCAGCAAAGGAATAAGAGAAATATACCTAGCAAAATTCTAGCCTGTGCACCAGGGCTTTTTTTTTTTTTTTTTTTTTTTTTTTTAACTGATGATGGATGCACTGTGTCAGCAAAGCTTTGCTTGCTTCTTGTTAGAGCTACATTTGGTCAGGCAGGGTGTGGTGGTGGGACAGAAGGGAAGGTAGGTGCAGTCAGTATACAGTCATCCTTTGAGTTATTCTCAACTGTGGATGAAATATAGCCTGTGTGTGTTCTGATTAGAGCAGAAACATTTGAAGAGAGAAGAATGTGAAATATTGTAAGGGCAATATAATATCAAGCTGGAGCTATATTTAGATTCTATAATTTTTACAGTCTTGGGAGGTAGGTATTATTTTGCTCGAGTTGCAGATGAGAAAAATAAACTGGGTCTGTGATTTGAATTCTGGTCTGTCTAATTGCTCCACTCACTAGTGATCCTCTGAGCTACCAAGTCCATTTGTCATTGCTCCTTTCAGTTAGAATCTTCTCTAAATTTATAGCATTCAAGAAGTAATTTGATGTATTTCAGTGGTCATATGGGGCAGGCACTTTATTCTGACTTATTGTAATAGCAGAGTAATGTTCAGATGACCCTGTATACTAATTATACATTTTACATTGAACAGTTAAAAACTTGGCTTCCAACTTATAGCTCTTTATAAGACTCTAGGACCTCTGTAACTGGAAACATCTTTTGGCCTGTGCTTTTGAGTTTATTTAGCAAATTATTGGGATGCTGAATTTTTCTCAATATACTAAGCTCAGATCATTAACATATTTATAAGTGTGTTGGGTCTTATGTATGTCACCGTGATGTGTATGCAATTCTTTTAAAAGACTGATTATACTCATGGTGATTTCCACACCAGCTCGCTGCTTTAGAACCTCATAGATTTTCTTTTGTCATAACAGCATTTGGTGGTAATGCTTGATACATTCAATTCTTCACGGCAGATATTGTAATGCCCCAGTGGCTAGGAACATTTGGTGTTCTCATTATTTAACAGCATCCTATTCTCCCTTCAACTATTTAATAATGCATATGTAATTTGGTATCGTCTCCGTAGGATTTGGAGAAGTGAGAGTACCACGTTTTATAGATTATTCCTGTATGGATGAGTAACTTTCCTGCTTGTTAAGCTCCACAGGGTAGATAAACCTGGATATGCCTTTTATTGTAACTGTTTTTGCATTCCACCTGAGAGTCTCTTTCTTGAGTTTTGACCTTATCAGTATTTAAGTTCTCTGAAAGGATCATTCAGTCCTCTGGTCTGTTGAAATTTTCAACTCTTTGTCAGGTGTGTTTTATTAAGGCCTTTGATCGTGGAAATGACCAAGTGTGTAGAAAGCAGCCCCAAATTTCAGACCACTCCCTGGGTTCCCACCCTGGTTGGCCCAGCCCTGAGGAATCATTGGCATTTCAACTTTTGTTTCTACATTGGTACAATGAAAAACATAATAATTCCTTCCTTTTCCATCTTGTGCTGGTCCTCCTTACCTGTTCCAAACTGTGAAGGTGCTACTACTAGTACCTTTGGAATAGCTTCTTGAATTTTCTGTCCATTGGCGTTTTCAGAAAGAAGTTCTGAACTTCTGATGCTTCCTCTTTGCTTTATACCACCCCTGACAGAACCCTAATTAGGCTTCAAGAGAAAAGATATGCTAGGGCTTGAAAAAACGGAAAGATAGTTTAGAAAAAAAAAGAAGAAGAGTTATAGGCAGATATTTGATACAGAGATAGCTATTCTGGACAATTTTCTCCAGACTATTTTTATTATAAATAATATTTCCAGGTTTTATTCTAGAATGTAAGCTTTGTGAGAACAGCAGGGGCCATGTCTATTGTGTCTGCTTGTGTTTCCTCAGTGCCTGCCGTGGTGTCTGGTACTTCAAAGTGCTCAATATATGCAGTCACGCTCAATGGCAAGAAGAAATATGCCACTGCACAACCTCATTGTTATATGAATGCCAGAGTGTGCTTACATAGCTATGAGTTAGTAGGTGATATAATCTTGTGGGACTATCATCACATACATGAGCTGTCAATAATCAAAACGTCATTATGTGGCACATGACTATATTTTAAAAAAATATGACTATGCTGGGCGCGGTGGTTCATACCTGTAATCCCAGTGCCTTGGGAAGCTGAGACTGGAGGATCACGAGTACAAAGCTAACATCAGCAAAAGTGAGGCATTAAGCAACTCAGTGAGACTCTGTCTCTAAATAAAATACAAAATAGGGCTGGGAATGTAGCTCAGTGGTCGAGTGTCCCTGAGTTCAATCCCTGGTTCCAAAAAAGAAAAAAAAAAAAGTGACTGGCAGTCATAATGTGAGCCTCTGTCTATTGAGTGTTTACTCCATGGCGGGCACTATACTAGATGCTTCACATGTGTGTTAAAACAATGTTTAAAGCTGGAGAAAGTAATTGTCTCATTAATATGTGAGAGTTTCCAGTCTTCCTCCTTTCCTGTTGCTCCCTGCTGGGGGCTGAATATCTATGGCTCCTCAAAATTCAGATGTTGAAATCCTAACCAATGTGATGTGTTGTTAGGATACAGGGACTTGGGTGGTGATTAGGTCATGAGGGTGGAGTCCTCACAGATGGGGGATTAATGCTCTCTCTAGCCCCCTTTCTGCTATGTGAAATAGGCACAGTGAAAAGGAAACCAGCTGCAAACAAGGGAGAGAGACTTCGCCAGAACCTAGCCTGTTGGCACCTTAGTCTAAGACCTCCAGCCTCCAGATCTGTGAAAAGCAATTTTTTGTTGTTCATAAACCATGTGGTCTATGGTAATACATTTACAGCAGCCTGAGCTGAGATGCTTTTAAATCTTCTTTCTCTAAGGAAAAAAGACAAAAATCCAATCTTGTGATTGCTTACAATTTGAAAAACAGAAAAACAGACCTCTTTCTTTGGCCTAAGAGACCTTCCATTTGGACACCTTCCACGTGTTCTTTGTTATTCTAATTCTGAAACTGGCAATTCCTTTCTCTCCTTCTTCTTGGTGTATGCTGCAAACCTGGAGTCTAATTCCCAGGATCACCCCTCGCTCCCCAGAAACCTCTCAGCAACCCACCATCTCCTCTTCCTGGAACTTTTCAAGGCAGCTGGTTGGTTCCTGACCCACCCACCGTCCCCATGCACCTTTTCCTTTGCACCCTCAAGTCTTAGGAACCTGTCTTTCCCTTCCCTTCAGAGAGCAGTTGCCTGTCTCTAAGATTCTTTGTTTCCTCCTTTAGTCTCTTTCCCAAGGTACCTTTGCTTTGAAGAAGTTTGCTAAAAAAGGAGTAGATTATTTCATTTTTTATGATCAGCGAAAGAAAAAGTAGGAGGCTTCATAAGGAAACTGACAAGATCTAAAGTTATTTGCATTTCATACGAATCAGAACTTTCCTAAGTTTCTTTTTAAAAAAAGAACTTTCAAAGATACCAAAAGAAAAAAAAAATGACCTGAATGTTGCTGATCTGGGGACTTTGAATTTAACAGCTTCAGGTTGGGACCAAGAAATCAGAGCCTTCTTTGCTTCTAGTTGGCTCTGTGCCGCGTTTCACCCCCAGTGTCCCCTTCTTTTTCCTTCCAGAGTATAACAGAGCCAAACAGATCATCTGTGTGCCCGTGGATGTGACAGACACTTTGAGATGCTTTAGAGAGACCCTGGAAAAATCCAAATACCATAACAGATCAATCCGACACAGCAGAAAGTTGCTTTCATTATTTCTGGCACAGACACAAGGTAATTGGTGGTTTCATGTCCCTGGATCTGTTTGTGTAGGGCCACCATCCTGCAGACCCCTTCCCCACTGACATCCCACCCCTGGCTGCCTTTCCCTGTCTTCTTCTTGTCTAAAGGATCTGGTAAGATCCTTTCCTTAGAACCAGATATTCACTATTATTGGTTATATTACGTTTACTCATTTTCTTCCTTATCAACCATTTATCAATTTGTGAATTCAATCAAGGCAGGGCTTTGAGTGGGTAAGTGGTAAACTCAAAGAACAGTGTAAAATTTAGACTGAGAAAAAAATCCTGAACTATCTATACTTAGGTTATTTTAAGGCTTTAAAACTTTGACTTATATTTATGCCCTTTGCTGCTCAAATTTATCCAAGTAATGAGAATAAACTCACAGTAATTATATTCTGAAGCAATTAAAATAGATTTAATTTACACCCCTTAAATAAGATGCTTATTTCCACTGAACTTACCTTTTAGAAATTTGGTCAGTTGTTTTTACAACCACGAACAGAGTTTTATCTATCTATCTATCTATTTATTTATTTATTTTTACTGATTTGCTTGTTATATTTTTGGCCACCCCTTAACCTCCCAAGAGCATTCCTTTTAAAAGTATGCCAAATTTTTGGAGGTATTGTCTGCAGACTCACATTATGTTCAACTAGCCCTCCAGATTTCCTTTACCTCCTTTCAGTTACTCTATACATTAACAATGGGTAAGGCATAGAGTAAAAAAGGAAATTCATTCCTAAAAATGATTCTGTTAATTCACCCTGAATCTCACCTGGTACTAAAATATTCTCAGTAGTTTATCCCCAGTCCTCAGGCTGTGGACTTCAAAATCCATATTAGCTTCTCTCTCTGCTACTTTGACTATTTCCCTGACATTTTTTTTCTCTGCTTTTCCCTGTGTGTTTTCTGATCTTAAAAAGAGAGAGGGTTTTTTTTTCCCCCATTTTTTTTTCTTTCTTAGGCCAGAACTATGTAAGAGTTGACTCTATCCCAAAGGTTTCTGCCCCAGGGTCAAATGAACATCTTACTGTCTGAAGCTATTAAAAAAAAGGCGAACTCATACTGTGTAACTTCCCCCAATTCCCCAAAGCATGATCTCAACATTAGCTTTCTGGTTGACTGGCCCTTTGTAGTTCTCTTTATGAAATAACAAGGGTATAGAGCCCATCCTCCCACACTGGAGTGTCTTTAAAAGATGATCCTGGATACCAAGTTTAGGGAAAAAATGTCTCTCAAACTTCGAATAATTCCCATGTGTATGCAAAAATCTTTTCTTCCCTTTCAGTTTCCTCTACCCTTTCCCTCCCCATCCGTTTCCTTCCTTTCACCATTTTAAATTTTGTTTCCACAAATTTAGGAGATAGAACAGGAATCAACAATTTAAAATTCACGCCTGGGAAGGTGGAATTTTGTCTGGGAACAGAAGAGATGCACATGTCAACACCTCCTAATCTTTCTCAGGAGCACTTCAGAGTTTTTAGTTCAGTGGAGAAAAGCAAACTTCCCTATTCACAGCTGGGATTGGTAATTTCTTCTTATCACCAAAGTATTGGTAAGGCTAACCCATTGTGTATGCGTTTTCTATATGGCCTTCTGAATTAATAGTGAGATTGCATCTGGTCCTGAGACATTACCCTTGGAAGTAGCTCGAAAGATCTTGAACATAGAGTCGATTTATCACACTATCATAGGCTGTGACACAACAGTCTGAATACAGAAGATACTTTCAGTCTCCTCTTGTGACCCACTTTCCCAGCCTGGTTGTCATCCTTGTGAGATTCTAAGCCATCCTTCTGCCCATCCCTCTTTAATAGCAACTGTGAACACCTTGTGGGGAGGGGGCCCTTATATATGCTTTTTCTTGGTCTCAGATGAGTTTATTTTCCTTTTTTGGCTTTTCTACAAATTCAGTAATATATTCTCAACCTATATTGTAGACCCAATTTTCCCTTTTTGGACAAAACATCACTTGATGTTTTATGATTCTCTTTCCCCTTATATTTTACTGAAGTAAAATTTATATTTATCACATTCTTCCTACATATACATTTCTAACAACAACAACAACAACAAACCCAATCAAACAAACAAACAAAACAACAACAACAACAAAATCTTTATGGGGCTTTAAGTATCACCAGTTAGGGGTTATAGTGGTCTCGCAGAAAGGAGAAAGAGGACCTCAACTGCACCCTTGCAGGTTCTTGACTTAGGCTGCAGAAAGGAATTTCAGGATGTATAAAAAAGACACAAACAAAGATTTATTCATGAGAGCAATGCTGATTCAGGCATGCATCAATAGAGCAGGACACACTCTCAAAGGAAAGAGTGTAGGTATGGAAAGTAAGACATGAATTTGGGGTCTTGGGATCTTCTTTTTAAATCTGTTTTAAAAGCCATTTTAATAAACTCTCCCTGATTCTGATTATTAACTATTTATTATACCTGTAGTTCATAACACCGGTAGTATTTTGATACAAGGTTTGACAGAATATCAACAACATGAATGAAAGGGGATTGGACAGATGAAGTTTTGGGTGGGGAAATAAATTGATTCTGAAGGGGAATAACCATAGTTCAATGTTTAATGCTCAAGGGTGTAATGAGACCATATGAGATGCCCTCTGAAAATGACCAGGGCTCAAGTCAGAGTGTTGGACACTTCTTTTAAAGTGAACTTTGTAAATATTGATCATGAGAAGTGCATGGGGATAACTTTAGCCTGATGAGCTCTATTCTCTTACTCCTGGAGCACAGGGTGGGTCACAGAGGTCTGATTCTCTTTAGGATCTCTATGTTTGATGTCATCCAGTCAGCAGATAATGTGTCAAATGTGCCCATATCCCAAGTATCTAACAATATTTTCTCTTAGTTTTATTTAGTCTAAAGAAAAGTATATTGTGTAAGCTACCAATGTATGTAGGCATTAATCATCTAGATTTGCAATACTCTTAAGACTTGAGGACTTCTTTTTTTCAAAAGATTTCAGGCTTTGAGGAAAATAGATTTGGGGTGAGGGTATTCAAGGAGCTACTGATTTTATTTATTTTTTTATTTTATGGTACTGGGGATTGAACCCAGAAGTGCTGTACTACTGAGTGTCTCCCGAGATTTTTAATTTTGAGACAGGGACTTGTAAAGTTGCTGAGGCTGTCCTTAATTTGTGATCCTTCTACCTCAGCCTCCTGAGTAGCTGTGATTATAGGTGTGGTGCTCTTGAAGATTTTTAGGTTTCAAGTGACAGTTGCTTTTCTCTACCCCATTAGTCTCCTTTATACCTATTTTTATATATTGCCTCCTGCCTCATAAAGTAAAGGATAAATTAAACAAAATCACTTTATAATAAAAGAACTCGTGTGTTAGCATATAAATGCTCAGGCATTAGAAGGTATGAAGAGGTGGTCAGATGCTTCTGTCCTCTATGTGCAATCACCATGATATGACAGCTATGGATAAACTGACACAGGTGTGTTGTATTGGTGACTTAAGTATTATTAGCATTATTAAGTTAGGTGATATGATTTTCTAAAATGGCAAATAAGTCTTGATAACATTCTGAACAAAACAAAGTTCTACATTGGTTGTATTTCTGGAAAATTGAGGATGTTTAAAATCATGCAAAAATACCCTTTTATGTGTAAAATTAGGTTAGATATCAGACCAAGTTAATTTTAAATATATTTTGCACCTTTTTTTTTTTTTTTTTTACTGCAATGAAGTTTCTGTGTATTATAGGCCATTCAGAATCTCTGGTCCTCACCTATAAAATACCAGAAAATGCACCAATGTGACAACTAACAAAACCCTTCCTTAAATTTCTAAAATGCCCTCCAAGACAGTAAGTACTGCCTCATGAGGAACCACTGCCATGTTGGTTGGCCTCCTAGCTTCCTGAATGTACGCATTTATTAAAAAACAAACAAATTTGCATGATATTGAAGATATATTTTCTGGATTTAGGTAAAAGAAAAAATTCTGCTTTGCTATGATCCTGTCACATCTTTGCTCAAAGCAAACTCTTTGGGCCTCCCCAGTTGCTATAGGGCAACCTCCACAATTCAGCACCTGGCGATCAGAGGCCTCCAGAATCAGACCCGACCTCTGTCCTCAGGCTCCCAGTTTACCTTCTCAAGAAAACTGTGCTCCAGTCATCCCCATCATCCCCAAGTATCTGTGCCTTTCTCTGTCTGACTTCATCCCAACCTCCTGTTCCTATGTGTTCAAATAAAACATGGTTTGCTCTCTCTGGGTATATAAATATAGTGTGACATTTGAAGGCACTATTAATTTGAAGCTTTCTTACTGCAATCTACACGGTTAAGGAGTAATGCAGTTTAAAATATTCTTGCAAATAAAAAGGAAATATTTCTCTTGCAACTGACATTTGTTCTTTTACTTGATTAAAAATACAGATGTTCTCCATGCCAGCAATCAAAGAAGTCTTAAAGTTCAGGCACTGCATACACTTGGAAATCTTCTCATCTTTGCAGAAAAGAAAAGGTAGATTTTTAGGAGTTAATAGGACAAGGGCTATTTTTTTTGTTTGCAAAAGATTTTAATAATTAGGAAAAAATATTGTCTTTCATAAATTCTAGTTGTACCATGCTTCATTTTATAGTATCAAATGCTACTTGAGAGAAACCGTTATGAGCAATGGATGGTATAAATTTATTTTCTAATGTCTTCATTGAATATTTTTCCACCCTATTTACTTTTCTTTTTGGAAAGTGGGCTTGAAGACCAGTCTCAAAAAGCATACCACTTGATGCTTTTTTTTGTTGTTCTAGGGCTGCTTTTAAGTGTTGGTGTCAAGCTCTTGATGATATATTCAGAAAACCAGATGTGCTACATACATGGAAAGAATTTGTTCCCTCCTCCACCAGTGCCCCCAACAGTTGTTCACCTCAGACCTTCAAAGACTACAGTGAGGAATTTCTATCAAAAGTTGGCATTTGGGGGTGTCTTCAAGGTGCAGTCATATCCGCAAAGATAGCTCAGTGAGTATGAGGATGGAATGACCCACATCCTAGCTACCCTTTGTGCAATACCCACACGTGCTATCTTCTTGGAAAGTTATATCCCCACCATGCAGGGTGATATGGATTACTCATTGGTGATGTTTATTGTTTTTGACCATCTTCTCCATCTTTCTCTTTTGCTCTCACCCTCTTGCTTTTTAGCTCTCTAGGACCTCCACTTCCACCCCCACACCTCCCAGCTCTAACGTAGGAGCACCACATCAGCATAGATAGGTCTTTGCTTTATTCATGGAGGTATCCCATGGGTCTGGCATTCATTGACTACCTGTTGAAGAAGTGAGAGAAGGAATAGTTGGCATGGAGGCAAGAATAATGATGGAGGTTGGCTAATGTGGGAAGGGTCAAGAGTATTATTGAAACCTTTAGCATGTCACTCATTCTTTCTCAGCCTCAGTGTCCTCATCTATAAATGGTGATGGTGAAAATTATATGACAAATGCTAACAGTGTGCTTGGCTTGCCATAACAAAGTATCACAGACTGGGCATAAGCACCAGAAATGTATCATATCAGAGTTCTGGAGTCTGGACATCTGAGATCAAGATTTTGGCTGATTGCTTTCCTCTGAGGCCTCTTTCCTTCGCTTGTAAAGGGCCATTTTCTCACCGTGTCCTCCTATGGCCTCTCCTCTGTACTGGTCTGTGTCCTAATCTCTTTTTCTTATGCAGACGCCAATTATATTAGGTCAAGGTCCATTCATATGCCTCTTTTTAACTCAAGTACCTTTTTTGGAGACCCTATCTCCAAGTACAATTACATTCTGAGGTTACTGAGGGGTTAAGATGTCTATACACAAATTGTGAGGGGATACAGTTTAGCCCATAATGCAGTAGGATTGGTTTCCTATCCCTGCTGTGACAAATTGCTACAAACTTAGTGACTTAAAACAAAATGGTTTTGTTGTTTTGCTGTGCTGGGATGGAACCCAGGGCCTCACACAAGCTGGGCTAGCACTACTGCTGAGCTACACCCCCAGCATGTACCCAAATTTATTATCTTACAGTTATGAAGTTCAGAAGTATTAAAATCAAGGCATCAGTGGGGATGTGCTTCCTCTGGAGGCTCCAGGAAACAATCTGTTTCCTGGCCTTTTCCAGCTTTGGGTTCTTCTGCATTCCACAGCCAAAGCCCCATCTATCCTTAAGACCAGCCGCCCTCCATCTTTCTCTTTTGCTCTCACCCTCTTGCTTTTTGGCTCTCTAGGACCTCCACTTCCACACCCTACATCTCCTTCTCTGACTCTGATCTACCTGAATAAAATCCAGGACGGTTGTGCCATCTCAAGGTCCTTAATTCAATCACATCTGCAAAGTCTTTTCTGCCACGTAAAGTGACACATTCACAGGTTCTAGAGCATAAGACATGGATTTTATTGAGGCCCATTGTTCAGGATGTCATGAATAATGTATGTGAATGTCGATCACAATGCTGAATAGTTACCACACACAAATACCTTGAATATTTGGATAATGAGAGAAATGTAAAAATTAAAGAAACAGTAGAAGTATACCTCTCCAGTTTTTCCTTTCGCTCACGTAGAGGGCGTGGTGGCCAAAAACCTGCATTCTATTTTGAGCCTCAGAGCAAACTGAAACAATAACTTCTCCAAGTTAGTTTTTTTCATGTTTTCAAAAGAGTAGTATCTTTAGGCAGGGGAAATAAGAAATTGCCACTTTAAAGGCATTACCCATGAAAGATCTTTTAAACTTCAATCAAGTTTGATTTTTTTTTTTTTTTGTGCTCCTGAAAAGGAATTTATCCTTAGACAGATAGACACACACACACACACACACACACACACACACACACACACCACTTATGAGAGTAGAGGTTGGTGGTTGGGACTAGAAAAGCCAAGGGAGGAAGGTCACAACTTGGAAATGAACAGCTCTGGCTTTCTTGCCAGAGGCACCTCAGCTCTGTGTCTGAAGTTATCACCTAGTGATTTCAACCCAAAAGAAAGCTATTTCCTGTTTACCCAGCTGGAGGTCTGACTTCCAAAAACCTGAGTCCACAGGGAAGGGCAGGGGTCCTTGAGCTCTTCTCCCAGACTGAGTGAACTGAACTGAACTCTTCTCACTGCAAAATCAAATATCTACACAGAGAAGCCGAGGTCAGAGGAACAATGTTATTAATACAATGAGGCTGATGGGTTTTATCTAAGTAAGATTCAGGAGCAGGCAACACGGTTTACAGCTGCAAATGCATATTTCAAGACCCATGTAAAGGAAACTCACAATGTTCTTAGGGGCATCAAAAGGGACAATAGTAAATGGAAATATTATCTTAATTTTTGGCAGAGGGACTTAGTGTGAGCAGCTCTATAATAAATGGCTAGTGAGAATATATGTTGTTGCAATATTTGGGGTTTAACAGTCATATTCATTATGGTTATAACTAATTATGGTTATTTAACTATACTCATTAAAAATCTTAATTGTTACTTCATTTTCTACCCCCAAATTCCACTCTGAAGAATTTATCCAGCGGAATTAGAAGGATACATGCTCAAAAATGTAGTTACAACAATATTCACTTCATCATGGGAGAAAACTAAATGAGATTAATATTTTTATATTCTAGTACATGTAAATAATAAAATATCGAAGTTTTAAAAAATAATATGTCTGTGAATGGAAAATTTGTATATAAAGCTAGCATTATATTTTACAATTTTAGTCTTAATATGCAAGTATTTATGTTTCCCTTTATATAGCCATGTATAGAAAAATCTAGAAGGAAACTAACCAAACTGTTACCAGAAATCATGTTTAGGGGGTAAGATTATGGCTAATTTTCCATTTCTTCTTCATATTTTTTTAACGTTTATTTTTTCTTTTATTTTCTGTGTCCTAGATATATGTCTAAAGACATATATTTATATCAAAATATTTTGGAAAATTGTCTACTAATTGGTTTTCCTTATTCTCACTTAGATTTATTATAACCCTGAACGTTAACAAGAGAATCAGCTGCTGCATTTTTTCTGCATTACTCTTTCAGGTAACACTTGATGTGTGTTTTTTACAATAGCATGACTATTCTAGAAAAAAAAAAGAAGTGCTGTTGTTATTAAATTTCGTAAAGCTCACAGGTAGGAAAATAGCATGAACTGTGATTAAATGTCACAAGCCCATTTCTCCTTTGCTGGCTAAGCCCATCTCCTCTGGTGGCACATTCCCCATGAACATTGACCATTTTTCTCCTTTAACAGAAGGAGTTTTACAGATAGGGAAACTGTGTCTCCTGTTGTTGGTAAGATCAAGTTACTAGTTGGTCCATGTGAAGCCAGTCTGTTTGACTTCAAATGGTTGCCTTAAGTTACCTCAACTTTAAATTAAGTTTTGTTGTGTTGCACCATGTAAAATATGTCATCTAAAAAGCAAGTAATAAGTTGAAGACTAGAAGAGGAGTGCTTGTGTGTCTCAGGATTTTGGTTTGACTTCACTGAAGAAGAAAAGAGCTTTTATCTGAAATACAAGACATTCTGAGATTCAGGGATGCAGCCAGGGGCCTTTGCAGTCTGCTAAAGGTTCTGTTTACTTTGGCAGATGGACAGATAACCCTTGTTATGTGTATCAGAGGAGGCTAAGAGCATCTGAAATCTGGATAGATAAGTTCTTTGGGAAAAGCTCCTTTGAATATAAGGACAGACTTTGCAATTTTTTCATATTCCAAATACCTTCTGCTGTGCTTCAAAGGGAAGAGGGAAGGAGGCAAGAGTGGGAAGGGAATAATGATGATCTGACCCAGTCTCCTTATATCTCAGTTTTACTTTCTCATATTCCTTGTTTTTGAAGATAATGCTCCTTATGTTTTAGCAAATATGTGATTTTAAAACATGTTCAGTTTTTTGTTTAACTTGGACATTAAATATTGCTACATTAGTAATGCTATACCTAAAAATAAAAAGCAGCTGGTGGGATTAATTTTAAAAGTCTGCTCATTCTTTTTAAGATTTTTAAAGCAAATTTGTGAAATTAAAAATTTCAACAACTACCTAGTATTTTAGAATAGGATCTTAATAAGCAATCTGATTAAAATTCTTTCCCGATATAAATTTTAAGAATTTATAGTGCATTCATCACCAAAAAGAGAATTAGTTAAGATAATCAAATAAATACTTCTAAATGTAAAATTGGGTTTTAGGTATTTGTTTTAGTCAACTTTGTTTGCTGCTATGACTAAAAGACATGACCAGCACAATTGTAGAGGAGGAGAAGTTTATTTGGGGGCTCACAGTTTCAGAGATCTGTAGTTACAACAATATTCACTTCATCACTGCAGAAAACCAAATGAGATTAATATCTTTATATTCTAGTACATGTAAATAATAAAATATCAAAGTTTTAAAAATCATGATGTAATCTATTATGTCTGTGAACGGAAAATTTGTACATAAAGCTAGCATTGTATTTTATAATTTTTGTTAAGAGTCCATAGACAGCAGGTTCCATATCTCATGGTAAGGCAGGATATCAATGGCTTAAAAGTGTAGAGGGAAGCAAGTCACATGATGATCAGGAAGCAGAGAGATACTCCACTCACCAAATACAAAATACTTACCCCAAAGACACCCCTTCTCCAATGCCCCACTTCTTTCAGCCACAACCCACTTGCCTTCAGTCACCACTCACTTAATCCCATCAAGTGTTAATTCACTGATTGGGTTAAGGCTCTTGTAACCCAATCATTTCTTCTCTGAACTTCTTGCATGTTTCACAGATGAATTTTTGGGGGACACTTCACATCTAAACCACAAAAGTATTCATCTTGTTTTCCCAGAATCTAGTACAATGTTGATCATGTAAGTTACCAAGAGATAGTGTCACATTAACCAGATTATCTTTATATTTATTGCAGTTGAAAGTTTGGAATTACCTGTCCTTAATTTAGACTTCAAGTTGTTATTTTCTCAATTTATAATCCTGATATAGATTTTTTGGTTATACAGACATGACTTTAAATCTCTTTTCCGCAATCATTAGCTGTGTGACCTCAGATAAGGTGATTGATTATACCACAATTATATAACTTCTGAGATGGCGATTCTTCCTTCTAAGAGTGGGTTAGATGAGCATTAAGTGAAATAATGTTTATAAAAAAATTATTAGAAAAGTCCAACACAAATTGACTCTCACTAAATACTTTACATATGGTAATTTCTTTGAAAATAATAAATATACAACTACGATGGAATTTTAAAAGCCCATCTTGCCTGATAAAAGCAATAATAGGATAGTAGAGGATAGGAAAGACAGCAGAATACAACAGACACTAGTATGGCAGTATGTAAAAACGTGGATGTGTAACCCATGTGATTCTGTAATCTGTATACGGGGGAAAAATGGGAGTTCATAACCCACTTGAATCAAATGTATGAAATATGATATGTCAAGAACTATGTAATGTTTTGAACAACTAATAAAAAAGCAATAATAATTAATATTAAAGTAATATTAATAATTATAATAATATAATTACTGTTTATTATGGAGTATAGTATGTTAGACATGTGCTAAGCACTTTAGGAAGTGATAGCATGTACTTATTTTTTGGTTTCATCATTGCAAGTGCAATTTATAGCTTTTTATTTTACTGTATATCATTTTCAGGGTTTGCTTCGAACCACACTTGCACATCCTAAAGCTGAACGTTGTTATGTTCAGTATGAAATCACTCAGCTTCTCCCAGGCATTGAACTCTTCTCCGATAGACACAGGGCTGATATCTGCTCTGTAGTTGCAAGCTTGTATTACATCATACGTGAACTGCACTATGCTAAGCAAAATCTAATGGTGAGTAATTTGTGAAACCAACAACTTTTAATTTGCTTTGGCATATTTCCCCACTTACTTCCTACTTTTCAAGTTTCGCTAGTGTTCTTAAGTTCTTACTTAACTTTTATATTTAGGATTCTTATCTATACTTACAAATAAAATATATTAATTAACAGTCTTTCTTTAACATTGTTTGCATTGTATTTTGTTCCCTTTTTTATTCTATTACTTCACTTCTTTTATTCTTAAGACATGGTGAAATTGACTAGACTGTGTCATTGGTAGATACATCAAACATAGGAGTGTAGTGCGCTAGTAACTTACAGCATTAAATTGTTTAGTTCTTATCAATACCCAAACTACGAGTGTACTTCCATATTGAAATACGTTTCTTGTGTCTCATGTCTTTTCTCTGTCAAGGGTACATCAAAGAGAACAATCCACTCTAATGGTGAGATAAAAAGTAGAAAATTCCTAATGTCCTAGGAAACCCCAAAATCCAAATATAGTTCTCCTCTCCTGGAGAAAGAAATCACAGTATAAAAGATAAAGTTGGTTGCATTTAAAAACAATTTGGTGTGTTTTATTGGTCCTCATATCTATTTTCTTTTTTTAAGCTCTTTTCTCTCTTCCTCTTATACTTTTATTTTTGTCTCTCTTTCCCCCTATGTTTGCTTCTTGACATCTTTTCCTTCTCCATTTACTATTTTCCTTTACTTCATAACTTTCATACTGTTTTTCATGTATTATTTTCTATTCTCTTGGCATATTGTTCTTCTAAATTCAACTCCCTCTTTATATTAAAAATATTTATTGCCCCTGAAATGTGTTGTTAAATTATAAAACCAGGTATTAAAATGAAGAGGTGTTAAAAGCACCTCTTCAATTTATCAATGCTTTTAATGCTGGGCAGATTTGGGATGAAAATGTCTATTAAAAATAATAATAAAATGGTGCTTCTCTTCCTGGTAAAGGGATTCATTTCTAGATTCAGAAAATGATCTTATCCCCTGGGTAACCTTTAGCTGCCTACTCATTCATATATAATACATATCACTGCATTGGAAGATAAATGAGACTTGTTTTCCCCCTATAAAGCTTAAGAAATTGAGAATGTTTTTTCCCCCTGAATAATTGAGCAACTTTCAGTAATAAAATTGTGTGTTTTATTTCTCACTAAAGAAAAAAAACCCTAAATCTCAAAGGTAATCACAAGGTCTTAATGTTTTGTGTAACATTAATTGTAGAAAAAGGTTCTGTGTTATGTTTGTAATGCATAATTGTAGAAAAATAGATTGCATTATGTTTGAAGTCATTTAAGACTAGTTCTTGTCCTTTTTAAAAAGTTGTTGCTAAGGGCTGGGGTTGTAGCTCAAAGTTGAGTGCTTGCCTAGCATGTGTGAGACACTGCTAGCCAGATTTCTTTACTTATGCCAAATGGTTTAGTTTGCTAGCATGGAAACTCAATGAATACTTTGTAATAACATATCCTATATAAAAATAAAATAAAGGTATTGTGTCCACCTACAACTAAAAAATAAATATTAAAAAAATTTCTAAAATAGTTGTTGCTGTTAGCAGTCACCAATTGACCTACCATTAGAGGTTCCTCAGCTAAATTTATAAAAAGTAACTGTTTCTACTTATTGACCTTCTCCAGAAGCAGCCAAGTGGCTAAGGAGACTTCTTTCAAATATAACATTTGCTGTAGGACCCAGAGCTGCAGAAGATGGGAAATAACTTTGCTAAACAATGGGGCTCTCAATTCTTATTTCATCTCCCTTTGGCCGGTCAGGCTACAGTGACAGGAACAGAACTTCAGATTTGAACTGAGACCAGGGGCTGTTCCAATGGCCAAGCAAAACTGTCTTGTCTCTGGATGGATAGTGGTTGAGTTAATTGAAGTGTCGATTGTTTATTAGCCTTCATTTAGAGCCATGAGACCTCAAAAACAATTGAGCTTTTGATTTGATTCTAGAAAACTTAAAATATTATGTGAAGAGGAAGGCTGGGTTTTAATCAGTAGAATACATGCTGTGTAAAGGCTGGAACTTGTTAGATTTTTTTCTCACTCAATAGTGCCTAGCACATAATGGACATGTTTTAAACTTGTTTTTACCAATGAAAAAATTACTAATTGAAAACACAAAGTGGCTGACACTGATATGAATAAGTAAGAACTAGTTAGGGGACATGAATGTGAGTTCTTTTGCTTTAAATTTTACATTTATTTGATAGCTCATTTGGTAGAAATTTTCCACAGGCTTCGTTTATGTTAGTTTTTTCAAGGAAAATAATTAATTGGATTTTAATTTTTCCATCCTTAAAGAGACATGAAGCCTCATTTTGGGATACCAAATGACATCTACAAGGAACTATAAGTCCCTGAAATTAATAAGGCGTTTGCTAGCCAGATTTCTTTACTTATGCCAAATGATTTAGTTTGCTAGCATGGAAACTCAATGAATACTTTGTAATAACATATCCTATATTTAATATTCAGCTAATTTTTATTTTTGTGATCCTGGAGATTGAACCCAGGGTTGCACTACACTGAGTCACATCCACAGCTTGTTTTATTTTTTATTTGAGACAGGGTCTTGCTAAACTGGTGAGACTGACTCCAACTTGCCATTCTCCTGTTTCACCCTCCCAAATTGCTGGGATTAGAGGTGTGCACCACCATGCCTGGCTAAATGTTTGGATAAATTTGATTACTAGGTTACTAACTTGATGAAATATATTTGAAACAGGGTGTTTTTTCCCCTGGCAGGTTCTGCCTCTCCTTGCATTGTACCAATATTTTGTTTCTGGAATTTGCCAAGACATTGTCAGAAATCTAGAAGCGAGACTCCTCAAGGTATGTCATAAACATTTGATATCCTGTAACTATTATGAGTACTGTTATGCATTAATTTGACTCTAATACTCATAATAACAAGCTGATAATAATTTTGTGGTATATTTATAAAAATAACTTACACATCATTGTTATCAAGTATAAGAAATAGCCAGTTAAAAAGGTTTTCATCATTTTATGCTTGGGCCACAGTGGAGTGAGGAACAGCTACTTCTAGAAACAATACTCAACTAACATAGGGAATTTGCAAATCACCACTTCTGCAAGACTGGCTTCCTGGTTCAGAGCAAACAAGCCAGTGTTCTGGTTTCTGTTAATTTATTCCTAAGGATCTTTATGTATATTGTGGTATATTAGGATTTTTCAGTGCACAGGCAATTGACTTAATAAGACCAGAGAATTAATTCTAAAACCCAGAAGTCAGTGAAGTTTCTCTGCCTTTGAGATTCATGTGCTGTCAGCTTGAACCCCATGTGGAAGGGAACCTCAGACATCTCATTCTCTGTACCCACTTTCCTGAAAGCTTCCACTTTGGTTGTTCGTTTTGCATGTGGATCACTGAACATCCAGCAGATTTGCTCCCTGTTCTTTACCTCCTCAACTCTTCTTTCTAAAATTTTTAAAATTAATTTTATATTTGTTTTAATTAGTTATACATGACAGTAGAATGCACTTATATACTTTGATATGTCATACATAGATGGGATATAATTTCTCATTTTTTCTGAGTATGCATGCTGAGAGCCATTGCCAAGTAGGAATGACGCATCGAAATTTTCTTGTCAGCCTACCCCATGTTGCTTAGAGGAAGGACTCTCCATTGTGGAAATGGGCTTGTCTTAGACTCAGGTCATTTGCAGTGACATTGTATGTATGCTTGAGTAAGGTGACCTTGCTCAAGGACCAGGGAGGATCCGGGTTTAGGGTGGATCAGGTTTTAGGGAGTATCCCGCTCCTTGGGTTTAGGGCGGTTCCAGGTTTAAGGTATACCCTTCCGGGAATAGGGCGTATCCTGCTGATTAGAGCCTGGTGGAGTACGTGGATTTTGCCCAGAACGTGAATTTCCCCAGAACGTGTTTGTAGAGGGCCGGTGTGAGTTCGGGAATAAAGAATTGCTGTTTGAATCTACAAAGCTGTGAGTGGCTCGTGATTTTGTGCCCAGCCAGACTGCGGCATATGCATATTTTAGAATCATTTTGGTCATACAGTCACATACATACATACAGTAATAATGTCTGTTTCATTCTACTATCTTTCTTATCCCCACATCCCCTGCCTTCCCCTCCTTTCACTTCCCTCTACCTAATCTAAGATAACTCTATTCTTTTTTTTTGCATTACAATTCTTAATACACATATATACCACATTTTTAAAATCTCTGTTTGTATATAAAGTATGATGACACCCAATTCAAGTCTTCATACATGTACTTTGTGTAATGATGTCCATCACATTCCACCATCCTTACTAATCCCCTGCCCCCTCCCCTTCCCTCCCATCCCTCTTCCCTGTCTAGAATTCATCTATTCCTCCAATGCTCTCCCTCCCTACCCCAATATGAGTCAACTTCCTTCTATCAGAGAAAACATTCATCATTTGTTTTTTAGGGATTGGCTGACTTCACTTAGTATTATCTTCCCCAACGCCATCCAAATGCCATGGTTTTGTTCTTTTTTAATGGTGAGTAAAATTCCATTGTGTATATATGTCACATTTTTTAATCCATTCATCCACTGAAGGACATCTAGGTTGATTCCACAGTTTAGCTATTGTGAATTGTGCTGCTATAAACATTGATGTGGCTATGTCCCTGTAGTATGCTGTTTTTAAGTCCTTTGGGCATAGTACAAGGATAGCTGGGTCAAAAGGTGGTTCCATTCCAGATTTCCAAGGAATCTCCATATTGCTTTCCAAATTGACTGCACCAATTTGCAGTCCCACCAGCAATGTATGACTGTACCTTTTTCTCCACATCGTTGCCAACACTTATTGTTGTTTGTCTTCATAATAGCTGCCATTCTGACTGGAGTGAGATGATATCTTAGAGTAGTTTTGATTTGAATTTCTCTGATTGCTAGAGATGATGAACATTTTTTTCATATATTTGTTGACTGATTGTATATCCTCTTCTGAGAAGTGTCTGTTCAGGTCCTTGGCTCATTTATTAATTGGGTTATTTATATTTTGGTATTTATATTTTGGTGAGTACTTTATATATCCTAGAGATAAATGCTCTATCTGATTTGTGAGGGATAAAGATTTGCTCTCAGGATGTAGGCTCTCTGTTCACCTCACAGATTGTTTCTTTTGCTGAGAAAAAAATGTTTTAGTTTGATTCCATCCCATTTATTGATTCCTGGTTTTAATTTTTGTGTTATAGGAGTCTTATTAAGGAAGTTAGGGCCTAATCCCACATGATGAAGAATAGGGCCGGTCTGGGATTGTGGCTCAGCGGTAGAGCGCTCGCCTAGCACAGGTGAGAGCCAGGTTCGATCCTCAGCACCACATAAAAATAAATAAATAAATAAATAAAGGCATTGTGTTGTGTTCATCTACACCTAAAAAAATAAATATTTTTTTAAAAAAAGATTAGGGCCTACTTTTTCTTCTATTAGATGCAGAGTCTCTGGTTTAATTCCTAGGTCCTTGATCCATTTTGAGTTAAGTTTTGTTCATGGTGAGAGATATGGTTTAATTTCATTTTGTTACATATGGATTTCCAGTTTTCCCAGCACAATTTGTTGAACATGCTATCTTTTCTCCAGGGCATGTTTTTGGCACCTTTGTCTAATATAAGATAATTTTAATTTTGTGGGTTTGTCTCTGTGTCCTCTATTCTGTACCATTGGTCTACCGGCCTGTTTTGGTGCCAATACCATGCTGTTTTTGTTACTGTTGCTCTGTAGTATAGTTTAAGGTCTGGTATAGCAATACCACCTGTTTCTCTCTTCCTGCTTAGGATTGCTTTAGCTATTCTGGGTCTCTTATTTTTCCAGATGAATTTCATGATTGCTTTTTCTATTTCTATGAGGAATGCCATTGGGATTTTTATTAGAATTGCATTAAATCTGTATAGTACAAAAATTTGGTAGTATGGTCATTTTGATAATATTAATTCTGCCTATCCAAGAGCAAGGTAGATCCTTCCATCTTCTAAGGTCTTGTTTGACTTCTTTCTTTAGGGTTCTGTAGTTTTCATTGTATAGATTGTTCACCTCTTTTGTTAAGTTGATTCCCAAGTATCTTATTTTTTTGAGGATATTGTGAATGGGATAGTTTTCCTCATTTCCTTCTCAGAGGCTTTGTCACTGATAAACAGAAATGCCTTTGATTTATGAGTGTTGATTTTATATCCTGCTACTTTGCTGAATTCATGCACTAGTTCTAGAACTTTTCTGGTGGAGTTTTTTGGGTCTTCTAGGTATAGAATCATATCATCAGCAAATAGAGCTAATTTACTTTCTTCTTTTCCTATACATATTCCTTTTAATTTCTGTCTAATTGCTCTGGCCAGTGTTTCAAGAACTATGTTGAATAGAAGTGGTGAAAGAGGGCATCCCTGTCTTGTTCCAGATTTTAGAGGAAATGCCTTCAGTTTTTCTCCATTAAGAATGATGTTGGCCTGAGGCTTAGCATAGATAGCCTTTACAATGTTGAGATATTTTCCTGTTATCCTAGTTTTTCTAGTGTTTTGAACATAAAGAGGTGCTATATTTTGTCTAATGCTTTTTCTGCATCTATCGAGATGATCAATTGATTCTTATCTTTAATTCTGTTGATGTGATGAATTACATTTATTGATTTTCGTATGTTGAACCAACTTTGCATCCCTGGGATGAATCCACTTGATCATGGTACATAATATTTTTGATATGTTTTTGTATTTGATTTGCCAGAATTTTATTGAGAATTTTTGCATCTATGTTCATTAGACATATTGGCCTGAAGTTTTCTTTCTTTGAAATGTCTTTGTCTGGTTTTGGAATCAGGGTGATATTGGCCTTATAGTATGAGTTTGGAAGTGCTCACTCTTTTTCTATTTCCTGTAAATTGAAGAGTATTGGTATTAGTCCTTCTTAAAGGTCTTGTGGAACTTGGCTGTGTATTCATCCTGACTCAACCTGGGCAGATTATATGACTGAAGAAATTTGTTGATGTCTTCAATGTCTTCTATTTTATTGGAGTATAAGTTTTCAAAATAATTTCTAATTATCCTCTGTATTTCTGTAGTGTCTGTTGTGATATTGTCTTTTTCATCTCATATGCTAGTAATTTGAGTACTCTCTCTTGTTCTCTTCGTTAGTATGGTTAAGGGTCTGTCAATTTTATTTATTTTTTCAAAGAACCAACTTTTAGTTTTGTCAATTTTTTTTCAATTATTTCTTTTGTTTTGATTTCATTGATTTCTGCTTTAATTTTAATTATTTCTTACCTTCTACTGCTTTTGCTGCTGATTTCTTTTACTAGGGCTTTGAGATGTAATGTAAGGTCATTTATTAGTTGACTTTTTTTTTCTTTTAAGGAATGAACTCCATGCAATGAATTTTCCTTAGTACTGCTTTCATAGTGTCCCAAAGATTTCGATATGTTGTGTTTGTGTTCTCATTTACCTCTAAGAATTTTCTACTCTCCTCCTTGATGTCTTCTGTAACCCATTGTTCATTCAGTAGCATATTGTTCAGTCTCCATTTGATGCAGAAATTTTTATTTTTTATTTTGTTGTTGATTTCCAATTTCATCCCATTATGATCTGATAAAATACATGATAGTATCTCTACTTTTTTGTATTTGCTAAGAGTTGCTTTGTGGCATAGTATATTGTCTATTTTAGAGAAGGATCCATGTGCTGCTGAGAAGAAAGTGTATCTGCTTGATGCTGGTTGAAATATTCTATATATGTCACTTAAGTCTAAGTTATTAATTGTGTTATTCTTTATTCAACTTTTTTTTTTTTGTTTGGAAGATCTATCCAGTAGTGGGAGAAGTGTGTTAAAGTCACCTATAATTATTGTGTTGTGGTCAATTTGACTCTTGAACTTGAGAAGAGTTTGTTTGATGAACTTAGCTGCACAATTGTTTGGGGCATATGTATTTATGATTGTTATGTCTTGTTGGTATATGGTTCCCTTGAGCAGTATGTGATGTCCATCCTTATCCCTTTTAATTAACTTTGGCTTGAAGTCTACTTTATTTGATATGAGTATGGAAACCCCTGCTTGTTTCCATAGTCCATGTGAGTGGTATGATTTTTCCCAACCTTTCACCTTCAGTCTGTGTATATCTTTTCCTAACAGATGAGTCTCCTATAGGCAACATATTGTTGAATCTTTTTTTTTTTTCAATTCAATCTGCTAGCCTATGACTTTTGATTGGTGAATTTAAGCCATTAACATTTAGGGTTTCTATTGAAAATGGTTTGTATTTCCAGACATATTTATTTATTTTTGTTATTTAACTTGATTTGGTTTTCTTCTTTGATTAGTTTTTTCCTTTAGTGTACTATTTCCTTTGCTAATTTTCATTATTTTTCATTTCCTCTTTATGACCTATTTTGCCAAGGATGTTTTGTAGTGCTGGTTTTCTAGCTATAAATTCTTTTAAGTTTTGTTTATCATGGAAGATTTTTATTTCATCTTCAAATTTGAAGCTTAATTTTGCTGGATACAAGATTCTTGGTTGGCACCCATTATCTTTCAGAGCTTGAAATATGTTGTTCCAGGATCTTCTAACTTTCAGGGTCTGTGTTGAAAAATCTGCGATTATCCTAATTGATTTACCCCTATATGTAATCTGATTCCTTTCTCTTGTGGCTTTTAAAATTCTCTCCTTTTTCTGCATGTTGGGCATTTTCATTATAATGTATCTTGGTGTGGATCTGTTGTGATTTTGCACATTTGGAATCCTATAGGCTTCTTGGATTTGGATTTCTGTTTCATTATTCATGTCTGGAAAATTTTCTGATATTGTTTCATTGAAAAGATTGCTCACTCCTTGGTTTGGACCTCTATGCCTTCCTATCTCCTAATAACTCTTAAATTTGGTCTTGTTATGCTATCCCATATTTCTTGGATGTTCTGCTCATGGTTTCTTATCATTTTCACTGTGCTATCTACATTCTTTTCAAGATGATATACTTTATCTTCATTGTCTGATGTCCTATCTTCTAAGTGGTCTACTCTGTTGGTGATGCTCTCATTTGATTTTTTAATTTGGTTTATTATTTCTTTCATTTCAAGGGTTTCTGTGTGTGTGTGTGTGTGTGTGTGTGTTTGTTTGTTTTTTGTATAACCTCTATCTCCCTGTAGAGGTGATCTTTTGCTTCTTGGATTTGTTTATGTAGCTCATTTTCAAAGTGATCTTTCACTGCCTGTATGTATTTTCTAATGTCTTCTTTGAGATCCCAAAGCATTTAAATCATGTATATCCTGAAATCTTTCCCTGTCATTCTTTCTGCAATAGCTGTCAATTCTTCTAATGATGTGTTGTCTTGAGTTGTTTGTGGTACTTTCTTCCCTTATCTCTTCATGTTTCTCACATTTCTTTCTTTTCAGCTCTGTGGGACTGGAGTATTATTATTTTTACCCTATAGATTTGTATTGCTCTTGTATGGTTCCAAGATCCCTCCTTTGTGGGGAAGGACAATGTTAACAGAGCCTAATATCAACAGTATATCACCTATGAACAAATTATTGATATTAAGACATTTATAGTTAATCTCAATGTCCAGAAATGTTGGATTCAATTATTATTTAAAATATAATCAGTAGTTTTATAAAAGATGTACAGTTTCTGGTGGTGGATAGTGAACTGGGGGTTGGGCATAGGATGCTGTGGTAAGAGGGAAAGATGTGAGGGTATGGGGTTAATATAACTTAGGAAATTTGAAGGAGAACTCTAATGAAGAGTGTTAGTAGCAGGGGACTAGAGAGGAAGTAATTTAGGATAGACAAGTACATGGGAGGACAGTAGAGTACAAACAAACAAAAAAACAAACACACATAGGTATTTAGAAAATTACAGGATGTTAAAATAGTAAAATTTGGAGAGTGAAAGAAGAAGAAAGAGAAGAAGAGAAAAAGGGAAGGAAAGAAAGAAAGAGAATAAAAGAGAGAAGAAAGAAAAAAAGAGAATAAAAACATTTTTAAAAAGGGGAGGCCTTATGCAGTTCTCTATATCATATTATTCAGGTGACTCAGTTCTCAAAGTTCTATTTCATGTGAAGTTCTTGGTTTCACATATATTGAAGTTGTGAGAGCCAGAGGATAGAATGGTAGAAGAGAAAGAAGAAGGATAATATTGGGGCAGGAGGGAACAACAAAAAAACCTCTTAGAATTCCGTTTCCTTCCTTCTTCTCTTCTCTTCCAGTAGGTGGAGTTGTTTTAAGCAGGGGTCTCTGACCTACGTATTGTGTAGGTAACCAGGGTGAGAAGACTTGAGCCTGCTCTCTTGCCTGGAGCTTTCCCGATCAATCCTGGCCTCTCTAATTTGCTTCAGGTTTTTAGACCCCTCCCCTGTTTTGCTTATCAGGTCCCAACTACGGGACCTCTAGCCCTTCACTTGCGCCAGGTGGGCGGTGCCCTGGTCGCACTGTTCGCTTTCAGCTGAGAGCGGTTTTGTGCTGGGTGGTCACTGTGCCCAGTAATCTCAGCTGGGTGGTGGGGGGGAGGAAGGTGGAAACCAGGTACCTGTTCAAATGGTCTGTGCCGATAGCCACGCCCAACAAAACATGGTGAGAAAGGTTTTCCAAGATGGAGTCAGTCTTCTTGCAGCGCAGGGGGCCTGGTGAGGTGGGGGGAGCTGGGATGGCCTTGTGCTGTGGCTAGATTGCAGCCATGTGACCTGCATGGGAGTGGAGCACAGCTGATTAGGTGATTCTGCTCCATTGCTTGAGAGCTGTGTGTGCGCTAGAACTGCAGGCTTTGGATCTGGAGTCCGGAGTCTTACTGGAATAAGAAGCTCTGATTTCTGTGCAGGTGGTGGCAGCTCTGTGGTTTCTGTGAAAATCCGCTGTATAGGGGTCCTGTCGCTCACTCTGAGATGTTGTATTCCGTCTAGGAGAGACTTTGTTGAGATGCCACCTGACTGTTTTCTTGGTTAATTCCACAGAGCAGCCAGAAACAGGACCTCCTCTATTCCACCATCTTGGATCTCTGCTTAACTCTTAAATGGAATTCAACCCCATTCATTTTTCTACACACACACACACACACACACACACACACACGTGCACACATACTATTGTACTCATACATAAACACACATAACATATTTACCTAGGACCTTTGTTTCTTTTGTGCACTTTACTGAATTTTGGGAAAACAGGAAAATTGAAGTACAAATAATTTAAAATAGAATATTTGGCATTCTTGAGCTTAAAATACTTCTTGGCCATCATTTTATGCTTTTGCCTCTCTTCCTGTGGCATAATCAGGTGTATGCTGGAAAATGATTCATGTGAGCTCTTTTTTAAAGCTGATTTGTATTTTCAGTTTTCTTCCATTTTGTGAATGCACCCACTATGGCTGTCTTCAAATTACCCACAAGGCGTCACTGAAGACACATAATCAGCTCTTGCAATTAGGAGTGAGTGGCCTCCAGCACTATATTCCAGCACACCTCTTCTTCCTTTTTTGGAAGTACCCTTCATTTTTTTCCTGCATCCCTCCTGTTTTTTAATGAGGAAAGCTTACCTTTCCCCCTGGACTACTATCTCATTCAGACCCTTTGGGCCTCTGAGAAAAGTCCATTGTCCTCTAATTATAAATAAAGCAATTCCTAAGAGGACTTTTGGTGCTACTGATATATTTTAACCTCAAGAATAAATAATTCATTGTTGATCGTGAAAATTTCTGGATCACCTTCTCTGAGTTATTGATTCTTATGAACTCTCTTGCTTTTGAATTTCAAAAACACATTTCTTAAAACTGCATATAACTTTCCCAGTCTCTCAACAGTAGTCTCTTTAAGATTGCAAAGTTCTTAAGGCTAGAGCTGTATCTTATTTATTTTTTAATTTCCTACACTAACTTGAGAAATAAATTCACTTTCTTGATATTCAGTCATTAATTATTGGATTGAATTTAAAATTTGCAGACATCTATAAAATATCTGCTGTGTACATTCTATTTAGTGTTAGTGGAGCTAACCTAGAAAATACTTAATAAATGTTCATTGATTTAATTCTAAAACAACCTTTACTGAGTACTTCCTATTTAAAAGCACCATGTTAGTAACTTGAGTCCAAGAAACGTCATTCATGGTCCTTCCTTGCTTTGAGAACCAGGAAGAGAGATGGGACATATACACAAGTCACATATATGTACTTGTCACTTTATCATTTGCAAATTAACTTATTGAGCTTTGTCTCCAAGAGTTTAAAAGAGGGAAAAATGGCTTTTAGCCTTGAGATTTCAATAAGAAGATAAGAATTTAGACTTGGAAAGCCTACAACGTGGGAGAGAGGAGGAAGGGAATGTTCTTGGCAGAAAACAGTGTGAAAGATACAGAGGTGAAAAAGTATGGACTTGCTTAGGGGGCAGCGATGGTTTAGTCACGCTGAAGTGGAGGTTCTGATCAAGGAGGTTGCAGAAGGTAATATGAGAAACACCAGAGCACCACGGTATGGAGAAAACCAGGGACCCGGCTTGAATTCCAGACTGTGAAGACATAATGGGGAGGTTGTGCAGTGAGAGAAATAGGGAAAATGTGGAGTCAGAATTGGATAACAGGTATATTCTGGTCTGTTGTTAAGAGGAAGGCAGCATGGGGGGGGGGTTGCAGTGGCCATTAATAGCATCAGGAGGAGACCCAGGGCGGCCCTGAAAGTCAGAATTCAGAACAAACTTTTTGGTTAGATGACTTTTGTTTATTGTCTTAGTCTTTGTTTTTCTGTTGCTTCAACAGTAGATCTGAGATTGGGTAATTTATGAAGAAAATACATCTATTTCTCAGAGTTCTGAAGGCTGGGAAGTCCAGGATCCAGGGGCTGCATCTGTTGAGGGCCTTCTTGCTGCATTTTAACATGGCAGAATGTATCATGTGGTGAGAGATCAGCAGGCATAGATTCAGATCTCCCTTCCTCTCCTTATAAGCAACTAATAAAATTACGAGGACCCCATCCTCATGATATCATCTAATCTTAATCACCTCCTAATGGCCTCACCCCAAATATCATCAATATGTGAATTCAGAGACTAAGTTTTACTACATGAACAATTGGAGATCACATTCAAACCACAGCAGTTTGTTAGCATGTGGCAGCTGTTTTCATTCAGGAGTAGTCAGTGAAGGGGGCTGGGGTTGTGGGGTGGGGTTGTGGGGTTGTGGGCTGGGGTTGTGGCTCAGCGCTTGCCTAGCACATGCAAGGCCCTGGGTTCGATATCAGCACCACATAAAAGTAAATAAAGGTATTGTGTTCAACTACAACTAAAAACCAAATTTTTAAAAACAAAATAAAAAATAAAAATCAGTGAAGAACTGTGGACTGTCTTCTGCAGCTTTGGGTTGGATGGGGGATTCTAGAATTTTGATCAGGAGAATGACATCATCCTTGTATCTGGTGACAGTGTTGGGAGGAGGATGAGACAGAAGTAGATCTTACTGGCTTATTAGGATTGAAAAACTGAATTAGGGGTTTGACAGCTGCAATAACAGATGCAATATAAAAGAGCAACTACTGATAGATCTCACAGAGGAAGAAATAACAGCCTGTCTGAGCAAAGTTTGTTGGACCTTCTGAAGCAAACTGCGGTCAGTGAGTGGTAAGAAAGAGAAGTCAATCAGGAAACAGCAAACAATGATGCTTTCTGACAATGTACCCAGTAATCCATCATTCTGTTCAGTTTCTGTGTGTACTAGTCTCTTTCAGGGGAAGCTGTAAAACTTCTTGACGATCAACTAGTCTGGCTTCACTCTGGATCTGTCGACCTCATCAAAGATTTATTCTTCTGCACATATTAAACATTCCTAGGAATGGTACTGATAGTTCTGTATTTGTGTGAGTGAAGGGTTGATTTATATAGCCAGTTCTTTTTGTCTATTCTGGCTTGTTTGTGTTCATGGCATTGGTCACTTCTGGAAATTTTATGTCTATTCTTAACAGCATTGCTTTTCTAAACAGTCAGATTGGTATGATAAACTGCAACCAGAGATAGCCTTGACAGATGTCCATGCACAGACTCTTAGAGTCAAGACCAGAGGAGACTAACCCACACACAGATCCTGGGAAGGGTTTTCTTATAGGAATAATGAGAAAAAATGGCCATCTAGAAACCTGAAAGGGTTTCCATGTCTCTCTGAATGTCTACTTTGGTGCTAGGTGGCACTGGGGAGGTTAGAGATTAAGGTGTCTTAGGAAAGATGACACAGTTTGCACTCAATAAACAAGCAACTTCCTCTTTCCCATTAATGTTCTCCTGGCCTTTCAGGCTTTATTTGTATAACCAATTTTCCCCTAACTTACCTATTTACTTAAGGTTTATATATTCTTGAGATTCCTAAACTAGTAGTGAAAGGAAAACAGAGAGTAAGATAGATTGAAATGCTAAGGATAAATTTATTTTTTCGCTTTATATATAAAATATATAATAGAAATATATATATGCATATACATAACATAAATTGTGTGTGTGTGTGCATGTGTGTGTGTGTGTGTTTATCTTTATCCAACTTTGCATTTTATTCCCTGTGAGCACATTTTTATCCTTTCATTCTCTATTCTCTCCAAAGTCTCTGGATATTTTCAAAATACCAGTCAGGTTAAGGCTGTGTTCCAAAGCCTCTACTAACTTCTTACCCCATAGGAAAGAGAGTTCCTTCTGGGACCTACAGGTTCTATATGTCATATCTACCGTCATACCCACCTTCCCACCCTCTTCCCCTCAATTGCTGAGTTCCAGCCACACAGGCTGTTATTGGAACACTCTAGGATACAAAACTGCTCCCATCACATGACCTTTATTCTCAGGACCCTCTTGGCAAATTCTCATAAGACTTTGTGGCTTATGTCATTACCATCTCTTCTCTTGAATGGCTCCCCCTCACAGTTGTTCTTCCTGATCCAAGTCTCAAAAGTAGCGCTTTGTCAGACTCCATGCTTCCTCATATTGTGTCTTCATGTATCACCTACATTTACCTAAATGTGCATCCAAAGGTGTGGAACCTCCAAGAGTGCTTACTGTTTAAGAAGTGCCCTATAAACATGTTGAATGAACACATGAATTTGAATTTGATCTTTTCTTTATATCATTTCCCAGTAGTCCTGCTGGTTTATATTCAAAATAAGCCATGTAAAATGCATAGTGATCAATTAATGTTAAGCTATTAATTATGGATAAGAAAATTAGTAGTTGTCTCTATATTGATATGTTGTGGAGTTAGTCTCCTGGTTTTTTTTTACTTTCCCCAGAGAACATCAGGAGAGTTTTAGCTTTTCTTTTCTTTTTTTTTTCTTTTTTTTTAAGAGAGAATGAGAGAGAGAGAGAGAGAGAGAGAGAGAGAGAGAGAGAGAGAGAGAGAGAGAGAGAGAAATTTTTAATATTTATTTTTTAGTTCTTGGCGGACACAACATCTTTGTTGGTATGTGGTGCTGAGGATCGAACCCGGGCCGCACGCATGCCAGGCGAGCGCGCTACCACTTGAGCCACATCCCCAGCCCCAGCTTTGTTTTTCTTTTAAGCCACAATTTACCATGGGAACAGAATTACTTTTAAGACTTTTCCATGACTATATTATTTCTGTGTGTTTGCCTCTGATGAAGTAAGCAACCTCTGATAACTGCCCACTGTTTCCAACACCTTCCAGTTCCTGTTCGTTAGCTTCTGGGTTCATCACACATGTAAAATGGCATGTGTACAGACATGTGAAGATCCATCCACTCCCTAGCTAGTAAACATTAATTCATAATACTTTACTGTCACTAAGCAGAAATTTTGGATCTCAGAGTTGGTTATTTTTCTCTAAAGTTTTTATTTTGTAAGTGAAACAAACTATTTAACTTAAAATCTTCTTTTTTTTTCTTTACAGATAGAAGTCCTAACAGATTTGCACTTCTTTTCTGAGGCCTTTTATGAGTTAACCCTGATATTTTATGGGAAAAATATGCCTTGCCCAGTGCCTTCTGGTTTTAAAGCTACTGGAAAAATTAAGGTAACTTACTAATTTGAACTGTTCTTTGTCTTCGAAGGTTATAATTCTAAAATCTAGGAAATATTCCAACAACAGTGTATTTACATGTCTCCAGTACTCCACACTGCTTTGTTAAATCTGGTTACAGCTAATATCAGATTTTATGAGTTTTCATCTATCTGGAATAGCACAGTGTCATGAGGGATATAGCAAGGTTCTGTAGTAAATTTTTGCAATGGAACTCTGGCACAGAGACAGTGAATATTGCTTTTTATTATAGTTATTATAAGCCATTTCTTTAGACACATCAGCCAACACATTTTAGGTCTTTTAGTCTAATCCTATAATTTCTGGTTAATGTTCTTACTCAAAATAATCTCTCCTTATAACTTGTTTGGACCTTTTTGATTGATAAACATCAAAGAATTGAGAATATTTTGTTCAGATTTCTTCTGAGTTCTGTGGGGAATGAACATTCTTCTCCATTTTGCCTAGAATGTTTGGTTTTAGGAGACAGTTTTACCTGGATCACTTGATTTGTATTTATAAACTAGATAACTGGAGAATTCTTGAAAACAAGTACTAGAGTTCATGATGAAAGCAGAAATTAAATCAGATTGAGTTATTATTTTCCTCTGCTTTGGTCTTCATGGTGATCTGGGAATCAGATGCTGTAGGCAGATGCTTGGATCCATGTGAGCCAAGAATAAAGGAAATGGGTGAGAGGCAGGGTAGAAAGTCCCTTTGCCTGAGGGAAACCATATGTGTGAGGAGTGAGACTGACAGACATAATACATTCTGGTGTGATTTGAATTTAGAGGACCTAAAAAGAACCTGGGGGAATTATTTGTAAGACTTGGAAATCAGTTGCATAAGCTGACATTATATTTTACATATTGTGTCTACTACATCAGCATATTCCCCTAAAATATACTTCTTTTTATTCCATATGACTGCTACAACATTGTAATTTATTATTATAGGGAGGGGGTATAACAGTGTTAGAACACTTGCCTAGCATGCATGAAGCCATGGGTTCAATCCCCAGCACTGCAAAAAATAAGTAAATAAATAAACATCTATATATCTATATCTATACATATAAAGAATATCTATGTGTTATAAGGCATACATAGTATGTATGTGTGTGGATATGTATGTGTTTGTCTACCTGTTTGTTTATCTACTACCTTCCTATCCATCAGGAGAGGAGTTAGTTGGTTATTTCCTTCATTTTTTGTTGTATAAATGAATTCATCTTCTTGCCTGGATTAAGTTAGTAGTATTTTCTTGCTTGAATCTTAATCAACAGTCTTTCCCTATTACAAATGGTTTGTATTTTGCTATTAAAATTATATTTTAACTCACGTGTAATGTTTCTCAAGTGCTTACTGAATATAGGTATTTTTCTAGACTGGGGATGGAGCAGTAAAGAACAAATGGATCTCATAGTCCAGGGGGGAGAAAAATAATAAACATATTTAGCACATAAGTATAAGTCAGGTGGAGGTATGAGGGTCAATCCAGCTGAACTGAGGGGAACTAGTAACCAGGGCAGCTCAGGTTGCTGTTTTATTCAGGCCAGTCTCTAATAACCAGGTTTTGAGGAAAGTGAACATGGAAAGATCTGTGGGAACAGCCTCCCAAGTGGGAGGAACTATAAAGGCAAAGGCTCTGAGAAGGATGCTTGCAAGATGTGGTTGAGGGAAAACAACAAGGCCAAATGAGAATTAAGGAAAGAGAAGAGGAGGGTAGAACCCAGGAGCCAGGTTATGTAAAACCTCCTGAGGCTCAGTCAGGACTGGAATTTACTCTCTACCCCATGGGAAACCGAAACTGACAAGGGTTTTGAGCAGAGACATGACGTGATAGGAATTAAATATAAATGAACTACTTTGTTTGCTTTTTGTGAAATAAACTGTGAGCAAGCAAGGTATAAATAGGGAAACCAATGAGAAGGCTGATGCAAGCAATTTGGTTGAGATATGATAATATTTGGAGTAATAGTGGTGGAGGGAGTGAGCAGTGGTTCTGTTCTGGGTGTATTGTGAAGATAGAGCTGACAGCATTTGCTGGTGAAGGTTTAGGTTTGGGATGTAAGAGACTTAAGTCAAAGTTACTTCAGAATGTTCAACTTGAACAACTGGTAGGAAGAAGTTTTCATATACCAAGAAGGGGAATGCTGCTCCTGGCAGGAATTGAACATGATAAATATGAGATCCATAGTAGACAACCAGGTTGTAATGTAGCATATATAGAGGCAGAGACTGTAATCCAGGGGAGAGGTTGGGGTTGCAGGTATGTTAATGGAAGCATTAACATAGAGATTTAAAACCATGCAACTAGGTGCAATCAGCTAGGATCCCAAGAAGACAGAGAAATCTAGAAAAGAGAAAACTGAACTTTAGGTCATCCACATTTAGAAGATGAGAAGGAAAGAAACCAATTGGGTAGAATAATGAGAAATGAGAATTTTCAATGGTCACAGTTTTCACCCAAATAAACAATCAAAAAGTCTGGAACTAATTTTTACATGTAAATTCCAGCCTTCATTTTTATCCACAAGCTTCATAAGATAACTGTGCGGGCGAATTATCTCCCAATAGATTCTGACTTCAAATTTTGTATTCTCAAAGTTAATTTGCAGCTTTCCAGCTTCAATTGGGAATTTAAAAAGTGTAATTAAAAGAGGAAATGCTTTCAGGGTTTATAATTAAAATAGGTGCCAATGTTATTAGGCTGCAGGCCAGTTATTTAAAGAAGGGATTAATGAATTAAGTTTCACTTGTAAAGGAAGTAACTGAAAAAAAATTTATGGATTACTATTGGACTTTTCATAGTCCTTTAAAAATTCTATATTTTAACATTATATTTATATTGAGATTCTGCTCTTATCACCAAATCTAAGGTCCCACTATGAACTCTTTTCAATTTATATCACCAGAGATACCACCATCACCACATTCAGTTACTAACTTTTCAATGTATTCTAGGCAGCAAAATGTATCTTCAAAAAAAACGGATTTTTAAAAACACTAATATTTTCCTCCAATGAAAGCTATATATGATATATTGGTTTGGGAGTCCCTCAAAAGCAGATTGTGAAACAGAGATTTGGAAGCAAATAATGTATTGGGAGGTAATTCCAGGGTGTATGGTGAGTGAATGGGAAAGTTACACCAGAGAAGTGGGAAAGTTACTTCCAGAGAGCATTGAAAAGAAGGTCCCTGCCATGGGCAACTGGGATAGAACAAGTCTATTATTCCTCAATGATAAGAGTTTTACCCTGTACCACTAGCCTCTCTTGAACATTCTTATGACCATAGAATTACCTCAGGCAAAGAGGTAGTACACCAACCATGTGGAGGCAGACCCTTTATGGAAGCTTTTGGTGACTTCCTGTTTGACCGAGCTGATATGCAAGGATGTCAGTATTGGCTTCTCTTAATGGACATCTTTTACAAAGGGCTTTCTATTCCAAGAGGGCCTTATTCTACTCCAGGATACAACAATCTCTTCTGGCAAATGAATCATTTCCTTGATGCACCATTAAATTTATAGCTAAATGTATTAATAAATTATTCACAAAACAAGCAAAAGTACCACAAAAATAGTCATTCTGAATAGTCTTACAGTTTTACCTCAAGCTGGGAAATACAGTGTTAAGTGATAATCCTCAATGCTGTTAGAATTTTGAATTTCTACACAATATGTGAGGGAACGTAAATTGGGCCAGCCCATTTCTGTTTTCCAATATATTCCTATATTTTGACCCAGAAATCCTGCTTTCAGGAATGTATACAGAGGCAATAGTCAGAAATACAGAGAAAATGGTCACCAGTGTTATTTAAGCTGTGGAGAGATGGTGGGAAGCAGCCCCCTTAGGTGTCTAACAGTGGGCAAGAGGTTATCAGGGCTACATTCATAGGCAAGTATTTCCTATCAGACCGAAGTTATAAATAATGGTATCAGAATAAATTATGATGTAATACTTAGTGAAAATGAAATTCAAATCCATATATAATTTTTAAAAATTTATTAAAAATAAATTGGTAGAGAAGACAAAAATATTAACACTGACCTCACAAAGGAAATTGACTTATGTATGATTTTTACTTTATTTTTTATATTAATCTTTTATGAATAGAGCATATATTACTTTTACAATAAAAATGGTACACATTAATAGTTTCATTGAAAAGAATATTCAAATAATCTGGTTCCTACTGTTAATATTTTGCTTTTTTGACAGTTGTTTCAGTCATTTGATTCAGGAAAACCTCTTACCAACAAAGAAAACATACAGGTAAGGATAATAATGTTTTCTAAACATTGGCTATGTAGCATGGATAATTTTTTTAGTGCTGATAATTTTTGAGTCATTTCAACTATCCAGTAAGTATAATCTTTGGTTTGGGAAATCTTGTATATAATATGCTTTCCTATTTCTAATAGTGGAGTTGTATCTCAACATCCTGAAGCCAGAGGTAGGATTGGATCAAACTGTTCTAGCAAATAACTGTTACTGCTCCTGTTTTTCATAAAGATGTGTATTGAATTTGCTCATCTAGCCATGGTAATTATCTCTAACTTTAATATTTATTTGGTTACCTACCAGGTAACTCTGATTGTAAGAAAAGGGTTCTGTCTATTTTGAAATGGCCCAGTTTGTTGCCAGTTCCTAGTCTGTCAGCCAATGGTTTGGCAGAGTTTTCATTTGGCATTTTCATTAAGTTGCTCCTCTGATTTTTCCAATATTTTTCCACACGAAGAAAATGAGACTGCCCATCTAAATACATTTAGGGTAGTCAATAATTGAATGATTGGAATTCTAAGCATTTGATATCCTAGTAGCATTTAAATATCTTCAAATAATCATTTAAAAAATTCTAGGGATATTGGTGGTCTGTGCCCTAGAAAATGCTGGGACAGAGTGCTGTATCACAACTATGATTACAAGATATTAGAGATGGGGAAGGAGTCTACGGTTAACATGGACAGAGATTACACATAGGTTTATTTATTATTTAAGTCCTATGAAACAGTATCCTATTTTAAATAAGGTGGTTTTTTTTTAAATTAAATAACTTGAGAGATACTTCCTCAAAATTATTTTTTTTCTCTTCCATAATTTTAATAGAAATAGGTCTACCTTTTATTAAATGTAAACTTATTTTTTTCCTATTATTGTTTATTACACAAAGTCTACTTTTAATTATGCTTTGTATGATTCAATATTTTTGCTTAAAATTTAATTTTAATGTATAAGGAAGTTGCCTGAAATGAAAGAACTGATATTAGGAAGATGTAAATACATATTCTTATCTTATTTTAGTGCTCCAAGACCTTGGGGGGTTTAAGAGTATTTATGACTTTTCAATCATAAATGCCAGACTATCCTAAAAACAGTGTCTCTAGGAGCAGTTTTTGGTATAAAAAGAATGTCTGTCTGATCGTTTCTTTTAATACAAAAAGAGACTGACAGTATAATGGAAACCCGATTTCTAATAGCTAATTAATTAAAACAGTACTGTTGGCCCACTTAAGACTCTTCAGATTACACTTTGTATTTTCTGCATAGAGGGAGAGAAAGGAGTGTTAAATAGCATTACTAATGAATCTTCCTTTGATCCTCAAGTGTTTGTGTGTAATTGTCAAGGCTCATTAAATCACTGCTTGCTATGATAGGAAAAGAGAAGAGAATGTCCTCTCTCCTCACCCCTAGTCCATCTGAAATTTCTCCTTTAGAAAGAAAGGGTCAACCGTTTTCCTAATGCAGCAACTTGGCAGAAAGTCAGGCCCAGTGGCTGTTCCATGTGCTGCTTTTCTGAATGCATCAATTTCAACTCTTTTGAAAAGATTCAGAAAAGAGAATGAACAATAACAACAAACATCCCCACTGCCACTGTTGCTTCAAACTTTCCCAAGCAATATTAATTACTATACTTACATAAAGCAAATAGTTTTCCTCTTTTTTAGAATAGGTAGCTCCTTTTATATTAACTCCAAAAATATCTATGAAGAGCCTGTTGTATGCAAGGCACAGATTAATGATGTCAATCAAATGTATCAATCAGCACTCCAGACAAACCTCAGTCCTCCTGGAGCTTATAGTAACACACAGGAATAGGAATAAACATAACATATAAGTAAACATTATAAACAAGTAAAGTATGTATTTTGCAAGTAGGAGAACCTTGCTTGGGAAAAATAAACCCAGAAGTAGGTGAAAGGGGTTGGGAGCATGGGGTAGAGTGAATATTTTAATTTTAAATGGGGTTATCAGTTTAGTCTTCACTAAGGTGACTTGTGTGAGCATTCCCAAAACAGGTAAAGGGGTAAGTCAATTGCAATCCAGAGAAAGAACAATCTAGAAAGAGGGAATAGCAAGTGCAAAGGCCCTGTCTATCTTGGTGAGAGATACCTTGAGCCCAGTGTCTACAGCTATGGTGGGGAGCCATAGGACATAAAGTCAGAGAGGTAAAATTAAGAAGGGCCTTATAGGGACATTGTAACTTAGTCTTATACAAGAAAAATGGAAAGCCACTGGAAGGGCTTTGAGCAGAGGTATGGACAGCTTTGGTTTATCTGTTGATCCCACTGTGTGGCAGGTACTGTTCTGATTCTGAAAATAGTTTAAACTCACCAGTCATCAAAATAGACCCATCCTCAGTCCTTGTGAAGCTTGTGTATAGGGGTTGGTTAGGAGGGGAGAGTAGGAATATAGTTTTAGACATAGGAGTTTGAGATACGTCTTAGACATCTAAGTGGAGGAGTTGCTGGTTGTTTATATTGTGAATTTTGATTCCAGAAGGGAGATTGGACCTAGAGTAAAGAGCTCATGATTTCATCAGCCTTTAGATGAAATAAAACCAAGTGCCTGATTAAGATCATCTAAGGGGAGAGTGAGGACTGAGTTCTGAGAGATTACAGTATTAAGAGGTACAGAATAAGAGAAGGAACCACCAAAGAAGAATGAAAAGTAGTGGCTAGTAGGATATGAGGGAAGTAAAAGGAGTGTGGTAGCCCAAAATGCAAGAGAAAAAAGCACTTGAGAAGGAGGGAGAGGATAAATAGTATAAAATTAAGTATCATAAATCACTCAGTCTTAAATGTGATTTTTTTTCACATTTAACATCTTTTAAATTAGAATGCAACTTACAGATGATGATATGACAGTTTAATGTGCACATAAAATAACAGATTAGAAATAGCATATATATGAGGACTAGAATTGAACATTGGATTTAGCCAAGTGTAGGTATTGGTAATCTTGACCAAAGGGTTTGAATGTAGAGATGGAGTGAGTTTAAAAGCAAATTAAATGATAGAAATTAGAATACTGACAATTCCTTTTTAAAAAAAATTTACTTGTTCATTTTAGTCATACATGACGGTATAATGTATTTTGACATGCTATACACACATGGAGTGTAACTTCCCATTCTTGTGGTTGTGCATGATGTGGAGTTACACCAGTCATGTAGAATATTGACAATTCTTAAGAGGGTTTCTGTGAAGAGTAGCAGGGAATTAGGGGAGTAACTTGAGAAGGAAAGTAGATTATAAAGGGTTTTGGTTTTTTTTGGCGAAGGAGACAATAGCATGGCTATGTGCTGATAGGAATGTCTGTGCGGGAAACATTTGTGATGCAGGAGTGAATGAGCGATACAGAAGAGAATGACTGAGAGGGTCAATGGGGACAGGACTGACCGTCTAAGTGGGAGCAAAAGCTTTAGGCAGAGGGAAGGAAAGTGGAACTCTGACAAGTAGATGCTTAGGTAGGTGAAATAGTTGGAGCAATGGGGTTTGGATGATCTACTCCGCTTCAGTTTTCTCATTTTAATGGAGAAGGCAAAGATCCTTAGCTGGGAGAAGGAGAAGGAAGAAAGGATTAGAATTTGGAGGAGAGAAGGGCATTGAAATGATTGTATGGGAGATAAGGACAATGAGTAGACTGGCAAAATTTAGAGTGATTACTAGGCAGCACTGAGGTTTGGGGTGAGTACTTAAAGTAGGGCCACTTGTGAGTTTGTGTGATCTTCTCAGGTCTTCTTCAATCGCAGACCCTAAGATGAATTAAAGTTTGATTTCAGGGTTGTGCCTATGATTACCAGACAGGTGTGTTGTGCGTGAGGGAGAGGGGCAAGGGTTAATGGTATATACAAGGAGGAGTATGATTGACCGTGGATTCTAAGCTGGGAAGGGAGACTGCTTGTCTGTTCATTCATTTCTGTCCAAAAGTCTTTAATTTACTTACACTAAAACAGAGTGGTCTTTGTGCATAGATGATGACTTTTGTGCAGTTTATCTATTTCGATGAGGTATCCTTTCTCTCACTCCAAGGATTAAGTTCACCCCTATTATATGTCAGGGCTAGCCACATGAGACAGAGGTCAAAAATTGGTGGGAAATGACAGAGTTCTTATGAAAGAATAAATCTCATTAGAAGAGTAGATAAGCAAATGAGAATTAGGATTATTTATTAGGAATAAATAAAAATGGCAAGAAGTAATAAACACCTCTTTATAATTATGACAAATGTAAATTGTCTCAATTCTATAATTAAAAGACATAGGTGGGCATATTGGATTAAAAAAGAAGACTCAACTATATGTTGCCTAAAAGAAACATGTCATAGGCAAAGACATCTGCAGGCGGCAAGTAAAAGAGTGGAAAATGATATTCCATGGAAATGGAACTCTAAAGCAAATAGGAATAGTTACTTTTATATCCAACAACAACAACAAAAAAGACTTCAAGCCCAAATTAGCCACAAAGAAGGTTATTGCTTACTAGTAAAGGGAACAATCCAATGGGAAAATATAATGATAATAAATGTTTTTGCCCCAAATGTTGGTGTACTTAATTACAGAAAATAAATACTATTTGACATAAAGGCTCAGTTGGGTCCCAATGAAACAATATTGGGTGATTTCAGTACATCTCTCTCACTTGCCGCCAGCAGATGTCTTTGCCTATGACATGTGTTTCTTTTAGGCAACATATAGTTGATAGGTCATCCAGATATAAAATCAGCAAAGTTAGTACATCTACAGATTTACAACTTACTATGAACTTAATAGATGTCTACAGAATATTTCATCTAACAGAAGCTGAATACACTTTCTTTTCAGCTGTTCATGAAACCTTATCCAAAATAGATCTTTTTATTTTTTAAGCCACAAAACAATTCTTAGAAAATACAAAAAAATTGTAATACAACTGACACTAGGATTGCTGTATATATACACATGGATGTATAACCAATTGTGATCCTGAAATCTGTACATGTGGAAAAATGAGAATTCATACCCTATTTGAATCAAATGTATGATATGTCAAGATCATTGTATTGTTTGAGCAACTAATAAAAAAAATAAAATACAAAAATTTGATATAATTTCTTACATCTTATCAGATCTCAGTGAAATGAAATTAGAAATAAAAAGCAATAAAAACTATATAAATCCATGGAGATTGAACAATACACTTTTGAATGAAGAGTGGATCATAGGAGAAATAGAGGAAAAATTTAAAAATTCTTAGGATCAAATTAGAATAGATATACAGTATATGGGAATCTCTGTGATGCAGTGAAGGTGGTTCTAAGATGTGAGTGCCTTCATTAAAAACTCAGAAAGATACCGAATAGATACCCTAATGATGCATCTTAAAGTCTTGGGAAAACAAGAACAAACAAATCCCAAAATAAGTAGAAGTAAAGAAGCCATAAAGTTTAGAGCCAAAATTAATGAAATAGAGAATTTAAAATCCTGCAAACTGTCAGTGAAACAGTTTTTTGAATGGATAAACAAGATCAATAAAACCTTAGCCAAACTAACCAAAAGAGAGAGAAAAGTCAAGTTAATAAACTTAGAGACAAAAGGAGATCACAATAGACACCACATATCCAATAGCTCACTATTTTGAAAACTTATATTACAATATTGGAAAATTCTCAAAAAAAATTTATACCTTTCGAAACACCTATGACCTACCAAAATTGAACCAAGAGGATATAGAAAACTAAGATAGACCAATATCAAGCAATGAGATTAAAGCAGTAATTAAAAGCCTTCAAACAAAGAAAAACTAAAATTAGATAGATTCACAACTACAGACTTTTAAAGAACTAATGCCAATACTTCTCAAAATATTCCATGAAATATAGAGAATATTTCTAACTCATTCTTTGGAGCCAGTATCATCCCAACACCTAAACCAGGTATAGACATATCAAGGGGAGGAGGGGTACTACAGACCACTACCCTTGATGAAGATGTAGAAATCCCTAATAAAACAAATTCAACAACGTATTACATATTATACACCATTATCAAGTTGATTTTTCTCCAGGGATTCAAGGATAGCTCAACATGCACAAATCAATAATTGTAATACACCACATAAATTGAATCAAGAATAAAAACCACATGACCATTTCAATAGATGCAGAAAAGGCCTTTGGCAAAATTCAGCACCCATTCATGATGATAACCTTGAAGAATGTGAGGACAGAAAGACTTAACCTCAACATCACAAAAACTATATACAACAAACACAAAGCCAATTATCATATTGAATGACAAAATACTGAAAGAATTTCTTTTCCAATTAGGAACCAAATAAGATGTCCATTCTCACTACTTCTATTTAACATAGCACTTGAAATTTTAGTCAGAGAAATTAAACAAGGGAAGGAAATAAAAGGGATACAAATAGGAAAGAAAGAAATCAAATTATCACTGTTTTCAAATGATAGGATTTTATATTTAGAAGATTCCAAAAACTCTACTGTAAGACTTATAGAACTGATAAACAAATTCAGCAAAGTAGCATTATACAAAAGTCAGCATACAAAAACAATACCTTTTTATATATTAATAATAAATCCACTGAGAAAGAAATCAGAAAAAAAATTTAAAAAATGGAAATCAGAAAAACAATTTTATTTAACAATAACTCAAAAATACTAAGATAAAATACTTACAATAAATCTAACCCAAGAGGTAAAAGATCTCTATAATGAAATTGCAGAAAAGGGAAATAGAAGACACTAGAAGATGGAAAGACCTCCCATGTTCATGGATAGGCAGAATTAATATGGCTGTATTACCAAAGTGACCTGCAAATTCAAAGCAATGAATATACTAATAAAATTCTTCACAGAACTAGAAGCAGTCCTAAAATTCACGTGGAAAAACAAAAGACAGAATAACCAAAACAAATCTGAGCAATAAGAGCAATGCAGGAGGCTTTGCAATATCTGATTTCAAATTACACTCCAGAGTCATAGAAACAAAGACAGCATGGTACTGGCATTAAAAACGAACGTATGGACCTATGGAACAGAGCAGAAACACAGAGACAAATGCCCTCAGGTACAGTGATCTGATCCTTGACAAAGACACCAAAAACATAGATTGGACAAAAGATAGCTTTTTTAACAGTTAGTGCTGGAAAAACTGGATATCCATATGTGAAAGACTGAAACTGGATTTCTGTCTCTCATCCTGCACAAAAGTGAACACAAAGACCTAGAAATAAAACTGGAAACTTTTCAACTGCTAGAAGAAAAGCCCAGGGAAACACTCCAACATAAATGTGCAGGAAAAATTCAACAGGACTCTTAAAGCTCAGGAAATAATAACAAGAATAAATAAATGGGATGGAATCAAGTTAAAAAGCTGCACAGCGAAGGAGACCATTGCATGAAGAGAGAGCCTGCAGAATGGGAAAACATCTTTGCCAGCTAGTCTTCTGACAGAGGATTCATATTCAGAATATAGGAAGAACTTAAAAAACTTAACACTAAAAACTAAAATAACACAAAACAATTAAACAAACAAACTCCCAAATAATTCAATCAATAAATGGTCAAATGAACTAAGCAGACATTTCTCAAAAGAAGTAGTACAAACAGCTTTCAGTTTTATGAAGAAAATGTTCAACATATTTAGCCATTGAGAAAGTACAAATCAAAGCTACACTGAGACTTCATTTCATTCCAGTTAGAATGGTAGTTATTAAGAATGCTAATAACAATAAATGCTGGTGAGGATACGGGAAAAAGGAACTTTTATATACTCTTAATAGGAATTAAAATTAGTACAACCACTATGGAAATCAATATGGAGGTTTTTGAAAAAAACGAAGAATGAAACCACCATATAACCCACCTATATCATTCCTAAGTATTTATACAAAAGAATTGACCTCAGCATACTACAGAGATACCTGTATACTGATGAGTGCAATTAACAATAGCCAAGTTATGGAACCAGCTGGGGTGCCTATCAACAGATGAATGGTTAAAGAAAATGTGACATGTGTACATGATGGAAATTTATTCAGCCTACAGAAGAGCAAAATTATATCATTTATAGGAAAATGGATGGAATTGAGAGCATAATATTATATAAAATAAGCCAGACTCAGAAAGTAAAGGATTATATGTTTTCTCTAATATGTGGAAGCTAAAGAGAAAAAGGGGATCTCGTGAAAATTTAAGAGAAACTGTTAGGGAGATGAGAGCAGGGAGATGTACTGTGGAATGAAACTGATCAAATTATATTACGTACATGTATGAATATGACACAATCCAACTATTACATATAATTATCATGCACCAGTAAAAATAATACAAATGTTTCAAATACTGAAACTCTTAACCATAATAACTGCCACTTATGGAATCTCCTATCTTTTCCTATATTCTTTCCTCCAGCACAAAATGGAGAATGCAATTGGGGAATGGAACTAATAATAACTTTTAGAATTTTACTGACTTACTCCTGCCTACTTTTTCCATTTTTTAGGCACTTGACGAATTAATAAATAGAGGCTCGCCTGTAGTTCTGGTTATGATTGGCCAACAGCATCTTCTAAATAAATTTTATATGGTTAAGGCACACTTTTTCATAAGTATGGCTGCAACAATAAATTCTGTACCAGAAAATTCACTGAACGCTTTCTACCACGGAGCTAACCATGGTAGCTTTGAGAGGAACAAACCAACTCTCTCTAACTTGAAAGGTAATCATTTGTTTTATTTATTGTTATTTCTATTTTTCTTCCTTTCCCCAACAACACCCTACTCTACCCCGACTAATCCATATGAATAATCTAGAATATATTCTTTCATATTTTATCCTAAGATCATATAATGTACATATTTCTAGGTATGTGCATATGTTATTTCCATTCATATATATCAATACTTTTATATAAATAAGCATGTACGTAACAGATTGTATCATTTATTTATAGAATATTTTATATATGGTTTTCTGCATCTTGCATTCCACATGGAGAAAAACCTCCACTGAAGCCTCTCAGAGACAATTGCTTTGGCTTTGGTCCACTGTAGTGAATGTGTAGTATTCTTGTCTTTGAATGTCACATGATTTATTCAATCATTCCCCTATTGATGCTCTTGCATTTTGTTTCTAGGAATAGTGCTGCATTGCTGCATATCCATAGGACACAGTGTATATTTATTTGTGATAGATATCCATGAATAGGATTTATGGGTCACTTTTCAATTGTATTAGGGGCCATTTTAAAAATGGATCTTTTCTACCATTCAGTATTATGATAACTATGGATTTTTAAAATAGATATTCTTTATTTGGCTGAGGAACTTTTACTTTTATTTTGTTGAATGATTTTATCATAAGAGCATCATATTTTATTAAGTGATTTATCTATATCTGCTGAGATGATTATTTACTTGTTTTTTAAAATTTTATTGATATGGTATGTTACATTAATTGATCTTGTATGTTTAACCAAGCTTGAATTCTTGGAATAAATTCTACTTGTGATTTAATTATTTTTATAGACCTCAAAAGTAAAAAAAAAGTTTTTTCTTTTTGCTCATGATTACTTTGACTATTTGGGGTCTTTTGTGGTTCCATATAAATTTTAAGGTTCTTTTTTTCTGTGAATAATGTCATTGCAATTGTGATAAGATTACATTGAATCTTCAGATCACTTAGGGTAATATGGACATCTTAATAATATTAGTTCCTCCAATCTGTGAATATGTAGTATCTTTCCATTTGTGTCTTCTTCAACTTCTTTCATTAATATTTTATAGTTTTTAGTGTACAAATCTTTAATTTCCTTATTTAAATTTATTCCTAAGTATTTTATTTTATTTTTGAAGCTATTGAAAATGGTATTGATTTTTTTTCAGAAAGCTGTTAGCATATAGACATGTGATTGATTTTGTATATTGATCTTTTGAATTCTGAAACTTTACTGAATTCATGTGTTAGTTCTATCAGGATTTTTTTGTTTGTGTGTGTGTGTGTGTGTATGTGTGTATCTTTAGGGTTTTCTGTATATAAGATCATGTCTTCTACATTTTACATTTACTTGTTCCTTTTCAACTGGGTGTTGGTGGGTGTCTTTTTTTTTTTCTTCTTCTTCTTTTTCTTACGTGATTGTACTGGCTGTGACTTCCAGTACTGTGTTGAGTAGAAGTAGTAAAGTGGGCATCCTTGTTTTGCCTGTATCTTAGAAGTCTTCCATTTTTACCATTGAATATGATGTTAGCTGTGGGCTTGACACATACAGTCTTTATCATGTTGAGAGACATTTCTTCTATACCTAGTTTGTTGAGAGTTTTTATCATGAAAGATGTTGAATTTCATCAAGTGCTTTCTCTGCATCAGTTGAAATGCTCATATGGTTTTTATCTTTCATTTAATTAATGTAGTGTATCACATTTATTGATGTATGTATGTCAAACCATCCTTGAATGCAAGGTATAAATCCCACTTGGTCATGATAAATGACCATTTTAATGTGCTTTTGAATTTGGTCTGCTAGTATTTTGCTGAGAATATTTGCATCAGGGATATTATGTTAGCCTGTAGTTTTCTTGTCTGGTAGTATCCTTGTCGGCCTTTGCTATCAGGGTAATTCTTGTCTTGTATGATGAGTTTGAAAGTGTTCCCTTCTCTTCCATCTTTGGAAGACTTTGAGAAGTATTTGCATTAACTCTTTTTTCAATGCTTGGTAAAATTCACCAGTAAAATATCAGTCCCTGAACTTTTCTTCCATGAGTTTTTTATTATTATTACCGATTTAATGTCCTTACTCATTATTAATTTATTCAGATTTCCTATTTCTTAATGATTCAGCTTTGGTAAGCTTCATATTTCTAGGAACTCATCCATTTTATTCTGTGTTATCAATTTGTTCATAATAATTTCTTATAATTCTTTGTAGTTCCAGGGTATTGATTATAATGTATTCCTTTTTTTATTTGTAAGTTTGAGTCTTCTTTTCTTAGTCTAACTAAAGACCTATTGATTTTATCTGTTTATAAAATGGTCTCTTAGTTTTATTGTTCTATGTTCTTCTAGTCCCTATTTTATTTATTTCTGCTCTAATCTCTGTAAAGTATTCCCTTTCTTCCACTAACCTTCAGCTTAGTTTGTTCTTCTTTTTCTACTTTCTTAAATTATAACATTAGTTGTCTTTATGCTCTTTTGTTTTTCTTAACATAGGTTTTTATTACTATAAACCTTCATCTTATAAACTGCTTTTGCTGCATTCTATATGTTTTGTTATGTTGTATTTACATTCCTATTTGTTTCAAGATATTTTTCCTTTTGGTTTCTTATTTGACTCATTGGTTGTTCAGGAGTGTTCTTTAGTTTCTACATGTTTGGAAATTTTCCATGTCTTCTTCTGTTATTTATTTCTAATTTCATACTGTTGTGATTGGAAAAGGTAGTTGATATAATTTCAGTCCTCTTTAATTTCTTAAGACTTGTTTTGTGACCTAATGTATTCTTTATCATGGTGAATGTTTTTGTGCACTTAAAAAGAACATGTATTCTTTTAACTGTTGAATACAATGTTCTGTACGTGTCTATTAGACCCATTTGGTTTACAATGTCATTTAAGTATATTGTTTTCTTATTGATTTTCTACCTGGATGATCCGTCCATTTTTGGAAGTTGGATTTTGAGGTCTCCTTATTTATTGTATTGGTTCTATTTCTCCCTTTAATTCCAATAATATCTGCTTTATGTATTTAAGTACTTCAAAGTTAGGTGCATATGTTTTAAAATTGTTGATCCTCTTGATGTATTGACACTTTATTATTTCATAATGACCTTGTCTCTTGTGGGAATTTTTTATTTAAAGTATGTTTCATCTAATATAAGCATTGCCACTTCTCTTCTCCTTTGGTTACCACTTGCATGGCATATCTTTTATCATTTATTCACTTTCAGTCTGTGTTTTCAGAATCAACAATATATTTTTACAATTAGTACTTTATATAATTTTATGACTTTTAAGGAAGCTGAAGAAGATAGCAGAGCAAATATATGCTTATAATTTTTCTCAGATTAATCCTCACAATCATTTCTGGTCCTCTTCATTTGCTCCTCTGAGTTCAGGTTACCCAGTCCACCTTTGCTCCCATCCACTTGTTCTGTGCTATTATTGGTAAATAAATTATATATATTCAACAATACATTATATACATATCATTTTATACAAATGAGTTAATTCAGTATAGAGAAGAAGAAATATATACTTAGGCTGTTTTTCATAATGTAATTACCATTATTAGTGTCCTTTGCTTTTTCACATGGATTTGAATTATCATCTATGTTTTCTTGCTATTACTCTGAAAAACTACATTTTGTCTTTTGTCTAAGGTAGTGTGTTAGCAAACATTCTCTCAGTTTATTTTTACTCGGGGAGTTCATTTTGCCTTCATTTTTGAAAGATAATTTTTCTGGGTATGGGTTCTTGTTTGAGAGATTTTTTGGGGTACTTTGAATATGTTATTCCACTGTCTTCTTGATTTCATTATTTCTAATGAGAAGTTAACAGTTAATCTTATTGGAGTTTGTTCAAAAGTGACAAGACATTTTTATATTTTACTTCTGTAAGATTTTCTTCTTTTCTTTGGCTTTGAGAATGTTTACTAGGATGGTCTATTTGTGGCTCTTTTTGTGTTTATCCTACTTGAAGTTTGCTTAGCATCCTGGATATATAAGTTAATGTTTTTTTTAAATAAACTTGATGCATTTTTAATTATTTTTTCTTTAAATATCCCCCCTTCCTTTCTTCCTCTTCTCTCTTGGTACTTACATTATGCATATTTGATGTATTAATAATGTCCCGCATTTCACATTTCATTGTGTTCATTTTTCTTCATTCTTTTTCTTTTATTGATCAAATTTACTAATTGTGTCTTTTGTCAGCCAAATTTACTGTTGAACCCCTTTTACTTTTTCAATTTCAATTCAATTTTAATTTCAATTTAGTTTTTCAATACATTTTAACTCTGTCATTTCCAATTAGGTTTTTAAAAATTTCTCCTTATCGATGTTTTTATTGGATGCAACATTATCATCATGCCTTCCATGGTTTCTTCTAGTTCTTTGAACTATTGATAAGCTACATTGAAGTCTCAGTCTACTAAATCCAATATCTGGTTGCTCTGTCAAAAAGTTTCAGTTGCTTGCTTTTATTGGTGTATGGATCATATTTTCCTGTTCTTTACCTTTTTTTATTTTATACTTTTTGTTGGAAACTGGACATTATATATATATAACATATTGTATCAGTTCCAGGTATCTTCTCCTCCTCTCCTTAGGGCTTGCTGTTTTATGTACTTTTTTATTTAGTGACTGACTATATTATTTTAGTGAAGTGTTATTTCCTCCCACACTGTTAAACCTCTGATAGTGCTCTGAGGGTGTGCAGCCTTTTCCATGCATACGATCACCCTGGGATGAAAGTTTTATTAGGGTCTTCCAGAAGATTCCCAGTTGTTTTTATTATTTTTGTATATATGCATGACAGTAGAGTGTATTTTGACATATAGGCATGGAATATAATTTCCCATTTTTGTGGTTGTACATGATGTGGAGCTACACTGGTTGTATATTCATATACAAACATAGGAAAGTTATGTCCCATTCATTCTACTGTTTCTATTCCCATCCCTCCTCCCTTCCCTTCATTCCCCTTTGTCTAATTCAATGAACTTCTATACTTTCCTCCACCCCCTTATTGTGTGTTAGCATCCACATAGCCTTTGATTTGGGGGGATTGACTTGTTTCACTTAGCATGATAGTCTCCATTTCCATCCACTTACCAGCAAATGCAATGATTTCATTCTTCTTTATGGCTGAGTAATATTCCATTGTGTATATATACCACATTTTCTTTATCCATTCAACTGTTGAAGGGCACCTAGGTTGCTCCCATAGCTTAGCTATTGCAAATTGTTTGTTTTCTTTGCTGTGAAGAAGTTTTTTAGTTTGATAGCATCCATTTATTGATTCTTGATTTTATTTCTTGTGCTTTAGGTGTCTTGTTGAGGAATTTGGTTCCTAAGCTGACATGAGGGAGAGTTGGATCTCTTTTCTTCTAATAGGTGCATGATCTCTTGTCTAATGCCTAGGTCTTTGATACACTTTGAGTTTTCTGCAGGGTGACAGAGAGGGTTTTAATTTCATTTTGCTATATATGGATTTCCAGTTTTCCCAGCACCATTTGTTGAAGAGTCTATTTTTTCTCCAATATATGTTTATGGTGTCTTCATCTAGTGTGAGATAGCTGTATTTATGTGCATTTGTTTCTGTGTCTTCTATTCTGCATCATTGCTTTTCTTGTCTGTTTTAGTGTCAATACCATGCCATTTTTGTTACTATAGCTCAGTAGTATAATTTAAGGTCTATTATTGTGATGCCTCACAAGTTTTTCACTAAGGATTTCTTTGACTATTCTGGGCCTCTTATTTTTCCAAATGAATTCCATTATTGCTCTTTCTATTTCTTTTTTAATATTTTTAGTTGTAGATGGACACAATATTTTTATTTATTTTTATGTGGTGCTGAGGATTGAACCCAGTGCCTCACACATACTAGGCATGCAGTCTACCACTGAGCTACAACCCAAGCCCTGCTTTTTCTATTTCTATGAAGCACATCATGGGAATTTTAATAGGAATTGCATTAAACCTGTATAATGCTTTTGGTAGTATGGCTTTTTTGAAAATATTAATTCTATCTGATAACATAGGAGATCTTTCCATCTTCTAAGGTCTTCTTTAATTTCTTTCTTTAGTGTTCTGTAGTTTTAATTTTAGAGGTCTTTTACCTTTTTTGTTATATTGATTCCCAAGTATTTTATTTTATTTTTTGAGGGTATTGTGAATGGGAAAATTCAACCAGAATTTCTAGAACTAATAAATAAACTCTATTAATTTTATATCATGCTACTTAGCTGAATTTATTTATTAGTTCTAGAAATTCTGGTTGAATTTTTTTGGGTCTTCTAGTTTTTCTAGTGTTTGAACATGAATGGATGCTGTATTTTGTCAAATGCTTTTTGTGCATCTGTTGACGTAATCATGCAATTCTTGTCTTTATTGATGTGATGAATTATATTTATTGATTTCTCTGTTGAAACAATCTTGCATTCCTAGGATGGACCCCACTTGATCATGGTGCACTATCTTTTTAATATGTTTTTGACAGTATTTTTACTATGAATATATATATTCATTAGGGATATTGATCAGAAGTTTTCTTTCTTTTATATATCTTTGTCTGGTTTTGGTATCTGGGTGATACTAGCTTCATTGAATTTAGAAGAGTTCCCTCCTTTTTTATTTCATGGACTAATTTGAGGAGGATTGGTGTTAGTAGTTGTTTGAATGTCTGGTAGAACTCAGCTGAGATTCTGTTTGGTCCTGCGCTTTTCTCTGTTGGTAACCTTTTGATGGTGTCTTTTGTTTCATTGCTTGAAAATGATATGTTTAATTTTTCTATGTCTTTCTGATTTAATTTGGGTAGGACATAGGTATCTAGAAATTTGTTGATGTCTTTAAGATTTTTTATTTTATTAAAGTATAAATTTTCAAAATAGTTTCTGATTATTATCTGTATTTCAGTAGTATCCATTGTGATATTTTTCTTTTTCATCACCAAATTTAGTAATATGAATTTTCTCTCCCTCTTCATTAGCTTGGCTATTTATCAATTTTATTTATTTTCAAAGAACCAACTTTTTGTTTCATAAGTTCTTTGTTTTTTTTTGTTGTTGTTGTTTCAATTTCGTTAATTTCAGCTCTGATTTTAATTATTTCTTGTCTTCTATTGCTGTTAGCATTGATCTTCTTTCTCTAGGGCTTTGAGCTGTAATGTTAGGTCATTTATTTGTTGACTTTTTCTTCTTTTAAGGAAAGAACTCCATGCAATGAACTTTCCTCTTAGTACTGCCTTCATAATGTCCCAGAGATTTTAATATGTTGTATTGCTATTCTCATTTACCCCTAAGTATTTTTTTTTTATTTCACCACTGAGTTCTTCTACTATCCATTAATCATTAAATAACATATTATTTAGTCTCCAGGTATTATAGTGGCTTCTATTTTTTATTTTATCCTTGATTTCTTTTCTTTTTAAAAAAATGTTTTTAGTTTTAGGTGGACACAAGATCTTTTATTTTTATTTTACATTTATGTGGTGCTGAGGACTGAACCCAGTGCCCATGCATGCTAGGCAAGTACTGTACCACTGAGCCACAACCCCAGCCATTTATCCTAATTTCCATTACAATCTGATAGAATGCAAAATATTTTCTCTATTTTTTTGTATTTACTAAGAGTTGCCATGTGGCCTAAGATATGGTCTATTTTAGTCAAAGGTCTGTGTGCTGCTGAGAAGAAAGTGTATTTAGTCAAGATGGATGAAACATTATCTATGTATGTTAAATCTAAATTTTTAATAGTACAATTTAGTTCTATAGCTTCTTTTTTAAATTTTTGTTTGGATGATTTATCCAGTGGTGAGAGAGTCGTGTTAAATCACCCAGTATTATTGGGTTGCAGTCTATTTGATTTTTGAAATTGAGAAGGGTTTGTTTGATGTATGTAGATGCTCCATTGTTTGGGGCATAAATATTAATGATTGTTATGTCTTTTAGATGTATAATTCCCATAAACAACATTGAATGTACTTCTTGGTCCCTTCTGATTAACTTTGGCTTGAATTGTTCTTTTTCTGATGAGGATAGAAACCCCTGCATGTTAATGAGATTCATGTGAATGATACTTTTTTTCTCCATCCTTTTACCTTTAGTCTGTGGAATTCTTTTCCTATAAAGTGAGTTTTTTGGGAACACCATAGTGTTGACTTTTGTTTTTTAATCCAATCTGCCAGTCTATGTCTTTTTTTTTTTTTTTTAATGGTGCTGGGAATTGATGGCAGGGCCTTTTGCATGCAAGGCAAGCACTCTACCAACTGGGTTATATCCCCAGCCCACCAGTCTGTGTCTTTTGATTAATGAATTTAGGCCATTTATATTCAATGTCATTATTAAGAAATGATTTTTATTCCCTATCATTTTTATTTACTTCTTGTTTTTAATTTGAGTTAGTTTCTCCTTTGATTGTCTATTCTATTATAGTTCTTCCTTTGCTGGTTTTCACTTTTATTTTTCATTTCTTCTTGTCAAATATTTATTGAGAATGATTTGTAGTACATGCTTTCTAGTTGTACATTCTTTCCACTTTGATTTATCATGGAAGGTTTTTATTTCATTGTAAATTTTAAAGCTTAATTTTTCTGGGTATAGTATTCTTGGTCAGCATTAATTTTCTTTCAGAGATTGGGATATATTATTCCCAGATCTCCTAGCTTTGAGGATTTGTGTTAAGAAACCAGATGAGATCTGGATTGGTTTCCCTCTAAATGTAACCTGTCATTTTTCTCTAGTAGCTTTTAAAATTCTATCCTTATTCTATTTTTTGTTAGGCATTTTCATAAAAATGTGCCTTGGTGTAGGTCTGTTATAATTTTGTATATTTGGGGTCCTGTAAACTTCCTGTATTTAGTTTTTCATTTCATTCTTTTGTTTTGGAAATTTGCTTATATTATTTCTTGAAGAAAAGATTGTGCATTCCTTTGGTTTGTATCTCTGAGCTTTCATCTATTCTGATAAATCTTAAATTTGGTCTTTTCTGGTTATCCTGTATTTCTTGGATGTCTGTTCAAGGTCTCTCTTTTTTTTATAATTCTTAAAAATTTATTTCACAGCAATTCAGTATTCTGAAACTTCATTACAGTACTTTGGAGCCCAACTGTTATTTTATTGAAAAACAGTGATTAGCTTAGAAATAATTTCTCCATAGCTGTGTCTCCCTATCTTTTTCATGGTAAACAGAGGAATATAAGGAAATCTGCAGGGAGCCAATAGCCACAGCATGAAATACCTACCTTTAAAATCAATTCCAGTACTAGAAAATTCAAATCCCTGTTAATATTTCAAAAAAAGATGGGATATTTGTTCAACATCTTTTCTCCATGATAAATTTTATTTTCAAGATTATATATTTTGTCTTCTTTGCTTGAAACTCTGTATTCCAAGTGGTCTATTCTCTTGGTGATACTTTTCATTGAATTTTTAATTTGGTTTATTGATTCTTTCATTTCCAGGATTTCTGCTTGACTTTTTCCAGAATCTCTATTCTTTATTAGAATGACCTTTCCCCTCCTGTATTTTCTCTGTGATTTCACTTCTTATATCATCCTTTATCTTGCAGATAAGTTGAACTATGTACATCCTAAACTCCTTCTCTGATATTTCGTACATTGTGGTGTCGATGGATTTTGTTATTGAAGTATCTTGGTTTGTTTGGGGTGATTTTTTTCCCTTGCTTTTTTATGTTCTGTGTCTACCAATCTAACAGTATGGGTCTTGGTCAGTAGAATTTTTGCCCTGTGTCCTTGAAGGTTTCCAGAACCTGGCCATTTAGGGGAAGATAAATAATAAAAACAACCAATACGAATAATATACAGCATTAAACCAAATAGTTCCTGTTATAACATCTACAATGTTAATTGTCACAATAAACAAAATCTAATGATTACTGTGATTATTTTTATATTAAATTTATAGATAGTTTCTCAGGAATGATGGACTTTAAAAACTGCAATTAATATTTAAAGTAACCACATATTTCCTTAGTATTTCCAAAATATCATGTCTTTGTAGAGCTATATATAAAGGATGATGGAGGCTCATTGTATCAGCTTACAAAATTTAAAGATGAGTTCACTCTTAACATGCTAAAGGTAAGTCTGAATTTTTTTTTTTCAAATCATAGGGAAGCAGTTATCAAATGCATACATTTGGGCTTGAACAGGCCCACTCTCGGGGTGGTGTTTGCCCTTGGGAGATCAAGTATCTTTTCTTGCATAAGGATAGGTGGGGGCTAGGACAGTATGTACTCCTCAAGAGAAAAGTATATGCCCAGAGGTTTCAGGCTTTGCTGTGCAACCTAATTAAGATGATACAGAAAATCTGATTTATTGTTTGATGGGATGTGAGTATTCCATGCCCTGTTTCTCATTTCCTCATCGTAATGATGACAATAGTAGCAGAAGCAGCAGCTACCATTTATTCAATGCTTACTATATAACAGGCATTTTTCATGATTATTTAATTTTCACAACTCCATGTTATAGGTCTTAATTTTTTAACTATTCTGTGATGAATCATGAGAAAACTGAGACTTAGTTTATGAAATTCACTAATGTTATGCAAATAATCAAATACAGATCTGAGAGTAGGACCTATCGATTTTTTTGTCCTATGTTCTTAATCATGTTAGTAAATTGTCCTTATATTATATATGTATTACCCTAGTATTGTTATATATTATTATATATGATATTTACTGTTTGGTACAAACAAGGTTTTAGAGACCTGTTGCTTAAAAAATTGATTCTTAAAAAAATTTTCTGCCATGTCAGAGTGATATTTAACTACTGATTATCTACTGTAAAATCTCATTGTCTTCACATTATCACAGTTGAAGTTGGAATACAATTTGTCCTGTTGTTACATTGTCTATCTGGTAAATTTTTGTATATTCCCCAAATCAGTACTCTTGGCACTTTTTAAAATTATCTGTGGACATACCCAGAGCATAGAAAAATTAGAGTTGCCCAGCTGAGTTGAACAGGGTGATTCTCTGACTTCTCTTTTCAGTTCTCATACTATCAATAAATGTCCTACACTTTAGACTTCACTAGTTGGACATCCCTGATCTGAAAATCCAAAAACTGAAATGCTCCAAAAAGTAAAATATTTCCTGTGTCATGTCAGTGCTCAAAAAGTTTTGGATTTCAGAGTATTTTAGATTTCAGATTTTTGCATTAGGTATGCTTAATTGAATCATGTTTTTCATGGTTTTTTGGGGGGATTGATAATTTTACTATTTAAAATATCCTTCAAGCATAATGTTGAAGTGCTGTCTAATGCTTCTAAGTGCAAGAAAGCTATGCAGTGCCTTACAGAGAAAATACACATGTCAACTAGACCTGAATTATAGTGATATTTGTTGTGAGTCCCTGGTTAATGAATCAACTATATGTATATATTAAATGTGTCCTTAACTATAAATACACATTTAAACAACGTAAGATATTGAGCAGTTGATGAAAGGGTTATGCCCAGAGGCTTCTAGGAGTTCATTTCTCTATTTTCCCCGAGAGCAATAGTTTAGTTTTTATTAATCAGTGTTTATGGAAAACTTTTCAGAACTTTCTAGAATCGTTGTTAATAACGAGCATTGGCTATCCATACAGTAAAGGATAGCTATTGTCCTTCCTCTTGCTCTTACTTTTTAAATTTCTGTTGTTTTTTCCTTTTTATTGAGTTCTCTTATCTGATGATTATGTACAGATTTCCGTTTAGTTTTCCATTCATTGTTGCTTTTCACACATAAAATATTTGATAAGAATGAGACATTATTTCTGAACATGTGATTGTGTGGTGTTTATTCTTTAGACGGTTTTACTGATGGAAGCTGAAGAGAGGCTAAACTTCCTTGTGTCCGAGGTGGAGCATCCAGGCCACAAGGACCTGTCTCATTGTTGTGCTGTTGAGTTGGAGATTGTGGTGGAAGCCCGTCTTCATCTGGCAGCAATTGCCCTGCAGAGACACCGGGCAGCATACAGGTGAGTCAGTCTCCTCATACATAGAAAAGGCACACATTTGAAAAGCTGTTTCCTCCCCTAGAAAACCAGGATGCCACGTAGGCATTTCTGCTGTGTAACAAAACTGATGGTGGTCTTAAGGAAGGGCACATGGTTGAGTTGAGAATTGAAGGAAATGCTCTTTTCATGGAATACCATCTTGTTTGAAAAAACAATGGACAGACTGTGCTTATTCAGACTTGGGTATTTGGCAGGCATTTTCTTAAGAATGAGCAAAATAAGCAGAACTTACAGTGTTTGTTGCCCATGATAACATTTGAAATTTATAGGAAAATGAGAATTTTGGACAATTTATGTTTGCCATTATGAATTTTATAGTTTACCAAGAGTTTATTTCTCTGATAAGATTAGTAATAACATTAACACAACAAATTTTTAATCGTGTATTGAAATATTTATACATTTGTGTGTCTCCATAACTCAGGGAGCTGATATTTTCCAAAGGACCAGTACACAATGATACAAAATTCCAGTTATCAAGATAGACCAGTATATTTTAATGTAATGAAGGAAAAGTTCATTGATATATGGTATTAGATTCTATATAGCAACAAATTTTTACAAAACTGTCATTTGACACATTTTGGAATAGTATCAAAGGGAAATACTGACAGTTATTTGAAGGGGCTTCCATTCTCCTTCCATTTCTAACAACTATTTACGTTAGGCCTAATCTTCTTCATATACTTAAAACAGCATGTCACTGACCAGTTGTATAATGGGATATAAATGTAGATTGTCTCTTGTTCATCTAAACATTAAAGAGAACACTAATTTTTTGGGGGGAAAATAGTTGCTTTGTATTACAATTTATTACTTATGTTAATATGCAAAAGGCTCATTATTTTTATTTGAAAGTGAATTAAATATTAAAGAAGTTAAAAATTTGTCAGTTTAATTTCTGATATACTGAATGTTCATGGCACTCTTTAGGGGTTCTTAGGAATTTTTACGGGTTTAAAGGGATGCTGAGATAAAGCTTGAGGCAAGCTGGTTTACAGTATTATCACATTTACAGCAATCTTTAAGGGTACAATGGTAGTTTATTGATGGCAAAATAGGCGTTAGCTATTATAGAATAAAATAATAACAATTTTCCCCACTGAAGTTTGGAGGAAGAAGGTAGATTTAATATATGATTTTCTACAAAATTATCTCAGAGCAACAGAAGCCCTAGTAAGTATTTTTTGTCATTTACCTTTATTCTTCCTGAAGCTCTCTGTGTATAATTCGCCCCTTTAGTTTGGAAGGTCTGAGTTTTTGCTGTTGTTGTTGGTGGTGGGGGGGGTTTGGCGAATAATAAGGAAATGAGAAACTAAAAGTTACAAAATATCCACAGAAAGGATTGTCATAATAGAACTTTAATTTGAAAACCACATAGACGTATGCAAATAATATGCTAGTATATCAGAACCACTCCTCTTTTAAATATATGAACCTGGCCCTTGGAACAAGACCTGCAAAAACTTGGATGTTATTGCCTTTTTAGAGCAGAGTTGTCATTTGGGGGAAGCCTACTGTCAAGATGAATGAGTTTTTCTTGCGTGAACTTTACCCCCCACAAGCTTCTGTTTGGGCACTGCTGAGAGTCTTGGACAGTCCCTTTTCCAAATGATGGTTAGCTTGACATTTCCTGATACTTCTAATAAAATTATGTGTCAAGGAAATAGAAAGGCACATTCCCTGGGGTGACAGGTAGAGTGAGCTGCATGGATTTTATGAGAACAAACTGACCGTTTTTGTCATGAATGTTAATAAGAAATATATGAGATCAAAGTTATTCACACTGTATTTCTACTTCTCTCACTTTCAAAATCCCATTTTTTTATTACTAAGTGTTTCTTCTATTTTTTTTTGTATTTAATTTATTGTCTGAATGGAAAATCACTTGACCCTTGCAGTTTTGTCAGAATGAAACTTCTTCCCTTTGGGATTTTAGATTGTTGGTAAGGGACAATCCTTCTGTACTTTCTGTCTAGCAGGAGAGGAGAAAGCAAAATATTTCCAAACCAAGCAACTGCTGTAGTTTGAATGTTTATCCCCCAGAAGTTATGTTTGGAAACTTCATCCCCAAAGGTATATGTTAACAGTATTTGGAGGTAGGGCCTTTTGGAACTATTTGGGATTAGATGGAGCCCTAATGAGGGCGTTAATGCTTTAATGAAAATAGAGAGACCAGAGAGAGCAAGCTTGCTCTTTCTCACCATGTGATGACCACTGCTGTTACAATGCAGCAAGAAGGTCCTCATCGGATGACAGAGCCATGCCCTTGGGCTTCCCAGCCTCCAGAACTATGCGCTAATAACACCTGTACTCTTTGTAAGTTACCCAGTCTTGTGTATTCCATTATAAAAACAGAAAACAGACTAAGGTAACAACTACATCGTACCAAATAGATTGCAACCGACTGGTAAACCCTATATTTTATTCAAGTTTTTTGGGTTAGCAAGATGATAAATCTTATTCCTCATTTGTCTTGAAATCAGAATTTGGGTTTCAGAATCAGAAGAATGGAATAGGCACAATTTGCTTCTTCCAGAGGCTGCTAGTAGCCATGATGTGCTAGCCTGTGAAGCTACCCAGTACAGGTGCTTTAGAAATACGTGTAGCCTTAGCAGAGTAAGGGGAGAGGCAACTTCTTATCTGTATATGCACAGAATCTGAGTTATATTGGTTGTTATTTTCTGGCTTGTTTAGTTTTATTTTAAATAAAAGGATACCTTTTAAATAAAATGATGCCATCACAATACCTTAGAGAATATTCTACAAATATTGCAAGCCATTTTAATGATTTAGCAAAATCCTGGGAATTTAAAATTTGATAGTTCCTAGACAGCTAAGTTATGATGGTTAACAATTTACAAAGAAAAATCAGTTTAATCTCCTCCCTCCACCCCTGGCCTGATGATCATGGTAGCACCCACCATGTGCAAGTCCGTTTGTCCAGTGTTCCTATTTACTGAGCACGCTCTGCTTTCAGTAGACTGTCAGCTCCACAGGGACAGGGAATTGCATCTGTATTATTTATTGCTGTATTCACTGACCCTAGATTTCTATCCTGTGTCCCTGGCACACGAAGAAATATATTTAAAATATTTAATATTTTAACATTAAAATATTTAATACATATTTTTAGCAAATGAAAAATAATGAAATGATTTAACCCTTACAGTCATTGGATTTAAAGGGTCTGCATTTCTGTTATCATCATTCCTGTTTTGTAGATGAAAGGATTGATAATGGGAGTGCCCAGCATCACAGAGCTAATACATGGCAAAGGTAGATTTGAATTCTGCATGTTCAGTGACAAGGTCTTAAAAAGTTGGTTTATCCAAGAGGAATTTTTAGTTAGGTTTTTGTTTTGTTAGAAGCAGAAAAATGTAATGAAACAATTGAATCTCTAGAAGGATATATATCCTTTCTAAAGCTAGAACTGACTATAAGGTGTCAACTGATTTGATTTGTAACATATTTTAATTTTTATTAATTTGACAAAAAAGTTTACAACTGCAGTACATAGCAAAACAAAACTGTACCTGCAGTAAATATGTCAAATAGTTCATATCATTTTTTAAATATAGTTGGTGATAAATTGATAAAAAACACTGTTGATAAATGATCAACTACTATAAATCCTTCATCCAAAAGAGAAATTATAACTAGTATATAAACACATGGAAGGATATTCATTCTCTTACAAAGTAAAGATAAAACAATAAACAAATCTTTAAAGTACAGATTTCCATCTAAAGATACCACTAGGAAAATATTTCCTGATAGTTTCTTCTTTCATATTTCATTGTAAAACATGAGGATCCATGAAGACAGAAGGGTTCACTGTGCAAAATCCTGGGTCGGTGCCCTGAGACTGTATGGGGACTTAAAGAAGTACTGCAGCCAATGAAAGAGATACATCTCATGATTAAGAGCTCAGGAATTTGTTCTGTAAAAATGACTAGTGATGGGCATTGCAAATGGATTTGTGCTCAGTCTAGATGATGTTTGCTAAGTGCAAGGGTCAAAACTGATTGCCCTCAAAGCTGAGAGAATACAAAGGTGATAATAATGATCTAGGGGTAAGATATCAGATTATAGTAACTATACAGATATGGAAGAAATAGGTAATGAAATAGTACTAAATTATTCACCTTACACTTTGAAGATCAAAATACATTTTGAGGTACTGAGAATCAGGATATCAGCATGCTTTTTTGGAGGGACTGAATTTACCTCATAACACCTGTTAAATGTGACTGTCTACTAAAAATCCAAATTGGAGATACCAAGTAGGGAATCATGAATATTTTGTCCATTTGGATTTTTACCCAATTTTTTAAATCAAATGAATAAATGATTCAAATGAATAAATGTAAAAACTACATGATACAAGCTCGGCTGACAAGCCCTAGAGGCCAGGAAGGAAATGAAACCCATATGACATCCCTCTAGAAAAGCAGGTCCTCCCCAGGCTGATGGGGCTGACACTCCTCATTCATCAGGACAGGCATCAGAAGAGTTTGCTTCACTCTTCAGTGTGACTCTGGGATGTGGACTTGATTTGCCTTTCTCTGGGATGGGTAGAGTCTCAAGATAGAACAATATGGAAAGACAGAGAGATCTGGGCAGAGCCGCAGAGATAAGAGGGATGGCAGTAAACTATGAATAGAGGAGAAAGTCTCTGCTCCTCTTTAGTCCCCTGTGATAAGAAATCACCTCTTGCTGGTAAAAGAGAAGAGGTAAAGAGCATGGAGGAAGAGACAGCTTGACTCTGCTGACCTTGAGGTTCGAGATGCCATGGTCAACTCTGGGTAAAGCACCCTGACCCCAGGTGGTGTGCTGCGTCTTCCAGTTACTGTTCTCGTAGGGGAGGCGGGCACAGGCCTGACGACACACACCCAAGCCCCCATGAACAGAGTCCCTGTGGGGATTTGCCCAATTTTTTTCTGTTACAAATAATACTGCAATGAGCTTCTTCAACCACACATGTTGTTCTGTATTTTTTTTTATCAATTATGCAAGTATAATTTATTAAGTAAGCATTCTTTCTGATTTGTGATCTCTGATATATGGTGGGTTCCACATACATGATTGCAAGTACTTCATTCACCTGATCTGCAACAATGTGATAATAAGTTTATTGTAAATGTTACTGTTGGTAAAGCACCCTACTCACCACTGCTTTTCACTTTATGTTATTGAAATCGCATAACATTATTAACCATTTTAAAGCAAACAATTCAGTACCACATACTCCCTCCCTAACTAGTGTACTTCCATCTCTATCTAGTTTTGAAAAAATTTTTGTTGCCCCAAAAGGAAATCCATGCCCATGAGCAGTTATTCATATTCTTCCTTCCCCCAGCTTCTGGTGCTACCCAACTTCCTTCTGTCTCTATATTTTCTTATTATGGAATTTAATATAAATGGAATCATCTAATATGGGACCTTTTGTTTCTTTCATTCAGCATAGTAAGTTTGAGGTTCATCCATGTTGTGGCATATCACAATTCTGCCCTTCTTTTTCATTTTCTTTTTTTTTTCTTTTTCTTTTTTTTATTGGTTGTTCAAAACATTACAAAGCTCTTGACATATCATATTTCATACATTAGATTCAAGTGGGTTATGAACTCCCATTTTTACCCCAAATACAGATTGTAGAATCACATCGGTTACACATCCACATTTTTACATAATGCCCTATTAGTAACTGTTGTATTCTGCTACCTTTCCTATCCTCTACTATCCTCCCTCCCCTCCCCTCCCATCTTCTCTCTCTACCCCATCTACTGTAATTCATTTCTCTCCTTGTTTATTTTCCCATTCCCCTCACAAACTTTTATATGTAATTTTGTATAACAATGAGGGTCTCCTCCATTTCCATGCAATTTCCCTTTTCTCTCCCTTTCCCTCCCACCTCATGTCTCTGTTTAATGTTAATCTTTTCTTCCTGCTCTTCCTCCCTGCTCTGTTCTTAGTTGCTCTCATTATATCAAAGAAGACATTTGGTATTTGCTTTTTAGGGATTGGCTAGCTTCACTAAGCATAATCTGCTCTAGTGCCATCCATTTCCCTGCAAATTCCATGATTTTGTCATTTTTTAGTGCTGTGTAATACTCCATGGTGTATAAATGCTACATTTTTTAATCCATTCATCTACTGAAGGGCATCTGGGTTGGTTCCACAGTCTAGCAATTGTGAATTGTGCTGCTATGAACATCGATGTGGCAGTATTCCTGTAGTATGCTCTTTTAAGGTCTTCAGGGAATAGTCCGAGAAGGGCAATAGCTGGGTCAAATGGTGGTTCCATTCCCAGCTTTCCCAGGAATCTCCAAACTGCTTTCCAAATTGGCCGCACCAGTTTGCAGTCCCACCAGCAATGTACAAGTGTACCCTTTTCTCCACATCCTCGCCAGCACTTGTTGTTGTTTGACTTCATAGTGGCTGCCAATCTTACTGGAGTGAGATGGTATCTTAGGGTGGTTTTGATTTGCATTTCTCTGACTGCTAGAGATGGTGAGCATTTTTTCATGTACTTGTTGATTGATTGTATGTCCTCCTCTGAGAAGTGTCTGTTCAGGTCCTCGGCCCATTTGTTGATTGGGTTATTTGTTGTCTCATTGTCTAATTTTTTGAGTTCTTTGTATACTCTGGATATTAGGGCTCTATCTGAAGTGTAAGGAGTAAAAATTTGTTCCCATGATGTAGGCTCCCTATTTACCTCTCTTATTGTTTCTCTTGCTGAGAAAAAACTTTTCAGTTTAAGTAAGTCCCATTTGTTGATTCTTGTTATTAACTCTGTGCTATGGGTGTCCTATTAAGGAATTTGGAGCCCGGCCCCACAGTATGTAGATCGGAGCCAACTTTTTCTTCTATCAGACGCAGAGTCTCTGATTTGATATCTAGCTCCTTGATCCACTTTGAGTTAACTTTTGTGCATGGCGAAAGGAGGGGATTCAGTTTCATTTTGTTGCATATGGATTTCCAGTTTTCCCAACACCATTTGTTGAAGATGCTATCCTTCCTCCATTGCATGCTTTTAGCTCCTTTATCAAATATAAGATAGTTGTAGCTTTGTGGGGTAGTCTCTGTGTCCTCTATTCTGTACCATTGGTCCACCCGCCTGTTTTGGTACCAGTACCATGCTGTTTTTGTCACTATTGCTCTGTAATATAGTTTGAAATCTGGTATCGCTATACTGCCTGATTCACACTTCCTGCTTAGAATTGCTTTTGCTATTCTGGGTCTTTTATTTATCCATATGAATTTCATGATTGCTTTATCTATTTCTACAAGAAATGCCGTTGGGATTTTGATTGGCATCACATTACACCTGTAGAGAACTTTTGGTAATATCGCCATTTTGATGATGTTAGTTCTGCCTATCCATGAACAGGGTATATTTTCCCATCTTCTAAGATCTTCTTCTATCTCTCTCTTTAGGGTTCTGTAGTTTTCATTGTATAAATCTTTCACCTCTTTTGTTAGGTTGATTCCCAAGTATCTTATTTTCTTTGAGGATATTGTGAATGGAGTGTTTTTCCTCATTTCCATTTTAGAAGTTTTGTCACTGATATACAGAAATGCCTTTGATTTATGTGTGCTGATTTTATATCCTGCCACTTTGCTGAATTCATTTATTAATTCTAGTAGTTTTTTTGTAGACCCTTTTGGGTCTTCTAGGTATAGAATCATGTCGTCTGCAAAAAGTGATAATTTAAGTTCTTCTTTTCCTATTTTTATGCCTTTAATTTCTTTCATCTGTCTAATTGCTCTGGCTAGTGTTTCGAGAACTATATTGAATAGAAGTGGTGATAGAGGGCATCCCTGTCTTGTTTCAGATTTTAGAGGGAATGCCTTCAATTTTTCTCCATTAAGAATGATGCTAGCCTGGGGCTTAGCTGTTGAGAGCCACAGCCGAAGGGGCCCCAGCAAACTTCCAGCTGCCAGCAAACTTCGTTTCTTTTGACAAGTGGCTCCTGAATTGTGCCCAGCCAGACTGCGGCACTTAGCATAGATAGCTTTTACAATGTCGAGGAAAGTTCCTGATATCCCTAGTTTTTCTAATGTTTTGAACATAAAGGGATGCTGTACTTTGTCAAATGCTTTTTCTGTGTCTATCGAGATGATCATGTGGTTCTTATCTTTAAGTCTATTGATGTGGTGAATAACATTTATTGATTTCCGTATATTGAACTATCCTTGCATCCCAGGGATGAATCCTACTTGATCATGGTGCACAATTATTTTGATGTGCCTTTGTATCCGATTCGCCAGAATTTTATTGAGGATTTTTGCATCTAGGTTCATCAGAGATATTGGTCTGTAGTTTGTTTCTTTGAGGTGTCTTTGTCTGGTTTCGGAATCAGGGTGATGTTGGCCTCATAAAATGAATTTGGCAGAGCTCCCTCTTTTTCTATTTCCTGAAATAACTTGAAAAGTATTGGTGTTAATTCTTTTTTAAAGGTTTTGTAAAACTCCGCTGTATACCCATCCGGTCCTGGGCTTTTCTTGGTTGGTAGTCTTTTGATTGCTTCTTCTATTTCATCCATTGATATTGGTCTGTTTAAATTGTGTGTATCCTCCTGACTCAGTCTGGGCAAATCATATGACTTAAGAAATTTATCCTTGTCTTCAATATCTTCTATTTTATTGGAATATAGGTTTTCAAAATAATTTCTAATTGTCTTCTGTATTTCTGTAGCATCTGTTGTGATATTGCCTTTTTCATCCCGTATGTTAGTAATTTGAGTTCTCTCTCTTCTTCTCTTCGTTAGCATGGCTAAGCGTCTGTGGATCTTATTTATTTTTTCGAAGAACCAACTTTTAGTTTTGTTAATTTTTTCAATAGTTTCTTTTGTTTCAATTTCGTTGACTTCCACTCTGATTTTAATTATTTCTTGCCTTCTGCTACATTTGCTGTTGTTTTGCTCTTCCTTTTCTCAGGCTTTAAGATGAAGTGTGAGCTCATTTATTTGTGGTTTTTCCTTTTTTGGAGGAATGACCTGCAGGTGATGAATTTCCCTCTTAAAACTGCTTTCATTGTGTCCCATAGATTCCTATATGTTGTTTCTGTATTTTAATTTATCTCTAAGAATTTTTTGATTTCCTCCTTTATGTTTTCTGTAACCCATTGATCATTCAGTAACATATTGTTAATTTTCCATGTGATGTAGCATTTTTCCTTCCTTCTTTTATCATTGATTTTCAGTTTCATTCCATTATGATCAGATAAAATGCATGGTATTATCTCCACCCCTTTATATTTACTGAGGGTTGCCCTATGGCATAATATATGGTCTCTTTTTGAGAAGGATCCATGTGCTGCTGAGAAAAAAGTATATCCATTTGATGATGGTTGATATATTCTATATATGTCAGTTAAGTCTAGGTTATTGATTGTGATATTGAGTTCTATAGTTTCTTTATTCAACTTTTGTTTGGAGGATCTGTCCAATGGTGAGAGAGGTGTGTTGAAGTCACCCATAATTATTGTGTTGTGGTCTATTTGATTCTTGAACTTGAGGAGAATTTGTTTTATGAACGTCGCAGCACCATTATTTGGTGCATAAATATTGATAATTGTTATGTCTTGTTGGTGAATGGTTCCTTTTAACAGTATATAATGTCCTTCCTTATCCCTTTTGATTAACTTAGTCTTGAAGTTGATTTTATTCGATATGAGGATGGCCACCCCTGCTTGCTTACGAGGACCGTGTGCGTGGTATATTTTTTGCCAATCTTTCACCTTCAGCCTGTGTATGTCTTTTCCAATCAGATGTGTCTCCTGGAGGCAGCATATTGTTGGATTTATTTTTTTAATCCATGTTACCAGCCTATGTCACTTTATTGGAGAGTTTAAGCCATTAACATTTAGAGTTACTATTGATATATGGTTTATACTGCCTGCCATGTTTGATTATTTATCTATTTTTTTTTAATTTAGTTTGTTTCTCCATGATTAGCTTTCCCTCCCGCCCTCTGTCATTACCGAGGCACTTCCCACTGATGGTTTTGGTTGTTGATTTTCATTTCTTCCTCGTGTAGTGTTTTGCTCAAGATGCTTTGCAATGCTGGTTTTCTGGCTGCAAATTCTTTTAGCTTTTGTTTATCATGAAAGATTTTTATTTTGTTGTCGTACCTGAAGCTTAATTTTGCTGGATACAGAATTCTTGGTTGGCATCCATTTTCTTTCAGTGTTTGAAATATGTTGTTCCAGGATCTTCTCGCTTTCAGCGTCTGTGATTAAAAATCCGTTGTTAACCTTATTGATTTACCCCTGGATGTATTCTGCCTCCTTTCTCTTGTAGCTTTTAATATTTTCTCTTTGTTCTGTATATTGGATATCTTCATAACAATGTGTCTTGGCGTTGGTCTACTGTGATTTTGTGTGCTCGGTGTCCTGTATGCATCTACAATTTGTATATCTGTTTCCTTTTTTATTTCTGGAAAGTTTTCTGTAATTATTTCATTCAGCAGGTTACTCATTCCCTTGGTTTGAATCTCTGTACCTTCCTCTATCCCGATGACTCGTAAGTTTGGTTTTTTTTATGTTATCCCATATCTCTTGGATGTTTTTCTCGTGATTTTTTACCAGCCTTTCTGAGTTGGCTAGACTCTTTTCAAGATGATATATTTTGTCTTCATTATCTGACGTTCTGGCTTCTACTTGCTCCACTCTGTTAGTGATACTCTTGATTGAGTTTTTAATTTGGTTTATCGTTTCCTTCATTTCTAGAATTATTGTTTGATTTTTTTTATAATCTCTATCTCCTGATAAAGATGCTTAACTTCTTCTTTTATCTGTTTATGTAATTCATTTTCAATGTGTTCTTTCACTGTTTGGATTTGCTGTCTCGCATCCTCTTTAAGGTTCCATTCCATCTGTCTAAGGTGTTCCTTGAGTTCTTTATATGACCATTTTTCTGGTGACTCTATGTCCTCCTGAATATTTAGGCTGTCCTTCATTGTTTTTACTCCTTTTCTTCCTTGATTTTTTATGCTGCTCATGTTACTTCTTGTTCTGTTTGACTGCTGAGTTACTGTTTACTCTTATAAATTTATTTGATGCTTAGGAGGAAAGATATTAGAAGGGAAGGGAAGAAGTCACTAAAGAGAATGAGAGTAAGCAGGTAGAATTCAAGGAAGGGGGAATACGAAAATTGAAAAGAAATGAAAAGACAAAAGAGAAAAAAATAGAAAATAAAGAAAAAAAATTTTTAAAAAATAATAATGATAATAAAAAATGAAAATTAAAAATTTAAAAAATAATAATAATAAAATTAAAAAATTAAAAAAATTTAAAAAAGTTAAAGAACAACAACAACAAAAAAATGAAAATGAAAGAAAAAAAAACCCAAATTAAAAAAATAATAATAATAATAAATGCAGTCATAGAGTTCGATTAACTTCTCTTCCAGTAGGTGGAGCTGTGCCCACTGGGCCAAGCTTCTCCTCTCAATAGGTGGGAACCAATCACTGTGCAGCAGCTCTTCCTCCCAGACTGGGCGGGTCTCCAATCCTGAGTGTCTAGGGCCTTCTCTTGTGTTTCCTCAAGCCAGGCCCCGCTCACCTGTGACGCTCACCACAATACTGGCTACACGCCAGGTCTGCTGCTCCTGGGAGCCCTGTTTTCATGAACACCTGGGCACACTCTCCCTGTTTGCCTCCCTCAGACCCTGAGTTTGTAGAGCCTGGGGCTGAGAACCCCCAGCGAATTTGCTTGCCCTCCGGTAGTAGCTGGTGCAAGAGACCTCAGTTGTCAGCACTGGTGGGAGCGGTAGCCGGGAGTTCCGCGCCGTGAGTCCCGTGCCAGTCCCGCGCCACTCCTGATTCCCTCGGTCTGGCTATTGCGCTCACGGGAGAGCTGGGAGGGGCCCTTAAGGTTTCCCCGCTGTGTGGAAAGGGATGGCTAGGGGATTACACACCTGTCGCTGCTAGTTTCAATGAAGTTATCTCCTCCGCCCGTGACGTCAGTTCTCTGCCATGGTGGTATCCCATGCAAATGGTGACCGTTCGTTCCCTTTGCCAGGTGACCAATGCAACGGGTGGGTCCTGACTGTCTCTCCCAAGCCCCATTTCAATCCTGTGGCCACTGCCTATGAAGGCTCGGTTGGCTTTTACCTCTGTAAGTTCAGAAGGGCCAACCAGTTATTTCAGCGGGATCGTTAGTGCTGAGTCACGAGAAGCAGGCGAACCGGAGCTTGAATGCAGCCCATCCGGGCTCGGTGTGTGTTCTGAGAGGCCCAAACTGTTTGCCCCAGATCCACATCAGCTCAGCATTGCCTAGTGATCCTGAGCAAACAGCATTTAGACAGTTTACAACTCCCTATGCCCGCGGGCAGCTGAAGGGGTCAGAGACTCCTCTCTCCGCGCCCGCTGCCATGTTGGATCTCCCTGTTGTTCTGTATTTTGAGTTTTGTTTTGGAATAGATTTTTAAAAGAAGGCAGCTTAATATGTAAGATATTTTGAAAAAAATGTGAAGTATAAGTTTTTACAGGGGAGGAGGATGCAATGGTTTATGTATGTATGGAGCAATAGGAAGTAAAAATCCCTCTCTCTTGGCATCTGTTAGTTTAGTACATTTAATTTCTGGCACTGCTAAACATTGATCAAGCAATACTTTAGTTTAAGAGTTTCCAACTATATAGAATTGAGTAAATCTGGAGAACCACATTCTAATGCATATAAAATATATTTGTTCATTTTAAAAAATGTCAATAAATTTTGTTTTAGATCTTAAAAGCATGCATTCATACATTCTTCTATTTACTCATTTTTATTTTAAAAACTATTTGTAGTATGAATATATAACAACAAATCCCACCATTATGTACAAGTGCAGTGCACCAATAAGAAATGTGGGGACAAAAACCTATTTTTAGACAGGCATGGTGGTGCATGCCTATGATCCCAGTGGCTTGGAAGGCTGAGGCAGGAGGATCATGAGGCCAAAGCCAGCCTCAGTAGCAGTGAGGCACTAAACAATTCAGTGAGACCCTGTCTCTAAATAAAATACAATATGTTGGCTGGGAATGTGGCTCAGTGGTTGAGTGCCCCTGAGTTCAATCCCCGGTAACTCCCTACCAAAACACAAAACCAAAACAAAACACCCTATTTTTAGTTTCTGTTATATCCCAGTCACTGTATTAGATGACAAGTTTCTAAAGGAAATGAAACAAATGAGCTGTAGAGATATGTCCAGAGGATTAAATCGTGTGATAAAAACACCACATAAAGGAAACCAAGGTGCTAAAAGGGCATGTAGAAGGAATATCTGATCCCCTTTTGAGGGTGGGTGGGGGTGTGGGAAGGTTTTTGTGTGTGTGTGTGAAACTAAACTTAAGAAATAACATAAAAATGCTACAATTATTCTAATAACATTTAAAATATATTCTGTGTTTTAGTGCTGCAATAGTATATTCCACACTTAAACTTCTGCAAGATTCAAAACTTTTTAAAAAGAATGTAACGAAAGATGATGCAGAGAAGCCCCTTTCTCCAGGCACTTCTGTATGTATGAATATTACACTTCTCCTTATAATACTTACTGCATAATGACTATTGGCATGCTAGGAGATTGTCTAATTATTTGGGTGAAGACAAGGAGTAAAGTACAAAAAGAACACTGAATTCAGAATAAAAATACCTGAGTTTAGGTCCCATTTATTGTACTTATTCACAGGAATACCTTGAGAAAATCTCTTAAAATTTGAGAATTTTTGTAGTTTTATTTGCGATCGGATGGAATTGGATACAATAGTCTCTAAAGTTCCATCGAGATGGATCGTTGTAATGTTTAGATATGCTCTTACTACACATAAAGTTGTCTTACGAGACTTACTGTCTGTTCTGCTTTTGAGTTTATTATCTGGGCATGACCAGTAAAATACCTGTATTTTTTCTTCCTTTGGATTCCTCATAGCGTACTCCATATTTTAGATTTCCAATGTATTTGAGAACTGTGCATAAATTCTATGATTAGACTTTGATAAGAGCATATAATTTAACAATATAGGGTTGATTAGGATTAAAATATTAAGATTCATTACATGGAATTCTTGCACATTATTTCAAGAATGACTAATAAAATAGCTAATATCCAGCATCATTACAAATTAGCAAAGCTAATTATACTAAATAAAGACTCATTTCTAGCTATATTAAAAGTACTAACCATATTAAAAAGCAATCTAATTCTAAAAATTGTCTTAGAACAATGGTTATCAACTGGAGGTGATTTTATATCCCAGGGGAGAGTTGGCAATGCATGGAGACATTTTGGTTGTTACAACTAGAGGGGGGGTGCTATGGGCATCAGTTGGGTAGAGGCCAGACATGCTGCTTAAATATCCTATAATGTACAGGAGAGCCCCCTGCCACCCCAGCAATTATCTGGCTTCAAATATCAAAGCATCAAGATTGAAAAACCTTGATTAAGTTGAAGGAGAATTGGCTTTTCATTAGGAACATGAAATAAAAGCACTTAAAGATTAAGTTTAATTGATGAACATTGTTTTCTGTATTTCTCTTCTAAATACTAGATTCCTTGAATACTTGGCCCATTCTAATCACCATCCTGCCTGCGTGGCCTCTGTTCACCACTTACTCTTGTTCTCAGGAATAACTCACCTTTCTTTTCCTGTACATCCCACCTGTCTGTTCACATTCTAGCCCCCTTCAAGTCCCATTAGCAGCTTCCCGATAGCCGGTAGTGCCAATTGGTTGGACACGATCCCTGGCAGGAAATTCTAGAACAAAGGGCTGGGGGGTTAAATTTCCCTGATAGTCTATGATTGACTTCCCCCAAAACAAGCTTCCTCTGCGCTTCCTTCCCAGTAGCTATGGGCACCCATCACCTCTTTTAAAGTATAATAACACAGATGGTAAATCAGTTATAATACATTCTTGGAATGAGAGCCACACAAAGCAATGTAACACAGACAGTTAAGACTGGATTTGAAACCCAGGAAAACACACAGTGAGTTGAGTCCTACCAGCATTGAGTCCCACCTAGGTTAAGCAAGTTAGTAAACCTTTCTAGCTCTCTGTTCTCCCAACTGTAAAACAGAAATAACAATAACCCCTCTTTGGCTGTTAGAAAAATTAAATGAGATATTGTGTATAAAGCATGTAGCACAATGCCTGACACATAATAAGTGCTCAATAAATATTAGGGAATGTTATTTATTATTTTTCAGCCCTGCAAATGGTGTTTAAAAAACTTTTGATGACATAGAAACTGCTGACAATATAATTTTTATATTTTATAGATATACAAAATAATTTCTAAATTTAAAAACTGAATACTATGAAATGATATTGGATGCTTAGCTTACATTTGGCCTTAGGTTAGAACTTCATCATTATGAAATGAGAAGATAACCATTATTTTAATATTGTTTAGACCTCAGAAAATAAAGATGATGAGTTTTTGGACCCTGTTTCCCTGAATGCTCGAGAATATTTCAACATTCATCTGTGGTTGAGGTGCCGCTTAGCACTGGTGACTGCTTTTGTCTCACAAATTCGAGGCATTGGAATTGTGAAAGGTACTAATGTACTATTTCTTAATCAATGTTTCCACAAAATGTAATTTTATACAGATGAAGGAGCAGTAATATATTGGGATATCTTTTGCTATAACATTCACTTTTTTTTTTTTTTTGTACCAGGGATTGAACCCAGGGTCACTTAACCACTGAACCACATCCCTAGTACTTTTTATTTTGAGTAAGCATCTTGCTAAATTTTGCTGAGGGCCTCGCTAAATTGTGGAGCCTGGCCTGGTACTTTTGATCCTCCTGCCTCAGCCTCCGGAATTGCTGGGATTAAAGGCATGTGCCACCTTGCTGATATATAGCATTCACATTTTCTAACTTTCAAGCTTGATCTCTTTCCAGAATTTAAAAATCTGGTATTAATTAAAAATAATATTTTCCAACATTATGGCATATATATTACCACAGTGCAAAACAGCAGGGAGATTTGTCATCTTGGAAAGTGGCTAAGCACAGGGGTGAGGAGCACCAGTCTTGGAGCCATCAAATTTGGGTTCAGATGCTGGATCTACCACTTCCTCACCAAGTCTTTCTCGGCCAACTCTTTCAGTCTTTGTGTGCCTCAGTGTCCTGCTCTGTAAAATGAAGATAATTATACCCACTTCATACGAATGTCAGAATTAAATGGGCTAAATTTAATCTTAGATAATATAGCCTGGCACATATAAATGGTAGTGCTTGCAGTGAGTAATAATTATCTATTTGTATACCTCTGTATTCACTCATGTCTCTCTCCCAAGTTTAAGTTATTTCATGTAATATTATTGTTACTTCATAGAACTGGAATATCCTAAAGTACTTTGCCCCAAATTACACCAATTTTTTTTCTGCATTTCCTGTAGAGTCTGTTTTCCATCTTAATATCCTCTTGTTCTTTGACCTTATGCAATATTACTGTGATGAGCATTGCAGATGTTATACATATATGCTTTCTTATTTTCTCACTGCATTTTAAATAGCCACACTTATTTATCTTAGAGAACGATTTGACAGATTGTTTGAGCCTCATCCGTGAGTTATACGTGGAAGCAAAAAGTGCAGAGGACTTAGAACTACAGGCTGAATTCTTGATGCAAGCTGTAATCCTTGGCCTGCAGGAAAAGCATTTAAAGGCAGACATCATCACAGACCTTCAGGTAAGAAGAAAACCTTGTGCATATTTATATTTAGGAAGGATTCCCGTTAGAATAAAAGGAGAGAATTTTAAATTCCATTAGGTACTGAATGCATACCAAGCAACAGGGCCAGTTCTGTTTAGGTGAATTAGCAAAAGTACTAGCAAATGGAATATTTTTATTTTAATAGGATATAATACATTTGCTTGAAGGAAAAGAATTTCTTTCTCCTCGATCTTTGTTAACTCTGGCGAAAAGCCTTGTTCTACTGGATGACTTAACAAAAGCTGAGAAATTCAAGGAATCTCCCTATTCAAAACCAGACAAGTTACAATTTTTGACCCAGGCTCACAACATTATTATTGAACAGGTGAGAATGTTTTTGTGTCCCACAAGATGTAGAAGTTTACCTTTTGTCTTTTTTTCTTATTCCAAACTACATTAACTAATTGTTCATTATAATATTTCTTTCATAGATGCTAACTTTTGGGGAAACAATTGACTTGCATTTATCAAACACTGAATATAAAAATCTATTACAACCTTTGAAAAATATCTATCTTCCTCATGTTATGTTACTGGCCAAAATAAAAATGAGAATTGGTAAGAACATTTAAACATATACATGTTTAAATCTGAATGTTTGTGAGTATTGTGTGTAACAGATATACCATTTCAAGTTATTTTCAGGTAAGCTATCATCTGAGTGCATTTAAAAGGAGTAGTGTTTATGAACACTCTGGCTTCATTTATTTAACAATTTTGATCACTTACCACATGTCAGACTCAGTGATGTATTTAATCTTTATATATGATTAGAGTATGAAGGTGATTACAGTAATTATAACATGCCTAACTAATTGCTTTGGACTATTGCATTTTATCTAGTTAATCAATCATTTGGATTGAAATTATACCCATGTAGTCTACTTTAGAATTACTATGTATTTCAGAATATTTATTTTGAAAAATCATACAAACAGAAAATACAAAACACATTTCTTCAATAACACTATTTTTGTTAGTGTAAAATATGTAAATATGTAATATGTAAAATGCATTATGTCTTTTAGGTTATAATGGATGCTTTTAAGTAGCTCTATCTTTAAAAATGCTTAACAATTGTCAATGAACTAAGAAAACAGCTTTAATAATTATATTAATGAAGGTGATATTCCTCTTCTCTGAGCTCTGATAACTTGTTTGTAAAATTTTAGGAAATGAACTTATGCCTTATAAATGTGGAAATTGTCAAAAGTCTTCTTATTTTTATTAAAATAATGATAATAATAAGGTATCTTGAAGGTACAGCATCTATGTCTCTTCATAATACATTAGCTTGCACCTCAGATAGTGGATTTGCTGATAACAGTATTCTAAATGCCAGGTGGGTGGTATGGTTTCCAGTTATCTGCATGCTGAGCCTGTTGGGAGACACTCCGCTTGGTGTGGTCATAGCTGCCACCTCCTTCTGCCTCACTCCTGTGCCAGGGGAGCAGCTTCCCTCTTCTCAAAGCCTCTTGACTTTGCTCAGCTCCCCAGCTCCTCTATCCTTCCCGGGGTCCTGCTCCAACATTTTTAACCCTCTCTCACGTCTTCCACTGTCCTTACTCACTGTGTCCTTTCCTCACACTATAGATTTGTAAATATGTTCTACTCTTACATTAATTTAAAAAAGAAAACAACAACAAGTACAGTAACGGTAACAAATCTACCCTAAGTCTCTCTCTCCCTCCAACATCCACTGCCAGCTGGATCCTCAAGAATGAATTCTGTTTCCTCCTTCCCCTTTCCTCACCTCCCATTCGCTCTTTATCTCACTCCATTCTCGATCCAGACCAGAAAACCCACACTTGATGAGGCCACAGAAAGTTAAATCAGTCATAACTCCAAGGTATGATTTTCTGACCTTGCCCCTATGGACCGAGGAGCATTTGATACTGTCTGCTGACATGGCTCACAACTTCCTGAAACCGCTTTCCTAACCATTAGGCACTGCCTTGGGCCAGTTTTTCTCTCCCCTCTCTGATCTCTTCATTACCTTTGTAAGTTCTATTTACATAGTTTCTCCCTTTAAATAAACACTCTCCATTTATTTTTGTTTCAAGGACTCCTTATGATGTGGTCCTGGGCTACCTGTTCACCTCTTCAACACTCTAGTCGTACCACACCACTCCAGGCGTATGCTTGCTTTAGACCTTTGCACTAGCTATTGTCTCCATTTGGAACAGTCTTCCCCAGAAACTCCACTCTCATGTCCTTCTGTGGCTCTCGCACACATGTAGATACATTTCATTTAACTCTGTTTATCCTTCAGAACTCCTCTAAGCATTGCATCCTCTGGAAATCTTTTCCTGACCCTCAAGACTGGGTTATGGGTCTCACTCCCCTGCTAATTGGCTATTCTTATTGTAGCACTCATCAGATTGGTTATTAAGGCCAGTGTCCTTGCTTGAAGACTCCATTTTATTGTAAACTTGTGTTAGCCTTTCATCACTGTGACCAAAGTACCTGATAAGAACAACTTAGAAGAGGAAAAGTTTATTTTAGGATTATTAATTTATTCTAGCTTTCCAAAGTTCAGTCCCCGGTCAGCCAGGTTCCATGGCTCTGGACCCAAGGTGAGGCAGAGCATCATGACAGAAGGGCATGGTGGAAGAAAGCTACTCAGCTCATGGTAGCCAGGGAGCAGAGAGAGGAGAGATGAAAAGGGAAGGGGTGGCTGGGCAGATGAACCCTTCTAGGACATGTCCCCTGTGACCCACTTCCCCCAGCCATGCTCCAACTGCCTATAGTTACCACCCAAACAGTTCAAACTAGGAAGAACTGATTGTATTACAGCTCTCAAAATCTAACCATTCACCTCTGAATATTCCCACACTAACACAGGAGCTTTAGGGGACACCTCATATTCAAATTATAACAAGACTTCTTAAGGCGACAGTTTTGTTTTGTCCTCCTGATATGCCAGACACTTAGCACAGTGCCTGAAATCAATCAATCAAACAACTAATCGATCGATAATGGTGCTTTTGGACTTATTTCCTCTAGGGGACTACTGTGCAATCACTAATAAAGAATTTGCAGAAATTTTTATATGATGGAAAGATGTTTACTACATTGAAAAAATGTACAAAAGCAAAAGTACAAAATGCATTTCATGTCATGATACCACAGGAAAACAATGACAAAAAAGATTGACACCAATAAACCTTTCATTGGCTGGTGTGATTATAGATAATGTTTATTTTCTTCTTTTTGCTTAACTCTCCTCTTTAAATCTTCCACAAGGAACACATATAACTTTTGTGACAGAAAAAGATTGTCCAGGAAGTATTCATTGGTGAAGATAAAAACCTAATAAAAATCAAGCCTTTAGCATCTAGCACCATTTTTCACACATAGTAGAATATTAGAGCCTTTTCAAATATTTAAAGAAAATAAATAAGTGAACAGTGATGCAAAAAGAAGGTTAACAGAAACAGAAAAGCACAGGTGGAGAGTGCAGAGCAAGCTCGCTAGATGAGGGTTTGGAATCTGGAGGGCTTAGCTTGGATTTTTCCATTACTCCTTAGTTGTCTGATCTTATAACTTATTTAAGCTCTTGGACACCAGTGTCTTATCTGTGAAGTGGGAACAGGGCCATTTACCCTACATATTTGAAGTAAATGAGATAAATTATTAAACAGTACCTGGCATAGAGCAGTCATGCAGTAAAAGATATCACTGTTGTTATTATTCTTTACATTTTAATTTATCTTTTCTACTTTCTTGACTGCAGTTTCCTTATCTGTCAGTTTGATCAAGTGGTTTTCATAATTTTCTTTCTTTCTATGTTACTTTAGACCTCTTTTGTACTTTTCTTTTCCCAGTCCTCAGACTCAAGCCTGTGGGTCCCTTCTATCTTACCCAGCTCTGGCTGCCTCCCCCCTCTGGGGACTCTGACCTGCTTCCCTCCAGGCCCATCCCCATCTTGGTGAGATCTTAGAGTGAATGCTATGTCCCTCCTTTAATCTCACCTTCTAGAGAAGATCGATAGAAATTTTTCTCCTTCTTTCCCACTCTCTACAACTCCTAGATTTTACTGAGATGATTTAGTGCCTTTGATGCCAATAACTTTATTTTTTTTCCCTTTGAACTCTTTCTTTTTAATAATAATATCCATGTTAGTCATCCGACCATTGGGCAAGTACTGCTGCTTCTCCCTTCCACCTCGTCTTCATTCATCTTCTCTTTCCAGCCTGTGTCCTGCTTCATGGATTGTTCATTGAATCTTTCTATTCTCTAATTCTTTCCCCCAATGGGATAACTAGCTGCTATACTCTCTGAATTATGGTTCTCGGCAAAGGCTCTTCTGTGCTCTGACAGGTGAATGATGTGCTGTCTCAGCTCAGTGTCAGAATCTTGGGGTATGGCCTTTTCTCCGGGATTTGATGGATGTTATTCCACCATTTCTAGCTTCAAATGTTGCAAATGAGAACTGCAATGTCAGTCTAATTTTTCTTTTCGTTTGGTAAGAAATTTGCTCTCTCTGTCAAAAAACTTGTAAGATTTTCCCTTTCTCATAGTTCTGGAAATTTACCAGCACATGTCTGAGTATATGGATCTTCCTTCTCTGCCCTAGAGCACAGTGAGCCCTTTCAATCTGCAGGAAAGTCTCTTTCAAGCTCTGGGAAATTTTCTTCTTGTTTAATCACTACATAGGCATGTTCTCTGTTCAAAGTTTCTTCTTCAGCTACTATTGAGAGCTGGAGCCAGCCTGCTTAGGTAAAAATCTCCAGCATGTGATTTCTTCTTCTTAGTCTTCTTATTTTTAAAATAGGGAATGTCTTGGTCAATTAAAGTTGTTATAACAAAATACCCTAGACTGGGAAATTTATAAATAAGAGAAATTTATTGCTCACCATTCTGAAGGCTAGAAATCTAAGATTAAGAATTGGTAGCTGATGAGGGCTTTCTCTGCTTTATAAATGGTGCCTTTTATTGGTCCTTACATTGTAAAAGGGGCAAACAGCTTTCCTGAAGCCCCTTTTTATAAGGGTATTAATTCCATTCATGAGGGTTCCATTTTTACAACTTAACTACCTGCTGAAGTCCTGACTTCTTAATACCATCATTGTGGGAATTAGGTTTCAACATATGAATGAGGAACACAAACATTCAGATCATAGCAGGGAACAATAATGGCTCTATCGCATAGGTGACTAAATAAGAAAGATGCCTACCCCAGTACCTAGACCATAGTAGGCACTACTGGGTGTTGAATATTAATATTTGTATGTCGAGTTTAGATCTGTCTTCCAAGTCTATCATCTTGCAGAATTTCTGTTTATTTATACCATCATGATATGAGCTACTTATACCATCATGATATAAGCATCATGATTATTTAAGATTATTTTCCCATAAATTAACTTGAGTTTTCTTATGAGATGAAAAAGTGGATTACTTGTTGTAAGTAGCAAATAAAAGTCACTTAAATTTCTATATGATCTTCTGTATCATTAACTGAGATTTCATCAATGACTGTCTTTTCAAAATCATCTGATACCTTTATATCTCTACAAATGCTGTACTTTTTTTCTTGCTTTAACTTGTCATCCTATTTACAATCAATTTTATTTCACTGATTGAATCTTTCTATTCTCTAATGCTTTTCTGGTGGTTATATTTGTTCTTCCTCTTGCTGGCTGCTGGTTATCTTTTTTGCTTGGATGTCTTACTTTGTCTACTTAATTGTGGTCGAGGTCCAGCTAGTGGATTGACTTCAGCAGGGGGTAATGCTGCAGATCTCCATCAAAATAGCTAGTTCTTCCTCTACCAGCCTCCAGAGTGTGATTCCCTCCTGAGGCACCAGGAGGGTGCTCAGGAGTGGGGAGCACTTAGGTCACTGTCAGGTCCCTCAGAGTTCCTGGGAAAGCCAAGAAGGCAGCCATTCAGAGCTGGCTGTCTCTGGATCTCTCAGACATTGTCTCAAGCTCTCTCCAGGATGCTGTCTCTGATTTGTGACCCAAACTGTCCTGCCTTTGTTTCACAGCATTTGTCTAGTACAGAATGCACAAAATTGGGTGCCAACTCTGCCTGTTCTCGCCATCGCCTTCTAGGACCCATCTGCCTCCTGCACCAGCAGCTGCTTGGTCAGGAGAGGTCAATGGATGGTTGGATTAGATAGTGAAAGGGAGGCCAGTAAGGGCACACTCACGCAATCATCTGTTCAGAACCTTCCCACTCTCTCCCTTTCATGATTAATATTGATCATTATTATGATGATTATCAGATATGAATTTAATTATCTAATGTAAATTACTTTATTTTGTTAAAAGTCTTCATTTATGAAGCTAGCTTGATTTAGTTGGACTCTCAAATTCCTTCCAGTTCAAAGATCCAATGAGAGCTATTTTTATGCCTTTCTAATCTGCAAATTTGTTATATTATCAGGAAATTTGATTTCCACATGAGCTTTAAGTACAGATTGTGTAAAATCAAATGTATTTTCTACTTTTCTGACTTACTAATCTTGAAGATGTGTCACCACTCAATGACAATACTGTTGCTGCTCTTTAGATTCATTTGAAGCTGAACAGCTTGCTTTCTGGTATATTATATTAAATACAGACTTTAAAAACAAAACCAAAAGCAGACTTTCTGTCAAAACAATGTTAGTTTCACAACTTCTTTTTCACAGAGTTGATGTTTACTGGAAAAAGGAACACTTCAATATTATGAGGCACAAAATCATCTGAGACTTGCTTTCTTGACAGTTATTCTTTATAATATAGATTGCATCACAAGAATAAAGCCACTTAAAGTTTTTTTTTCTTTCTGAAAATGGAAGATAACATTTTGAGTTTATTTTTAGAAAACAAGAATAAGCATCATGATTATTTAAGATTATTTTCCCATTAATTACCTTAACCTGAGCTTTCTTTGAGATGAAAAAGTAGATTACTTATTGTAAGTAGCAAATAAAAGTCACTTAAATTTCATTGTTTCAATCCACCACCATTTGCTGAGGACCACTTATGTGCAAGAATAATACTGGGGAGTGGTGATGTAATTGGGAACCAGTTGCCAACTCTGCCTTCAAAGAGCCTATTATTTAGCTGGTGAGAAGAGAGAAAATCAATAATTTCTAAATAACTAAATAATAGGCTCTTTGAAGGCAGAGATGGCAACTGGTTCTCTAGAAGAGAATGAAGTATCGTTGTATATCAATACTCTGCATCATCATGCCTGGTCCAGAGTAAGGGCTTAGTAACTTCTCTTTGGGGGGTGTAAGGAAAAAGGAATTTTTCTTCCATCTTGCCATCCATATTTCATATTCCCTGAACTAAAAATTTACAAAAAGTACTATTCTTTTTTTGAAAAAGAACTTTTTGGCTTCTTAGAATCGAAAAAATTTCCAAACCCAACAGGATCGCAGGTATTTTCTAGTTCTGTTACCTCACTGTTTCTGAGAAAGACACTTAAAACCCAGAGGCATGGAGGTTCAAAGCCTCAAATGACATGGTAGCTCCAGTGACTGGCCAGGACCCAGCACTTCAGCTGGAATCAAGCATCTGTACTGTGCATCCTATGCTGCCCTTCTGTTCATGCTCCTTTCTTGTATTTATTCAACTATTCTTCAAAGTAGTACCCCCACCCCGTTTTCTTCTACTCTTTTCCCCAGCCACTTTCTACTCTAAAATTACCAAAAGCAGGGTGCTCATCAGTCATCAGCCTGGACAACTTTCCCCAGTAAGCCAGGGCTCCCTAACCTGCCACCACAGAACCTTGTATTTTCCTTGCCACACACAATTATGGCTCTGCTCTTTACTAGCCACGTGACTGTGGGCAAGTTACTTAAATATTTTTGAACCACTGCTGTGCCCTCTGTTAAGTTAGCATGATGATGGTCCCCACTCAGAGCTGCAAGGATCATAGGGATAATACAGGCTAAGTACATGAGATGGTACCTGGCATGTGGAAAGCAGTTAATTAACCTTAATCTATTATTCATTTTGATCATTTTTATCTAGTGCTTAAAAATACAGAAAATATTTGCTGCATTAATGTCTGTGTGATTTTGAGGCCACATAGGTTAAAAAAATGTTTGTTCCTTCCACCAATCCTTTATTATGTTAAGTGATGATGGTCCCATATAAGTGTAGCAGGGACACTTGTTGGGATGACAATACATACATACATACATACATACATACATACATACATATATGGCATAGCATAGCAAACAACCACTGTAGTACTTAATAGAAAACCAATATCTAGCAATGTATGCAAATTTTGATGGGAGCAACATAAAACTCCCAGATGTTTCTCTAATAATGACCTCATCTCAGAAATATAAAAGTTGTTTTGTAGAGCATCATGAAATTTTAGAACTAAAAGAGACTTGAGATATCATCTCTCATTTTAAAAACAAGATAATAAGTTGGGGAAAAAACAATAATAAGTTGGAAATTTACGAAAGATGTAATTATGGACATTCATTGAAATATTGGGTATTCTTTTTTCTTAAACTATGTCTTGGATCCTAAAAACCATGAAGACCACAGAGTTGTTAACAAATACCCCATTACTGTGAGAGAAGAATGGTAACATGGAGGCTTGCTATGACCACTGTGTATTTTATTGTTTTGCCCCCACCCACTTGTTTTCCTTTTAGGACATACATTAGCCAAACAGGTATATAACAGTAATAAAAAGAAGGACTCCTCAAAGTGGTTACCTGCTCTTCATCTTTTTGATGTTGCACTGAGGCTCTGTAAGATAACGGCTATGGAGGAATATGAGGTAGAAGCTGAAATCCTCTTTCAGAAAGGTAAGACATATTTGGGGTCAGAACTATGTAAAGTTTGTAAAATATTTTTCTTAACAATAGCATTCTTGACTATAAACATTACAATTTTTTACCAAGGCCTTGGTAATGTCAAAAGCAACTTGACACCCCTGCCAAACTCAGTTTTAGATAAAAGAGCACTACTTGTTTGTTTATTTCTAGAAAGAAAGAATTTCTGTTTGGTTTCTTGTATAATTTTAATTGACCCTTCTTATACAGTTTCATGTTTGACTATGAAATATCAGTATCAACTACGTGGCTATAGATAATATTACTTAAATGATTCTTGGAAAATATTTTTCCTATATTATTTTATTACCCAGCTAAACATTTTTATTAATTTCCATAAGTAAGGGAATTGAAATTAAATAGCTATCACATACCTATACTTACAACTTATATACACTATCAATTTATGTAAAATGCATATAATTTTATTGTGGCCTCTTAAGGAGAAAAACAAAGGGTGATGGTTGCTATAATTTACTGAGCATCTACTAGATGCCAACCATCTAGTAGTATTGTCAATGTTTCACATCTTATATTGCTAATTCTTACAACCTCTATGAGTTAGGCATGTCTAATCCTGGTTGACAGATGAGGAAAACGAGGTATAGTCTGGTTAAGTAAATTTCCCAAAGTTAGCAGCTACTAAATGATAAGTGTCCAGATGTGAACTCAGTGCTGGCCAGCTCTGTGCCTTTTCCACATGAAAAGTGTGAATCTTGCCAATAGTGACTACAAGATCTCCCTGTCCTGCCCTCTTTGCTACAGAGGTGCTCACTTAGGGCCTACATTTGAATGATGGGGATCACCATGAGGGCAATGGGGGTGGGTACTAGAATCATAGAGGATTTTCAAGCATTTGATTTTTTAGGATTTTTTTCCATTAAGCTTGTGATTACTTGAAAAAAATTAAATTTATTTTTGATTGGCAAAAATATTATATATATTTTGGAGGTGTTTTGATATATGTACACATGATGGAATGATTAAATCAACTCATTTACATATTCATCACCTCATATACTTGTTTTTGTTGTTGTTGTGGTAGCATTTAAAGATTTGCTTTCTTCAATTTTCATATATATGATACAGTCTTATTAATTATGGTCACCATGCACAATGTCCCAGGATCACTTGTATGGTTGCATGTGACAGAATTTCCTTCTTGTCTGATGGTGAATAGCATTCCATTGTGTATATACACCACACTTTCTCTACCCCTTCATCCATTCAGTAAGGACTCAGGTTTATCCTGTGTGTTGGCTGTTGTGCATAATGCTACCGTGTATCAGAATGCAGCTTTTTACTTCTGTTTTCTATGATATTTTTGAAATAGGGAAAAGGGGAAAGCAGAGAGAGAATGGAAACATGAGGTATAGGAGAAGTGAGAAAACTAAGCAAGGAAACAGAAAAATAACATGGTAAGGCCAGTCGTGTTGAAGAAGCCAAAGGCATCTTGAATCAGTATTGCTGACTGAAGATTCTAGAAGCCTGAGACTCTTAGAGAAAGAAGCAACAGGTCTTCCACCACTGGCTTATCATTCGGCAAGAAACGACAGATAGACAGATAGAGAACAGCATATCCAGTTTTGTGAATTTCTATCATGAAATGTTTGTCTTTAAGTTCAAAATGATAGAAAAGGTGGAAAAATATTATTGTATATCTTTTTCTTCTTCTAGGCAAAATAGAACGTCAAATAATGATGGAAGAGAAATCTCCAACTTTGCAACTTGAGAGTTTATATGAAGCTATACAACTCAGCTTGAAAAATGATCAAAACTCAGGGTAAAAACCTAGCTTTGTTGTAGCAATGTTTGTATTGGTTTGAGCTCCATGTTCCAGTAGGACATTTGATATTCAAAATGGGAATGAATGATTGGCCTCTTCATGGCAGGCCTAGTACAGTGGGATCCATCGGTCCTTCAGGTCTACTGACATGATTTTCAAGAATTTTGCCCTTGGCTTCGACCCAAGTCCTCATCAACATTAACAGTAGATGGTGCCCATTGTCATAATGGCCCAGCGAACTATGTAACCATTTCTACACAAATCTCCTGTCAGCTTTGGGATTGTGGGAGTAAAAGGGGTTTCCTCTGGACTATTCATTTCCAGCCAGAAGATCCTCCCTCAGATGATACTGTATCTTGAAGGGATTGTGTGGATATTCACTCTGATCATCAACATTAGGACCGGTCAACTTAATCCTGTATAAAAATCATCACAAGGGCTGGGGATGTGGCTCAAGCGGTAGCGCGCTTGCCTGGCATGCGTGCGGCCCGGGTTCGATCCTCAGCACCACATACCAACAAAGATGTTGTGTCCGCCGAGAACTAAAAAATAAATATTAAAAATTCTCTCTCTCTCTCTCCTCTCTCTCTCTCTCTCTCTCTCTCTCTCTCTCTCTCTCTCTCTCTTTAAAAAAAAATCATCACAAGATTGAGGTTAGCCACCATTCCTAGAATAGCATTGATCTCTGTAGCCCCAGTGACAGACCTAATCCATACTTCACCATTGCTTTTAATTTTAATTAGTGTAAGGTTCAGGGCTGGTTTTCAAGGCAGGTAATCTTATCCTGACCATCCCTTCTTTAGTACCTTGTGTGCTGGAATATTCATCAGAAAGGTCTTGATGCTGGGCTTCAGAGCAGTCATAGCATGGAGTGTTGCCAGCACTGTTCAAGCTAGAATGCCCAGCTCTCTTCTAAGGCTTTCAATATCAGAGACAAAGATTCTAGTATCTGTGGCCAAATCTATGAAAAGAGGGTGTGAGTTTGAGACGGATGCTATTTTTGCCAATATATACCTTTAATGAGCACAGACAATGGTAGCAAATTGATGAAAAGAGATTATCAGTGGTAAAGATATTTAATAAGTACAGTGTTATATCATTTTAGATTGATAAGAGATTCCTACCTCGAACTGGCTTTATGGTATTTGTATCTGAAGAAGCCAAAGAGAAAGAGTTCAACAACACCATTAGCACTCAAGGTAATAGTCAAATGTTTTAGAAATCATAAGTTAATTGCCTTTTGTCTTGCTATTTTAGTAACACTGTGCTGTTGAAATAATGAGGCATTTTCCTGTGTGACTTGGAGAAATTAATTCATTACTTTATAGTCACATTTGTATTTATATGTCTCTTTGGATATTTTATGTAGGGTTCTGGAAATTGATTTCATTTAGATGTTTTTGCTTGTGAAAATGTTATACATGTAGACACTCTAAACAGCCAGTCATTAGTACGGATCAGAATATTGCAGGAGATGATATATTGGCTAACGAAACGGACAAGTAAGGTTTTCACTACCAACACAGCCTATAAGCAGCTAACCTCTAGAGTCATTCGTTCATTCACTCGTCAAGTACCTATGAGCACCTACTGTGGCCCCAGAACTATTCTAGAGGAAGGTGACAAAGCAGTGCTCTAGATGAGTCCAGTCCCTCCCTCATGCATCTTGCCACTCATGAAACAGACAGAGCCAGTGAAGGAAGAAAGTCAGAGGGAGGAGGCTGGGAGGGACCAAGGGAGGAAGAGGGACAGGGAGAGTGACTTAGGGAGTGAAATTTAGGGTTAGAAAATAACTTGGGTTTGTGGGGTTGTAAATAAATGTGGCCAGAAGATGTGATGTCCCAGGTGGGATTGGATGGATAAGGAGGCAGCCCTGCAAAGAATTGCCAAGGAATGTGTCACCTAGAGCAGTATTCTCGCAAACTAAGGTATGGAAACATCTGATTCAGGAAGTCAGAGATGAGGCCTGAGGTTTGGTGCTAGGAGCCACAAGCAAATAATATGATGCATGGCACTTTCGGTTGTAAGGTGACGCCAGCTAGCCATTGAGATGATATGATTATGTTAAGATTTACATTCATATGGAAATTGGACTCCTGCTGTTCACCTTGGCCAGCTACGGGACTCATGTTACGGGACTCCTGGAGAGTTCCCATTGGTTGGGGAAGGATAGTAGGAGGGAATTCCGGGGAGGTCGCCCCCCCCCTTCCGGTAGATGCTTGCGTGCATGTGTGTGTGTGTGTGTGTGTGTGTGTGTGTACCGGTTTTGGCTTGCCAGCGCGTACGGAGTATTGGCGGCTTTTTCAAAAATAAAGTTTTGTTCCTGCTTGAGTGGCTCGTGATTCTGTGCCCAGCCAGACTGAGGCAGTTTGGTGTTTCTAACAAACTCCCAGGTAATACTGATGCTGGTGGTCTTGGGCTACACTTGAGTATTAAGGATCTAGACTGAGGGAGATCCTAGAGGAAGGAGTCAACTCAGGCAGCTTTGAGGTGTATGAGCTCAGTCATTTTACTTTTTAAATTTCAATAGATGATCATCCTTACTTAATAATCACTTGACTCCCCAAAGAGATCTTTGCAGAAAATGTTGGTATCAAGTCTCTAATTTTGGGGACAACATAAACATGATTTAAAACCTTTAGGCAGGTAGACTCTCAGTTGAATTATTTATATGGTAGTTGCCTTATGTGGATGGCACCTATTTTTTTAAATTAAAATAATTACATACTAGAAAAAGTTACTTTTTGTGGTATGATAAACATGTTTATTTCCAGTAAGAGAATAAATATTTTGTTTCCATAGCAAGTGGCAATACAAATTAATATGATGGTACGATAATAACATACCACATTTTTTAGCCCATACTAGAGAAGTTCTTAAAATTAAGAGCATAAATAAGTTAGGATTTGAATGAAAAGAGTAGTGATTCCATATAATATTATTATTCTTTTCTATATATCTTGACACAGAATAAACATTTTAGCAAGTCTCATGAAGCACAGAAGACAGCCAAAAACAAATAGAAACATTTCATTCAGAAATACAAGACCATTGAAATAAAGCATTTGAAATTTGTCCAAATACAGACAACACTATGAATCCTTAAGAAACATTGTTTTTCACTTTTGTGAACTGTCCATATCATGCAGTTTGGGGTTTGAACCCCAGCTTCCTGACATACCCCCCATGTGACTGGGGCCTTTCCATTCCTGGTTTCTTCACCTCTGAAATAGAGATGATGGATGGCATGTGCCTCTTAGAGAGGTCAGGAGAATAAACAAGGTTAATTGCCTTGCACATAATAAACACTCAAAAAATGAAACTATTATCTCTTGTTATATAATTCAGCCAAACATCTACATTCTTTCTAAAAGTATTTTTTACATAGTATGTGTTTAATAATTATCTGTTAGGTTGAATTTACTAGTTCTGCAATATTCATTTATTCATTTGTCAACCAAACACTTATTGAGGTCTTCATATGTCAGGCACATTGCTGTCTTTCCCCAAGGAGTACAGAATCTGGCAAGGAAGAGGCAAAATTGTACTGCAATGTGATAAGGACTGTAAACACAATATGTCAAGGTGGCAAAGTCGGGCAACATAATTCTGCTTTGGGGGAATGCTGGAGAAGGCTTCCAAGATGAGATGAATTTTTGAAGAATGAGTGGAATTTTCCAAGTAGTTAAGTGGGAGAAAAGTAGTTCAGAGAGATCAGCATGCATACTTTTAAATAAGACTTAATTGACATACAATTTCCATCCATGAAACTAACCTATTTTAGGACTCCAGTTTACAGGGTTGCACAGCTGTTATCCCCATCCAGTTTTAGAACATCTCCACCATCCCCAAAATGATCCCTTGTGCCCATTTGCAGTCAATCCTTCTCCTACCCCAGCCCCATACAACTACAAAACTATTTGCCTTTCACAGGCATTTACTGTAAATGGAATCCTACAAGGTATCGTGTTTTGTGCCTGCTTCTTTCACCTCATGTAATGTTTTTGAGGTTCACCCATGTATAGCTTGTAACAAGTTTATTCCTTTTTACTGTCAATAGTATTCTATTATATAGAGAGACTGTTTTCGTATCAATTTGACAGTTGGTGGACACTTGAATTGTTTTATTTATTTATTTTTTGTCTGTTAGGCTTAATGTTGCTTTGACTTTATCTTCACCTTTCAGCATGGAGATACTCTTTCTGTTCTCTTGGTATATATCTAAGAGTGGAATTGTTGGATCAGATGGAAGCTATAGATTTAGCCATTTCATGATCTTTCAGATCATTTTCCAAAGTGACTGCCCCATTTGGCAATCCTACAGCAGAGTATAAGGGCTTCCATTTCTCTATACCCCTGGTAACACTTTTTATTCACCTTTGTGATGGTGCCATCCTGGTGGGTATGAGGTGGTATCTCTATGGTTTTGTCCCTATGGCTAATGATGCTGAGATCCTTTTATGTGCTTATTGTCAATTTGCTGTCTTCTTTGGAGAAGCGTCTATTTCAGATCCTTTGCCCATTTTTTACATTTGGGTCATTTGTCTTTTTTATCATTGAGTTGTCAAGGGCATATCTTTTTTCTAGATAAAAGTCTTTTATCAATACATGATTTGCAAAATATTTTCTCCCAGATGGTAGCTTGTATTTTCATATAGCTAATAGTGCTTTTGGAGACATAAAAGTTTTTAGTTTTAATGAGGTTAGATTTATCTTTATTTTTCTTTAGCTGATTGTGCTTTTGGCGGCACATCTAAGATCTCTAAGTCTACCTTAAAGTTGCATTGATCTAACTTTATGGGGTTATTCACTGCCTTTGTTACTGTAGCTTTTAGTAAGTTTTTAAATTGGAGAGTGCATGTCCTCCAACTAATTATGTTTTTCCTTTTCAAAATTGTCTTAGTTAATTTGAGTCCTGTGCATTTTCATACACATTTTAGGATCTGCTTATCAATTTCTGCAAAACAACAAAACAAATAGGATCTTTGGGATCTTTCTTTGTTTTTTTGTGTTGAGTCTATTAACTCTTCTAATTCATGAATATGAATTGTCTCTTGGTTTATTTAGAACTTATTTAATTTCTCTGAATATGGGTTTTACTTTTTAGCACAAAAGTCTTATACATGTTTATTAAGTTTACTTCTATTATGAATGGACTTTTTAGGATTTTTATTTTCAGATTGTTTATAGCTAGTGTATAGAATATAGAAATATAGTTGTCTTGTGTGTATTGTTGCATTTCATATCTTGTGACCTTGATTCTATTGTTATGTGTGTGTACTAGAATTTTCTACAAATAAGAACATGTCTTCTGCAAAGACACTTTTACTTCCTTTCCAAACTACTTGTTTTTTTTCCCTTTTTCTGTCATATTTATGTGAGCTGACCCCTATTCATCTAAAAAATGCCCACCATATTCTTTCCCAGACCAGTTTTTCCAGACTTAGCTCAAGCCCAACCTCCTTATTGAAGCTTTCCTCTCAAGTAAGAAGGGCCTTTTTTTTTTTCCTTTTCAAATTGCCTGGGTCCCTAATTGTCCGCACATTATAGTTATTTAGTGTTATTCTGTATTCTTTGTTTCATGCCTATTAGTCTTGTTTCCAGAATTAAGTAGGCAAATTCTTCAAGTTTATATAGCCAGTAAGCTGGCAGTTGCTACCCCAGAGTGTAAGTGGTTCCACTCAGCTAGTGTTTAGGGTCTTCTTATCTTGGAACAGGGCTGTACTGCTTGATCTCCCACAGGCAGATCTGTCTGGTACCTTCCTCCTCTAAGCCCAACACTTGATTACATAGCCCCATTAACACCTTGTGCTCACTGCTTAGAGCCATAGTAGCCATTGCCTTTCTTTTTTTAAAATGTGTGTGTGTGTGTGTGTGTGTGTGTGTGTGTGTGCGTGAATGCGCGCGCGCATGTGTATTGTAATTGGACATAATAACAATTTTTTTATGTGGTGCTGAGGATCGAACCTAGAGCCTCACATGGGCTAAGTGAGCACTCTCCTGCTGAGCCATAACCCCAGCCCCAATTGCCTTTCTTTTCCCTTGGAAGTCTTCTAGACAGAAGTAAAATGAATATTTTGTTGTCGTTGTTGTTGTTTGTTATATTCTGCAGTTTTCTTGAAGATTAAAGAGTTGATCAAAATATGTTCACCAAAAAATTAGAATATAGGGGACTGTTGTAATAGTTATCTCTATTCAGATTATTTAAATCTCAAGAAAAGACTTGCTGGGTGTGATAGCACACACACCTGTAATCCCAGTGACTCGGAGGCTGACGTAGAAGGATTGAGAGTTCAAAACCAGCCTCAGCAACTTAGTGAGGCCTTAAGCAACTTAGTGAGACCCTGTCTCAAAATAAAAAAAAATAAATAAATAAAAAGGGCCAGGGATGTGGCTCGGTGGTTAAGTGCCCCTGGGTTCAACCCCTAGTAACAACAACAACAACAAAAAAAAAAAAAAAAAAAAGAAGAAAAGAAATGACTATTGAACTGGGCACAGTCATGTACATTTATAATTCCAGCCACTAGGAGGCTGAGATAAGAGGGTTACAAGTTTAAAGCCAGCTTCAGCAACTTAGTAAAACCCTATTTTGGAAAAAAACATTAACTATCAGATAACTATTACTATTTACTTTAGTTATCTTTAAAAATGTAAAACAGATAATGTCTTACTGGTGGAGTTTCTGTTCACTTCTGTACATTGACTTTCTTATAGCCAGTAAGCTGGCAGTTGCTACCCCAGAGTGTAAGTAGTTCCACTCAGCTAGTGTTTAGGGTCTTCTTATCTTGGAACAGGGCTGTATTGCTTGATCTCCCACAGGCAGATCTGTCTGGTACCTTCCTCCTCTAAGCCCAACACTTGATTACATAGCCCCATTAACACCTTGTGCTCACTGCTTAGAGCCATAGTCGCCACTGCCTTTCTTTTTTTAAAATATATGTGTTTGTGTGTGTGTGTATGAACCTGAAAGAGGGTGTATGTGTGTATAGACAGTTATATAGATATATACCCATAGTAAAAAATGTTCCCACTCATTGCTTCTTTTTTGATATTCTATGGAACTTTATAATAGTGCCCTTTTAACATTTTCCTGGTTAGAAAATTATAGCACATACTTATCAAAAACTTATGAGTAACATTCCCATTTCTGGCACATTTACCCACAGTGTACTCAATCTACAGACCCTCTATTAAAACAGCATTTGATTTTACTTAAAGTGACATTTTTATTTGTATATTACACAAACAATGCAAGTTCATTATAAAAAAATTAGAAAAATTGTAAAATTAATTTAATCAAACTTAAAAGTTGGAATAATCATTGTTAATAATTTTCTCAGCTTATATGTACAGGGAATATGTGTGTGCGTGGAATTTTGTAATTTTTTTTCTTTCCTTAATAGATTTTAATATCTTTTATAGATACATTATTATTCTTAATGGTTATATAGTTAATTCAACCAAAATGTCATCTTTAGATGATGAGATTTATCAAGAAACTTTATGATGTATTTATATATCATAAAACATTTTTAATGTTTTTAGCTTCTTTTCAGAAGGCATAGTTCTATTAAGGAATCAACAATAGATATAATAGAAATATACAATTCACTGGTCTGGATTGCAATAAGGGCTGCGGCACAGGTTGGTGTGATTCTTATTTAATTTTTCTTATTAACATCATATTGTTATTCTCCTATTTGCTATTAAGGCAGCACAATGTATCTAAGAGAAAAGAAATTTTCACATTCTTTGGGATTTGTGTCAATTATGCTTATTTGGAAAGATTAGAAATACTCTATAGTGTATAGTGTTTTTAATCTATGTTGTAATTTTTCTTTAATGAAAATATTGGTGCATACACATATATGCATACTGACATGTTGGCAAATATATTCCGTAGGCAGGTGAGGTAGATTGTATAAAATACTTATACATTAATTAAATTGTTTATTTGACTGTTAATTTACAATAAACAGAAATTTACTGACTCATAGTTCTGAAGGCAGGGAAGTCCAAGATTAAGGGACCAGCATCTTTCAAGGGCCTTCTTGCTACATCATCCCATGGTAGAAGGTAGAAGAGCCAGAGAGAGAGGACAACCAACTCAGATGATTGCTGCATTGATCCATTCATGAGGGCAGAGCTCTCATGGCCTAATCTCCTCCTAAATGTCCCACCTCCTAATACCACCACATTGGGGATCTAGTTTCCAATGCACATGAACTTAGGGGGACACATTCAATCCATAGCATTTACCTATTGGATGATATATGAATCAGAAAACTTATCTTTGTGAATTCTAATTTATGTATTAATTATAGGTCAGTGAAGCTGTGCTAGCAATTAACCTACTTATTGGAAAGAAGAATGCTAGAACTGACGAAGTCAATCAAATGGTATTGCCAAATATCCCAGAGTTTGCCACTGTGGACATTTTGTCTTCATACACAGATTATTTGCTTGGTATGTTTGAATGTCTACATATTTTACAAAAAAACTGATATATGTAATATATAAACAAGTTCTGAAAACTTAATTGTGTTTTGTTGGCTTTTAGCTTATAAGGATCATGGTTTGAGGAGCCTCCGGGATGGGTAGGGGTCCTAGGGCCAGCTTCCAAAAGAGAGGGCTGTTTGTTCACTGCACCTGTGCACAAGTCACTCAACTTGGACTCTGTGAAAAAGTGGTATTTCTTAATATTTGCTTATTTTACAGTTCACGTATCAAGGGGGTCCTTTGGGGAATGTTTGCTTGAAGGGCCTTCCCCGATCCTCTATCTAAAATGCATGTTCACTCTCACTTTCACGTGACTCATTATTCTTTTCCTTAGATATTTCACATTTACGTATACATTCAAGGATGTGTTTGATCTCCTTCATTCATTAATTATCATCAGCTTCCTGATGTTTAGTTACCATCTACAACAAATTATACAGTTGCTTGCACAGAGCGGGCATCCAGTGTTAATAGTTGTTAAGTGAATTAGTGAATGAGAGGTTAGCAGAATTTAAATTTGACCTAACTACTATTTTTATTTTTGCTTCTTTATGACTTCCTTGTTATTTTGTAAACTCTAATATATATCTCTAAGTTAGATCAGCAATAACATAAAAATTTACATGTTTGTCTACTCATTCCTTCAAAAAATATTCATTAAGGGCTTCTTGTGTGCTAAGCACTTGAATAAGTGCTAAGAACTAAGGTGCTAAAGTCTACTTTGAGACGGACTTTTCTGTAACATTAATACCTGATTTTGTTTGGCATGAGCTGAGCATTGAGCCAAAAGAGATGAAGATTTTTCCCTTTAACCTGAAGGGGTGGCAGTGGCCTTCCAAACCTTCTGAAACCACATCTGTAAGTGACAGTTTACTTGGCCAAAGGGTCAACCTCCACTGAAGAGTTAACATCTGAAATTCCCCCCTTCCTAAACTCTACTCTGAAGAACAGGGGACTAGGACTGTTTCCCAACCTAGGAATTGCCTGAGGTCAAACCATCAGATAGACTTTTTATAGTAAGGCTTCGTTTTTATATTTGTGTTTCCTTTATGCCTGGTAGCATTTTATTTCATCAGGTTTCTGGACCATCATCTAACTTCACATGGAGTGCTCGCTAGAGTCCCCACACTTGGGTTCTCTAGAGATAAAGCCATTGATCTGGTGCAGAGCCGCCCTGCAACCAGGAGGAACTGGTCATGACCTTTTTTGCTTGACACTGCCTGGAAGCTCATATCTCCCAGGTTCCCAGTGCATCTCTCATAATCACACATTTATTGTTTTGTTACAAAAAGAATACAGTATTCATAACCAAAGAGATCTCAATTGGAATCCTTGTTCTGTCAAATCTTTTAATTTCTTGCAGCCTTATTGGGAGACGGGGCAATTTTTAAACTAAACTTTTAAGACAATGCCTCAAAGCTTCCTCCATAGCTGTTTATTCTTCATAACAGCTCTTTATTAATCCTGGAAGATGTATCTACTGTATTCTAGTCATTTTCTTCTGCTCTACCAGTTTTTAGGACAGAGATAAAAAAATAAGTCTCATCTAAGATGGATCCTAAACTCAGTGACTGTCAACAAGAAGAATTGATTCTTATACTCAAATGTTCTGCTGCAGCCTGCAGTCAGGCTCAGGTGGACTTCATGTACAGTTGTTGTGAGGCCCAAGCTAAAGAGACAATGGCCACCTGGAGCATGCTCTTCTCATGGCACATGCCAGGGCCAAAGAGCCACGAGCCAAATCACTCAGGAACATTGAAGGCCTCTATTCCTATCCTTTCCTATTGGTATAGTAAGTCATATGGTCAAGTCCGATATGAAAGAGGGAGGGAAATATACTCTGCTTGTAGAGCAGGGAGAAGGGTGTGAATGGTTACTGAATGATGATCTAACCACCAAACATGATGAGTTCAGTCTATGACTAGTGGCTGCCTGAGCAGAATTCTGAACCTCTGCATGGAAAGTCAGGAAAAAGGTGCTGCCATGATCAATTAACGATGTCATCTATGGGCACACCACGGAGAATGGCATCCTTTAAACCAAATGATGTTAGCTGATTCAGCTGAGTAGTCTTCATCTCAGTTTAATACTAGAAATTATGCTTTCTTGTTCCATTTTAGTGGCTTTCCTAGCATATTCCATATTTTCCCCCATTTCCATTTTGTACCATTACCACTACTTTACTATTTAAACTATGAAATTATGAAATGTTAAAGTCAAATCTATTTTGCATTTTGCCTTGCCTAAAGAATAATAATTTTGCCCTCCAGTCTTTTCCTGGCAGGCTGATAATTAATGCATGTTGATGGCTTTCCTCTCTTCAGTGTTTGGGTTGGATGGAGGTTCTGAATTCCCACCTGATGGCCACAAATACACAGATGTCAGTGGAGTTCATATCATAATGAATTGCCAGCGGGGAAAATCTCTTAACAACAACAAACAAAACTTGTTTAATTTTCTTGGCATTAACATAAATTATCATCCAGAATAAACCTTCTCACCCATCTTAGCTTTAAACAATATTAGCATTGATCTATACATGAGGTGGTGAACAAATTCATCGTTACTCTTTACAAAGTACTGCATCTACTGGATCAGATATTTCTTTCTTTCTTTTTTTTTTTTTTCTTGCATGCTTTTTCCTTTGTCTTTTTTGATCCTGGGGAGTGAACTCAGGGACTCATGCTTACTACCCACGTACTGTCCCACTAAGCTATATATAACCCCAGTCCTGTACTAGATGCTTTGGTCCAGAGGGAAGGAGTCAGAAAACACATCAAGGAGGCAGGGTCTTGCCTTCCATGAGCTTTTGGTCATGGACAATTAGAACATGAGTACATACTGAATTCACATAAATTCATCTCTCAAGAGGACCATCTTAGTGAAGGCAGAATTAACATATGCCTTTGAGGAGATTGGACACAGGCCGGATGGCATGAGAGAGTTCCTTAGCAACATAGTTTTCTAGGAGAAGTGGATTCTGGGGCAGTTGTAAATTGACATGAAGTACCAGAAATGAGGTGCTTAGTCAGCTTTTTCATTGCTATGACCAAAAGACCTGACTAGAAAAAAATTTTAGAGGAGGAATAGTTTATTTGGGGCTCCTGGTTTTGGAAGTCTCAGCCCATAGGTGGCCTACTCCTTTGCTCTGTGCTGAGCTGCAGCAGAATATCATGGCAGAAAGGTGTAGTGGAGAAAAGAAGCTCAGAACATGACAGGCAGGAAGGAGAGACCCCTCTAAACCATAGACAAAACATAAACCCTAAAGGCTCACCCTCAGTGACCCCCCTTCTTCATCCACAGCCTACCTGCCTACAGTTACCACCCAGTTAATCCCTACCAGTTGAAAAATGCACTGATTAGGTTAAGGCTCTCACAACCTAATCATTTCATCTCTGAAATTTCTTGCATTCTCTCACACATGAGCTTTTGGGGGACACCACATTTCTAAACTACAGCAGGAAGGGAAGCAAACATTTTCAGCAGAGAAATTCATGACCAGAAGCATGATGACACAATAGACTAGTCATATGTGGAGAATGGACTGTATATCATCTAGCCAGAACCTGAAAGTAATCTGTAGAACAATAAAAGAATCCAGTGATTCACTGGTCCAATTTTCAAGTATTCTTTACATTGTCTTAGAAAAACAGAGACTGTGAAATGATCTCTGGCAGTATGAGACCATATTTAGATTCATTGCAAAAAAAAAATTATCAGATGCCTACTTTGCAGTTATATTCAAGTATAAACAATTCTTTTGTCTTGGTTTTCTTGTGGCCTTACTAAAAAATTCATCTGGGATAAAAATTATTAAATTCTGCATTTTGGATTGGAGGTCTCAGATGCAACCTCTTGCAACTAAATACACATAATTCACAGAAAAATATAAATGCATGTCATGCTAAAAATTAATGTTGGCGAACCTATTGTCAGAATACAAACAGATATATGGAGTGGAACTGAGAATCACTATTGACCCTTAATATGTGTTTTGTCTCTTGAAATAGAGCAAATCTTACCTTAAAAATTATGATTTATTTCTCCTTTACAACTTGCCCCTGGTTCAGAGACATGGGCTCAATGCCTCTGATATCTCCCATTTTTCTATTCCCCTAAGATACAGTTCCCCATAGTAACAGGCAACTAGAGTGATAAATTAATTAAATCCCAAATAATTACATCACTTTTATGTGGGGATGAAGGAAAATCACCTGTGCTAGCAGTTGTGATGTTAATAGCATGTGTGTATGTGTGGGTGTATGTGTGTATACTATATCAGTTCAGAGTATCATAGGTGAAACTATTCAGTTCTGATTAGATCCAGCCTCATCAAAACAGAGCTTCTCAATCCAATGTCTGCAAAAGTCCTAGAAATTCCACTCAGAGATATCCACATCCATCCCTTAAATCCAAGAAGAGATAGTGCAATGACCAAGGAAAAGAAATTGCACATTCTTAGCAATTTCCTTGAACTAAGTATGAAGCAACTTTTCCAGGCAGAGTCACCCATACAAAACAAGAAACAAGAAACAACAATGGCACTTGTGAGAAACAAGAAACAACAATGGCACTTGTGAGAAAATAATTTCAAATGAGGGCAATGGAATGCTATCCTGAAGATGGAGAGGAAGATTTTTTCCTTTGGGGAATAAACAGAAACATATCAGGGTTTTTGACCCCTTAGTAGGGCCTCAGCAGTCAATGACTGACACAACAGTAGAAAGCCAGAATGCTAGAGGTACTGGGATGAATAGCATCTAGTGCTCTTTGAGGGTGATTTCTTGCTTGATTTCATTTATTCTTTAGGAAAATCCTCTAAGAGTGTCATTATGCACATCTATAAATGAGACAAGGGGCTCAGAGAAGTTATGTAACTTGAACAATATTTAATTGCCAATACAAACCCTTGTCTATCCAATTCTGAAGACTGTGACATTGATCATTATGTTGGGTGTGATTAGAAAATGTAAGGAAATCAAAGAGAAGAATTGATGCTTCTTGTCAGCCTGTTGGGTGGATTGGACTGAAATGACATAGAAGATGCTTCTGCTCATTCCAACCAAAACATAACAGCCATGCTAGATAGAAGGGAAGAGAAATTGTTTTAATTTGTAGCTGAGCCTAAAGCCAGAATAGGGAAATTCCAAGTTTACAAAGTAAAATGGTGGATTTGTAAGTAGGTGCTGAACCTCAAGCCCTCAATGAAGAAGAATTAGCATTAGGACTGACAGTGAGGGCTGAGACTTTAATACCTGTCCATGGAAGAGTCCTGGAAAAAAGACCCTACAAAGGGGGGCAGTCAGAACTCAGCTAACTGCATAGAAATACCTTGCCTACTAGCCTGAGTAGACGTAGGGGTCATGTCAAATGTTTACTATCAAGGAAGAAAAGAAGCCACTTGGAAGAAATTGGAAACCCACTTTAGGTTAAAAGGCCAAAATTCATACCACTTGAATGGTGTAGGGAAATCAGCAGAAATACCAGCTCAGAACTGGGGAGACCCAGGGAGCTCTGGCTGAGGCAGACAGGAAACTACTGTATACTCCTCAGGTCACCAGGGACTTCCCCTCTACCATTCCCAGTTCTTCTGAAGATGATTATTGCTCAGATTGTATCTGGAGAAATTCTGGTGATACTTTGGATCCATAAAGAAAAAGAAAATAATTGAAATCATTCATTAGAAAAAGCACCTTTTGTATAAGGAACCCAAAGTGAACTGCTCTTAAGTTTTCTCTGGAGCATTAAAGAACAGATGACATTTATTCTCAAGTATCAAAACACAAAAGAGATAAAGGGTGTGGAGAGGCTTCTCTCCACCTTCTCTGTACCTGACTCAGTTCTCCCCAGAAGCAGTATTACCTGTGTCAGTGTCCTGTCCCTGTGGTGACTATCCACAACAAATTCATGCCTTAAAATGACTGAATTTATTATAATTCTGGAGGTCATATGTCCAAAATGAGCCTCAATGGGCTAGTAGAAGTATGTACAGGGCAACTTTCCTGGCAGGCTGTAGGCGAGAACCTATTTCCTTGCATTTTTTGGCTCCTAGAGGCCACCTGAAATCAATCAATCAATCTCTCTCTCTCTCTCTCTCTCTCTCTCTCTCTCTCTCTCTCTCTCTCTCTCTCTCTCTTCTCGCTTTTCCTTCATCTTTCAAGCCAGGCAAGTAGAATCTCCAAATCTCTCTGACATTCTTACTCTTCTGCCTCCAGCTTCCGCATAGAAGAACCCTGTGATGACACTGGGCCCACCTGGATAACCCAGGATAATATCCCCATCTCCATGACAATTGATAGGCAGCCTTAATTTAATTTGGCAATTTTAATTCTCCTTTGTCCTATAACCTAACGTAGTAACAGGTTCTGGGGACAGGAAGCAAACATCTTTACGGGACCTCATCTGCCTTCCACAATCAGTTCCTTGTGTTCCCCGTCACCATTATTTCATGCTCATCTGAACTGTCAGAGTTCCCGTGTAGAGGTCAGATCCACTCCAGTTCATTCAAACAGAGACTGATTAAAGGACTTTCAGAGTCACTGGGAAAGCTAAAGAAACATTCTTAGCTAAGAGTCCAGAAGTGACTAAGTCACCAAAGGAGCTGCTGTTTTGTTTTATAAAGGAAGTTGTAGAGTCAGGAATTTGCCTACAACATAGGAAGCTGCTGCTGTAGCTGTAGGCTCAAGAATCATATCACCTCTGCCAAAATCCACACCCACCAGAGATGCATCCATTCTTGTCTCATCATTTAACCCAGTTCCAAGTTCAAGTCTTTTCTGAACGCACTGAAGTCATCAAATCTTGGAAATGTGATTTTTTTAAAATGATATCTTCAGTTTAGGAAAGTACTTGGAGATGAGATGTTGAGTAAATCAATCTGGTATATACATGAATACATTGTTATATTTTTTTTCCTTTAAAGTACAAATAGCAGTATAACTGTATACAATATTGCTTCTCTTTTCTTTTTTCCTTTAACTTAATATGAATATATCTTGGTATTTTTTTCTTATCAATACATAGATTTTTTGGCTGTATAACATTCCTTGATATAGTCATAGCATAATTAATTAGTTTTCTTTTGATATTTAGTTTTCATTCCTCTATTATTGCATGTACATCTATTACATATATATCACATGTATATACACATTACATATATACATGTCATTGTGTATATAGACTGGTGTATCTACTGGTCAATTTCCATAAGTGAAATCTCTAGATCAAAGGGTCATTTTATAGGTCAATTTCACCAAAAGTCTTCTAATAATAGTATGCCAGTTTGTACTTCTGTCACCAATTAATAGGAGGTGTTTTATTTCCCGACACCCTTGCTGACACAAGCACATTGTAGACACTTTTAAAACATTTTTTACATGGTGGGAGAAAAAAAGGTTTAGTTTTAATTATGCATCTCTTACTAGGATGAAGATTGAGCATCCTTTCTGTGAACTCTGCTCATAATTTTTGCCCATCTTGAGATTTTTCTCTTCTTTTTTGTAGAGGCCCTTTATTATGGAACTCAACATGTTAACTTGATGTTATTTTCAAATGAATTTTTCTAATTTATCAGTTGTTATTTAATCGTTTTAGTGATACTTCTGTCCTATGAAGAAACTTTTTCTTTCTACATAACAGAAAATTATTAATGTTTTCTTTGATAGCTTCTGGATTGTCAGTTGAAAGGTCCTTCCTACTCAGATTTTTTCAATAATTTATGGAAGTCTATTTGGAATACGAAAAGTGTGTCAAATGGATACTAATTTAGTATTCCCAGGTGAATACCCTATTTCTGTACTTTTCTTTTAGTTCCTATTAATCTGTTCAGGCTTTAATACTATATTCTTTCAATTATTATGGTCTTATAAGAATAAATTTAATATGGATTAGGGTAAATTCCCCACCCTATTCTTTTTTCCAAAATTGGCTTTTATGGCTCTTTTTAAAAAGTCTGGAAGCAACTTGTTTATTTAAAAAAAATCTTCTTATATTTTTACTGGAGTCGTAGAGTTGTATTACATTTAGATATTAACCTATAAATAGCTTATATTTTATTTTATTGAATTATCTTAACAAAGTATTATGTACCCTTTATATTTTTTAATTCAAATTTTCAGTAGTATTTTAACATTTTCTTGAAATAGATCTTATATTTTCATGTTAGGTTTGTTTTTAGATATTTTATCTTTTTATTAGTGGTGTCAATTTTTTATTACATTTCTATTAGATGTTATTTTAATGTACAAAAGTTATTTATGTCACCATATTTATTTGATTATCCTTAAATAATATTCTTCACTTGGTCTTTCATGAACATGGTTTGAATCAGAAGCTGTTTTCCATAAAGGATCATGTGGTAAATATCTTAGCGTTTTGTTCTCTGTTGCAAGTGATCAGCTCTGTGTAGCCTGAGAGGAGCCCTAGATAAAACATAATGAATGAGTGTAGCTGCATTCCATTAAGACTTTACTTGTGGACACTGGCATATGAATTTCATGTATCACAAAATAGTATTACTTATTTACATATTTTTCAACCATTAAAAAATATGTAAACTATTCTTAGCTCATGGGTCTTACAAGAACATGCATGGTCTAGATTTATCCCATGGGTTATAGTTTGACACTCTCTGGAGAAAGTAAAGTTCTTCTACTATGAATATAATTCTCTGGCTTCTCCTATAGCTTTAGTTTTTGTTTTCTTACTGTTGATACTCTATTGCGTGAGGTACATCCTGAAAAATTATACCTTTATTGTCAATTGTCCTATCTTTGTTTTACTTTGGGGGTAGAATTTTACTTTGATAACTAGGTTCATAAATACTTCTTTCTTTTGGTTTACATTTTCCTATCATACATACTCCCATCCTTTTATTTTCAACTGTTCTAAATAATTTTAGTTTACATGTTTATTTTATAGAATATAAAGTTGGATTTTCTTTTGTTATAAAACTCAACAGTATTTTTCTCATAACAGGTGATTTCAATCAATTTTAATTTATTAATATGGGAGGAATGGCATACTTGATGTTATTATTTTGTATAATTTTACTATGTATGTATACATGTTATATGTAAGTATATATGTTTTATATATTTCTTTGAAGAGAGGGACATTAGGAAACAAAACTCAAAAGTTGTAATGGGGGAAAAATATTAAAATATTTGTCAACTCTTTGAGAAAAATTAATTATAGCAAAAAACCCTCACAAATGATAAATATTAGTAAAGTAGTCCCTGATATTGACACATTAAAATATTAGGGATTCTTGCTCAACTCTAAGCAAGTAAATTAGAAAAGCTATAAAATTTATAACTTTCTAGAAAACATAATTTACCTAAGTAATGGTGAAAATTTTAAACAGATCTATTACTGTGGAAAAGATAATGTCATATTAGAAATTAAAACTGAAAAATAAAGTTAATTAAGTTAAAATATATCATAATAAACCCATTACAAGTTAGCACATTACATATCTCTGTAATGCCTCACTAAATAAAAGGTAGTTGAACTCCTATACCTACTTCTGTAGTCACTCTGTTGTCATATAATTTTGGCTGAAATAAGTAAAGAAAATCCAGCTGCACACAGTATGTAGTTAGAAACGAGAAGCATTTCAAAAGCCTCTTCACATGATGATGGATATTCTTTTTGGAGACCATATTAGATCTCCATCAGAGTTAGTTTCTTAAACGCAAGTGTAGACTCTGAAACCATATTAGTGAAGTTTTTGTAAAAAAATACTTTAGTCTATCTTTGAAGTTTCAGTAACTCTTTTACTCATACATTATTTTGTAACATTATATATTAGACATTTGGAAATTTTTGGTTCCTTGAGTTATGCGGAACTTCTAAATGTCAGTACATTTCCTTGGGCAATATTTAAAACTCAAAAAATTTGAATATCACCATCATTCCAATCAGAAAAGTCTAAGTACTGGAAAATTCATGGTAGTAAATATAAGTTTTCCAAAATTCAAACTTTCCACTTGAAAACTTGAATTTTATCTTTGGTAGCAAACATCGTTCATTATTTTCCTTCAAGTCATGCTTGCTTCTTTCATTTTTGAGAAAATGTTTGCCCCCCACCTAAGTCTTAAAGCACTTAGTTTGTCTTGTCAGTTGTTCTTTCAAGTCAAAATGGCATTTTGTGAGGGAAAGAAGGAACACATTCAGATTTCACCTCCAGCAGTCACTAAGTGCTTTTCCTGGAGACAGCCTTTATATTTCAGTATGCCACAGAAGTGCTTTGTATGCAGTCCCATTTATCACAAACAACATCAGCAGTGTGGATAGTTAATAACTTTCACGGCTTCATCAGTAGTATTCTTAAGTGAAACTAGCATTTTAATTAATTTATTCATTTGACATGAAGAATGCCAAGATCACTAGTACAATTAGGCGCTACCACCTCCCGAGGTTCCTGCCAAGTTACCAGTATGACTAATGTCTGCCTTTGCCCTCAGTGCAAATGGCAGCACAATTGTTCCAGGGTAAACCACTACATTCAGAAAAACTCTTCAGCATGTTGAGTATTTTTTTTTTTTTTGCATTATTGTCGATCATTCACATGAAAGGAGGTCCTCTTGGGATAGTTGGTGCTAATACCTTTAGACATATATGAGAAAAACTTTTAAGTCCAGCCACATCTGTAAATTTGAGCCATTTGTAAGGCAAAGTATAATTCTGCAGACAAATTATGAACTGAGTCCTGAGTCTGCAACAGCATCTTTAATCCAGGTGTTTTTATTATTGGAAAGTGCTGTGAGTTCTTTGGATTTTGACCTGGTGGTGATTACTGCACCCAGAACACGTAGGTCTTAGACCTCAGGATGGACATTTGGCAACACCATGGGTACAATGCTTTATTAGTATCTAGGTTTTTGAGGGAATTTCTCTAGCTGAGGGAATTTCTCTAACTTACTCTACATGATACTCCACTGGCTTTTCCATTATTTGAAAAGCTGTAACAAATAATTTTTTGGATTATTACATATGTTACATTTATAATGTTTATTTCCTTTTTCTTTAAACTGTGAGCAGTTGGTTCCAACTTGTTGGCTGCATAATAGTATTAAAAAATGTGCAGGTCATCATCAAGTATACTCTGCTGTTTCTTTCTGAGATGAACACCTCTCTTTCGTCATCTGCCTCCTCCTTTTTACTCTCGAGGACAACGACTTTGGGCATGACTCCAAACATTTTGTGGTTTAGGGTTTTAGCTCTTCCCTGATTTTACTGAAAGTAGAATTTCTGTTTTTGTTACTTATTTTCTTTGTTGTTTAGGGGTGATTTCCAGGAGGAAAAGAGGTTTTGCCAGTACTACATGAACATTTTCAAACTAGAAGTCACCACAAACTAGTGTTTTTTTTTAAATAAACGTTTCACTCTTTTAATATAAATATAGAAAGGAACACAAATCATGCAGATAAAAATTTCATGAACAATTTCCCAGGAAATGCCCGTCTAACCAACCCTGGATCCATAAATAGAACAAGACCAACATCCAGGAGGTCTATACCATGCCCCTCTCTGGCCTCTAGCAATCTCCCTTTCTTCTGATTTCTGACAGGCAGATTAGTTTGGCCAATTTTTAAATTTTGTAAAAATGAAATAGTACAGTCCATATTCTATTGTTTGGCTACTTTTGTTCGGTGTTTTGTTTGTAAGATTATCCTCTTTGGGCTGGGGATGTGGCTCAAGCGGTAGCGCGCTCGCCTGGCATGCGTGCGGCCCGGGTTCGAGCCTCAGCACCACATACAAACAAAGATGTTGTGTCCGCCGAGAACTAAAAAAATAAATAAATATTAAAAATTCTCTCTCTCTCTCTCTCTCTCTCTCTCTCTCTCTCTCTCTCTCCTCTCTCACTCTCTCTTTAAAAAAAAAAAAAGATTATCCTCTTTGTGGATGTAATATACAGCTTATTATCCATCCTAATATTGATGCACATTTGGGGCTGTAATGAATAATGCCTCTATGAACATACTCGTACAGGACACGGGAAACACAGATGTGTGCATTTTTATGTACATGCCAAGGAGTGGGATTCCTGGTCATGGGGTGTGCATATTTTAGTATGTAGCTTAGAAACTCTCCAAGGTATTTTTTTTTAAACCCAGAACCCTATATTGAAATGAACTCCTTTCTTTACATCACTAAAGGTTATGTCCATCATAAATCAAGTGCCCACTTAACATAGGATCAGAGAAGTGGGGGACTGGGGAGGGAGGGGAAGAGACTGAGAGAAACTCAATAAAAAGACGTTTCAACATTTAATTAATAGGCATTCATGATATAGGCATGGGAGAAGTTAGGAAGCAGTCATCACAGTCCTTGCCAAGACTGAAGGGAGAGATGATTCTTCAAGTTGAAAGGTCTTACCATTTTCAAAGCAGCATAAATAAGAAAGGACCTAGACCTGGACCCCAAATGAAATATTAAATCACCACAAATAATAATAAGAGTTGATGGAATATATTCCAGAGGGAGGAAATTCAGGTCCACTGGAAAGGAATGAGCATTTGTTGGCATCAGGCTTCTTGCCATCAATGATTGGTGCTAGAAAGCAGGAGAGCAAGGTCCTTGAAGTTTTAGGGGAAGATGAGTTTCTACTGAAATCATATATTTAACTAAATCATGAGTCAAGTATGAGGGCTTTGTAAGGATGCAAATAGTTTACTTTTGGTGCACATTTATTGGTGCACATTCTTGAGAATGCACCCCCAGTGTACAAAGTTGCACATGAAGAAAGGAAGCAACAGAAAGGAGGGCGGGAGAGAAGGAAAGGCAGGACCTCAGGGCTTCCTACTATGCAGCAAACTGGAAATACATCCGCACAAAGTAGGTTGGCAAGTTTGTGAGGTCAGGAATGTCTTGAAGCAGCATGGATGGATTCTAGGCAGCAGAAAAAATAACTAAAAAGCTAGATATTATCATATTAAGAATATGGTAAAGAATACAATATTACTTTCCTCCACAAGGGAGTAAAAAAGACATCCAGAAATTATAATGGAGAATGTTCTTTAAGAATCCATGGCCCAAACATGAAGTGAATTAGAATATGACATGATTTTGAGACTGGTATGAGTAAAAACAATCCATTTGATCTTTATGCTAAGAAATTAATCCTTTGTGAGTCTCAAGATTGCAGCATTTACCCTTCGTGAAAGAAATTTTGTCTTAAGGAAGTCAACAGTCCTTATGAAGTTATAATAATTTTAAGTATTTATTGATTTTCAACTTAGAGGTAAAATAAGGAAGGATTCTTTATGGAGACAGAACAGATCTTCAATGTTATCAACTTTGAAAACAGGCTAACAAGGAAAAGGAAGGGAGTAGATACTTTTAGATCACAAAGTATGACATCAAGAGATTATTTACATTTGGTGGAACTAGAAAGAGAGCTTTTAGAACAATGTTGATATATAAAAATAGGGGTACTAAATTTGGTGCTGTAAGTATAAAAATTTTGAAGTCAAAAGAGTGGTTGTACAGGAAACATCACATCCCCAGTCCTATTTTGTATTTTATTTAGAGACAGGGTCTCACTGAGTTGCCTAGCACCTTGCTCTTGCTGGGGTTGGCTTTGAACTCTCGATCTTCCTGCCTCGGCCTCCCAAGCTGCTGGGATTACAGGCATGTGCCACCACACCTGGCGAGAATTTCAGTAAATGTATGGTGAAAATAAGCAGCTCATTAAAAGATACAACATGTAAAATTGGGTTACTTTCAGAAATGCAAATATGATTTAGTATTAGAAGATCTATTAAACTAAATCACTACATTAACTGATTAGAAGAGAAAAATACTCATCCTCTCAAATAAATGCACAAAAATTTAATAAAATTCAATCATTCATGAGTCTAAAACTAGGAATTAAAGTAAATTTACTTAATTTGAAAAAGTTATAAGTGAGGAAAAAACCTACTGCATTTATACTCAATATTCATATGCAAACACTGTCCCCTTTAAAAGCAGGAGCAAAAAATATTATCACCACTTTGGTTCAAAATTGTTCTGGAATTCCTGCCTTGCACAGTATTAAAGGGAAAAGAAATTTTACAAAATAAGTAATAGGCAAGAAAAAAAATCTGTCATTAGCTATGACATATTGACACAGCTAATTCCCCAAAACTACAGACAGTAAGAATCAATCGGTGTAAAATTCTATTTCTATAAATTTTAAACAGGCAATACATTTAAAAAAGATATTATAATCACTATAAAATATATAAAACATCAAAAGATAAATCTAACAAAAGTTATACAACAAAAATTATAAAATTTTGTTGAAAAAAGTCCAGAAAACAAAGGTATATAAGAACACTCGATATTGGTAACATGCCAAGTACGTTTTCTAAAAATGATTTATAAACAATGTAGTTTTGGAGCTGGGGTTGTAGCTCAGTGGTAGAGCCCTTCCCTGGCACATGTGAGGCACTGGGTACCCTCCTCAGCACCACATAAAAATAAATAAATAAAATAAAGGTATTGTGTCCAACTACAACTAAAAAATATTTTTTAAAAAATGTAGTTGCAGTAACAATTCATCAAGTTTTATTTTGTGTAATTTAACAACCTGATACTAAACTTTATATAGAAAAGCAAAAGCCAAGATTGATTAAAAAAAAAAAAACACCTGAAAAAGAACTACCTCATTACTTCCACTTTAAGGTAATTTGTGTACTTATGTACTAGATAATATGTAGTAACATATTCATAGCAGCCTTGTTCATAATAACAAAGACAAAAACAAAACAAATTCAGAAAGAAACCCTATGTACATCAACATTAGAATAGATAAATAAATTACAATATATTCATTTAAAGGAATAATATATGGTAATGAAAAATTGTCAATTAATTATAGCTATATTCATGAGCCTGAATAAATTTTAATGGAAAAAGATAAATGCATGCAATTTCTCTCCCAAAAAAGTCCCCAAAAGATAAAATTAACAATACATTATAGGATACATAATATCCACATTTAAATGGTAAAGGACAACTGTGAGCTATACATATTTACAGAGCAAGAGAGGGAAAAAATTCAGTAAATGGTATCATATTCCAAATGTGTCTGGGACCTGTTTTTTTAACTCATTGTATGTCTTCAAATTCTCTCTATAACCACTTGCAACATGCCCATTTTAAAGAATAGACTCAGAAAAATCAAAAGCTCAGAGAGGACCAAAGCACAGAGAGATTCAAGTTCATATTTTGCTGAGAAATACTGCTGGGATTTGAAATGAGACTCTACTCTTCTATTTTCTTCCTTATAGATCTGATTCATTCCTCCTCATAAATGAAATCAAATGAATTGACTTGAATTGTTTGAAACTATAAAACTCCCATAAACATCTTTTGTTAGGGTCTGTAAACAAGTCAGGATGTTGCCTGGCATTTTGCCAGAGGGAGTGGTTTGTGAAGTAACGCCAGCGAGCCATTAAGTGTGGAAATTCCTTATTGGTTGACTGCTGTATCTAGTTTACAAACTAGATAAGTTAATTAAGATAAGCTGTGTGGAATGTATATATACACCTCCTGTCCTACAATAAACGGCTCCTACTCCTGCTCTATCAATCTACACAAGTTGCCCGTCACCCCCCAGCTATTTTGCCCAGCCAGCTGGGCTGCGGCAATCTTTGAGCAAGACTTTGTACATATATGTGTTTAAGTTTTATGAGAGCCTACCAAATTGCTTTCCCCAAAAGCTGCAATCATAATTGTATCTGAACATTCTAGTTTCTTCAAATTATAACTAATATTATTATTTCCATATTTTAATGTCTATGTGAAATGGCATTTCATCCTAATTTGCATGCCCTTGATTTTTAGTGAGGCTAAATTATTTTGTCATTTGGGTTTACTTTTCTATGAATTACTTGTTAAATGTGTGTGTGTGTGTGTGTGTGTGAGAGAGAGAGAGAGAGAGAGAGAGAGAGAGAGAGAGAGACTAGCCTATTGAAATTTGATTACTGAACATTTTTCTTAGGTATTTTTATATAGAGACAGATAATTCATATGTGTTCTTATTATCTTTTCTCAGTCTGTGATTTGTCAGTTAACATTGTATCTGAAATCTTTGAGACACAAAAGTGTCTTCATTGAACATATGCTCATGTGTCAGTCCTTCCCTTATAAGTTCTGCATTTTTTTCTGCATTTGGTTGTTTTCAAGAAAAGTATAACATTGTATTATTTAAATTTTTTTTTTACTTTCAGATAACTATGAAGTTGCCTTCCAGAATTGCTGTGTAGTTTTGCACCAAAATAATGACATCTCTGACAACACAGATGCTAGAACAAAGATTCAGACCAAAGTAGAAATTACATGGGTCCTTCTCCTGCGCTACTATATACATCTACAAAGAATCAATAACATGAACAAATTGCTAGGTAGGTTTCAATGTGTTAAAAAAGAACATATTCCTTTCTGGTTCCTATTTAGGTCCTATTTGTTATTTAGAACTATGAAATTCCTCCTCCCTCCCTCCCTCCCTCCCTCCCTTCCTTCTTTCCATCCTTCCTTCCTGTCAAGGACTGCATTGAACTTGAGATCCTCCCACCTCAGCCTCCCCTCCTGAGTAGCTGAGATTATAAGCATGTATCACCATGCCTGGCTGCCTGGCACAAGTAATCTCTTGTCAGAAGATAAAAATTTCAGGGGTACTTAATCTGGAATTCATGGGCCTTTCGGTAGAAAGTATTTCAATGTAATTGGTTTCCTTAGAAATTTTATATATTTTATTTCACTATGATATAGAAACATCCTGATGCTTTCCAAGAATGCCAGAGTGGTTGGTCCATGGCTCAAGATGGTTTGGAAACAGTGATCACAATGTGACAACTTATGAAATAAATAGGATAAAAGTTTGGCTTTAGAGAAACCAGTATTCCAGTATCCAGTATGAAAAAGAGAAGAAATGCATAGCTTAAGATGGGCTATTTAACCCTGTGGAGCGTTGCTGTTCTTGTTGAGTTTTCTTTTTTAAATGACTGTTTACAGAATATCTAGAAAGACTGGTAAAGTCTGCTTCCTATCAGTCCCTCTTGTGGTTTTGTAAGAATGTACATTATCATGGATTATCTGTGCCTATGACGTCAGTGACACAGTGTTGCTGAGCACAAACAGAAAAGACAGTTTGACCCACGCTAAGGTCCAGCAGTGAGGAAGTCAGCAGGGAAAATAGGCTGAATTACAGAGTGACCGACTCAGGTATCAGGAGTTAGCAGTGGGATAAGCAAGTGCTCAGAAAGGTGACAGGGCTAAAAATTTCATGGTGATGGGGCCTAGAGCAGTGGAAGTACAGAGAGGAAGGAGGTGGACACGAGGCAGTACAGCCAGCTCTGGTGACGCCCTGCCCTGCAGCAACCTAGCTAGCCTCTGATTCACCTGTGGACATGTCCCATGTCAAACACCCTCACTGCTTCTGCGCTGGGTTTTCTTGGAAACTCCAGGACAGCTTGGAGGTGTCAGGCAGTCCACATAACTAGGATAACTTTCAACTAACGAGGCTGGGAATGGCTAGACAAACAGTTGGGCTTCTGTCTCGTACTGGGACTAAATCTCCTTGGTTTTTCAAGAGGTCTCAGGAGGATCGAATCCTCGTTGCCCATAGTTGTAGCCCATTCATTGACTCACATTTATTAGCTCATGTTTCCCCCATCCCAGTTTGCCCGTTCCTCCACTTATGCTCCTTGAGATCACTTTTCAAATAAATCACCTGAACCTAAAATCTTGCTTTGGGGTCTGTTTGGGGGGAATCCCCCAAAAGACAGGTAGACAGAATACATGGTACTATTATTATTACTCAACACTGGAAGTGATATCCCATGTGCCTCTGAAATTTTCTTTCCTGCCTTTGACAAAAAAAGTAACTCCATTAGTGTATTAGCTCTAAAATCAGGAAGATGATTGGCAGCGCCTCGCTGGCTTGGGGATGATGCCTGAGAGGAAAGTTTCTGATTTGGTGATAATAGAAATGAAACCAAGCCAAGTAAGCGGAACAAGCGGCCCAGGCTTTAACTGGGGTGGGGGTTCACCTGGAGGAGAAAGGGAACAGCACTACCAGGCTGGTCCCTGGACATAAGAAATGGGGCAAGCTTTCATTCTTGTGTGGGGTTGCAGGGTGGGCCATATCCTGGGAGTTTCTCCACTGGTTATGGGCGCAGTGTCAGAAGATGTTCTTTTTCTTGTGCAAACATCCTGGTTTGAGGCTGTTGCAGCTGCTGAGGGAGCAAAGTGTGTGGGCGAATGAAATCCTATACGGTGCTTTCAATCAATAGCAGGTAAAGGGCCCAGGAGGTTGTTTGACCTCTGTCCTTTTGGGGGGCTCCCAACAGTTTCATTCTCACATCTAATCTATTCTTGGAGACATTGTGGCAAAGGCACCCTGGCTTTTATGAGGCACCTTGTCTCTGTGGTAAATAGATTTCTTGGGAGAATGGGTAGGGTAGGGGAAACCCATATAATACTTTCAATGGGTAATAGACTAAGAGTTAGGGCCTGGGGAAGGCATCTATCTGCCTTTTTGTCACCTTGATGGTCCCTGACTGTCAGAGATATACAGAGCAGTGGTTAGCACACAAACCAGCAACATCAAGACATTCTGTCACCTAGCAGGAGTCTAATTCAAGTATTTTTCTTCCTTAAGCATCTGCAAAGCCAGTATCTGGAATTTCCTTGCCAGATGATACGCTTCTCACATCCCTTTATAACTCCGAACTGATTTTACGTGAAAAAGAAATGCATTTTTTTCTTAAAAAGCACTTACAGCTATATTCGTCGTCTTGTATTGATGAATTCCCAAAAGAACTTTTTCTAGGATTGGAAAAACCACATCTTGCAGAGAGAGTCCTATATGACACAATAGCCAAGGTAAGTTTTTAAAACATTAAATCTCTACGGTATTTTTTTTTATTGGTTGTTCACAACATTACAAAGCTCTTGACATATCATATTTCATACATTAGAATCAAGTGGGTTATGAACTCCCATTTTTACCCCAAATACAGATTGCAGAATCACATCGGTTACACATCACATTTTTACATACTGCCATATTAGTGACTGTTGTATTCTGCTACCTTTCCTAACCTCTACTATCCCCCTTCCCCTCCCCTCCCATCTTCTCTCTCTACCCCATCTACTGTAATTCATTTCCCTCCATGTTTGTTATCCCATTCCCCCCATAACCTCTTATATGTAATTTTGTATAACAATGAGGGGCTCCCTCCATTTCCATGTGATTTCCCTTTTTTTCTCCCTTTCCCTCCCACCTCATGACTCTGTTTAATGTTAATCTTTTCTTCCTGCTCTTCCTCCCTGTTCTGTTCTTAGTTGCTCTCATTATATCAAAGAAGACATTTGGTATTTGTTTTTTAGGGATTGGCTAGCTTCACTAAGCATAATCTGCTCTAGTGCCATCCATTTCCCTGCAAATTCCGTGATTTTGTCATTTTTTAGTGCTGTGTAATACTCCATGGTGTATAAATGCCACATTTTTTTTTATCCATTCATCTATTGAAGGGCATCTGGGTTGATTCCACAGTCTAGCAATTGTGAATTGTGCTGCTATGGACATCGATGTGGCAGTATCCTTGTAGTGTGCTCTTTTAAGGTCTTCAGGAAATAGTCCGAGAAGGGCAATAGCTGGGTCAAATGGTGGTTCCATTCCCAGCTTTCCCAGGAATCTCCATACTGCTTTCCAAATTGGCCGCACCCGTTTGCAGTCCCACCAGCAATGTACAAGAGTACCCTTTTCCCCACATCCTCGCCAGCACTCATTGTTGTTTGACTTCATCATGGCTGCCAATCTTACTGGGGTGAGGTGGTATCTTAGGGTGGTTTTGATTTGCATTTCCTTGACTGCTAGAGATGGTGAGCATTTTTTCATGTACTTGTTTATTGATTGTATGTCCTCCTCTGTGAAGTGTTTGTTCATGTCCTTGGCCCATTTGTTGATTGGGTTATTTGTTTTCTTATTGTCTAATTTTTTGAGTCTCTACGGTATTTAAAACTTCTTAGAATTCGTCCTCACAAGTCTGAAGGAAGTGCATGAACCCCTGTATTGGCACAGAGATCTCCATTTCCAGTTTTAGGGAATGCTCATTTTTGTTTTACTATTTAGGCAGGTGAAACATACAGCCTAGATTTTCAGGACAGTTCACATTTCAAATGTTCTGTCTTCTTGTTTTCATAAACCTTGAATTTCTCTCAGACTTTTCTACATTCCTGCACAAAACGTCTCTCAGGCAGCCATTTTGCCAAGAAGTGACACAAATTTCAATATCACCCCTCTCTAGTCAAAGTTTCTAATTTATACTTCATTTCTGTACCTTTGTTTTAAATATATAATAAAAATTCAGGGTGTGTACTTTTTACAGTTGTGAATGCAAATAGAAAATAGAGGTAGAAATTTTAAATAAGGTAAAAGTTAGAAGATTTTTTTACCTTTGGAAAGTTATTAAATTAGCTCGGTGGTAGATCACCTGACTAGTATGCATGAGACCCTGGGTTCAATCTCCAGTACCACAAAAGCAAAACAAAAGCAACCAACCTGTTGAAAAGATATAAAAAGGGGAATATGAGTGAAGTTTTTTTTTTAATTGACACACCTAGGGTCTTAAATAATAGTGATTTGAATATTTGAATAAGCAATCAAAATTGCTGGAATATCAGATGCTAAAAAAGTAAAGGGTTCTGTTTAAAAATAGGAATATGTGCCTAAAATTTAGTATTCAACAAACATAATACAATACACCAGAGCAACTCGTAGTTGATATAAAGAAAGGATGGAGAAGACATAGTCCCTATACATAGTCTTGATATGGGAGAAGAGAAAGACATAAAATTAGACCAAAAGAATTAAGTTATTTCAGAGATGCTTTTTTTTTTTTAGGAAAAAAGTGTCAGAAAGAATGTGAAAATTGAAACATGTTAGTATATAGGGGACAAAGAATAGAGGAAAAGGACTCATCTAAGAAAGAGATGATAGAGAAATGAAGCTTGTGATCACAATGGAAAGGAAAAGATAGCTATAAAAGACAATTGTTTCAGTAAAGTTGGAAACCACCTCCACAACTATTTGATGAGCCTTTGGATATGGAAAGCAAATAAGATGGACTGGCAGAAATTATTCTGCCATTAGAACTTCTGCTCCCTGGAACATGGCGACACCATCAGTAGCTCTGAGGGAGGCAGGATGACCAGCAAAGTTCTACAAAGTTCTGCTTTGTAGACTCAGTTTGAGATTCAAGCAGAAAAACCCAAGTGGACATGACATGTCCATTACATATTTGTAAAATGAACAAATTGATTTACTTTTGCAGAATACTTTCAAAACCAGAAAAATTCTTCTTTATTTTGAACTCTTTCTACTTCAACTTTCACCATCTAGCTCTTAAAAAAAAACATGTTTTTAGTTGTCCATGGACATTTATTTTATTTATTTATTTATATGTGGTGCTGAGAATCAAACCCAGTGCCTCATACATGTTAGGCAAGTGCTATACCACTGAGCCACAACCCCAGCCCCCACCTAACTCTTTATGTTTACAATCATAGACTTTCCTATACCAGACATGTCTATGTTTCTGATGCAAACTGTCCCAGAGCAGTGATCTGAAAAATTTGGCTCATTCCAGAGTGAGAGCCTTCGTTCATCTTATTCTACTACAATATAGCAACCTTATGTTTTGGGTAGATAATAATAAAAAGTTTTAAAGATCATTCTTTTGGTCATTCCTGCCCTTCTACTCAAGAGAGTCAGATGATTTAGTTAATAAGTTGTGAGTTGAAGAAAGTTGTGGTAAAACTCTTTAAGGAATTTTTAAGAATTCAGTTAAAGAAGTGATTCCCAAGGGATTATGGAGTTGTCCCCAGAGCAATGTCTTGGGATCACATGGGAAGATTTTCCAAAGGACTTTCCTGTCCTTCCTGGATTCTAGACTTTTGTGCCATGCTTGATACTCAGCACCCACCTTCTTGCCCAGATTCTAAATCATTTGACAAATAAGAGAAAAGAATAAGATGGATCAAGACTTAAAAATACCTACCTTATGGTCATGAAGTTGACATTATAGGAAGAAGGTTATATACTACTGGTGAATTCATTACTTCCAAGTAATGAATACCAAAGTAGGAAGATTTGTCAATCCAGTCATACATTATTGGGTGATTATAGGTCACTTCGTGTGGACACAGGCCCCTCAAAAATCTGTTGTATGAAGGAACAGAGAGTGTTCACTCCCAGTAAAGATTCACTTTTCCTAAATTACCAATCAAATCAGTATCCCCCAGGGAGAGGAGTGAGTGAGGAAGTAGACAGGCTGGGAATCTAATGTTGATGTCTCTACCCCCACCCCACCCCAAAGGAAGGAATCAGTGGATGTGGGATGAAATTGTTTCCATCTATGTAACACCAGATTCCCATTCTGAACCCACATCCCCTTCCCCAGGAACTGAGGTTCTCTTTGAGGATTGCTGCGATATTTCCCAGACACCTCTGTTGTTTTAAAGTAGGGGACAGAGAATAGGGAAGGCTATGAAAGTAGTTTTATTGGATCTGTTGTTGTGGTTATTGAATAAAACTTTGGAAACTAATATGTGTGACTTCTTCATATGTGCTCTGAAAGGAGCTCTGCAAGGTATTTTAGCATTAAGGGCAACCTACTATTACCCAGCTCCCAAGGATGATGCTCCAAAGGTACGACTTTGAATATCTTGTAAATACAGGAGACATTTCTAATGGCAACAGTGTTATCAAAGAGTTATTCACCCTGTTTGCTCTTTTTTGATATAATTAGTGTAACACTCTCCCAGGATAATCAGCTCTAGAGATCACTGTCACTTGCCTGACAGGTGCGAGCTACCTAATCATGTGTTTGTTTCACTAGGGTAGACAGCTAACGAGCATAAAGCCTTTTTGGATTTTTTTTTTATATGAATGCCAAGCTTGGCTGATTTTTATAATAACATTTTTGAGGCTTTAATCACTCAGGAGGCTATTTCAATCAAACTCTTCCCACAATTTGATACTTCAACCTGCTTTTCCTGCAAGAAGTAGATGCCTTTTCCAGAACAATCATTGCTGTGTGTTGTGCTCATCAGTTGTGTGAATCTCCATGTCGTCGTGATGTCTATTGGAGCTTTGTGAGGGGAAAACAAAGCCAAGCCAATTTCATTGAAAATTCCACTAAAAAGACATGTTTAGAACTGTACATGATACTGAGCTACTTATGCTAATGCTATGTGTGCCAGCAACAGTCTGTGCAAGGTCAAATATATGACTAGTGCAAAGCGGTTCGTTGTTTATAGGACTGTGGCAACCTAGGGTTCACTAGGTAGGTCCGTCCTTTCATTCTTTTCAAAGAACAGAGAAAGCATATAAAAAGTACTTAGTGTATAACTCTTCAATTGGCTTATATAATCAATTACCTTAATTATATAAGATATTACAGTACTTTAAAGATAATGGAAACCTATATACCTGTTTTGATATTGACTTCTATTACAATTTACTGTTATTAGCCCATCATGGTACAAGATACTGCATATATCAAAGTAAAGGTATTTGGTTCTTATTCTTTTATACTTAGCTAGTGATGAAATATGAATTATTTGCTCAAATCATTGTCAGAATCTCTGAGAGTTACTCAGTTATGGGAAAATGGGAGAAATTATTTTTTTGAATTATTTACCTGTTTTGTTTGTTTGTTTGTTTTGTTTTGTTTTTGTGAATTGTCTGACATGGCATTAGTCTTAATTATGCAACTTTGAGGGTCTATTTAACCCTCACAATCTTGCTTATTTTTTTATGTTGGTTATGCTTTAAAGTATCATAGCTTTTATGATAGCCTGCAGACATTTTTGAAAAGTTTTCACACTTAATATTACCTTGCAGTCAAAACATCTTTTTTCTTTTATCAGTAGGCAACTTGAAAGGTCACTGTCTTTCTCTTTTTATTTTATTTTGAGGACTTGCATTGTATCCTGAATAGGTTAAGAAATAACGGGAAGGACAAAACCTTATAGAAACACCAAGCATTTGTTTCTGGCACTGACATGTTCCACTCAGTCCACAAACCTTTGATGTCAGAAATAGGGCAACAGAGGCACTGCTTCTCAGCTACTGTGCTGTGATCCTGGGAATGATATGAAGTTGATCTTGAAAATGGTTTTCCCTCCATTGTCAGTCCTTTTTATACTGAAGATACTGTTAGCACTGTTATTATCTATCTGGCTAGCCTGTCTTTTTGTTGATACACAGCCACCGTGCTTTGTTTTCTTAGCTGCCTTGGACAATTAAATAATTTATGAATTTGCATTCTACACACTGAGATTTCTTGAAGACTCTTGACTTAGTTGACCAATTTCTATAAAAGAATTTGGGCCCAGATTCACCAAAGACTTGAACTTATAAATCAGCTACAGTCATTAAAAGAGGGAATGAGGGCCATGAGTTTTCACCTTTCAGAGCAAAAACTGTGTCTTGTTTTGTATATGGCACCGTGACTGGAAAATAGATACTAAATTATAGCCACACTCTCAGTGTATTCACCAATGAATAAACCAAAGACAACATAGAAGATGTTTCTTAGAAACAGTGATGAACTTGAGAAGGTGGCATGGGTATTTTCCCCTCCAGATCATTCCTCTCAAAATTCACTAAGTGGAAGAGATTTGTCAAGTCTGCTGGGTTTTAAAGCATATTTTTATTATAGCAGAATCTATAGTGACCTAGAGACAGTTTAAAGATTACCTTTGTAAAACAAGATGAGAAAATTCTCAGAATTTTCCAATACAATCAATTAATTTTCTTTAAATATTGAACGAGTTCATTATAAGCAGTTAAACTAACATGAATTTTGTTGTTGTCATTGTTGTTCCCTAGATATATCATGACAGTTCCCTGCAGTCTATCTTTTCTTCAAAACTTCTTTCCAGTACATCTTCTGTGGACGTTACGTCATCAGAAATGGTAGTACCAACTGTAAACAAAGAACTTTGCTTTCAGTGGTACATTCCTCCCCTGGAAAGACCTCCAAAGGAAGGAGAACCTATGGTATGGAATATAATGACAAAGCTAAGTCTTCTGCTTAGATATAAAGTTTAACTAGACCATTTCAACTTAAACGGCAGCAAGTGTCAGTCCCTGAACTATTGGCAATTGAATAGTGGTTAAGATTCTAGGAGATTCTTGAAAATGGGTCAAGCTTTTAAAAATGGAACAGTTGGTCAATATAGCCTTTTGCAGGGGAACCTTCCACTATAGAATTCCTTTGATTGCTACTTTTTCTAAGAAGAGCCTCAGGCTTTTTCCCATAAGATGTTTGCCATATACTTTTCCCCTGTTCAGCATTTTTATTTGCTTTTCTCCATCCATATTGGTCTTCTATTGCACTTCCCAGAGCACGAGTGTTGTCCCCTCTAGCTGTGCCTCTGGTAGCTCCTGCAGCTCCTGACTCATATGACCTCTGTCAAATCCTGAAGCCTCCTGGGCCTCTCTCTCTTCTCACACTGGCTCCTTCATCCTGCTTCCTTAGGCTGGAAACTTGCTACTAACTCTCAGCCAATTATATATTTCTTTTTATACAGATGAAAAGAGAAACTTTAAAGTATCACTTCCCAGATTTATTTGAAGTTATTTCCTACTTTTTAAAATTCAGTTATCCCTCAGTATCCTCTGGGGATTGGTTCTAGGATTCTCTAAGGATATCAAAATCCACAGATGCGCAAGTCTCTCATGAAATTTTGTTGCATTGGCATATAACCTATTTATGTTCTTCCCTGTACTTTAGATCACCTCTAGTTTACTTATAATACCTAATACAATGTAAATGATATAAAAATAGTTATTATACTGTGTTGTTTAGGGAATAATGACAAGAAAAGATGAAATCTGTGAAGTTCAGTTTGGATACAATTTTTTTTTCCCTAAATAGTTTCAACCTGTGAATGCAGAAGTGGATATGGAGAACAGTGTGTGCTGTCCTTCCCACCCCACAGAGGCCTGTCCTGGATAGATATTCCATATATGTTTTAAAAATAATGAATAATGAATCTATAATATCTTTTAGAGAAATTTACTAAAGCAGTTTCCAAATAGTGGTTCCAAAAAGACTAATAGCTCAGGGAATCAATATACTGGCTCATGAGTAGCATAAAGAAAATGAAACACAAGAAAAAAATATCAGAATGCCTCACATACGGTAGGTAAAAAATATTGTATTCTGAATATTTTGCTTCGTGGTCTATGTTGTAAAAATAAAATTTCATTGTAAGTCAGAATTTATTTACTTTCTATCAAGAAAGCCAGCAAAAAGAAGGGTTACCTAGTTGAGAAACAGAAGGTTTACCTAAGCAACAAGTTAAAAGAATAAGAAATAGGGCATGAAGTCCATTTCATAAGGTCAGAAAAACATCACGGATTGTGGTGCGCCAGCCACGGGCTGCGTGTGAACTAGGAGCATGAGTGCGTGAGTGGACGGGCTGAGGTTGCCTCTCTGTTTGCGCTGGTGACATCTGTGTCCTTTTCACTCGCTCTGCTGATGATCCTCACAGCACCTGAGATCGGTGTGGCTTTCCAAGATGTCAGTCAATCTGCTGATCACAAGACATCACGACTCAACCTCCTGAAACCTGACCCCCCTCATTGGGATGGAACTTTCTCTACTGTCTTCCCCTCAATTAAAAGGGGCTTCAGGACATTCTCCCCTCTCTTTTTTCCTGCCTCCCTTGTGGGAGCTGGAGCAGAGGGGCCGTCTCTAAAGAATCCCAAGAAAAAGGTATTTTCTCTGTCTCGGTGTGGTTATTTCATGCCAACCCGAATTCACCTGCAGTGACAAGGAATGAATTTGTTGCGTGCCACGGCAATGTACATCTCAGGCAAGGGCAGGATGGGCTATGACGTCCGCATGCTGCTTTCAGAAACAATGTGGAAGAGTCAAATGTAAAGACTACATCTGCATATAATTAGATAAGCAAAGTTTGCCCTCAATAATCAAGTTTGAAAATTAGCAAGAACGCACAAACTGGGGTCAAACATAGATGAGAAGCCAGGTTCCAACAAATTCTGGTTTAAACAGTGATTTTTGCAAGCCACAAGAAAAGATGCAGAATATTCTGTGTTCCCATTTCCTAGTTTGGATACATTTTCCCTTGCTTAACAGAAAGTATGTATGAATTGTTCATAATGGAAGATAGTTGCTGTCATAAAATTCAGGGAAAAAAATTGAAAAATGTTGGCTTAGAGGAACTAGATCTTCTCAGACACCAAATCCTAGTTTTGGAAGAATACTGAATGAAATTTATTGGATGATATAAATATGGGTGTATTTGTGCATTCATCTACTCATCATTTTAGGACCTCAGTGTAGTGTTTGGTGTTGAATAACTGGTTGAAGCTCATGAGGCTCACAAGATGATAATACTAGTGAGAACTTGAGCAGAGTGTACTATGTTCTGGAATCTTCACTCTGTGAAGCCCGTGACATCATTAGGCCCTTGTCTTTCTCTGTCCCCCCTGTTTCACTTAACATTGTCCTCCAGGTTCATCCACATTATCACCAATGACAGAATTTTATTCTTTGTTTTTTTATTGCTGAATTGTATTCTTTTATGAATATAGTCCTTTACCCATTCATCTGTTTGATGGACACTCGGTTGTGTCCATATCTCAGCTATTGTGAACATTGCTGTGATAAGTATTCGAGAGTAGATATCTCTTTGACATACTGATTTTATTTCCTTTAGAAATATGCCCAGCAGTGAGATCCTAGGTCTTCATATGTGATGCTGGAAGTTCCGGGCTCTTTCTTCTATTCCCTGTGTATTAGGATTCCACAGTGTGCTTTGGCTTAGGTCTTTTATCCATTGTGCTGGATTTTTAGGATGCCCTTTTCAATCTGGAAAGTAGCGTACTTCAGTTCATAGAGATTTTTTTTCTTTGACAGTTTCCTTGCCTCTGATATCTCTGTGTCTTCTTGACTATTGAATCTATTGGACCAAGTATTTAGTTTGCTAATCTTTTCTCCTCTATTATCTATGATTTCAGATTTAGGTTTCACTTTAGAGGAGATGAGATTCAAGTTTATGTTTCAAATCTTTTACTGATTATTTAGTTGTTATGTTAATTTTTTTAATTTTTAGAGTGCTTACTTGTTTTCCAGTGGTTCTATTTTAATAGCATGTGTTCCTACTTCATGGACACCAACTTTGTCCTTTTCCCTGCAGGTACTAATTATGGTTCCATTGAAGCTTTCTTCTGCTCTCTGTGTTGTATCTGATTCTTCCAGTTCCTTTCCTCTGTTGGTTTTGGCATCTGCCTTTCATTTCCTGCTCTGAACTCTTGACTGACTGTAGGTGTTTGAAGTGAGGCCCTGAGGAGCGTCTGGGGTCAGGCTTCCTGATTTATGGGCCTCATTGGAGGATATCTGCAGACGGAGCCAGCAGTTTCACTTAAGTTTGCAGAAATGTCAGCATCTGCGGCTCTTTTCTCTTTAACTGGTCAATTTCCCCCACAGAGGATTTTCTTGGACACCTGCTTTGTTACCTACATTCTGGGAAGAGGCTGTGATGGAGTAAGGGGATATCGTGCATTCAGAATATATTAATTCCAATATTTTCACTCCAGCACCTAACCCCTGTCCCCAATGTCCCTGAGCATAGATCCTCAAGACTTCATATCAGCAGAGAGCAAAATGGAAGAATTTCATCCAAGAGAGAGGTGGCAAGGGGATTTGGGCTCTCCTGGCTCTGTGGGCTCTGAGAAGGGCGGGGAAGCATTTGTCCAACGCTCCTGTTTGCAGTCCTACCCACTCCTGCCTTCTAAGGTGCCTACACCTCCAGTCCTGGAGCCTTTTCAGTTTTAGGTCATGCTTCCTGTTGGCAATTCCTCAAGTCACTTAAGGCACAGCTTTTCCTCTCTGCTGAGTTTTCCAAGTGTTTTCTTCCTTCAGAATGCTGCTAACATTGTCTGTTTCGCCTCCTCTCTTCTTCTTTCTGTCCTTGGTGCTTAAAAAAATTCCCTTTACTCTTATTTTAGTTTGTTTTTTCAAGGAAGCAGAGATAAATAACATTGTGCTTAATCAGTCAGTTTTGATGACCAGGCTTGGGCTTTAACTTTATTATATCTAAAATGAGGGAATTTGACCAGATCATCTCTATGGTTCTGTGAATCTCAAATTCTATGACTCCATGACTGTAAATAGGTGCCATATTGTATGGGCCTCACTCTAAAAATTATCAGAATGCAAACAACAGAGAAATTACTAGAATGCGAGTAATTAAGAGAAGTCTCATCTTAGAGGTGGGTCCTGGAAAGTTGTGAGTGGGTTGAATGAATGGAGAGGAGAGGAGGGGAACATCATAGGTCCACACTGAGGAGTAACAAGAAATCAAGATGGAGATCCACCAGGTTCAGGTGTAGTATTACTACAGCGGGCCTTCAAATGCTGAAATTTAAGCTTACAGTATGAAATGTCACTTTTCAAAAATAATTTACTATTCCAAATAGTATTCTTTTTCATCTGTGACCTGTGTACAGTTCTTGTTCATATCATTTCTCTGAACTAAATTTTGGGGAAAAATCCTCTTTTTGCTTTTCTAAAGAAAAACTTTTTAAAGTGATGTGACATTACTTTGAGGGCTGATGCTGAATTTTTTGAGGCAAAGTATAACTTTAATGTTACTTTTTTAAAATATTTTTTTTAGCTGTAGTTGTACATAATGCCTTTATTTTATTTATTTACTTTTAAGTGGTGCTGACAATCGAACCCAGCGCCTTACATGTGCTAGGTGGGGCTCTATTGCTAAGCCACAACCCCAGCCCCTGATGTTGCTTTTGATGTCATTGTATCATATTATTTTTCTTACAGGTTTTATTATTGTGTGCATACAACACAAAGCTCTTGAAGAGTTCAGATATTAAACTTTCCAGTTGTGGCAACATATTTGTTGACTCTTTCTGGATTCCACTGAACAGGCAAGTAAACCCAGATCATGTTCAATTCTCTGAATCCTCTTTGCTGATATTTCTCTTTAAGTATAGGCTGTTTCAGTAATGTACAATGCGAAGCATAGAAGAAAACCTTTCACAAGAAATTTTTGGGAGAATCTTTTATTTTGAGGAGTACTATATTTCAGTGGTTTGTTCAAATGCCAGTTGTACCCCTTACTGCCAGCACAATCCTAAACAACTTACCTAACCTCTCTGTGCCTCAGTTTTCTCACCAGAAAAATGGAAACAAAACTAATAATAACAACACCTTGGGCATTTGGGGGAACGACAGTTCATGACACTTCAGAGATGGCCAAGCACAAGGACATTGTCTGTGCTGTATTTTGCCTATAACTTTGATGTGTTTAGAAAATAACATGGCTCTGTACTGTGTTACAGCCCCACCAGCTCCCTGATCTCACATTTCCCTCTATACTCAGTACCATTTTATATTGTTCAAAATCTATGCTTCAGTCACATGGATTCTTCTTCATCAAATAGGAATGATCTCTGATATTTTTTGTGCTTGCTTTCTCTCTTCTTCTATTCCATTTTAATACATTTTTGTTTCTTAATTCTTAAAAAGGTTTTCATTACTTAGCTAGTTTATTTTTAACTCTGTTATTCAAGGCTCGGTGACCTCAGCCCCTGTTCCTCCAGTGCAAGCTGGGAGTGATACTATCTGCTCTGCCTAGCTTTTGCACTATTGATAGGCTCAAGCCAGATGAAGGATGATCATGTTTTGGGGAGCTGAGAACACTAGTACCCATGCCTGCCAGGGTCAGCTCTGTGCCTAGCCAGGCATTAAGCCAGAGCTTGCTGAACAGAGAACTGCTGCTTCTCTGTCTCTCCCTGGAGTCCTGTTCCTGCTCCACGGTTTTCATTTTGAAGGACCTCTTGGTCTCCCCATGAAAGAGAATAAAACAAGAGTTGTTTTAAGAGCTGGCAGGCTTTCAATTTCCTTCCTTCCTTCCTTCCTTCCTTCCTTCCTTCCTTCCTTCCTTCCTTCCTTCCTTCCTCCTTCCCTCCCTCCCTCCCTCCCTTTATGTGAGTTTATTGAAAACACTATTTTTTTTTCTTTGTTGTTGTAAGAAAAACACCACCAATTTTAAAATATTTTTTCCTTTCTTTCTTTGTTTCTTCCAGAATGGCAGAAAACCTAGGCACAGGTCAAATACCAGCATTACTAAGCATCAAAATTAGGAAATTTTGCACTTGTCTTACAAATCCAAGAACATTGTAAGATTTTTTTTTTCAGATAAAAATATAATTTCTGTAGAGGACAAAGTCATCAAACTCATAGGTGGCTTTTTATTTGTTCTAAAATATCCTTAATTTCAGTGTGTTTGTGGTCAATAGTAGGGTTGCCAAAATAGGTACAAACCTCTGTCACTGAGGCCATCACACAGGATGGTGCCTGATGATCTTTCATCTCACCTGTCCTTTGCTGGAACTCTGAAAATAGACTGTCCCTCTCTCTAAGGCTAGTATTCCTTCTGTGCTGATGAGGGTCAAGATAGGACTCATCCATCCTTTGTCAGGCAAAGTAGCAGTAAATTAGGCTCAAAACAAATGGGCCAAAGAATATTCTTGTTTTGTTGCCCATCTTCCCATCTCCAATTTAAGTTCTCATAAAGAAAAAGCATTTTAAAATTGGTGGTGTTTTTCTTACAACAACAAAGAAAAAATAGTGTTTTCAATAAACTCACATAAAGGTTGCTGTGTAGTTCTCAGTGATGATTATGCTGTTGTGACCAAGAACAAGTTCTCTGTGCACTGTCTCTGCCTTTAGCTTCCTGCCATCCATCTTTCTACTTCCTGCTGGGTCCTGACCTTCAGTATAGCTAAGCAACAAAATTAGGAAGTTTGGCTCAAACTTTTTTTTTTTCAGAGCTGAAACAATCCAGCTTGACAGGCAAGCACTCTACCATTGAGCTACACCCAGACTTATGCTATTTTTGGAAGAGAAATAAGAATTCTTTCTCTAGGTATTAGAATGAAGAATGGTGTTTTAGAGTATTACTTTTCCTTTATGTGTTTTTTTATGGTTAAGAATACATAGTTACTTATTTTTTCCTCACAAAAGCCCTAAGAGTTAGATAAAGTAGATTTTATTATTTTCATTTTGCAGTAGATGGACTCTTAGGGTCGGAGAGGTTAAGTGACCTACTTGAGGTCCTGTGGCTGGTGTGTGATAGAACCAAGTGGAACTCACCAAGTCCCAGAAGTCCTAGTTCTGTTCCCTTTCCAGTGTATCAGGCAGCGTTTCCAGAATTATTGGAGATGACCCCTTTTTTAATGGGAAAATTTTTCAAACAAACTTTTAACAACAGTGTTATATTTTAATTCTTGCCTTTCTAATAGAAAAGTTTATAAAACATTCTGTATAAATGAAAAGCTTCATAGATAATTAAAGGTACTTTAAAAACTCTTTTTTATTGTTAAGAACCATCATTAGGGTAATCAAGTATTATTACACCTTCCTGCAGATGAGAGTGCTGTGGAGACTGGAGAATTGACATTCTTGTGTGTACTCTTGCTTTCTGGATTATTGGTTTCCATAGTAATTTGTCTTCATCTTCAGATCACAAATGCATGCACATTCTTGCTGTGTCTGTGGTGTAGAGGATGCTGGGGGCCACGCAGGTCACTGTTTGCCTTATTAAGCTGCAAGCCTACTTCCTTCAGCCTCCCCTCCTCTGTCCACCTTTGCTCTCAGAGCATCCTCTATTCACTGGTCCAGGGCCCCTGAAGTTTTCCATATTCATCATCACTGCCACTGTGTCCTCTATCTCCTCTTTGGTTCTTGCTTTTCCTTCTTTCTTGATTTTTCTTCCCTCTCCCCCACCCACATTCTGTGTGCACATACACACACACACACACACACACACACACACACAGATGTGTGCACTACTCTGAAGAGTTGTAAGCTCATCCATTGGCCTTTTCAAGTCATTGCCAACTTGTCATTACTATTACACCTTCAGGTCAGCTAACCTAACATAGCCTGGCATTAAGATTTATTTATGAATAAATCTTTTGTTTATTGCCCATGTAGATATTTATTTTCTTTTTTTTTCACCTTTAGGAATAATTTGGGTGTGTACCTTTCTCTCATTGTGCCCTTGATGTTTTGTAATATGTATCAACCTGAGTACGTAGGTAGACCATGAACATCGTGAGAGTTAGGGAGTGTCTCTGCTCATGTTGCTTGAATGAAGGAGTGATGGAATAATGTCTGGGGATGTTAGAAATCTAGCTGTTAAATAAATGAGGGCCTTCTTTATATATTTTATTGGTTCAAAAATTTAAAATGCCTTTCTTTTCAAATAAAATACTCATATGTTTGTCATTTTTAGGGTTATTTCAGTTCATGAGAAACTTTCTAATCTTGCACAAATAGCTGAACTATCATTGCCAGCAACTCCTGAAAATACTGCAAATGAGGATATATATAAAATGGATGAAACAGAAGAGAAACCAATTGGTAAAGATATAGAAGTAAGTTATTAAACCATAGAAAGAAGCATTTTTGTTGCAGGATGGGTGTCATTATGCATAATTATTTAAGTTATATTTTAATTTGTCAGAACAGAACTATGTAACTAAACTTGAACTTGAGATTCTTCTGCCCTCTGTTTTCTTTACTGCTAGTACCAGATGTGACCCAACTTTTTGCCACTATGTTTCCTTCAGAGCTCTTCTAAGCATACTGATTACAAGAATATTGACAGCGAATGAAAGAAGCCCATCCAGAGACTGTTTAGATATGACTATGAATCCCAAGAGACAATGCTTTCTAGCTTTTTTCATTCTGTTATTTAAATATTTGTATCCCCAAGTGTGTGAATAAGAACTAGAAAGTACAGAGAAGCATATATGTTTTCAGACATTTTTTATGCTCATGTTTTTTTTTTTTCCACCAAAGAAGTGGTAGAGGGGTGATTAATCCCCTGATAATCTGAGTGTTTTCTGTGCTGACCAGTGTTTGTTCTGGAGGAGGGGATCATTTCTTCTCTCCCCCTCTTGAGTTCTGAAATGGGGCACAAGATATGGATATATGGAGATTCAAAATATCAATGTCATTACTGATAAAGCTGATTAACAAACATGTCTTTCAATCTGTGGTCAAATGAGCTTATCAATATTTTACTACCAAATTATCCAGACTTGCCCACCTATGCACAGTCACCTAGCACATAGGTGTAACTACATGGTCTTCCCCTCCCCCCTCAGCTCCCTACCAAGCTTACTGCACATGGGAACAGAAAATAATATTCCTGCAGGTAGGGTGCTCCCACATACATAAAGAAAGATTGCCCAGAAGAGGTTGAGTCTACCATGCTCTGTTGGTGACTCACCCATCAGTTAAATCATTCCTGTCTCCTGAAGAAAATTAGTAACGGCCCCAAAGCAATTGAAGTATTCCTTCTTCTTTCAGAGTGGGATGGAAATCCTTTATTCTCTAGGGAGTAAGGGTAGAGAACACATTTTGTATTCTAATCATTGGTTCTTTAAATTTCTATTTGCATATTAATTTAATTTCTCAAGATATATACTTTGTAGTGAATGTAGACTTTTTTTTAAGAAGACAAAATAGATCTAAAGGACCTAAAACAAAAAGGAGTGATCTCCTGTCCATCTTCTCCTTGCTTCACCATCCTGCTCTGCAAAGACAATTTTTAGCTCTTTAAGCTGACTCTTTTATTTGTTTCCAAATCTGTAAATAATATGCAGTGTCACTTATGAGCAGTGAGTTGCCTCCTCCATGTCTCCACATGTCAGCATCGAGGCTGGCGACATACCATCATGTGCAACATCACAGTCACTGAGGCAGGAGGGAAGAAGGGGGGCAAGTCATATTGGCTCTGAGTTTTCGTCATGTCACTTCCACTAACATTTTGTTTGCCAAGTAAGTCACATGTGAAACCAACAATCCCTCTACCAGCATGGAAGTCTGACAGTCGGAAATACTGCTGAGTAGCACTAATGACAAACACAAAAACGGTTCTTCAGGTGTCAAGTTTTTGGATACCATCTATTGATTTTCTGTTACGGTATATACAGATTTAGCTAATTATGTTCTCCAAACTTTTCCTTTTCCCTTCCCATCTTAATATAGTCAAATCACAAAATTTATTTGATATTAGTGTTGATTATGATCCTGTAATAATGTTCACAGCTGAGTCAGATTAACATGCTGTGTTTTTTTTTTCTTTCTTGACTTGGCTTTTATACTTAATTTACATGAGTTTTCTTGTGTTTATCCATAAATTTTTCTCAGGGGTTTATACTGATCATACGATGTCCTGATCCCATTTTCCTCCTGGAACCTTCCATCCTCTCTGTCCAGTTGAAGGCTGGATGCTCTCAGTGCCAGCTGTGACTTTGATTCTGAACCTCTCTTTGCTGCTTTCCTGGTTGAGTACCCAACAATTTAGGTCTCATCCCTCTTTTTTTTTTTTTTTTAAATCTGAAAGCTTTTAGGATTTTCCCTTTATTTTGGGTCTTGTAGAACTTTTTCTTAAGTAATTTTTGGCTGGGTTAATATTTCATTGGTTACCAGTAACAAAACATTTTTAATTCTTAAAGAATATTCTTGATGTGGCTCTTTGTTTTCTTATGTATCTATCCATGTACTTTCATTATGCGAAGGCATAAAAGTTGGCAACTTTCTCAATTTTCAGAGTATTCTTGCTGGAATTTTCAGTCTTAATTTACCAACAGAGTGAATGAATATGATTTTCATTATTACAAAGGCACCCAGTCCAGATGTAAGAGAATCTATCAGGCAAGTATAGTTAGCCTTTACAAAATGCCAGCTCCCAGCATTTGTGGCTTCTGTGCTCTGTGCCTACATTTATCATAGAACAGATGTCTTAGAATTTTGGTTGTATATCTTTTTCAGTGTCTTCAGATGTTGCAATATGAATTAAGATGCTTACTGATATACTATCCTGAGTCCCTAAAATAAGTCCTCCAATAGATCAGACTATCTCAAACTCAAGAGATTTTGTACATGTAGTTTTTTTTTAAATAAAGTGTATGTTGTGTTTCATATCTATTTTCAAGAATTAAACTTTTAATTTAAACAATTCTTTTTTAGAACACTAATACTCAGTTTTTCAGTAATAGAAAAAAAACCTATCAGATTGCTGTCTTTGAGCCATAGTCTAGAATATTCTCTGCTGAAAATGTCACTAAATCCACTCCTTTACAGTTTTAACCCAAACTCATTTGTCTTTTCAACTTAGATTGACTGAGACAGGAGAATGAGCATCCATAAGAGTAGAGATTCTAGAGTGTACTGTACCACTCAATTTTACTATCTAAGGTCCATTCAGTTATCCTTTCCAGGAATAATTTCCCTTCATCTCTAAAGTACATAATCTTTGTGCTCAAATACTGCTTTTAGGTGGAAAGATGAGTTCTTTGGGTGGAATGAGAGTCACCAGAATGTCCATGGTGTGTAGGTATTGAATTCATAACAAAGAGCCAAGTATCTAAGTCAGGAGGTTGTCTGTGAATATAAACAAATCAGGAATAAATAGGGACGAGGAGAGAGTGGTGTTTGAATGTAAGTGCAAGCAGGAATCCAGAGGACCTGCCTTGACTTGGTGAAGGTTTGTGGCTTGCTTTCATTTCCAGGTCTGAATGGTAAGTGCCAGTGCATCCACCCTGGAGTAGAACAAATTTCTCTCAAATTTGATGTTCGTTTTTTAATTTTTAAATTTGTTTTATGTACCTTGAAAGTGTTTCCTTATCTTTAAAACAGGGCATTTTAGATGTGTCCCAGTTCTTATCTCTATATGAAAGAACATCACCAGATGGAAGAAATACTAATATTTGTTTGGGTGAATTGATAAGCAAATTAACTCACAGCATTTGAAAGTTGAGAAATGGAAGTAAAGTAAACTTTTTCTTTTTCCTTTTTTCCCATAATACTAACCAGCATGGGGGCAGGGGAGGGGGAGGGAAGCTAGATTCTGGGTTATAGCAAATAAATCTCATTGACTAAATTTGGTCATTCATTGTCATGACAACCTTCACTTGGAGCTAATTAGAAGTTAACTAGAACACTTGACGAGATGGTTTCTGGTCTGGAATTGGATAGGATTTCATAACTTCTATAATCTGATATATTTATTTCTATTACAATATATATTGTTGGTGGGTTATGGACTATAAGAGTCCAAAAATGTGCCTTTGGATGATATGTGGGATAGTAAATCACATTCTTTCTCACTCCCTCCTTTTTTCTTTTCTAAAATAAGCCAAGAACTTTAGAATATAGATATTAATTTAAGTTAAAATTAGGAGCGAGAGCTACAGAACAGGTCTTCCAATCACTTCTTGCTTGAAAACCTGTGTACCCTTCTGAAATGAACAACACTGTCTCAGAATAACTGAGTTATTTTAATCTTTTAGAGAGCTCAAGGGCATGTTCAGAGCATACCAGACTTTTAAAAGTATATGAAAGATGCAAACCCTTATTTGGAACAATAGTATACTGATATAGGAAGCTGAATACAAGTTTTCCAGATCACCTATGATTAATTTGGCAAATATTTAAGGTATACCTGGATGGTACAAGGCAATTAAAATTAGTATACAGTCATATTTGAAAAATCAAAGTCCTATAAAAGCATATAGAAAAATATAATTGAACATGAGCTTCAATTATCAAATTCTTTCTGAGAAACCATTATGTGAAAAAGTGTTCTAGGCCTGGGGATGTGAAGACATTCAGGAATGAATACAGATGGAGAAGCTTAAACATTGTATGAATGTGGCCATATATAGTACCCAGTGGTCATTCATAATGATTCCAACCACCTGCCAGCCTTCTCAGCAAAGTGGCATTTGAAGTGTGATGTTGAAAATCACTGGAAACATTCTATATCTTTCAGAATTTCTCATAAGAACATTTAGGGATATTATAGTTTAGATATTAGGTATCCCTCAAAATCTCATGTGTGAGACAATACAAGGTTTTCATATGGAATGATTGGATTATGAGAGCCTTAACCCAATTGGTGAATTAATCCCCTATAGGGATTAACTAAGTAATAACTGAAGGCAGGTAGGGTATGGCTGGAGGAGGTAGGTCTTTGGGGGTGTGCCTCTGGGGCACATATTTGGAGAGCTGAGCTCTCTTCTGTCTCCTTCCTGGTGTGATGGCTTGAGCTGATTCCCTTCATCATACCCTTACACCGTGATGTTCTGCCTTGCTGCGGGCCCTGAAGAATCAAGCTGGCTATTTGTGGACTACAACCTCTGAAACTCTGAGCCCCCAAATAAACTTCTCCTCTTCTAAAATTGTTCTTGTCAGGTCTTTTAGTCACAACAGTGAAAAAGCTAGGGTGAATTTTTAATAACACATAGCAAAACTACTTTCAGTTTTTTCTCAGCTGTATTAGCTAGCATTTGCAACTGTAATGAAATTACTGACATATGCTACCTAGGAAGAAAAGAGGTCTATTAAGCTCACTGTTTTGGAGATTCAAAGTTCAGACTCTGACTCTGGTGAGGGGCCCAGTGTAGATGGCAGATGGTATAACAACAACTGAAGATCACATCTTGAACTGGGAAGTAGAGGGAGAGCTAGATGGGCTAGGCTTGATCCTTTTATAACTTCTCTCTCAAGAGAATTCTAGGGGTTACAGAGAACTATTACTGAGATCATGCTCCCCCTCATGACCTAAGGACCTATTACTAGACCCTACCTCCACAACATCTCCCAGGGCTGCCACTCTGGGGATCCAGCCTTGAATCACATGAACCTCTGGGGGACATAGTGATGCCCTATCCAAACTGTAGCACCAGCTCTGGTATCTCCCGACATCCGCAGCAACCCTAACACTGGCTTAAACTCCTAACACTCTTCCTCCAGCTAGTGTGCAGCATTTTGTTTCTTCTTCCTCCTCTCACTTAGATCTTTATTATGTAGTCCAACTTTCTGACTGACTTCTCCATGATGCAGATTCTATACTATACAGAAGGGCAAGGTTTCTGTAATCCTTATTTTTCATTGGTAGGGCTGTTGATGAAAACTATTCCAATTTATTATTTTTAAAATCTTATTTACATAGATTGTGTGTGTGTGTGTGTGTGTGTGTGTGTGTGTAGAGAGAAAGCTAAGCAAGATAATGTACTATTAAATAGCTCAAATGGCATTCTCTAATAACTCCTATAGACTGAAAAGAAAGTTACTTTTCCTCTTATCCCAAAATATCCTATGCCCTTGCTGTATTGCTTTAGTAATTAGCCATTTATACAGCTCTTCTTTTCTCTTGACTGTGAATTCCTTTGCTTAGATATCTTATTGATCTTTGTATCATAGATACCTAGTGCTTCTTCAGTAGTTATTTGTGAAACTTCTAGTTGGATACCTGTAGAGAAACTCATTCCCGACTGAGAATAGAGCAAGAGATGAGTTATGAAGTCACAGAGCAAAATCTTATATTCAGGAGACGGTAAGATATCTATTGTGGAAGAAGAGTAGGGGGAATGTAGTGGTAGGTGGGTCTGGGGAGATCCGTGGAATAAGTGCTGCTTCCTCTCTGCCCACACCACATAGTGCTGGAGGAGTCTGTCTCCCCTGTTCCTCTCACTAGAACAAGAGCTCCTTAAAACTCTCTTTGTGTCTTGTTAATATCTTGTTACCACTCCATGGCATGTTGGAGGCAGTCCACAGATGTTGAGTGAATAGTGAAGGAACTTTGTTCTCTAGGAAAGGACTGTGGAAAGTCAAGCTGAGGTCTGGAGGTTAGGAGGAGGCAGGGGCAACATCTCACCTCGAATCTACTCCATCCCACTATCTACCCCTACAATTTGCTAAGACAGCCATATTGGTATATGAAGGAGTAATGAGGGAAGCCAGAGTTTAAAAGCTGGAAAAAAGAGGGAAGTTTCTTTCCTATTACATGTGAAAAATTATGAGGATTTCAGCTCACCCCAAGAACTGGGTTTAATATGTCCAAGTCACTCAGAAGGACATCCCCCATGCCTGACATAAATAAACCTAAAAGGTGGAAAGACTTATTTTGGCTAAACAGTGTCAGAGATATCAGTCCATAGTTGCTTAACCCCATTGCTGTGAATTTGTGGTGAGGAATCATGGTCAGAAGTGCATGGGGAGCAAATGTGCTTACCTCATGGGAAGCAGAGAGAGAGAGAAAGAAATAGGAAGAGAGAAAGAGCATATTTTGCCCATGCAAGGGGCATGGGGAAAATAAACCCCTTCAAAAGCACTCCCCAGTGACCTGTTTCCTCCAACTGGGCCCCGTCTCTTCAAGTTTCCACCATTCCCAACAGCACCACTGTGGTGGACAGTCCTTACCACATGAGCTTGTGGGGGACACTCCACATCCACACTCTCACAGTATTGAGGACTGAGCAAAGGTCCGTCTGCACCCTCCCTGCTCCCCCACCAACCTCAGCACGCCTCCAGCCACTTTCTGGTTAGGATTGCATTCTGTGCTTTTCCTGTCTTCACTCTGCGGTAGTGAGGTCATGGGAGGTACTCAACAGCCCAACCTCAGATCAGCCAGTTTTACAGTATGTGTATGTGGTTTACTTCACATGATGCCAGAGTAATAAAATGTTGTGGAGACAAAATTTCTGTTTGATAAATGTTGAGACAGGCAGTGGAAGGCATTTATCAGGTAATACTGCTATCTTCATCTGTTATGTGAAATAATGATTAATGATATAGACAGTGTCATTTTGCTTGATAGCTCTTGACAAAATCATGACAATAACCCATCATGGCTGTTATTGAAATTTTTATATAGAGAGAAAACACACTTTAACCAGTCCTAAGAACTCAATTAGAGACATAAAAATACAGATAAATTGGAGGAGCATAGGAGTGGATGTACTGTCTGGTAAAGTGGACTGGGAGCCCGGAAGGCTCCACATCCTGATATACCTGATCAGGGCTGGGCCTCCTGCCTGCCCTCCATCTTTTAGCCCCACAAACCAGGCCTCTTTCACTCACAATCCTGAGTGAAAATCACTTGCTTCCCAGACAGTCTGAGCAGCCTTATAGCTGATTTCTCTTTCCCTTGTCTTCTTTTGGCCAGTTCACCTTTAAACTGTAGTCTGAATTACATTTTTAAGTCAATCTCTATCACTATTCCCTCGGTCCACTTCCTTTCCTCACTCCTATGTGACCTGTTATAAACTGACCTCTCCAGTTATTTGTCACCAAGCTTACTGCTTTGCTTCCTGTACAGGTCTACAGAAAGGAACATTTCTTCCTTTTTTTTTTTTTTTTTTTTTTTTGGTATCAGGGATTAAACCCAGTGTTGCTTAACCACTGAGCCACATTCTCAGCTCATTTTTTTGTTTTGGTTTTTTTGAGACAGGATCTCACTAAGTTGCTTAGGGCCTCACTGATTTGCTTTGAACTTGCAAACATCCTGCCTCACTGTCCTGAGCCATTGGGATTCCAGGTATGTGCCACCATACCACACTAGAAAGGACCATTTCTGATTCCTGTGCTACCTCAAAGCTCATTGCGTACATGGCTCTCTCCCGCTGGGGGACCATGGATCCCACAGGAGAGCCTCCTACTCTTTTCGTTCATACAAACCTCTTCCAGGAAGCCTTCCTCATTCCTCATACTAAGAATTGCTTAGTATGCAATAGTATCCTACCTTTCTGTCTATAACATGTCACAACTGATATGATCTGATCATATTTGACTTGATATTTAACTTCGATATGTATAAATCTATTTTTTTAATAATTGTAAATTTTATATGAGAGTGGGCTGTCTTTCTTCATCTTTGTGTCCCACAGACCTACTATAATATCTTGAATAGTTGTTAAAGTGGAATTATAGTTTTGTAATTTTAAAATTGGATCTTTTCCATATGTATTCATTTACTAAAGCTTGCCCATAACCTGGTTTTGGGCTGTAAGGTCTGTTGTTGTTTGGTTCTTTATTTTAAGGTTTTAACCAGCATTGCTCAGTTATAATTTAAACAGGAAAATACTTTTATCAATGTAATATTCTGGATGCTAGTACATGCATATATTAATTCTATCATAAAAAATAACTTGTTGCTTCTGTCAGGCTGGATGCTAGCAACATTGTGAGGTAGGCATGGCTTATCTCTGACAATTTATAGCCACCACTCCTTTAGTTGTACATAAAGAAAACAACACTAGCTCAAGCAAAATAAGTGAGGGAGGAGGCACAAACTTGTCAGCATGCAATAAGTAAGCCTGTGCAGAGCCAGGGACTGGGAACAGGGCACAGGGGGCCTCACAGAAAATGGAGCTGGAGACTCAGGAGCCAAAGCTGCACTGGGGCCCTCAGGCAACAAAGTTCTCTCTGTCATCTGTTTCCTCCTCTAGAAAAACCATGCCACCTCTGGCCCACTGGCTACCTGGTATATCCATTCAGTGGGGCCATGGCAGTGTCCTCAACAGGCAGTGTAGGCATGCTCTTCCATTTTCTTTTCCTATTTCTTTCCCAATCCCAGTTATTCTTTTCTGCTTAAATCCCTCCCAGGGATTGAGTCCAGGACCAGAAGAAAAGTGATTTTCTAAAATCTTAGTTTGGTGTGAATTATTTGCTTGTTATTACTCTGTGACATGAATCTTAACTGTGAATTACAGAGAAAGAATCCTAAAATAATGTATTGTTCACGATTAATTGCAGATCTTATATTTTGTGACCATCCTGTATCCTTTCAAATAACCCAGATGATTTAAGAAATGGTGATTCTGATCCTCTTTTTCTCATCTTGGGAACTAGGGTTCGGAGATGCAAAACGAGACAAAGGAAACTAATCGTTTATCATTAAATGTGCAGTATTTGACCAATAATACCAACCTCACTATATTGCCTTCTTCTTGTTTCTAGAACATGATTATTGAATGCTGCTCTGAAATATTAGCTCTGTTTTTGAGTGACAAAGAGCCAACACCATTAACTGAGGTATGTATCTTTCAAATTGTATCTGGTTATTCACAAGTAGTAGTATTGCTATGGAAATGAAAACACAAAAAACATCTAATTGCAAGTACCAAGGGTCTCACCTTCCTTAATTAATGTGAAAAAATGAGTTCACAATAGCATATTACTTTGGTTATATTCTTTGTGGAAAAAAAGTTCAGTTAGTACAGAAAATTATGTAGTAGATCATTTTAAAATCACTTGAAATCTGCCATTTAGATCATAATCCCTATTAGCACTTTGGAAATATCTAGAATGTTCTCCCTTCAGAGATGAACTTTAGAATTTTTCTATCAATGAGATCATGCTTTCTGTAACTTGCTTTTGTTCCTTGAATAATAATGCCATGGAGGTATTTTTATGTGGGAAAAAAAGCCTTTGTAATAGTCTCTATTATATATTTGTTGTGTCAGGCACTATTATTGATGAATAAAGAGATTTTTGGATTCTAATACATACATATTTGTTCCATTCTATGTTATATCCTTAGAGGTCATTTTTAGGAATTGAATTTTAGAGTAAAAAGTATGTATACATATTTATTATAAAATATACCTATAAAAATAATTTTGACCAGCTCCTGATAACCCCTCCCAGGTCCTGATAACCCCTATTCTACTTTCCATCTCTCTGAATTTGTCTACTCTAGGTACTGCATATAAATGGAGTCATATAATATATATATTTTATATCTGGCTTACTTTGTAAGGCATAATGTTTCAAAGTTACCCATGTTGTAACATGTATCAGTATTTTATTGCTTTTTTAAAAAAATTATCATTATTTTTTTAAATGTTATTTAGTTGTCAATGGACCTTTATTTTATTTATTTATATGTGGTGCTGAGAATCAAACCCAGTACCTCACACATGCTAGACAAGTGCTGTACCACTAAGCCACCACTCCAACCCTCATTCTTTATTTTTTTGTCATACATATATGGAGTATAATTTCTCATTTTTCTGATTGTACATGTTGTATAATCACATTGATCATGCAGTCATGTATGTACATAAGGTAATAATGTCTGTTTCATTCTGCTGTCCTTCCTAACCCTATACATTTTTAAAGGCTAAATAATATTCCTCTATATCTATATACAACATTTGTTTATCAATTCATCCATTAATGGATATTTGGGTTGTTTTCACATTTTGGCTATTGTAAATAAGTTTTTTATGAACATGGTTATGCAAGTATCTATTGGAGTTCTAGTTTTTAATTATTTAGGGTATATTCCTAGGAGTGAAGTAGCTGGATCCCCATGGTATTAATTTTTTGAGGAACCCCCAAACTGTTTCCCATAGCAGCTATATAATTTTATACTTCTATTAACAATGCACAAGAATTCCAATTTCTCCATATTCTCATCAAGTATTGTTCTTTTCTTTTATTTTATTTTAATAAAAACTATCCTAATGGGTGTGAAGTGGTATCTTGTTGTGATTTTGATTTGCATTTCTTTAGGGACTAATGATGTTGAGAAGCTTTAAATATGATTTTTAGTCATTTGTACATCTTTTCTGGGGAAATATCTATTCAATCCTTTGTCCTTTTTGAATTAGTGTGTGTGTGTGTGTGTGTGTGTGTGTGTATGTATGTATGTATGTATGTATATATATATATAGCTATATGATTGCAAATGGCCCTCCAGAAATGTTGCACCAATTTTCTCTGCTCTCTGTAGTAGATGAGAGGACCAGTTTACAAACACGTTTATTTACACTAGACCTTACCTCCCTCTTCTCCTTCTCTATACAGTTATTAATTCTGAAAAGTGAAAAGTAGCATGTCATTATTTTATTCTTATTTTTAATAAGGCCAAATACATTTTATATGTTCATTGTAAATCTGTATCTTTTCTTTGTGAAGTGGTATTTGCTCATTAACTTATGTAACAAATATTTAGAGTGAACAGTCTGCATGCCAGGAAATCCCTCCTATGCACTGGAAAGCCAGCTGTGATAAGCAATAAGAATCCTGCTCTCAAGGAACTGCCATTTTTGTGGAGGGAAATGCTTAGCAATTAATAAGCAAGAAAGTTTCAAATTTTGTTAAGTGCTGAAAAGGAAAAAAATAAAATAAAGCAATATACAAGAGGAGGGACTGGCAAATTATAGCCTGTGAACTGCATCTGGGCCACTATTTGTTTTTTAAAATGGTGTTTTATCGGAATAGTCTTGCCTGTTTTTTCACTTGTGGTACATAGCTAGTTTTTTAGTATAACAGCAGAGATGGGTAGAGACCACCACGTATTAATCAGTTTTTCATCACCCTGACCAAAATGCCTGACACGAAGAGCTAAGAGGAGGAAAAATTTAATTTGGGCTCACAATTTCTGAGGTTCCATTCCATGGTCGGCCGACTCGACTCTGGAGTCTGAGGTGAGGCAAAACATCATGGCAGAATGTTGTGGTGGAGGGAAGCCACTCAGGTCATGGCAGCTAGAGAGTCGAGAGACAGGAGAGGCACCAAGGGACAAAATATAAATTCCAAAGGCCTACTTCCTCCAGCCACCCCTACTTGCCTATAGTTGCCACCCAGTACAGGAGTCCTTTCAGATGATTAATCCAATAAGTGGATTAATCCAGTGATGAGGTTTGGCTTCTATAATCTAATCATTTCACCTCTGGCCATTCCTGCATTGTTTCACACATGAGCTTTCAGGGGACGTCTCATATCTAAACCATAACAGAGTGTGTGGTCTACAAAGCCTAAATTATTTATTTTCTGGGATTTTATAAAGTTTGTAGGCCTCTCTGATAGAGAGTATCAGGGAATGGAGCCACAGCTTAGATAGGGTGTTCTCCTGAACATGTCTCCTTCTCCAAGGGACTTTGAAGTAAGAGCTATCAACAATCTGTGCCCTTTTTTATTGTTAGACTTTTAGCTTGTGGGGACAGTGACACTGTTCCCTCCATCCCTGAACTCTCACGGTACCATGTATACCAACCTCACTGTTACTGTTTCTTGAATCAAATGGAATTTCTTTGAGTTTTAAATATCTGTAATTTAATCTTTGCTTTTAGAAAATTCAGTTGACTATTCATGGCCCTTTCCCATTTTGTAAATGGGGAGCTTAATTTCTATTATGGAAATATTTAGACTTACTCTGTCAGACGTAGTAAAACCAAGCCTAAATCTAATTTTAGACAACCCATGGTTAGCAATAGGTCACAAAAAAAAAACTGTTAATCATAAGATATATGATGACTGATGTCAGTGGATTTGGTTTCTGACACTTGGGTTGAAAACCCAGACTTGAGTGTCATTTGTGGTATGACCTTGGGCAAATTATTTAATTTCTCTAAGCTTCAGGGTTTTTTTCATAGGTCATAATATGAAGCTCTCACAATTGTGAGTTGGATAATATAGTTAAATATTTTGTCATAGGGCTTACAATGAAATGTTTAGGAAATATTTAAGCATCACCGTCATTATCATCATCATCTCCACCATGACTCTACCTTCCCTGTGTGCTTCATCCTTGTGGACTAATTTCAATCAGAGTTTTAGTAGCCAAATTTGTTTTGACAAACGTTAAAGGTAGAATAAAAGACGGAAATAATTTTCTTTTCCCATAATGTAAAATTATTATTCTATCTTAGGGATTAGGTCAAGATCCCAACATGGGATCTCAGTGGTGAAGGATCCAAGAAAGGGTACCTATCACTTGAACCTCCTCCTGTATTTCTTCTGAGAGCAAGATTTACCTATTAGTGCTGGGACAGGACTTGGGCATTTATGAATTTGTCCCAAGAAATAAATTGTTAGGCAAAATTACATGCTTTAGTGGAGGTCTTTTGGTCACCAGTATGAGATCTTGCTGTGCAATTTGGTTCCTTACTGAACATACCTGTTACAAATTACCTTTGCTTGTATTAGCTCTTCCTAATTAAAATAAATATTGCTATGCATGGCTTGTGACATAAAGAGACTGAGAATAGCAGGGACATGAAGGAAGGGAATGAATGTCCCATACTAACCATCTTAGTGATTAATCACAGTGTATCAGAGACTATTAGGTATGATTTCTGGTCAAGCAGCAATAAAAAGCATTCCTTTAATTGCCTGCGTAGGTTTGAATTATTGCATTTCACAAGACGTCAGGTAGGATTCAAACATGATGCTAAAAATATTCTCTCTTCTTACTGTGATTAAGTCCTTTAAACAACTACCTGTCCATCATAATTATTGACTATCTGCTGCTTATAGTACATTGGTATAGATACTTTTGTAGCTGCAAAGGAAACACAGATTAAAGTTCCTATTGCCAGCTAAATTAAGTATTTTCATTAGTACACATGATACAAATCAATTTGCCTTATCAATTTCACACATACATGTGTGAAAGTATTATAAATTGAACAGATTAATGATTAATGTATGAGTGTATATGATTTGAATAGACTAGAATGGAGAAGAGGTAGGTTCCTAGGAGAAGATCCTGCTTTAAAGATGGAAAAGGTTATCTTAGATCAAGAGAAACTGCAAAATAGTTCTTCTTAGTTATACAAGTTTAGTGGTTGTGGGGTTTTTTTTTTGTTTTTTTTTTTTTTTGTTTTTTTAGTTTAGGATTTTTAGCTTGACCTAGTATAGTATCTAACAGTGTGATAATAGTGATTGAAATGCAAATGCTACTACTAATAGTAATAATAATAATAAATATTTATTGAGCACATGGCATGTGCAGACATCATTAAGTGTTTGTATACATTATATCACTTAATATCATAAAAACCCTTTGAAGTGGGTTACCATTACTATTCCTACTGTTGAGATGAGAAATTGATGAACAGGAAAATTAAGTAGCATGCTCAGGTCTTAGAACTTATAAGTGGAAGAGGCAGGAGTCAAATCCAGGTCCACCTAAATTCAGGACCCACACTGTTGTGTGTGTGTGTGTGTGTGTGTGTGTGTGTGTGTGTGTGTAACTGGGGCTCAAACTCAGGATCTTGTGCATGTGAGGCTAGTACTCTTCCAGTGCTCTTTGTCCCCAATCTCCAGATCTGCTTTTTAAAGTAACACCCATCCAGGGAATGACTTACTAGACTAGTGGAAGCAGCTAGGTGTGGTGGTACAAGCCTGTAATCCCAGGGGCTTGGGAGGCTGAGGCAGGAGGATTGAGAGTTCAAAGCCAACCTTAGCAACTTTTTGAGTCTCTAAGCAACTCAGAGAGACCCTATCTGTAAATAAAAAATAAAAGGAGCCGGGGATGTGGCTCAGTGGTAGAGCACCCTTGGGTTCAATCCCCAGTACCAAAAAAAAAAAAAAAAAGAGTGACAAGGCAACGCCTGAAATAGAATAGTGGAAGCAGGTGCTCCTGGGAATTGAGGAGTGAGATGTGAGAAAGTGAGATGAGAAAGAAAAGGTCGCTAGAGTAGACTGATCTTTAAGAAGAGTTGAGAGCATGGGAAAACAACATGAGGAATATAGGGAAATGGCCAGAATGAGCCACAGAACTGAAGAGCAGGGGTGGTTGGGAAAAGAATTAGGGGGCATAGAGGATGCCTATAGGGACCAAGGGTGAAGCAGAGCCATAAGGAGGGGGCAGGGAACAGACAGAGCTGTATAGCACAAGTGAGGGGATACTTGAAGCAAAAAAACAAAACAAAACTTCCTCCTGTAGGCCTTTAGGTGGCATCTCAAGGTGGAGAGGGATACAGGTAATTGCATAAGAAAAGAATAGGAGAAGTTGGGGAAGTTCAGCCAGTGGTTTTAGTTTTCCCAACTAAGTAGAGTGGGACAGGAAGCTGGAGAGCACAGTCGTCTGAGAGAAAGGTGAAATCTTGAATATAATCATCATCCAGGGCCATGGGTAAGGAAGCTGTCCCAGGACAAATAGAAGATTGAGGGCCACATTGAGATTTAAAAGTCATGTTTGTGATGATACTAGGCTTCTTGGCTTGTGATTTTTCTCAAGCAGCACTTGGCTTTTTGATATAGGAATGAAAAATGCCAATAGAAGCAAATTATTTTATTAGGCAAATGCAAGAAGGAAACAGAGGTACCTGGAAAGTCAGAGTTCTAGTGAGACAGTCAATGGCATGCAGGAGACTGTGGTGGATTATAATAGCTATGAATTTGTCTCATAATAAATAGAAATGCCTCAAGTCTCAGAAAGCATCTCAGCCTGATGTCTGCCATTATTTCTGTAGCTCCTATTGAACATAAATTAGTTTGTGCAATGTTTCTTTAAAATATGTAAATTTAACCTAAAAATCCATAATGATAGTTAAATTCTAGTGAAGTGCATGTTAGTATGTGCTTTACTAATGTACATTCCTTTTTACATGGCTGAATTTAGTGTGCTCATGATTTATTGTTTGTTTGTTTATTTATGGTGCTATGAGTCAAACCCAGACCTCACACGGCTGGATAACTAACTGCTCTGTCATTGAGCCACATCCCCATCCCTATTGTTTATTTAATTATCATTTTTGATATTTTTATGATAAGATGTTGACATCGATCATTTGCTAGTGAGTAAATTACCATTCCACTATATTAACATCCCTCAGTTTATTAAGTTATTTGCATCTTTACGGCTAATGTATGGATTCCATCACATGACTGCCTATACCTTATTATCTCTTCTGACCTCTTATGAGTCCTGCATGTTAGCTGAAGCAGTTGCCTCACAACACCAGCCCCTTATATTGTGCTGGGTATCACATAGAAATGGGCAATAGTGCATCTAAACTTGTATTAACCTAACTCAGATCACCACTTTTTCATTACTTTTCTTTTAAGCCCTTGGCTTATATTCGATGCACTCAATAGTAGTTGATCAAAATGTGTTATGGTGATGTACTTTCACTTTTCTCTCCTCTACTAGTGCTGATTGGATCTTATATAAGATTGAGTCATATTGTATTTTTATTCTCAATGCTTTTCCCCAAGTCTGGTCCCCAGCAGGTGTTCAAAAAAATGTTAAATGAGTGAATAGCTCATGATACATCTTCCAGAGATAGCCCTGGATTGCTGCTCTACTTCTGCCATTATCAGTGACTTTGGGGCCATCAATTTCAGTCATTGGTACAGTAAACATTTGTGAAGTGCCTCCTCTGTACCAGTCACTGTGTGAGGCTTTGGCAAAAGTAAAAGCCAGTCTCTGCCTTCAAGAGAGCTGTGGTTTAGTGCAGGACACAGACAACCACAAAAGCAATTACAGTCCAGAGTGGGGAAAGAGGCCTGAGAACCGAGCGCCACTTCTGGGCTCCCCTGGCAGCCTCGCCACAGCTCTGAAGGTGATGAGCTTCGGTATATTTTTAGAGGGATTCATTGATTCCCTCTTTGAAATTAAGCTAGTGACCCATGGTTAAAAGTTCTAATTGCTTGGAAAAATGATTGCAAAACGATAAGAGTACCCTTGGGAAAATACAAACATGACCAAGGACATTCATGGAAGTATTTTCCTCTTATTAGAAAGACTCTTGACAAAAGGAACAAAAAGTAAAAATCTCACCCCTGGCAGTTAGCTCAGTGGTTGTGATTTTTCTCAAGGAGCACTTTTTGAATTTTTGGTTTTGATTACTTGGACGGAGAGAATGGAATAAATCCTAGAAGCCCTGGATGCAGAGAAAAATAAAGTGAAATGTTTAAAAATCAAACAAAAAACCCTAGCTCCATTTACACAAGCTGCAACTGAGTGCCAGGCTCTGGGTTGGACTCAATGGAGGAATTGGTGATGGCAAAGACAGAGTTCTTGCCTGGAGGAGCTGACGATCCAGAACGAGGATTTGGACTATTGCTTACATACTGAGAAGGCTTGTGTTGTTAAAATGGATGATCATTTTGCATGAAGATGGAGGGTGAACGAGGTCAGAGTGTTTAAAAGACCTGCCCAAAGTCACAGAACTGTACCTGTCACAGTCAAAAGTGGCCAACTCCAGAGCCTCTTTTTGACCACTATCATTATCCTGAAGCCAGCCCTGCCCAGACTTTTCAGTATGGGGCCTCTTGGCTATGCAGGTGGGGGACTAGATTTATAATGGGTTCCCGAGGGAGAGTTAGAGTCAGGGTTTATGATGTTGTAGATGTGGTTGTTGATGGATAGGCAGAGGGACACATTGCCTGGCTCCAAATCCCAGCCCAGCTCTGCTGTGTTTTGAGTTGTATAACCTTAGGCAAGTTGTTTAACCCAAATACTTGAGTTTCCCTATTGTAGAATGGGAATAAAAATATTTCATTTCATAGATGTCGACTAAATAACAAACAGAAATTCTCAGAGGATCAATAAATTCATTCAGTAATGAACATTTCACTGAGAGTATGAATGGGCCTATCAAGGAGTTTACGGCAACGGGGGATTTTTAAAGGCAAAATCATTTGTTTTTAAACAAAAATGCTTGGTTCCAAGGATCATTAACAAAGGTAGTGTTGGCCCAAGGCTGACCAGGCCATTGCTGGACAACTTTCCTCGAAGATATATTTTCTGTGTAAAGCTGTGGTAGCCTTTGTGCCAGGTTGTGGTTCTGTCAGAGGCTTTTGTGATAATTCTTGTTGTCAGGCGTATGTGCATGAGATTCCCTGCCTCACAACCTTCTTGGTCTTATTTATTTTGTTGAGTTTGATACAAGTGACTCCATTTTGATTCTGACCACTCTCACATGGGGTCAGTATGTGGATTAAGTGAATTAACTCATGTAAAATTCTGAGAACAGTGCCTGACATGGACTAAGCAATATAGTTACCATTACTATCATCTAAAGCTGCTTGAGTTCACTTGAAAGGAAATCCTGTAAATAGACTTGTTCCCCTAGTATGCGGCTATAGTGGAAGAATATAAATGCCTACAGTGAAGCCTCCGGGTACAGTCACAGAAGGCTGGAGTAATTCAAGTGCTAGGTATGGCTATACACATCACTTCTAATCACGTGTTCCCATGGTCATCAGTTCCAATTGCTAACCTTGCGTAATAAAGCACCCCAAACTTAGTGGCATAAAATGACTATAGTTTTGTCAGGCTCTAAGATTCTGTGGGTCACATGTTGGGAAGAGCATAGTAGGGCAGCTTGTCTCTGCTCCATGGTATCTGGGGCATTGGTTAGGAAGACTTGAAGACTGGGATAATTGAATGGCTAGTGGCTGGCATCACTGAAAGCTCATTTGGATGGTACTTGATGTTGGCTGTCAGTTGGGTGCTGGGACCACAGTGTGGCTGTGGGCCAGAACAGGACATGAGACCTCTCTCTGTGGTTAGTTGGGCCTCTTCACAACACGGTGGCTGAGTTGTCAAGATTGAGCCTCCGAAGAGAACCAGCAAATTTCTGTCATTTTTTATACCTTAGCATCAAAAATTCCATAACAGCTTCCCTACTTGTCTCAGATCCACCCAGATTCAAGATAGGACATAGACTGTATCCTTTTGGGTGGAAAGTATCAAAGTCAAATTGTAAGAAAGGAATGTGGGCTAGGAGCTGCTGTTGCAATCATTTGAGGAAAATTCAGTCTGCGACAGCATCCAGTGAGTCCCAATTTCTGGGCCTATTCCTCCTCTGAGCAGGGGCTTCTCCAAAGGGATCTACTTAAGCTATTTTTTAAATTAGTTAGCAATCTTTCCTAAATATATTAGGTAATAGTCATGGAGTTGCTGAGTACGTTTATGCTCACAGGGTGGGAATAAACTAGGTGGATTCTCAAAGGATACTCTGAAATAACTTATGAAGTCTTTCTGGCTGTGGTATGGGGTTGAACATGCCCCTATTTATGTAGGACAGCTTCCTTCTGTTTTCTAAGGATGCTAAATCCTAGAGGGTCGCACTAAGCTATTTAACTTCCTTTGGCTAGTTTTATTTTCTTACTGCATGCCTTCTGGTCTCTTTTTGCTGATACCCTCTAAACTGTTACTTACAGCACAGAGCACAAGTTTCCATGTATTCCATAGTGGGTATTTACTAAGTATTTAAAAATATATATTAATGTAACTTCTTTTAGTTAAGAGTTGTACATTTTCTTTTCTTTTCTTTTTTTTTTTTTTGTACCAACTAAGAGCTGTCTGAATAGATTTTATGGGCATCTAGAATTACATCTTTCTTCTGGGAGACATTATCATTCCATCCTCAAGTGAAGAGTATCCTTTGTATGTAAGTTCATGAGCCATCCACTTAATATTCTTATATTCTTTTGAAGACAATGCCAGATGACATCAGTTCCACACTGCTTCTAAAACACAGCGCTGACTTTGATGCCATCCACTCACTGTTCACTTCTAACTGTCAAATTTGGCTAAGGGAAAAAGAAAGCCCTTAAGAAAAGGCCAGGCTATTAATGTGCTCTTCAAAATGCTAAGAAAAGGCTAAGCTGTTTATAGCATTTCCAAAATGCTCATCTCTCAGAGATTTGCCGGCAACAGTGTCAGGGTGAAATATACTCTCGTTCATCAAGCAGCTGAGAGCCTTTGTATTATCTGTGCTTGAAGTACCAGCCCCACTTTCATCCGATGTGCAGTTTGGGGGTATAATGATGCTTGGATGAAATTTAAAACAAGATATCCTGATATTATGTTTTTGCTATAAAAGTAATGAGAAGTGTGTGCACTCCTTGATTAACCAAGCCGGGTGTCATTTTGGATACAACTGCACAGCCATCTAGAAGGGAGTTTCCTGGAGGTTAGTCACTTTGTAGAACTCAGAAGGAGGCGAGAGACAAGGGGTATCATTAGCAAATCTGTTCATTCTTCTCTATTTTGTTAAGACGTGGGTTAAATGTTCAGTTTCATGTCTTTCATTCAGTTTTCTAAATTATTTGCCTTGATTTAAAAAAAAAACAAACCTTAACAGTGAAATTATAATATCATTTTAGGAGAGCCTTTGATTTTTCCCTCATAGAGCTAAATCAATTGGAAAACCTTTGGGAATTCTCTTGACAAATGTTGTTTACATTTAAGTAGACACACAAAGCAGAAGCAGGTGTAAATTCATATCGTTTACCTTTTTTACTTTGGACACTAATTATTTTGAGATTTTTGCAGTTATTCTGCCTGTATCATAGGTGGTAATGCCATCACGGTCTTCCCTCAACCACACATGGCAGCATAGTGTGGTGGCAAGACACCTGGCACAAGTTCTAGTTCTAGTTCTAGTTCTAATTCTGCCCTTATGGACAAGTTAGGAATCCTAAAAGACTTCAGGTCAATTAGATGCTAAGAAAGGTCTGGGACGCAATGTATCTAGTGGATAAAAACCTAGTTTCATTTTTGGTTCTATCACCTGTTGGTTATGAGACTATGAGCAAGTTACTCTATTTCTCTAGGCTTCCATTCCTTATCTGTAAATTGGTGACAACTACTCCCATATGGGACTACATTAGAAACCATATTTAACACATTTGGTACAGCACAAGGCCTGTGGTAGGCATTCCATACACCATGGTCATCTTTATTTTTTCCAGCCTTAAAATAGAGTGAAATGAATCATTTGTTCACTTGAACATTAGCAACTCCCTTCATTAGTGGCTTTAGCCTTCTTAAATATTTGCTAATTTTCAAAGAGTAAATGGCCATTTAACAGATGTATCTTTGGTGTTGTTTTTCAACCATGCTTTTTACATTAACAGTAGATTCACAATGCAGTTATAAAAATAATCCAGGGAGGGCTGGAGATGTAGCGAGTGGAAGAGGGCATAGCAAAGGAAGGAGGGAGAGAGAGAAAACAGAGAGATCCAGTGTACCCTTTACCCGTTTTTCTCCAATGGTGACATCTTGCAGAACTATGGTACAACACCACACAGTATCTTCACAGTGATACCGTCAGGATAACAAACTTGTTCACCACCCCAAGGGTCCCTGTTGCCCTTTGTTAGCCACACTCACCCACCTCCTCCATAACCCCTAGCAACTGCTTGTTTTCCATCTCTGTACTTCCCTCATTTGAAGAATATTATATAAAAGGAATCATACAGGATGTAACCTTTTGGGGATTGGACTTTTTAAACAATTCAGCACAATTCATAAAGAGCCATTAAACTGTTTTTTGATGAACAACAAAAAAACTCACGATGAAAACTGAAAACAGGCATATCCTTTTCACAACAGAAAAGTGCTTGATGCAGTGCTCAGTGACTCTGCTAGTCTTCCTGCCCGCTACCCTTCCCTTCTTCCTCTTGGCTCCTTCCCTCTCCTTTTTCTTGCCCTTTTCTTCTTCACATCCCTTTATCAACTGACAGAGGCTAATTGTTCAAGTGAGAAATGCTAAAAAAAAAAAAAAAGTGAAATGAATAAACGTGTGTGACATGCCTCTGAGAACTGCACTCTGAGACTTTTCTATGAGAAATTGCCAGTGCTGGCTGCCTTATAAGAGGGGTTTGCAGCTGCTTGTGGTGTGCACTGACGGGAATAAAGAAGTCAGCGTGAGCAAGTTTTCTTTCCACACTGTGCACATAAGGTCTGCCCTTGGGTTTGCTGCTGCAGTGGGAGCTGCTAGCTGACAAAGCCCAGCATGCTTTGATTCTAGGCAACAAAGTCCCCGGAACAAAACGCAAACTTCAGTTCTTTATAAAGCCTTTGCTCTAAAATAGAACCTCCAGTTCCTAGTTGCTAGAAGTTAAGCCCAGTGAGCTCTCTCATAAAAAATCATCAAGAAATGCCAAGTATTGTTAGAACTCTGGAATTTTCATTTTTGTGTCCCAGGTCAAAAGCCCACAGGCAGAGCCACAGAGCCCCTGCAGGAAGGAACCCAGCCACAGGGTACCCAGCTACAGCATTTCTTCCTCTAACTTTGCTGCTGAGCAAGCCCTGACCTTTAAGTGCAGTTAGACTCTGATAGAATTTCCCCTTATTCAGAAATACAGTGAGACCAAGGTTGCCAGAGTTCAAGAACATTAGTCAGGACAGAGCAGGCTGTGGTCACTAAAAAAACAAGCCCCAAATCTCAGTGGCAGTATAGATTTCTTTCTTTCTCATGCACAGTCTAATGAGGATTCGGCATCTTTCCTTCAACTCAAAACTGTGCTACCTGCGCTGCATAAGAAAACCCATGCAGAAGAGAGGGCTGCAGGATTTCACCACACATTTCTGTGTAGGGTGACCCTATTTCCTCATATGTTGGCACAGTCACAATTTACATGTGTGGATTTAGAATAACGGTTCACATACTCTCCTTTCACTCTGAAGTGTGTCCCAGTTCAGACAGTGAATTCAGGTGACTGTTTCTAAGAGCCATCTTGCTTACATCCTGCTGGTCAACCTAACATGCAAGGATGTGATAGGGAGCATTGGAGAAGAACAAGTATATATTTCAGTGACTTCTACTAATTTGTGGCACAGTAGGCCTTTGAAGAAATGCCATGAATTTTTAAATAGAAATAATACAATAACTTCAATTACAAAACCTCTGTTGAACTGATAGTATATGATATTGGCTTTGACTAAGCATCTCACTCACACATTATGATAGGTGAGTAAATAGCCTTCCTGGGGAGTCCTGTTACCTTGCATGACCAAAGGCACTATGCAGATGTGATTAAATTAAGAATATTGTGATGTGGAGATTATCCTGGATTATCCAGATGATCCCTAAATGGAATCAAAAGTCCATCTAAGAGGGATTCAGGAGGAGATTTGAAAAGATAAGCAGAGAAGAGGATGAGCTAATGGAATCAGAGATTGGAATGATGAGCTTTTAAGATGGAGAAAGGGGCTATGAGAAAGAAATACAGGCAGCCACTCCCGTTGGAGTTTAACCTAATTAAATCAATTTCAGATTTTTAACTTCCAGGACTATAAGACATGAATTTATGTTGTTGTAAACTACTAAGTTTGTGGTAAAATTTGTTACAGCAGCAATAGGAAAGTTAAGCCTGTAACTTCAGATTCCTGTTGTAGTTAACATGGATTCATTATTGTCTATTTTTGCATGTTAGAAATTGAGGCCTGAAGACCTAAGTGACTTTTGCCCAAGGTCTGTCTCTCAGCTAGTCAGTGTCAGGATCAGGATCCATGCCCAGGCACACTGGCTCCTCAGCCACTCTGTGGCTCGGCTTCTCCCCTGGCACCCAGCTACTCTCTGAGATACCTTCCTACCTTGTCTGTCAATCACTGGCAGGTCCAAGGCTCCCCATAAAATCCCCTGCTCCAAGCAGCCTCTCTCCCAACTCCCACCTGACTTCCATTAGGTTCAGCACCCTGGACAACCACACTTTTCCATCTTCTGCTTTTGGAAATTTTACAGAGGGTTCTAGGGAGGCTGCAGGAAATTCTCAAGTAAAGTTAGAATAAATATGAAATTATTGAATTTTTCCAAATTTAAGTTTATAGGAAGATAAATACTTGCTGGGAGACATTATTTCTGAATTTCCTTCCTACTCTTCTTTAATCTCTAAATCTCCTCACACTCTGGGGGCAGGGGGATGTTCGTAAGGGCACTCAAATATGGTGATTAATAGAAATGATACTGAAAACATATTAGGTTTGTTTTACTAAAACCTTGTAGGGAGGCATCTAGAAATTTGGCATAAAAATTAGATTATTACTTTAATCTCTTTTGGCCACATGCTGCCATATTGCCACTTAATGTTCTTATAGTTATCCACTGAATTAAAAACCCTTGTGGCCTCCACACTGAGCCATCTGCACCTCTTTTTCAAGACTGAAGAACTTATTTTCCCAGCTCTGGGAATGTGCTGGCTGATAGCCCTCAAGCTCTCAACTCTCTCCAGGAATTTCTTTCATCTAAAGTTTATGACTTCTTCCTACAGGAAAGACTGCATCCAATTACTGGTTGAAATGGGGGTACAAGAACTGATCCCTGCAACCACCACATTTAAAGATAACTCTGAAGGGCCATCCCAGCTTCAGAGCTCCCTGCAAGGTTGAGCTGAACCCTTTGCTGTGATTGCATTTCTGTACATCTTCTCCTTCAGCCTAATCTTGCTTCCTTTCCTTTTCCACAGGTATCAATCCCAGAGGTATTCCCTAATCCTAATCAACTTCTTGAAAACTCAATTCCATCTTAGAATCTGCTTCCCAGGTGTGGTTTGTCAGCTTTCCATCACTATAACAAATACACCAGAAAACAAACTTATGAAGTGAAAAGGTTATTTGGGTTCACAGTTTTGGAGGTTCTAGTCCATGATTTTTTTGACCACCTTACTTCTGGACCTGTGAAGATGCAACACAACATGTTGGGAGTTACAGTAGAGCAAAACCACACACCTCATTGTGAGTCAGGGAGAAAAAAAAAAAAAAAGAGGAAGAGGCTCTGGGATACTCTCTGAGGGCACACCCCCAATGACCTAAAGCATCCTACTGGACCCACCTCCTGAAGGCTCCACCACCTCCCAGTAGCATCTCTCTGAAGACCAAGCCTTTACCACATGGGGGTGGGAGGAACTTAAGATCCAAACTATAGTATCAGGAAACTAAACTACAACAAGGACTGAAAAAATTAAAAACTGAAGACTAGTGATGAGTACATACGAGCACACAATTAATCCTTACATATTGGAATTAAAGAAATCTAAAGTAACTCTGAAACATACTTTCTGGCTTAAAGTTTAATTTTTAAAGCAAAAAGTAAGAGGAAAACATCACATATACATCTCACCCACTCAAGACTAAAAATACTTAATACAGTGTGACCCATAGTTCCATCCCATTTTTCTTTTGACCTCCCCATAACAGTTAATTTACAAATGAAAAAACAAAAAAAAAAACAGCTTTAAAAAAAAACACAAATACTCCAGCCTGTATCCAGTTCTCAATAAACGTAGTTTTTCCTGTCTCAGGAAAAAGTATTTTTCCAGAGTACAGAAGTGTCTGTCAACCGTTGACAAGCTCGAAGCTGCTCACGAAATGCAAAGCTTTAAAGTCATTCTCTGAAAATAAAGGTAATAATGTAAAAATGGAATACAATCACATTTAAATACTGTATTAGAATATATATCTCCACAAAGAATGAGGAATAGATGTTCAGTTTGACAAGATATCAGATACAAGCGTTTCTGTTAAATTCTCTATCCAAGGAAACTTTTCCTTTAACTCTTCCTTCTAACCCTTGATTATAAAAGCCTTGAACTTACATCTAATTCCATCTCTTTGGAAAATGCCTTCCCAGTGAGAGAAAGCAGCTGTTCTTTCTACACATTGCTGTGTCAGACTTCAAAGGTGCCTTATTCTGGGCCTCAGTCCTGAGCACTCAGAATAAGCCAGGATATGTACAGCCTGAACTTTCACTATTAAGGTCTCTTCTGTATCCTTAAATAGTTCTCTATGAAAAACATATACCTATATCAACTCTACCACTTTGCATTAAGTAGAGAGCTTTATCTGGGTGTGGATGGGGTGGGAATGATAATGTGTGCAAAATGGTTGCCTAGGAAGAAAAGGTCAAGGACCCTGAGACATTCTCTAGCTGAGCTCTGCCTTAGTTTGAATAATACTAGGTATGGCTGCCATATGGGTTTTCCTAATAGTAAACAGTTCTATGATTCTCCAACACCAACTGGGTCTCCAAAGGTTTTATCAAATATTTTATTGACATTTACTACCCCGAATATAATGGAACATCAAGTTAAGGGCTCATTTCCACAAGACTGCCTTCACTTCAGGTGCCTGATGCAAATAGATGTAACAAGGTGTCTCTCAGTCAGATACAAACTCGGATCCTTCCTTAACAACTCACAAAACTAAAAAAAAAACAAAAAAACAAAAAAAAACCCCACCACTTTTATTTATGATTATGACTTTGCTATAAGGGCTATAACTTGGGAACACCAGATGGAAGAGATGCATAGGGCAAGGGTGAGGGCCTGCCATTCACCCTCAAAGTATGTCACCCTTCCAGAGCCTCCAGGCCTTTGCTACCCTGCAAACACCCAGAACAGAGATTTTATGGGGTTTCCTTATGTAAGCATGATTGATTACATCATTAGCTTTGATTGAACTTAATTGCTTCTCCTATCCTTAGCATATAAAAGACTGCAAATTCCAAGTGTTTTAGGAGCTCTGTGCCAGGAACTCAGGGATGAGGACAAATATTAACTTTTATTATACCACAACTCTAAGTAGTGAACAAAATGTAAAATTGATTTCTGAGCATACATTGCACTGACCATAGGTCTCCCTCAACACACTTGGCACGTGGAGGTGCTCTTCATGTATTTCAGTAAACAGGCTATTGTTGGAAACATTCATGTTAAGGTGAGAAGAGAGACAGGGGCCCTCCTGTTGCTGATATGTTTGGAGTTTATCTGTTTTTTTGCACATATGAGATGATGCATTTGAGCAAAAATTGTCCTTTATTAAAAGGTGAACTCTGTCCTTTATTAAAAGGAAACACCATGCACAGCAGAGCTCAGTCATGGTCAAGTGAGGGTGGTAATGCTAGTGACGGTGATCATTTAAGAAGGGTCTATTTTCCTACTAGACAGTGTGCCACCTGAACCAATTCCCTACACAAATGCTTCCTCCACTACATCTTGTCTTTAATTTCCAATTTTCTTGTTCTCTGTAAAATGCTTTTTATAGTAATATTATTTCTTTAAAATTTAATATTAAAAGATTTCTACATCTCACCAGTATGACTGTTTGATCTCATATAAAAAATATTTTCTGTCATATTTAAAGTTTTAGTAGCACAAAATTAGAGTGATGAAAAGATAATTTTATTCTCAGAAAAGTGTGAAATTTCCTGTGGTCTGGTAGAGTTGTATAAAAGCCCTTTCACCCTCCTAAACTTTGAGTGCTGTTTCTGTTAGAGGGGGGAAATAATATCGATTATTGCTGGCATAGGGATGTTCATAATTGTGTAAAGTACAGTGAAACCAAATATATCTAGTTCTCCCTCATGTGAAACTTCTATTAGATGGGTCACCAGTCATTCATGATATTGGTTCTTAAGTAATCTAGTATCATATTATCCTTTCTCCTTTGAAATGTGTGTTTTTCCCCAGTCTAGGGAAGAAATTCAATAAATCATTAGCTTCAGAAAAGGCGATATATTAAGAAGAGATAGAAAACATGATAGAGAAACTTATATGTAAGAGTGCTGGATGGAAATACTATTTGGTTTCTTACCCTGAGGGTATTAAAAATTTTCCCCATGTCTCTTGCTCTATGTTTTAAGGTTTTCAAAAGGTGACTGAGTTAAATCCATCCATATCACAAAACTCAGAGTTGTTCAAACTCCTGCTTCCCAGTCACAGTATAAGAATAAGCAAACCTAAATGATTTGTGGAAGTTTGTTCTCCCTCTCCACATTTTTTTTGTTGTTGTTGTTATTTACCACTTAAAAAATCAATAAAAAAGCAACTGACACTCCTGAGAGGAGTAGGAAGGAGTAGGAAGAAGTTTTAGAATAGGTGTTTAATAAAAACTCACTGGGTTGAGAAGAATCATAAATATTTGGAAGACAATATAATTTTCCTTTAGATTGAGGTAAAATATTGGAATAACAGAACGCAAGTTATAAAATCTTTATGACAATATAATCTAGTTTTCATGAAAAAACTCATATAAAATATAGAATTGGCAAATAACCTTTAGCTCTCGCTGATGGCTTTCAAAATCCCTATGAACCCTTTTGCAATGGGTTCCCCCACCCCACCCCACTTTCCCTTCTTTTTACTATTTTGGTCTTGAGAGGACAAAATCATCATTTATTTAATATTGCTCCTTAAAGTATAACCTAGTTAAAGGAACTTATAGTTAGTTGCCAAAAGGTGCTCTGCCTTTTCCTCCATGGAGACTTTTCTAACCTAAGAAAAGAAATCAGGATTCCTTGGTACCTTCTGCTGGACAATCTGGATTCAAGACTAATTATAAAAAAACAAAACAAAGCACAGAAGCCTGCATTTATGCAATTGCCAATATTTTCTTTATTAAATGCAAGAAAGTTTCATAATTTTACCTGAAATTTAAATTTATTTGAGAAATTTCCTATGGAAGAAAATCCTAAACCTTCCTTAAATTTCCAAAAGCAGAAGCTGGAAATGTGAGTGTCCAGGGTACATGCTGAGCCCATAGGAAGAAGGATTGATTAGGAGTGGGAGAGAGGCTGGATGGAGCAAGAGTCTTGGACTTGCCCATGCTGGACAGACAAGGCGGGAGGAACCTGAGAGGGATGGGTACGGGGGGAGAGGCAGTGCGGCAGAGTGGTGAAGAATGTGTTCTAGGGAGTCGATGTGCTTGGCATGGATCCTGACCTTGACCTTCACTGGCTAAAGAATCTTGGGCAAGTCATTCAGTCTCCAGGTCTGGTGGGTATGTTCACTTGGTAAAATTTATGTGGACTCACTTTAAATGAACATTCAGTTTCTTTTAATATTGATAACATTGATGTGCTTCGGCTGTGAGACAAATTCAGTGTTTTCACCTAAGTTAACATGTAAAAAACTGGCCTTAATGATTTTGAGGATAGTGATTTTTTTTATTTTAGTATTTGATAAAATGTTGATTTTACCAAGTGCTGCCCTAGCCATGGTTAGGTGATTTCCTAATTCTAGTGAAAATAATTTAAAATGAAAAAATCTTTTTAAACTTCATTTGTAATAGTGGCAAAATTATTTAAAATCTAGGTAAATGTAACAAAAATAATATAGGATATAAATAAAGGTAAGGATACAGCCATAGTAGCAATTTTACAATACCACTCATTAAATAAACATTCCTCTTTCCCCTGGTTTGAAAAGTTAGTTAATTATATGTAAATGATATCTATCATTACTTCTAATGGAAGTTCTTAGCCAGACAAATGGAGGAATTTCAAAAAAGGTACAGGTGTTTTCTTTCTTTCTTTCTTTTTTAAGGTACAGGTGTGAGAAAGGAAGAAATAAAACTGTCATTATTCATAGACACAAAAAACTCAAAGTAGTTTCAGATAAACTCTTAGAATAAATAAATTCAAGGAAGTTGCTATATGTACAATCAATACAAATATATTTTTATTTCCATTTAGAATAAGCACAACTAGAAGTGAAATTTAAAAAGCTATCAATTATAGAAGTATCAGTAATTTACATAAGTGTACAAAGAATTTAAAGACCATCTAGAACAAGAACAAAGCTGACGGACTTAAACTTTTGGCTATTATGTCTTATTAAAGAACCACAAGAACACAGAATGAAACTGGAGTAAGTATAGATAAACGGAATAGAGTTCAGCGGCTAAAAAGAGAGAATCTCTATTCTACAAACACATAAATAGAATGAGAGTCCAGAAAGAAACCCATACATATACAATGATTTTTCCATACAGTGCAGAAGGAAAAACATTTTCAATAAATGAGTCTGGGTCAGGTGAATATCTATATAGAAAAGTAACACACCTCAGTCCTTACCTTATAGAGCATTCAAAATCAATTCCAAATTGATCATAGGAGCACATGCAGAAGATAAAACAATAAATCTTCCAGAGAATATCATAAAGGATTTTATCTTCATGACCCCGGTCATGGCAAGGATTTCATAATTAGGACCCACATAAAAAAAATTACCATTCCTAGAATAAAGACTATAAATCGGACTGTATTTAAACTATCTTTAAGTGAAATGGTGAGCCACAGTGTAGGAGCATGTGTGTGTGTGTGTGTGTGTGTGTGTGTGTGTGTGAGAGAGAGAGCGAGAGAGAGAGAGAGAGAGAGAGAGAGAGAGAATAAAGGATTAGTTCCTAGAATATATTAAGAATTCCCATATGTATCCATAAAAAATCTGCACTTCATGGAGAGACCTATACCATAAATAAGGTGTTATTAGTTGTCAAGGACATGACATTAAAACATAATGAGTTTCTTTTTCTGTTTTGTTTTGTTTTGTTATATTGGGTCTTGAACTCAGGAGCACGCGACCACTGAGCCACATCCCCAGCTCTATTTGTATTTTATTTAGAGACAGAGTCTCACTGAGTTGCTTAGTGCCTAGGTGTTGCTGAAGCTAGCTTTGAACTTACGATCCTCCTGACTCAGCCTCCTGAGCTTCTGGGGATTACAGGTGTGTGCCACCGCTCCCTGACCATAATGAGTTTCTTAATGCGTACGAAACACCAGAATGGCCAAAATATTAAACTGAAATTATCAAAGTTTGTAAAAATATGGAATAAGCAGAGCTTTCATACATTGCTGATAGAGAGTGTGAGTTTGAAAACTATGGTCCAGTTGTCTTAAGGGTAAACACATGCATACCCAGTAACCTGGTAAGTCTCACTATTTCTTGATCTGTGTGATGGTTTCATAAATATGTTCATTTTGAAATATATATATATATATATATATATATGTGTGTGTGTGTGTGTGAGTGTGTGTGCATATGTATATATGCACACACACACATATATATTTATTTCAATCAGAAATTTACCTTAAAATTGTGTGTATCAATACAAAAATATAGAATACTATGTTCTAGCATAGACATAAGTACATGAAGTACTAGACTTACCTTCCAAAGGGCTTAAAACGCTTGGGTGTCTAGAAAGGTAGGGTGGCTCCTAACATTTTTAGAATAATTTGTATTCTCCTGAGGACAGACAGGGATCAGTGCCTTCTGGGTGACAACTGCTTTTATCTTTCTAATGTGAAACTTTGGCCTGTGGCCTCCATAAGTAAACTCACCAGTTAATCTTTCTGCTTTGACCAATGGTGACCTGTGTACAGAGGTTCAATGAAAGGGTCAGAAGCCAAAATGCTCTATTTGTATCTAGTAAATATGTCATAAAGATAACTCTAATATTAAATAAAACTAACTTGGCCACCTTGTTTTGTTAAAGCAATTTCTACATAATGGAAAGGGTTCTGCAACAAAAGAGAGTTCTAAAGAAAATATAAATATTTTTAATACCATTTTTTTCCTTGTTCACTTCTTTGAAAGCCATCTACTCAATGTTATTAAATTGGATATGAGATTTTTCATCACATAAAATAGATCAAATGTTCAGAGCAATTAAATAGCAATGAGATACAACCAAAATAAGCATGGTTACTATATGTAGTTCCAATGCATTAATAAAGCAATTAGAATTAATTCCCAAAATTTTTCCCTTTTCACTGAATAAAAATTATAATGAAATAGCAAAAATTAACAACAAAAATGAGGGTTTCTGACATTCCATAACATGCTACCTTGGGTTTGAGGAAATTCTCACATATTTCTGGTTGAAGTGTTAATTGCCATAACTTATTTGGAAAGTAATTCTAGAAAGAAATGTTAAAATGTAAAAGGTAAACACCCCTTGACTAAACAAAACAATTTCAGAGAATCAGTAATACAGAAATAAAAACCCACTATATCCAGGGATTATCTATCTATAAATAGGCAAGCATGTACAAAAAAAAAGCAGAAGTGAGCTCTGCAGAGAATGATGGAACAAATCAGGAGCTGGCCAGCCCAACTGTTGCATACCCATAAAGAAGGATGGATTCAATAATAATAGTATTATGTAGTTTTTATCAAGTAGTCATTGCAGTATGCTAGGCACCATTTATTTGTATGAACTCATTCAATCCTTGTAAAAACAATATGGTATAGTAATATTATCATTTCTATTTCATGGATGATGAAATTAAGATTCAGGCAGATCAAATGCTTGACCCCCTCGCAGAGCTGGTGTGTATGAAGTCTGAATTTGAACCAGGCAGTCTTACTCTAGAAGGCGCACTCTTAACTTCCATGTAGTTCCCTGAATCAATTAAGAAGGGAGTTCTCTTATATATCATTAATGAAGAAGAAAATAATGGAAAGGTGGTCATCCTGTTTAAAAAAGAAACACAAAAGCCATAGGAAAAAATTGATTATATATCAGAATTGATAAAGGAAGGGGGGAGATGTATTAAACTTTTTAATGCCTCTTTATTGTTTCAAGTTCTAGAAATCATTGGGATACATTTGTTTTAAGTGAAGAAAAAGTTAACAAAAACCAGCCTCCACTTTTTTTAAAGTTCATTGTGCTTCTTTGAGAATAAAAGGAATGAATGGTTTATTTAATAAGTAGACAGGAAATTAGTAAAACTTGTCCTCTAATTTCTTACTGTGACTTAGGCCCACAGCTCTAACCCATTGTGGTCATTCTATACAGCATTTACTCATTCATGATACAAACATATTGGTACAAAGTGGATCTTTGTAAACATTCATTTCCTTTCCATCAGTTTTGTTTTCTCTTCCCTGTCCTTCCCCCAATCAAATAACCAACACTATGACAAGAGAAGCAGTCTTTATTCTCTTGTTTTTCAACCTGCTTAGGATGAGTTTGGCTGTAGTTACTTTCAGTCATGGCAACTCAGTGCCTCTTTCAGATAGAGTGATCTCCAGATATAATTTACTGGTATTTCCCCCTTGAGTGTGGTGTGACTTATGCTCAAAATGAGGGAGGGAGATGTGTCAACAGCCAGTCTGTTAGGAAGGAAAGCATTTCAATAAGAACCAGGGCCAAGAGTCCTATGCTTGGAACTATGAGCAAGACTATATAAACAGTCTACATTTTTGGAAGGACCTGATAATTTGAAGGCTAATCTATAAATCCTAATAGGATATAGAATGACTTTGTGAGATTTCAGCACTATAGAGGTATGAAGCTTTGTGCCTTACTTTAACCAACAGAGGTAGCTAACTTTCATATAAAATTGTTATGTGAAACGTGTATCTGGATATTTCGAGAATACAGTGAACAGTTTGAACAGTGTACTTCACAACACTTTTATTTTTTTTTTTCAGGTACCATTTGATATCTCACTGCCTTCTATATTCAATCTTGAGAGACTTTTCGATCTTGCTAATGGCTGTATTATATCAGGAGGAAGCCTTTTCAACTGGATAGTGTCGATTATTTCATAACCTTCCTTTCCAGGGTAACTTTAGAAAGAATCTTATTGGTATTTTTCTTAGTTTGAAATAAGTTTCTGGAACTGTTCTCTTACAACTATCAAGATTATTTTCTTATATAACCTAGAGTTTTTTTTATAAACTATAGTGTTGAGGAATGCTTTACATAGCATTTGAATTAAATGACAATGCCAGTATTTATTCAAACTATCTTACAGAGATAGCCAAAGAAAATATGTTTGTGCATGACATAACTATTCTAACATTTGTGGTAGTTTATGTGAGGTTGTCTTTAGACATGTCCATCCAACAAGATCGGATTAAACCAATAATTCTCAACTGAGAGCAGTTTTCTGCATCGAAGACATTTGACAGTATCTGGAGACATTCTGGGTTGTTACAACTGGAGGAAGAATGGTATTGGCCTCTAGTGGGTAGAGGATATGGGTGCTGCTAAACATCCTCCAATAACCAAGAATTACCCATCCCAAGATGTCAGTGGTGCCAGTGTTGAGAAACCATGTATTAACCCCAACAGGTGGTCAATTCAACTCTGGAAGTTTGTCTATTGGGTTTGGAAAGAACTCTGAAGCCAGTTAGACCTTCCATATTTTATATTTCGGAGAGATTACATCTTAGTGCTCTGACTCTGCAATCACATAGACCTGGGTTTGGATAATAAGTAACTTCACCATTTGCTAGCTAGCTTTGCTACTTTAAAGAATTAACTTAAACTCTTAGGCTTTTGTTTTCTCATCTATAGAATGGGGACATTAACGTCCTTCTCCTAGGGCTATTGTATGTATCAAAGTAAGTGATTTGGTGCAATGAGATGCTTAGTATAGTGTCTAATGTAGCAATGTCAGAGTACCGGGAGTGCCGTTTCCCTGCCAAAGCAGAGGAGGACTGAGCACTTCTGACTGTCTAGCATCTAATAATGCTAAACATGAATGCTGTCCAGATGCTGGCCCATAAATGATTACTCATGGCTAAGTAAATAAAGTAAGTAAATCTATTTTTCTAAATATAAATATAATATATAATAGTATATTGTTCTTTATTCTCAGATTATGAATTTCTTACTTCCTAATGGTGTTAAAAGGACCTTTATTTTTTTTCTTTTTAAATTTTTTTGTTTATTTTACTTTATTTATTTGGTACTAGAAATTGAACTCAGTGATGCTTAACCTCTGAGCTATATCCCCAATCCTTAAAAATGCCTTCCTTTTATGAAACATTATAATAGTATCTAGTAACTAGTATTTTTAAATGGTCTCAATAATAAAAAGTAAAAAAAAAAGGATCAATCTTAAGTTGGCCCCTGATTTTTAAAATATAGACATCCACAGAATTTCAATATATGTAAGCAACCAAACTAGAATTGTCCTACAGAACTACATAAGTCTTTTTGGCAAGACATTTAAGGATCAGAAGTATTTGGGTAGTTGAAAAATTGCTATAGAAATTTTCTAGAATTGGGCACTGTAGGAGGGCAGATGCATACACGTGGAAATGCATTTGGTGCATGTGCAGAGTTCTAGCCTACTACCTAGCCAGTGTATGCGGTTAGCATGGAAAATGAGATGAACTCTACGGATGGTCTTCAATGGAGACTTGGGGCTGAATCAGTGGTTGATGGGGTGCCATTACAGTTGACTAAGGAGAGGAAAGACAAGTACATGGCACTAGTTGACATTTATAGAAGGGGTTGAGTGAAAGGAATGGCCTCCATGGAGGGTCAACATGGAGAGAGAGAGAGAGAGAGAGAGAGAGAGAGAGAGAGAGAGAGAGAGAGAAAGAGAGAGAGAGAGAGAAAGAGAGATCTCTGCTGGGTTAGAGAACACTTTGAAGGTCTGCATTTCTCAATAGATGAAGTTAAATTTGTTATGCAAAATTTGGCCACCAAGGGCAAGAAAGGTGCTGTAGATTACCTATAAATTTAATATATACATGTAGAAATATAACATGACTAAAACCCAAGGCCATTAATTTCAACCTAATGTTAGCATCCCAAGGGTATATATGCTCATCTTCCATTATTCATCACTATTAAGTTTTGACTAGTTGAATGCTTTACATTTTTTGTTATTTTAATTTTATATACTTATTTATTAATTTTTGTGGTCCTGGGAATTTAATCCAGGAACATATTTCCATTGAGCTATATTCCCAAACTGTTTATTTTTATTTTACATTAAGACAAGGTCTCATTAAGTTGCTGAGGGTCTTGCTAAGTTGCTGGACCTGGCCTTAAATGTGGCAATCCTCCTGTCTCAGCTTCCTAAGTCACTGGGTTTACAGGATTCTATCCTGACTGGCACATTTTTCTTTATTGTAACTATTAGGATGCATGTACTATTTTCTAGAGGCCTAGAATAATGCCTGACACTTCATAGAGATCTATGATATAGTATAATACTTGTTCAATGAATGGCTGGATGGATGGATGGAAGAAAATGACCTAGGCCATATGGCAACATGGAGTCTAAAAAAAGGAGGTAAATAGCTCCACCATCATTACCACTACCACTTTTGCCCACTCTTTCTGGATCAGTTACCATGCAAAGCACTGTATTAGTAAGTACCTCATATGCATTATCTCCCTGTATTTTCCCAAGAATTGTGACCATGATGCACAGAGTATTACTGAGGCCATGTTACAGATGGGGGAAACAGAAGCATAAAGCTCAGTGATCATAGTCAGTTAAAGATGGAGCCAGGATTTAAATCTTGACTGGAGAATCTGAGTTCTTCATTGCTAAGCCATTCCATGGCTCTGGAAAACTTGTAAGTCAAGGGAGAGTAAGACATAGCTGAGCCTCAAGTTAAAATTGAAACACCTATTATCCTGCCCTAGAAAGAGACTTTATAAAATGACTTGCAGACCTGAATGGATGCCTCAAGAAACACGATGGTGTAGAGGGAAGCAATGCTGTCTAAGCCAATATACGGTTTTCCTCGGGGAAAGGCAGGTCCCTTCCAACTATTGCAGATAATATAACATTTCAGTGTATTTTTTACTTTTTCACCAGTGTCAGTTATTCATAGATGCTGTTATTATTGGGTGTTGTTTTTGTCTCAGAAAAATACTGCCTAAAACTGCAACAGACCCTGAAGTCACAGTTTTCCCATTTTAACATCATTCTACAAAGTCCCCGTCTCTTCTAAAATAGGAGCAACACTCACTAGTTAAAGCTGGAACTTTCTGTGCAAGGTGCTGTGGAAATGATGAACTGGGCTCAAGTACAAACAAAAGGAAAATTCAAAATCTACCAGATGAAAATGTCTTTCGGGGGGTTTCTTTTTTCTTTAAGACCAAATAAGTTTGCAGCTGCTTTTTAAAAATGCAATATACAGTATCTGCAAGTGCTTTATAGCATGTTCACACCTGCAGTGTTTTCTATTTGTTTTAATTATAGCAGAGAATAACAGAAGACAAACTGAAAAGGGGAGGAAAGAAAAGCAAAAAAAAAAAAAAATGGAGGAGGGATGCAGAGAAGACTGGGAAGAGTGTGGCTAAGTGATAGGTAATAAAACCCAAGTGCTTCCCACATCTTGCTCCTTATCAATCTCCAAGCAATTGCTTTAGAAATTGACCACCTGCCAGCTATTCAGAGGCTTAAATGCAGTGGTCTCGGTTCACTTCATGCGGGCAGCTTTACACATTCCCCAGCCCAGCTGACTTGTTCTCCTTCACTGAATTGCAGGGGAGAAAAATGGAACATTTTTGGAATAAAATGGTTCAGTTTACAAGAAACTTGGTTTCTGCCTCTGGTTTGCTTGTCCTTCCTTTCTTCTTCCAGACAATAACATTGCAAATCCCTCCATGTTACTCTGAGTGACTGGGCAGGAGGATGTCCTCCCCCTGAGTTCCTAGAGTACTTCTGGATGCCCCACTCATTTGACCTCTAACGGTGCCTTTTGGCATAGTTTCTTATTGTTCTAATTTTCATAGCACACCTTTCTACCCTTAGCTCAAGGGTGTCATAAATATGAGTCTGCCCTACATTCCTTTGACTAGTTCAGATTGAGGCCCAGTACATCATTTTGTCTAATTTAAGAGTGTTCATAAAGGCTGGGAACTTAAGTGAAAAATACATAATGCCCTCAAGGATAGTTTCAATCTGTAATATATACAGATGTTGTTCATTTATTTATTAATATTATCTGTGTGCATAAGTTTGAAAAAAGTCCCTAACTATGGTTTAGAGAGTAAACAGTGAGCCCAAAAGTCTGCTGCATAATTACTCTGCCATTTTCTCAGGTTTGAAATGCTTGTTGTGGACCCCCTTGTGTGTAAAAATGTCAATGATGCATTGAGTATAATAGCAAAAATAAAATTTAAAAACCTACTAAATATCCCTCAGATGGAGAATAAATAAATTAGCCACAGTCATAGTCATACAGGAAAATACTATCCTGAAGTTATAAATGAATGAGTGATAGAATACTAAGCCTCTGCAAATAAATTAAAGAGATGTGCATCAATCTGGATTCTCTTCAAAGGCAGGTTGAGCAAGAGAACACAATTAAGGGTTGCCAAAGGATACATAGGAAGATAGCCTTTATATAAAGTTTCAAGCAGGCAGAATAACACAATATAAAATTTATGAATGTGTGCATATATCCTCAAAACGTATTTTAAACACAAGTTAATGTCTGACACCAAATTCAGGTTGTGATCACCTGTTGGATGAAGAAGGGAAACAAGCTCTAGGAAGAATGCCCAAGAGGTTTCACTTGTGTTTGAAATTTCTCTTTCTTAAGCTGGGTGGGTTGTTTTTTTTAAATTATTTTTTGTATTTTGTCTACTTTTTTTGCATACATGGTATATTTCATAAATTAAAAACAAATGTCTTCCTCATTTTGTTGACTGTTAACAGTTATTGGCTCACGAATCAGTAAACATCTCTTAAATGAGAAATATGATTCAGTTCTCATTATATGACTGCATCTGAATGGTTCACATCTGGTTCCATTATTTGGGTTTATAATGACAACTAATAGTCATTTTGAAACTGATATCAGACTATATACATATGCCCAATTTTAGAAAACTCAATCTATGCATCTATTAATTTTTAATATAAGATAGTACAGCCATACTAAATGTTTAATTAAATTGAGGCAGATTCCTTGCGGAATTCCTATCAATTATAACTTTTCTCATTATACTTAATAAATTATTTGATCTTCCAAAATTATACACATGCAGATTGTTTTACAAGACTGCCTGTTATGTAAGATGAGGTTCACGTGTAAAATCCACCTACCATCTATAATTTTAACATTTTAAAAATTACATTAGTAAGTTTCTCTTTATCAAATATTCATTTTCTATTTTTGCTTTCTACTTCAGTGGAGACTTATAGAGTTGCAACTTTGACACTAAAATTTCCATGGCAACAGATATTTTTTTGTCATAAACACAGGCATGATTAAAAGGAAGGCTTTAGTGACAGCAGTTTTCTTCATGATTAAATTAATTAGTTAAAAAACTGGGTTAAGAGGCATAGGAATTTCATTACAAGAAGTATGTTTTCAACTAGAACTTTGGAAACAATACAAAATTTAATTGCAAGTGAATTGCACTTGCCCCTGTTTGATATTTAAGGTAACATTTATACATTTTGTGTTCAACAGCTTAGAGTGGAACAAATCTAAAACCAGATTCTGCCCAAGTCCAAACTACCTTGAACCCCCTCCCTTTAAATTGTCCATGATGTGAAAACTCAGTATATTTCTAAGTAATTGAGAGATTTCTAAGTAGTTTCATAACTTTCCTAATTTAATTCTCTCCCACAAGATTCGCAAGAATTTCTTGGACTGATTTCTCGTCATTATAAAAGTGATTCAGAATTAATGTAGAGAATCTGTAAAGTATAGAAAGGTACAAAGTAGAAAATTTACCCAGAAGTCCACCGATGTTAACATTTAAATATATTTTCAATAGCGTGTCTAATTATCTTCCCCATTATCCAGGAAAAAAAACAGTGTTCAAACAATGTTCAGACTCAAGATTTGAAGCAACTATCCACATTCCCTGAGTATATCATAGAAACTTATTGGCTAGGAAAATGCTCCAGTTGGGAGTGTTTAGACCTGGGGGTTTGGATGAAATGCAGTTAGAATAATCAGGATGTAATTAGATCCAAAGGAATTGTCCAGAATTCTTTTTCCTAGTAATAAAGTATATGGTAATGATCCATAGAAGGGGGAAAAAATCAAAATCTCCATTTCGTCCTTTGGAGACCGGTCATTTAATCTCTCTTTCATAGATACATTAGTGTCTCCCTGACAAACTAAGCTCATTCATTCAAGCCTACATTTGTTCATTTGATACACTTTGTTCATTTAATAGATTTTATTCATTACTCTGTTTTTGCTTCTTGATGAAAATGTTCCTTCTCTCTCTTTTTATTTAAAAATATTTTCCAAATGCCCACTCTGTGCCAGGGACTGCACACATGAGGAATGGTGCTCAGCCAGCCCCTTCCTTTGAGAGCTTGCATCCCATTCCCCATCCTGGGCATATGAAATCAGTATGTTGAAGAGACAGCTGCACTCCCATGTTCATTGCAGCATTGTTCATGACAGCCAGGATGTAGAATCCACCAAAGTGTCCATCAATTGATGAATAAAAAAAGAACAATGAGGTACATACCAACAATGGAATGCTATTCAGCCCTTAAAAAGCAGAAACTTCTATCACATGTGACAATTGTGGGTAAAGGTGGAGGACACTGTTAAGTGAAATAAGCCAGACATAGAAAGACAGACACCACACAGTCTCACTTGTATGTGGAATCTAAAAAAGTTGAACACGTAGAAGTGAGTAGACTGTTGGTACCAGGATCAGGGAAGGGAGGTAGTAGGAGACAGGTTGGTGAAAGCATACAAAATTTCAGTTTGGAGACGTGAGAAGAAGCGAAGATGGCGGAGTGAGGAGCGCCTAGGCCATTCGGCCGTTTGGCCTCTGGGCCGGGGGGCGTGCAGGCCCCCGGGAAGTCGACTGCGTCTGATGGACCATGTGAGAATTCTTGTCACACAGGATGAACACTTTCCTTACATTTAGGTGCTTTTTATTCATCTCAAAACAAAATTCTGAACTCAGGATGTGGCCGGTATTTCTATGTTGACTTCTAGAGCGGGTAGTCCTGCTTCTTTTATCCAGCCACTTTCCCTACTGAAATATAGATACCTTTCTACACATTACCTCCATGGTTTGGACTGGAAAAGATTGCTTTTCTTTTGTTCCACCTTTCAAATTCAACACAGAAAGAAGCCCTTAGGGTGCAGTTATCCTGCTGACTTCTCCCAGAAGAAAAAAAGCAATTGATGGGTCTTCTGCAATTTGCTTAATTATCAAAAAATTATTTTGCAAGCTGAAGGCTGACCTTTAATTTGAAACAGGTGCTTAGGTCGTGGTATTTGTGAATTCTTAGCCTTTTGCTCCAAACAAGAAGACTAATAAATGGCAAGTATGGATGACTTCAGGTTTTTTTAAAAATGTCTCCCAGTTTCGGCCACTATTATGATAAGCACATTTGAGACTGCAGCAGTAAATTCCAAATATTTGTTGTAATTTGAAAAGAAAAAGATGTTAAAAAGTTACATATATCTCTATATCCTGGTTAATCTTGTGACAGATTTACTGGATAGAAATGAAGGTCCAGTTTTGCAGTTAACCCTTTGGTGTGATAAAGAAGCATAAAGACAAGATATCAAGATCGATTTCATATCTGATACCTAAAGAGATTCTGTACAAATACATATTTTTACATGTGTAAATCCACATTTTTGGATGAAAGGAGGGGTTTTTCTCCTGGAGACAGAATCTGTTATTTACTTTTTCAAGTCTTGGGACATTTGCTCTTTTTAAATTTTTTCATTCTTCTACAGAAGGACCAGATTGTGTAGCAGCTAAGTGAGTGCATGTTTACATTTAGTTAAAAGAATGGTAAAAGCGAACAACCCAGTTTGAGTCCATGATGGAACCCTGTTCACCTTCCTAAGATGAGAGGCTGCTGTATTACAGTTTTATTCATCCTGTTTTGTGGAGTCATATAGCACAGTAGAGTTAATTTTCCGTGTGGCCAAAACTGGAAGAAAAGTAGCACGAGTAGTTTTTTAGATAAGAAGGTGAGATGGACCCTATAGTATGACCTGCTTTCAACTTTGGACATAAAAGAGAAGAAAAAGATAATGAGAAGTTTCCATATAACTCCTTTTTCCTAAGAAAAAGAAAAATGTCTTATGTAGCACCATTTGACTTTTTTGGAATTTTACATTACATAGTTCCATTTTTTATAAAGTCACAAGTAACTCTTTTCTCAACCCAGATGGGTACTTGGATTTATTTTTCTAGGTGGTAGGTGTAATGTTAAACTGAAAAGGCTGGGACTCAGGTAAATTTCCCCAGTTGGAATTGGACTTTCTCATTACTGAGTGGGTCTATCTCAGAACCAATGTTGTCAATCCACTGGTTGTTTCATTGTAGATTTAGAAGAAATTCAGGATCTGAAAAAAAAAACTCAAATAAGAAAAATAGTTCCACTAAGAAATGTGGATTTTGTGTTTTGTTCATTATAGATTGAGAAGAAATTCAGGGTTTGGGGAAAAGAAAAAAAACAAGAAATATGGATCTTCCTTCCTTTTTTCCCCTTTAACAGTTATATGATGAAGACTAGAGTGGAAAACTGTTCTTGCTTTCAAACAAACAGGAACATTGTATGATGTCAAGCCTTTCATAAGAAGCATGGACACTTTATTAATGATTCTTAGTAGAGAAAGAATTTTAAACTCACTAGATGAAATTAAGAACAGGTAGTATAATTAGATCATCTTTGTTTTCTGGAATGGTTGCTGAGGGCCATGGGTGCGATGATGTTGGAAACACAGGGCAGATTTACCAAAAATTGAGAGTGATAGAAATTGCCAAAAATGGGAAATGTTGAGCATTGTTATGATTAGATTGGTGGACTAATGTGATTTAGAATAAAAAAGCTTTTTCACACACAAAAAAATTCAGTTTGGCTGGAAGAATAAGTTCAAGAGAAATATTGTGTTCTAGCACTATGGTGACCACAGTTAATCACAATGTATTTTGAAAATTGTTCGTAGATTTTAAGTGTTCTCACCACAAAAACAAAGAATGTGAGATAATACATATATTAGTTAGCTTAAATTTGCCATTCCACCATGTATACATGTTTCAAAACACCATGTCATACATGATATAATTTTTATTAACATAATTTTTATTCGTTAATTAATTTTTTTTAAAAGCTCACATTCCACACTCAACCCAGGCATCTCCTCTGCTTAGAGCCTGTCTTCACCATATCTTCTGGTGCCTCCACGACACACTCATGCTTTTTTCTTATCATGCTTATCATATATCTGTTCCCTCCTTGAGGTGAGGCAACAAAGTAGGCAGATTTCAAGGAAATAAAAAACTTTTTCTTCCCATTTTGTACAGAACTTTCTCTTTAAATTTAGTTTTGCCTTTTTTTGACGACTACTAAAATTGAACAATTTTCAAATTTTTTACTGGGCCATTGCAGTTTTTTTTTTTTCCTATTTTCATTCCTTTTCAGGACCTGTGCTCAAATTTTTACTTGTATGATCATCTTTTTCTAATTGATTTCCAAGATCCCTTGATAGCAATGATATTGACCCTTTTTACATATTTTCTGAATTTAAGATTCTTATTTACTTCATGGTTTTTGTTTATAATTCAATGGTTCTTATTTTAAACATTGTGGTAGTCAAATCTGGACCATTTAGCTTTTTATAATCAGACATACTCAAAAAGAGAGTCAAAGTTTAGCTTAGAAGTATGTATTCAATGCAAGGACAGGATTAAGTGAAAGCAGATAAGAAAATTAGGCAAAGAAAACAAATAATGGTAGGAAAGTAAGATGGGACAAGAGTTACCTTGATTTTATTTTATTTATTTTTTTTAAAAAGATGCCATTGCATGTTTGCACTCATTAAGAGTGGCTGTCTGCTCTCCTGTAGCACATGTTGACAAGTAAATCTAATGTACAAGATCAATGGTGGTGCAAGGGAGAAACTGGGGACATACTTAGAAGATGCAATGATATTCCTAATTCTGATGCTAATCCGTCCCCTCCAAAAAAGGTTTTCCTCTGAATCCTTATGAGAACACACTGTAAATAAACTGTATCTTTAGCACAGCCTACAGGGAAATGCAACACATCTCACAGATCATTTCAAGAATTGCAGACTAATTTTTCAAGGATTTGTTCTTTGTTTTAACTTTGTGAAACAATATCCATTTCTGATTAATTAGTTTAAAATAATCAGGGAGGCATGTAGCAAAGGAAGGATGTCAAGGAAAAGAATGTTTTGTATTGATCTTAAAAGCAGTTTTATTTTTATATGAAGGAAAACACTTCCCAGTGACCTTTTACTTAGAGCAATTTCACTGGTCAAAAATACTTTTCAGATATGTTTGGGGTAGCGTGGAAAAACACACCAAACAGCTATTTGTCAAGACTTCAAAGGCTGATACTTTGAACTGCTCAAAGTAAGTTGGTTGGTCAGTCCTGACACTGCATTCAGAATGAACACAATATACAACTAGTGTTGCTGCAACCCGTGTAACCACAGAATTCTGCTTGAGGTGCCAGAAGTCAAATTCAAAGCAGAAGGAAGAGATGATTCTGCAGGAGTTGGGCATAATTGGAAAAACTGGTACATGTTTTTGGATTTCTGATTGAGGGAAAAATAATTTTTTGACATGATAATACTTTTAGCCAATTTGGGATTATAATTTTTATAGAGTAATAGATGCATAAATTTAAAGAGACCAGAGAAGTTATTCAATTTGTTTCCTCTATCACCAGTTTAAATCCCCTGTAAATTTTCTCCCTCATGAAACAATCAGTCTAAACTTGAATAGCAGAGTAGCATGATGTTTAAGAGAGCCAGCTCTGACATGCCACCCACTCGGTAGCACTTACCTCTTCTGATCATTAAATTCTTATATTATTACATATGCCTTCCAGGGAAAGTCATTTCTACCTGGAAAAAGCAGAGGGTTTTGTTTTTATTTATTTATTTTTTAATTTAGTAATGGTAAGTGTTGTCTCCTGGTAATAACAGAATGACTTTTATAGAACTACCATGTGCCAATAACAATTTTGAACTCTGGGTCAAAAAACAGTACAAATAATTATAAAATCAGACCTAAAATAATTGTTTAAGGCTGAATATTGATCATTACATTTAAAAAATACATTTATTTATTTTTTAGTTTTAGTTGGACACAATACCTTTATTTATTTAATTTTATGTGGTACTGAGGATCGTGAACCCAGGGCCTCACAAATGCTAGGGGAGTGCTCTAGCTCCGATCATTACTTTCTTAAAAGTGCTGAGAGAAAAAAATAAATCAACCTAAAAGTCTAGATGACTTACACTCAGCTTACATTCAACCATATCACTGATTATATTAGGTATAAATGTACCAAAACTCCTAACTAAAAACAGAGATGTTATGTATTTTAAATAGAAGACACTGACATCTTGAAAATAAAAGGAAGAGGTATATTTTAAAACATGAATACTTCCAGAAATGAAATGGGACATTTTGTAATGACGAAAGCATTAATTAAGACAAGATAATCTGAAGTGTGTTGGTCTAATGATAAAATATTATTTTCTAAACTTCTGTTCAGTAGTTCCCTATAAGGAGATCTTTGCCTTGATTGGGACGATGCTTTGGTAAGTGTATTGGAGCAGGTGGTCTCTTGAGCCACAGATATGGGATATTTTTGATACTTCACAGAAGTAGGTAAAATGATTTGAGATAAGGAGATAGGGTTGCCAGTCTTCCCAGTTTGTTCAGAACTGAGACATTTCTTTGAAAATGTAACTTACAGTGCAAAAACCAGGACTCCAAAAACTGGGACAGTTTCAGGCAAACTGCAAAGAGAAGAATTCATTTGCCCTGGAAACAGAAGAATTAAAGAATAAAGAGAGAAGAAAACAGTGGCTATTGAATATCCAGGGGATGATAAGAGATTGTACAGTGGATGAAATGGCCCCTTTCAGTGATCCTTTGAACCTTAAGAAATATTACTAAACACATAAAAATGATAGTTCTAAAGTATGTGTTTATGTTTGGGAAGCTAGTGATGAAGTAGAATGGGTTAAAAATAGAATGCATCACTGACATGGTATTTGTGGGACAAGGACAATGAGAATGTTATCTTTGGGGATTTGTAGAAATGTTGGTATGCTTTGGGACTGTCATAGGCTATGGAATAGAAGATTTGAGTCTAAGACGGTATATTAAGGATGAAAAAGACTGAGATTATATCAGGATTTTGTATTAGTTAAGATCTTTGGGTTTGGGATGATAGAAACCTAACTCTGTCTTATACAATGAAGGGAATTTATATACTGAAATAACTAAAAAAATCCAGAGGTAAGGTGGACTTCAGGTTTAATTCACTGCCTAGGTTCAGAGTCATATCTCCACAAGCTTCTCAGCAACCCTCTTCCTGTGACATTTCACCTTCAAAGCAGGGTCCCTTCATAGTAGCAACAATAGGCACAGCAGTCCTAGGACTCACATTTTTATACAGCATCATGATTAGCAAACTTTTTCTGTAGAAGACCAGATAGAAAATACTTTGGGCTTTGCATCTGCATTGCTCATTTCATTATAGTGTGAAAGCAACCATGGGTAATATGCAAACAAAAAAACATGACTGTGTTCTGGGAAGACTTCATCAATTTGCATATTTTAAAATGTATGTGTCATGAAATACTACTCTTTGGAATTTCCTCCAAAACATTTAAAAATTGTAAAGCCATTCTTAGATCAAGGTCTGAACAGAATCAGGTGGTGAACCAGATTTGACCCACAAGCCATAGTTTGCTGACCCCTGACTTAAAAGATTGTCTGACCAGAGTTAAAAAAAGAAAAACAAAACTCTCTCCTTCCTGGCATATTTTCTCTTTTCTCCACACTCTCAAGACAACCCCATCCAGTGCCACTTACGTGCCAAAATCCTCAAAGTTTTATCTCTAACCCAGACTGCACCCCTATCACCAGATTCCTTTGGCTGCCTGCCTACTTGACATTTCAAGGTATAGTAGCATTTTGAACTTAACACAATCCTAACTTTCCAGGAATTCTGGCTTCCTTAAAAATGGGTCCAGCTCCCAACAACAGGCAGAGACATATTGTCATTCCCATAGAATTGACCCAATGCTGCAAAATGGTGTTTCACTGTTGCTTACATTTCTAACCTGTGTGTGGTGAGATGAGGAAGTAGTCTTAGTATTCTTTTTTCCTCCTCTAGGGATGAATAAAACTGAGAAATCAATCAAAAGTGTGACATCAGATTGAAGAATTTTTCAACAGTATCTATGAGCCTTTGGAAACGTGGTGAGAAGAAATGGTTATGATTCAATATACTGCTTCCACAGAAAGTTCCCATTCAGACTTGGATCTTACCCCATCTGATTACTTATGATGTATGCAGATACTCCAGATATTGTTTTGAGTTTTTGCTATTATTTACACTTTTGTAAGTTTCTTTAGTTTGCTTTTATTTTGTCCAACTAATCTATTTTCTTAGTGAATTGCTTCAACTTCCTGATTCTCTCCTGTGTTTTGAAAAGAATAAACATTTGACTAAATTAAAACTACATTCTGATAGATATGAGCATTTAGTCCTTCATTTACTCAGTACATATTTTTTAAGCATTGCTGTGTACTCGACATCATTCTAGGCTCTGAAGACAAAAAGATCCATATGTCTGCCCAGCCCTTAAGATGCTCATAGAACGTGAAGGGCAACAGAAAATGTAAACTTACAATTCACAATACAACAGTGTAGATGTTAGAATGAAGCCTAAGAAATGTTTTAGGAAGAGAGGGAAATATCAAGGTTCACAGAGGAGACATTGAAGTTTTTACATTAGGAAAAGAAAAAAAGTGAAGGAGGAAAAGAAGGTGAAAAGGAGAATCCCTAGTTCAAAATATCCATAGTTGAGTCACAAGACAATTACTTCCGGAAAGAAGTATTGAGAAGATGTATTGGGTAGATGAAATGCCTAATGAGACCATAAATGAGGAGAATTGCTTCTTATAGTGTATGAGAAGATAATTTTTATCAGATAATGAAATTGTTTTCAGTCTTCGGAATGAAAATGAATCCCTTGCTAATGCAGATCATGCTAATAAAGGGAGCGAGAGAGAATGTCGGAATTACACTTGGCTCTTGGTAGGCAGAAGCCAACCTAAATAGTCTAGGGGAAAAATGAAAGATAATGAAGTAATCAAAATAATTACTTAATAGGGAATGTGAACGATCTGCAGTGTTAAATTATAAATGTACATTTTCAAGAAAAATGAGGTGACCTTAAGGAACAGATTAGAAACCCAAACTCGTGCCGGGTAGAAGCAAGGCTTTTCATTAGCAGAGCTTAAGATTAATTAAATCTGGGGAAGCTCTTTGAAATCCACAAGTGCGAATTACATTAGGATACAATACAACTGGTATATTGGTAACATAATTAATGATTAAAATAGAGCTCTTTATTAAATGTGTTCTGGCATAGTTCATGTGACAGATGAGGAATGAAGAGGACAAAAAGGTGTTACTGAAAATCAGAATCGACCTTAGCAGCACCTGCTTTCAAAAGTTTGTGTGTGGGGAGGTAGTTTAGTAGAAAAAGACATGTAATGTTTGTTTCCCCCTTTGAGGTTGCCTAGAGACCCACCCCAAGCATGACGGGACATGTTGTGCCCCACCACCAACCTGTCTAGGGAGCTAGGAAGGCAGGTGGAGGGGAGCAGCGTCTCTATTATCCCACCTCTGAGTCTTTTGTTTCAGCTGAATGATTTCATGAGGCTGGTAGGAGAGAAAGGTTGAAACTCCAAAACTGCTGACAGTTTTTTGTGCTGGAGAGTTGGAGAATATGGTCCATTGTTGACAGAATACATGAAGTATAAGTAAATGGAAGCCATGAGCAAGCAGGAGACAGTGGCCCAAACTGTTTTGCAGTCACAGAAAAGGGAAATTAATTTCTTGGAGAGACCATGAAAAGGAGAAACGGGAAAAGGAAGAACACGGAGGGGAAGAGGGTGAGAAGCAACAGACATAAGACCCTTCCTCTGCCATACACTTGTCTCTCCTGATTGACAGACATAAGCGGGGGAAATCAAGAAAAAGTGTCCACATCTAGGGTGAGTCAGAGAAGAGCCTGAGAAAAAATGATGCATAACCTGAACTGATTCAGAACACAGGAGCTCTGAATATAAAAATGCTAAAAACCTTCCAGTCCCAGGATGTCAGAGTTACACAGGGCATGTGTCAGCAGAAACCAACCTGCATGCTCTGGCGGGGAAGGGAAGGTGACAAGAATCCTGCTCTTCTGGATGAAATTGCATCCATGTTTACTCTTCACTGAGCATGTAGCTCACCCACAATTCATACTAAAACGTGTTTTGTTTTTTTTTTTTAATTTTAGCTTGCTTAGCTGTTACTTTGTGGCAGGACGGTTTTAAATTTGAGTTTGGTTTATGCCATACAAACTTCAGACCATTTAGAGATGCTGCTTTCAGCTACATTTTTAAAATACCTGTGAATTCTACAGAACCAGTGCCTGTCTAGGGAGGTAGGAAGGCAGGTGGAGGGGAGCAGCTTCTCTGTTATCCCATCTGAGTCTTTTGTTTCAGCTGAATGATTCCAGAGACTGGTAGAAGAGAAAGGTTGAAATTCCAAATTGCCTTATAGAAATACAACTTTGAAAAATTCAATTCCAAAAAAATTCTTGCAGAAAACAGGAATAGCCACATATATAATTTTTAAATTTGTTTTTTAATAACTTTATTTTATTTATTTATATATGGTGCTGAGGATCAAACCCAGGGCTTTGCATGTGCGAGACAAGTGCTCTACCGCTGAGCCATAACCCCAGCCCCTAAATTATTTTTTTTAATGAAACAAAAATTTATATTCTGACAACAGGGATAGAATTTGTACAGATGTTTCATTTGTTTAAATTATTTTTCTCATTATTCCCTTGTCCCTTGAATACTCCAAAAGATGTGGTTTATATCCTGGCAATTCACTCTAGCTGCTCCCTTTGGACAAGCTGTGTTGAATCTCCCTTTCTTTCTGTGGGGATTTTCTTACCAGGCTCCTCATATTATTTTCCAGTTCCTCTCAATATATGAACAAGTCCCATTTGGGGAGTTGAGATTCACTTTCAAGTATTCTAAAACCCAATCTAGTATAAATCAGAATTTAGAAATTGCATCCAACTCAAAAGATTTTTCTCTCCCTCTCTTCCAAAGAAGCCTGTACCCTGCAGTGAGGAAAAGGACAAAGCCCGTGTTCTCAGTTCTTATTTCATCCTGCCACATCTGAATTTCTCTGTGTTGTGGTTTATATGTGGTGTCCCCCAAAAGCTCTCATCAGACAATGCAAGAAGGTCCAGAGGAGTAATAATTAGGTGACAGCCTTAACCCAATCAGTGAATTGGTCCCTGATGGGATTAACTGAGTGGTAACTGGAGGGGGAGGGCTGGTTCACTGGGTGGGGGCATGGCTGTGGGGTATATATTTTGCATCTGCAGAGTGGAGTATCTCTCTGCTTTCTGATCATCACGTGGGCTGCTTCCCTCTGCCACACTCTTCCGCCATGATGTTCTGCCTCATCTGGAGCCCTGAGGAATGGAGCGGGCCTCTGGACTAAGATCTCTGACACTGTGAGCCCTCTAATAAACTTTTCCTCCTTTACAGTTGTTCTGGTGGGCTCCTTTAGTCACAGCAATGAAAAAGCAAACTAAAACACTCTGGCTTGTATTTGTGGAGCTCAGGAGGAAGATTGGTGAGATAATAAGGGTAGAAATCTCCTGTGACTCATGTCCTTATAGCTTGCCTGTGTTCTCTGAGGGGCAGCTTCCAAAATGTGGATCCCTTAGATGCTCTCACACTGACTTCTGCCACACTCCCTGGCACTCACCAACCAATGGGAAACAAAAGCTAGGTGGGATCAGAACAATTGGATTCCACTCTTCTATTTCTCCTGTTCTGAAACACTGATTACCTGTACTGTCACGCTGACAAGTCCTCAATACCCAACATTTTCTGAGAAAACTTGTGCTTCTTTGAGGCACATCATGAGGCTGAGGACAGTGTGGTAATACATTTGAAATTCTTTCTTGCTTCATTCAGTTTTATATATTTTTTTTTCACACTTGCTTGCCCTTGGATTATATATGCCTGCCCCTTCCATAAAGAATCATCACTGATTTCTTGCCTTAGGCTTTGTTGTCTAGGAAACCTGAGCTAAGACAACTTTTAAACTAATACTAGATAGAGAAATAAGAAATTGCCTGGCAAGCATGGAGGATAATATTCTAGATTTAAAGAATTGTATACTTGGAGACCTAAGGCAAAATTGGAATTTAGCTTTTAATCTTAGTCTGTTCCGGCTGCTGTAACAAAATGCCATAAACTGGATGTCTTATAAATAACAGAAATTTATTGTTCACAGTTCTGGAGGTTGGGAAGTCCAAGATCAAGGCACTTGCAAATCAACATCTGGCAAAGGCCTCTTTCCTGTTTTTAGCTGTGTGGAAGGGACTTAGTATTCTCTGGAGTCTCTTTTTTTTTAAGGATACTCTTTCCAATCGTGTGGCTTTATCCTCAATACCGAGTCACCTTCTAAGAGCCCCACTTCCTAGTACCATAATCTTGGGGGTTAGGACTTCAACATAAGCACCTTAGGCAGACATAATCACTCAGTCCATTGCACTGGAGTTCTCAAGACATGGCTCCGTTGGGGAATGAGCCTGGAGTGGTGGTGTAGGGTTTGTGAAAGAAGAGGCTAGACAGGTGCATCTTTTCACTAAGTATGCAGTTGGCCTCTGTAAGGAAGGGGGTAAAGCCAAGAAGAATTTGAAGCCAAGGAATGACAAAGACAGACATGCAATTCAGACCACTCTGTCTGCAGTAGGGAGCTGGATTGAAAGTGAGCAGAAACAATGGAACAATCTTTGCACATGTTCACTAGGGTGTGGTACTGGCATTCATTTTGTGATAAAGTAGTTTATCATATATCATCAATATATTATATTAAAATACCATTATTAAAATTGGCCTTTTAATTAAATAGTCCAATTGTTTCTTATTACAACACAAGTATACTAATGCTCTTTAAAGTTACTATAGGAAAGGCCACAACGAAGGGCTAATTTTGATGTGTTGATTAGGATGATTCTGGGGACCTAGCTCTAGCTCAGTGGCAGAACACTTGCCTAATGTGTGAGGCCCTGAGTTCAATCCGTAGTACAACAAGAAAGAAAAAAAGGAGAGAAATGAAATTATACAGTTACAGGGACTGTTTTTTTTTTTTTTTTTAGACTAAGCTATTATCCTAGACTCTATTAGAGTAGACTAAAAATCAAAATGGAATCATTTGGGCTAAAGTTACCAAATCAGAGAAATGAGAGATAATAGCCAAATTTCCCATGTAGGCTAGTTTCAGTCAGCATAATAAGGAAGTTCACTCTGATTTATTTCTTTTACAAAAGAAGTGACCTAGAGCTGGCTCCCTGTCCCTTCCTTATAAGAAAAGTCACTTTGAAATGACCAAACTGCTTTTTGTTCTTTGTTTCTTCTTTTCTTTTACCCACTTTCGGTCTACAAAACCAAGCTCTTCTGTTCATCCTATCTGAATAGTAATTCTATTTTATGGAATGAAGTATTGTCTGATTCTAGAATAAAAATTAAAGTCAAATGAGATCTTTAAATTGTTTTAATTTCTGTGCATTGACAGGTATTAATATTTAAATGGAATTTATTGGAAGCCTTTCTAACTTTATAGAGTATATAGAAAAATTATCCAAAACTTGGAAATAGGCAAATGGATTACTGGGTTTATTGATGGATTCCTTTCAGTTATTAGTGGGCATTGTCTATCTTGCCTAAGTGGGTGGGGGGAATGTTAGTCGAGGTTCTCTAGAGAAATAGAATGAGCAGGATGCATATGTTGGCTGTCTGGGGACCTAAGGAAGAGAAGAATATTGCAGCTCGAAAAACTTTTGAGCAGCGTGGAGGCAAAATTAGCTCTTCCTATGGGGACCTCATTTTTTTTTCTCTTAAAGATCTTCAATGATTGGAGGACCTGAACAGACACTTCTCAGAGGAGGACATACAATCAATCAACAAGTACATGAAAAAATGCTCAACATCGCTAGCAGTCAGAGAAATGCAAATCAAAACCACCCTAAGATACTATCTCACTCCAGTAAGATTGGCAGCCATTAAGAAGTCCAACAACAACAAGTGCTGGCGAGGATGCGGGGAAATGGGTACACTTGTTCATTGTTGGTGGGACTGCAAAATGGTGTAGCCAATTTGGAAAGCAGTATGGAGATTTCTTGGAAAGCTGGGAATGGAACCACCATTTGACCCAGCTATTCCCCTTCTCGGTCTATTCCCTAAAGACCTAACAAGAGCATGCTACAGGGACACTGCTATATCGATGTTCATAGCAGCACAATTCACGATAGCAAGATTGTGGAACCAACCTAGAAGCCCTTCAATAGATGAATGGATTAAAAAATGTGGCATTTATACACAATGGAGTATTACTCTGCATTAAGAAATGACAAAATCATAGAATTTGGAGGGAAATGGATGGCATTAGAGCAGATTATGCTAAGTGAAGCTAGCCAATCCTTAAAAAACAAATGTCAAATGTCTTCTTTGATATAAGGGGAGTAACCAAGGACAGGGTAGAGAGGAAGAGCTGGAGAAGAAGATTAACATTAAACAGGGATGATAGGCAGGAGGGAAAGGGAGAGTTAAGGGAAATTGCATGGAATTGGAAGGTGAGCCTCAGGGTTATACACAATTACATATAAGAGGAAAGGAGGGGTAGGAGAAAAATTATATAAGTGGAAGAAACGATTTATAGTAGAGGGGATGGAGAGAGAGAAGGGGAGGGGAGGGGAGGGGAGGAGAGGGGGGACAGTGGAGAATGGGATAGACAGCAGAATACATCAGTCACTAGAAAGGCAATTTGTAAATCAATGGAAATGTAACTGATGTGACACAGCAATCTGTATACGGGGTAAAAATGGGAGTTCATAACCCACTTGAATCAATCTGTGAAATATGGTATATTAAGAACTATGTAATGTTTTGAACAACCAACAATAAAATAATTTAAAAAAAAAAAGATCTTCAATGATTGGAAAAAGCACACCTTATCATGGAGGGTAAGCTGCTTTACTCAAAGTCTACTTCAAATCATCTAACAAATACTTTCACGCCAATATCTAGACTGGTGATTTACCATGGCCTAGTCAAGTTGACACATAAAAATGATTATCACAGGGGCATGGTCTAATTCTCTAACAACCTTTGCTTGACATTCAGTTTACTATTGATTAGGAAGCCTTACATCTCTTTAAGAATAGAGGTTATCTTGTAAAAAAAAAAAACTGATATCAAAATGGTCTTGTTCTATAATAATATAACAAATAATATAACAAAAATTGCCCCAAATAATGTAAGCAACAAGACCATGACTCAAAAGTGTTCACTTATTGTCTTATAGGATGCCAATCAGTTGTATGTCTAACCTACCTATCTTATTTGAACACTTTATAAAATGCTCTTTCAAGAAATCTGAGCATCTTGCAGGTCCCTTCTTTAATTAATAAGTTAAATAAATCCTTTGACCCATATTTATTTTATATTTTTAAAGTCTCATGCTTTTTACTTTTAAAAATTATGCTTTGACAGGGAATAAATACATACTATGCAATATAGAAAAGAATGACAATGATTATTCAATGTGTGGTGCATTTATTTACTTTAATCGTGCTACAAATGGGAGTTGAAAGAACATCATTTTGCTTTCTTCATGGTCCCTGATGAAAATGGATCTAGGACATGTACCATAAATTTCCTAACTCCAGCTTCTCTCTTACTTATTCCCTTCTTCGGGGCCTCTTACCAAACCTGTTTTAGATCTTCTCATTTATTCCATTTCTTAATCTTTTCCATCCTTTCTCCTCCTCCAGGATACATTCTGTAAAGAGTCTTCAGGTTTATCTTTTTGTTTGATAATTTTCATTTTGACTCTGTCAATACAGCTGTTTAAACCATCCATGGAATTTTAAATTTCAAAGGTTATATTTAATTTCTACTTGGTTCTTATGAAAGCTCCCTGTTCTTTTCTCACAATATCTTATTTTATGATACTGATTATTTTATGTTGCTATTTATTTTAAGCATGTGTATTTTCCTTTCTCTGTAATATTGTGGTACTTTCAGGCATGGTTGGGGTACTGATCCTGCTTATTTAAGTTATGTCTGATCAATCCAATTTATGCTGGATTCATTCATATTCTCCCCCCCCCCTGTGTGTGTGTGTGTGTGTGTGTGTGTGTGTGTTTAGTTGGATTGTCATTTTGAGCATTGTTATATCAGAATTTTGTGGCCTAGGTTGAGGTTGGGTCTTTCCAGAGGGGATTTTACATTTGCCAGGAACCTCTCCCTGGGAGCAATTATTTTGATAATTCCTCAGTTTGGTAGAACCAGACCCTGCAAATGATAAAGGGCAGAGCCATGGTAACAAATTCTCAAGGGAGACTTTTTACCTAGAGCCCCAGGGCAATTAGAAAGGATTCCTTCTTTTTAACCTGTGCTAATGAGCAGTTTTCTTTTAGTCTAATATTTTATGAAGGATTAAGTCTATATTAGTTTTCTATTGCTGTTATAATAAATTTCCAGAAACTACTGGAGATTGAAGCAACACTAGTTTGAGAGAAAGAAAGGGAAATGGAAAGGGAAAAGGAAGGGAAGTGAAGGAAGAAAGAAGCCAGGAAGCAAGCAGGGAGGCAGGAAAGGAAGGAGGAAGGAGAGAGGAGAGAGAGAGAACAACCCACAGAGAAAAGAAAAAGCAAAGCAACACAACAATATTATCTTAGTTCTCTGGGTCAGAAGTCTGAAACATGTCCCATTGGGCTAAAATCAAGGTACCTACAGGCTGGTTTCTTTAGGAGGCTCTAGTGGAGAAACCATTTCTTAAAATTTCCTAATTCCCACATTCCTTCACTGGTAGCCCACCTTCAAAACCAGCAGTGGTGGGTGAAGTCTCTCTCACATCTCCCGACTCTGACCCCTTCTGCCTTCCTCTTCCATTTTAGGAGGGTCTCCTACATAAGACATGGGACCACAGGAATGACCTATGACCATCTTATTCTTTGCTCAGCTGATTGGCAACTGTAATTTCAGCTGCAATCTTGTTTTCTGCTTGTCCATGTGGTAACACAGTAACAGGTTTCAGGCCTGAGGATGTGGATATCCTTGGGGAGCCATTGTTCTGCCCACCACTGTCTTTTGAGGGTCTAAGCTTTATGTAAGGACCTCATAACTCCCAACTTGTAACCCTATGCAGCCCCAGGCCTCCAGGCCTTAAAATCTGTGCCCTTAGGTTAACAAAACCAAAAGCTTCACCCAGTGAAGTTGCAGTACTAGCTCATATGCTCTTTTCTTTTGATTGGGGATTTCTTATTCTTTCTTACAAGCTCAGCTATAATTTAAAGATTTTCCAATGTCATATGTTAATGGTATTAGGAGGTGTGTCCTTTGGGAGATGATTGGGTCATTAGAGTCTTCCCTAGTCCTTTCCCCAGTGCCAATCCAATAAAAAAGACACGGTTTTGAGAAAAAAAGGGAAGAGGAGGTTTATTGTTTTGCTAGCAAAGTAGAAACACTGGGGATTCCTGTCCCAAAGGCCGTGATTCTGCCCATCAGCAGAAACAGGGGGCTTTTATAGAATTGATTCACAGAAAATGAGATTAGGGAAGAGAGATTAGGAAGGAGAAGATGAGGGAGGAGAAGATTAGGGAAAAGAAGATCAGGGAGAAGAAGTTTGGGAAAAAGAAAAAAACATGTAAGTTTCAAAGCCTCAAGGCATATAGTCAAAGCACCAAGTGAACCCCTGTTAGAACCCTGGGATATCGATATCGTAGGAATGATTTTTTTTTTTAAGCAAACTCTCTCTGGCTCTCTTGCCATGTGATGCCTTGTGATATGTTATGAAGCACCAAGAACGCTCTCATCAGATGCCATGTAGATACTTGGACTGCCAAGCCTCCAGAACCATGAGCTAAATAAGCCTCTTTGCTTTATAAATTACTCAAGCTGTGGGATACAGTCTTAGCAGCAAAAAATTAGATGAAGATGACCATGTTACCTTAGAGTACTGCAGTTACTCCACCCGTTAAAAACAATCAGTAGAATCACATCGGTTACACATCCACATTTTTACATAATACCATATTAATGACTGTTGTATTCTGCTACATTTCCTATCCCCTACTATCCCCCCTCCCCTTCCCTCTCATCTTCCCTCTCTACCCCATCTGCTGTTGTTTAATTCTCTCCCTTGTTTTTTTTCCCCTTTCCCCTCACAAACTCTTATATGTAATTTTGTATAACAATGAGGGTCTCCTTCCATTTCCATACAGTTTCCCTTCTCTCTCCCCCCACTCGTCTCTGTTTAATGTTAATCTTTTCCTCATGCTCTTCTTCCCTGTTCTGATCTTAGTTGCTCTCTTTATATCAAAGAAGACATTTGGCATTTGTTTTTTAAGGATTGGCTAGCTTCACTTAGCAGAATATGCTCTAATGCCATCCATTTCCCTGCAAAATCCATGATTTTGTCGTTTTTTAGTGCTGCGTAATACTCCATTGTGTATAAATGCCACAGTTTTTTAATCCATTCATCTATTGAAGGGCATCTAGGTTGATTCCAAAGTCTAGCTACTGTGAATTGTGCTGCTATGATCATTGATGTGGCAGTATCCCTATAGTATGTTCTTTTAAGTTCCTCAGGGAATAGACCGAGAAGGGTGATAGCTGGGTCAAATGGTGGTTCCATTCCCAGCTTTCCTAGGAATCTCCATACTGCTTTCCATATTGGCTGCACCAATTTGCAACCGATGTGATTCTGCAACTTGTATTTGGGGTAAAAAATGGGAGTTCATAACCCACTTGAATCAAATGTATGGAAGATGATATGTCATGAGCTTTGTAATGTTTTGAACAACCAATAAAAAAAAAAGACAGAAACTCAAAAACAAACAAACAAACAAAAAAACTTCCAAACTGATTTTTCAGAATGCAGTGGGCATATGATTACTGGAAAATGGAAGAGTCATCTTTGCCCTCCTGTATAAGCATGTACCTCTTGTACTCCTGAGGAAGTAGAATAGGAGAATATTATCTTTAGATGAAATTATCTGTTGGTAGCATCATTCTCATTATATAATCTAGGCTGAGTTGATGCAAAGGGTATAATTAAGTATTGCTACAAATTTTGACTGTGCCTTCTGTGGCAAAGCAAAAACTAGTCCCTTTGCTTCTTTTTCTGTGAATTCCTGAAACATGATTGGCTGAACATTATTTCATAAATGCTACAGGGTAGCCAGGCTTTTGATATTATAGTCATTTAATTGGGGAAATAGTTAAAACTGTGTGGAAAATTATTGATATATATTCTTACTGAAGTGTTTATATTCTTCTGCCTTTCACTATGAATTTTAAAAATGAGGATTTCAGCAATTATATTATAAATGTGATAAATATTATATTTATGTTATATACAAATAAACATTATACATTTTCAATAAAAAAAAAAACAATCAGTAGGTAACAGAGACTTTATCTTCCTAACATTTATCTAGTAATTCTGAAGAGTAGGTTGGTCTGACCAAACATTATTTTTAATACTTATTAGAATCATGGAAGTCAAACTGCCTCTAGAATCTGGCCAAAATGGCTAAGATAGTTATGAACATAATTCTATTTTACAATGTATACTAATTTAACTTAGTCCTGTTTTGAATCATCTTTTCTAATTTCTTATATTCATTCATTCAATATATATTTATGAAGTATCTTTTATGTGTTAGCTCCAATAGAGTGTACAAGCTAAATAAGACATTTGACCTGTCAGCAAGAAATTTGGAGTTTAATAAAGAACAAACTGAATTTAAAGTCTAACAGAAAAAAAAAGTTTTTAGAAAATAAACCCTTTGACTGAATGGAAATCTTGTGTATATTTATGTGTATACATTTGGGTATGCACACCCATCTGTTTATCATCCAGGTGGGAAGGGGATATTGCAATTATTTTCTAAACTTAGTGAAGTTTAACACACAAACAGAAAATTTGATAAATCCAAAGTGTACAGCTTAATGAATTTATTGAAATCAAATCTTTCTGGTTACCAGCATTCAGATTAAAAACAGAATTTTACTAACACCTGAGAAGCACTTTCCTGGTCTTTACTTTGGCAAGGAAGGGAATAATATCAAACACTTTTCTCCCTGTTTTGCAATCTGCTTGATAACATACCTTAACATCATGAGATACCCTCAGACCATTATTACTCAGTCTTCAAAAATGGTTTCTCTGAGATAACTCTCCTATGTCCATAAGCTGAAATTGGTGATGAAAGTCCAGGTGAACCAGAGCAAAAAATTCCAGCCATTAAATTAACAGCCAGAAAGCATTTTTTTTTCCTTCATAAAAGGTACATCTAGGGCTGGGGTTGTGACTCGGAGGTAGCGTGCTTGCCTAGCAGGCATGAGGCACTGGGTTTGATCATCATCACCACATAAAAATAAAATAAAGATATTGTTTTCACCTACGACTAAAAAATAAACTTTAAAAAAAGGTTTGTCTAGTTCTGTGGAAGTTAAAGAGAAAAAAAATCCATCAAGTGAACGATTGTCCCTTCTAATGTAGTTTCCAAGCTTTTCTCAAGATTAAAATGAGATCAGCTGTTTTTATTCAAATTCACCCTTTATTATAGGAAGTATGCACCACACCAGCTGAACACCATAACCTCAGAGTGTTGCATCAGAGCTGTGGCAAGTTATTAGAAAATAAGGGATATAGAGCATCTCTCGCTCTGTGTTCAAAAAACACAGGACAGCTGTCTGACCCAAAGGTCTACCTCCATGGATACAGGCAGACAAAGCTTTCTCCATTGCATACGTACAGAGATATGGGGTTTAAGTCTCCTTGAATGCTAATAGCATTCAGAAACTATAAGAAATGCAAAAAGTCATTTTGGGGGTGGAATCTTCCTTTAATCTTTTGAAAAGCTTCATCACAGTTAAAAAAAAAAGAGCAAAAAGCAAGAGAGGATCTGCAGTAGACAAAGAATTCAGGTTGGGACTTCTTAGGTCATCTATTTGAGGTTGTTTTTCTGTAGAATTGAGAAAGAGTGAATCACAGTCTTTGCACTGCAAATTTCAATAAAGTCTCTCTTGTTTCATGACTTTTTTCAAAGAACTTGAAACCTATTTTCAAATAAACAAAGCTAGTAGCTCTTTTAAGCTTTTTAGAAACCATGCTTTTATCCTATTTTCCACAACTATAGCAACCACAGCTTGGGACATGGTAAGTGTTTAAGATTTAGCAACTGAATGAACGAGTGTATGAAACTTTATCCTAAAAAATGATGAGGGGCCAGTGAAGCATGTTCAGAAGAGGAGTGACATGGTGACATTTCATTTTTATAGATCTGTCTGGCAATGTTATGGTTTAGATATGAGGTGTTGTCCCAGAACTTCAGTGTTAATACAGGAATGTTCGGAGGTGAAATGATTGGATTGTGAGAGCTGTAACCTAATCAGTCCATCTTAGTTTGAATGGACCCACTGGGTGATCACTGTAGGCAGGTGGAACAGGGCTGAATTGGGTGGGTCACTGGGGGTGTGACCTGGAAAGTTGCTTCTTTCCTATAGCCCTTCTTTTTCTGGCTCTGCTTCCTGGCCACCAAGAGGTGAGCCGCTCTCCTCTGCTACATCCTTCTGCCATGATTTTTCTACCTCACTTGGCCCCAGAGCAATGGAGCCAGCCATCTATGGACTAAGACCTCTGATGCCATGAGCACCAGATAAACTTTTTCTCCACGAAGTTGTTCTTGTCGAGTATTTTGGTCACAGAGAAGCAAAAGTTAACTAAAACACAATAATATGGAGCACAGAATGGGACAAACATGGAGGGAAGATTCACTGGGAGAGAACACTGAAATCCCAGGCTAGAATAAATGATAGTCTGAACTAAGGGAAGTTATGTTAGGGCAGAAGGTAGGAATTAATTTGAAGGATACTTGGGAAGTAAAACCTATATGTTTTTATCTAATGGATGGACTAGGAGAGGAGGCCCCTGACAATAATTATTAGGATTCTGGTTCGGTCTTTTGGATGGGTGCTGGATCAACTGGTTACTATACAGAATACAGTAAGGTGTAGTAGGAAGAGCAGATTTGGTGTTAAAAACAGTGTTTACTGTAACCCTTTTGGATTTGAGGTGCCCATGGGATGTGTTATTTAGAGCCAATAGAGTAGAAATAGTTATTAAAGCCATAGATTTTTTTATTGGTTGCTCAAAACATTACAGTGATAAAGCCATGGATTTTAATGATTTTTTTTTTCATAGGAAGAAAGGCATTACCATGAACATCCAGAAGGCTGAAGGCATAACAAACAGGACAATAGAGATTTAGAGGTCAAGCAAAGAGCAAGAAGACTGTAACCCAGGAACAGAATTGATCTCAAAATGGCTCTGGTTATTCATTCTAGAATACCTGAAAGTCAAGATAGCTAGGGTCAGGAAAACTTGCACCCATGCTCCCAAAGGGAAAATGAACCCAAGTCTGTCTTTACTGAACAGGAGGAACTGTGGCATCAACAGGCCCTAACTTTTCCAGATACTGCGTTGGTAGCCTGCCTTTATTAATCAAATATGTGAATTAAGAGGTATCCTAAAAGCAGCACATTAAGATAGATTTTCTTTTCCTTAATGGCAATTTAGCTTTGTTTTGGGTGTGAGATAAGCTTATATGCCGAGTCCGGCAAAATGGACCGAGTCCGGCGGGAGACGTCGGGATTAAAAAAGACACAGGAGTCCGAGGTCCTTCATCCAGGGGGAATCTTTATTATCTCAGCTCATACTTATATATTTCTTTCAGATAGAATAGAAAGCCACTAGTAGGCGGGAGCAAGGAGGAGGGGAAAACAGGTGGTTCACGTCGACTCATAGTGAGCCTTCAACCAGGAACCTTATCAGACCCAAGCAGGTCAGAGCGTCCCCACATGACCATTACAGGCTGAAATAATATGAAAACAGACACCACAAATCCTTCAAGGCCTTGTGAGCTCCTTCAAGGCCCTGTGAGCTGGCCTCTTTGACGTGCACAACAAGAAACCAGGGCTGGATTCAAACCCTGGGGGCCGGGGGGAGTCCGTGCCAGCACTTATATACAGAACATTTTCCAGGGTGTTCACGTTGGGAAGCTGTGCAGTTGTCCCAGTGGAGATGCTACTGAATGAAACATTCTTAAAACTTCTCTTTTGAAATTGCCTCAGAGTTTGAAAGGGTAAAAACCCACGTCTTTTAAGGATAAATTTGAATTTTTAAAACAACCCAAGTAGGGGCTGGAGATGTGGCTCAGCGGTAGCGCGCTCGCCTAGCATGCGTGCGGCCCAGGTTCGATCCTCAGCACCACATACAAAGATGTTGTGTCCGCCGAAAACTAAAAAATAAAATATTAAAATTCTCTCTTCTCTCTCTCTCTCTCTCTCTCTCTCTCTCTCTCTCTCTCCTTCTCCCTCTCTCTTTAAAAAAATAAAAAAATAAAAAAATAAAACAACCCAAGTAATCATTTGGAGTAAAGCTTGGTTAAAAAGATGAGTAATAGGAATAGTAATTATCTCATTATTAACTATTTTGTATTGAGTACTTGTTGATATGGTAATATTTTGGACATAAAAGGATAAATATATTTTAAAATTATTTTCACTTGTTTCTTTTACTTTTTTAATGTGGCTGCTAGAACATTTAAAATACATTTGTTGTTCATATTATGTCACTATTGAACAGTGTTAGTATATATAGTTCTACTTACATGTGTGATTTAGCTATAAAGAATATCTGGAAAATAATTTTAATATTCACCTTTGCAAAATAAACCATGTTTGTCTACAGAGCAGAATATTGTGTGGACAAAAGGGGGAATGAGGCCAATGTGTACTAAGATGAGGAACACTTGACTATATACTGTTCAGCAAAAAAATAGAGCAGAGAACAGATGCAGAGTAAGTGAATGTTTGTGTTCAATGTATAAGGAGCAGACTTTGAATGCATTATGTAAAATTGTACTTATATACAGAATATTCCTGGAAGGAGGCACAAGAAATTATGCTTAGCTACTGTCCTAGAGAGAGGAAATTATGAGTCACTAACAGGGATGGGCAAAGATTTATTTTTAATTTGACCTTTTTGTACTGATTAAATGTTTTACAACATATACTCATAATCTATTCAGGAAAAGAAAGCTTCTTACAGTTTTGATTATTTGAAAAGAAAATAGCCTTCAAAAAGGATTTCCCAGGGTAAGTTAGAAGGCTATAATAACTTGTTTCTTTTTTCTTTTCTGGAAGTGGAGGTGGGGAACAGATGTATATAAACCATGGTGACCCACACATAGTAAGCTTCTAGGAAATAGTTGTTCATTCCTTCTGATAGTTCAGATGTCATAATGGTATCTTTACATGTTTCAGGGACATCTTAGGGGTCACTATCATGTTATGGCTTTAGAGATAGAAAATGCAAATAGAATGAACCTGCATGGATCCTGTGACCTTCCCTGGAAGTCAGTTATTCCCCCCCCCCCCAATAAATCCTAGAAATTTGCTTGTTTATTTTTCTCTTTTTATCAAAATGGAAGACAGTTTGCATAATACATAACTGCTTAGTCAGTATAATATTTATAGACTGTCTTCAATTTTTATTACTACCTTAGAGACTAAAGCAAAGTTTTCCAGTTATTATTATGCCCTCTGTGCTGAAATCTTCACTCTCCTGTCAGTCTCTTGATCTTTGGCAGTTAAAACTCTTTTTTATTTCTATATCAGAAACTCTGTGTGCCTCCCTAACCTCTTTGTCTACTTCTATCACCTCCTCTCACTTTCATGAAGTTTGTTGATTGATTGCTTCTTACGGGGTATGTCTGGCTTTCTAGCCCTTTGTCTAAATTTAAAACACTACAGCCATCCTTCAGAAAATACACAGTGCTCAATCAATTGCATTTGCTCATAAAATCTCTTTTGTTTTTTGGAACAAAAGTCTCTTGATTCTGACTCCTTATTTCCATTCCCATTGCCTCTGCCTTAGTCCAGCCCCTCTTCATCTTGTCTGGAATATGTCAATTAGCTCTTAACCAGTCTGCATGTTTTTAGACTCCCCACTGGCAATCCATTTTCCACTTTACAGCTAAATTCTAAAAACAGATTCTAAAAAACAGACTCATGCATGCATTCATTCATTCATCAAGCATTCATTAAATATCTCCCTTGTGTCAGACACCATGCTGGGAATGAGGGACACAAAGCCTTATTTTTCATAGGCAGGCTCTATGTTCCTGTAACCTGAAGTCCAGTGCAAGAGGCCAGTGAGTAGGCAGACTCGTAATTTCAAATCCATCAGGATAGACCTAGGATGCTGTGGCAGCACTCAGTAGGGAAGGGAATTTTCTCAGGTCCTTACCCTCTGATCAATTGGACAGAGCCAGGTAAAGAGGCAGGGGAAGATGTAAGGAGAGACAATGGAAAGGCAATTCTAGACAGCATGGTGCATGGCATCTATAATCAGGAAGGCTAGCCCAGTAGTGTCCAGAGAAGATTTGGAAAAGTCAGCACAATGTGGTGGTGATGGGCGTCAGGGCCATGCAAGGGAATTGGACTTTATTCTGAAGGCAAAGGCTTTAAGAAGGGCAGTCATATGATCAGACTTTCATTTTTGTGACAAATATTGTTAGGAGTCTTGAGGATAATAACAGGAATGAAAGCCTGAAACTTGTAAAGAAAATTAGGAGGAAGTTGTTTCAACAATCCAATGAAACATAGAGGATGATCCAAATCAAAATAAGAACAATAGCAACTGGAGAAGTGGACTGATTGGGAAATAATCTGCAATAGAATTGATGGGGTCCAGTGATTGGTTGTATGGGGGAAGGAGGTGGGAAATTAAATAACTGACTTGCAAATATCTGATTTGAGTACTTGGAATACCCTGAGGAGCTATGGAAGGGAGGATGTTTGGAAGATAGAGAAGATGCATTCAGATGAGAGATTTGGACTGGAGACATTCACTCATGTGTTTGCTCATTCAACAAATAGGTATTGAGTCCACTCTATGATAGGCACTGTTCTAAGCACTGGGGACACAGTGGAAAACAAACGGAACAGAAAACCTGTTTTTGTGTCACTTTCGTTTCAGTGAAGAAACTAAGCAAATACAACCGGCAAATGAATGTAGAATGTCAAGCAGGTATGTGCTTTGAAGGTAAAGAAAAGACAGTGCGATGGAATACAATGGACATTTTAGACAGGTAGTCCAGGGAAAATTATCTTTGAAGAGGGGATATTTCAGCACAAACCCGGATGAAATGCCAGAGGGAGACACGGGAAGAACCATGCAAGGAAGAACCATGGGGAATAGCAGGCTGCCTAAATTATGGTGGGTAGAAGCTGTATAGGGAAGAGGGAAAGAGGAAAGGAATGCAGATGTCCACTTAATAGGACCTCTGACCGTACCTGTAAACTTTCACAGAAGACCCTGTTATCTGTGTTTTCATTTCCCACACTTTCAGTTACCTGTGGTCAGCTGTGGTCTGAAAATATTAAGTGGAAAATTCTAGAAATGAATATATTTCAAATTTCGTGTGATTTTGAATAGCATGATGAAATCTTGTTTTGTACTGCTCCATCCTGACCCGGGGCATGAATTATCCCTTTGTTCAGTGTATCCACACTGTATATGCCACCCACTGGTTAGTTTCTTAATAGTTGTCTCAGTTACCAGACTGGATGTTATAGTATCACAGTATTTCTGTTCAAGCAATTCTTATTTTACTTAATAATTGTCCCCGTGCACAAGAGTTGTGAGGCTAGCCATGTGAATATGCCAAAGAGAAGCCGTTCTTAAGGTGTTTAAGGATCATTTCACGTTATCAAGATGGGTGAGTATAATACAAGAAAATATTTTGAGAGAGGAAAAGACGACATTCATATAACTTATTATAGTATGTTGTTACATCTGTTCTAGTTTATTATTGTTATTAATCTTTTATGGTGCTTAATTTATAAATTCAGTTTTATTTTATGTACAAAAGTATAGAGAAAACCAGACTAGATGGTTGATACTATGTATAGTTTCAGACATCCACTGGGGGTGTTAGTCCACTTCTTGTTAATTTGATCAAATACTCAACAAGAATAACTTGGAGGTGGAAATGTTTATTTTGGATTCGAAGTTTTGAGGCTCAGGTCATGGTTGGACAACTCCATTGCTCTGAGCTCAATGTAAGGCAGAAAATCATTCTGGAAGGGTGTGGTGGAAGAAGGCTACTCAGCTCACAGCAGTCAGGAAGCAGAGAGAGAAAGAGAGAGAGCATGCATATGGAGCCAGGAATAAAATATATAATCCCCAAGGGCTCACTCCCAGTGACCTACTTCCTCCAGCCACACCCTACCTGCTCATAGCTGCCATATAATACATTAGTCTTTTCTAATTATAAATCCATTAAAGGGATTAATGCACTAATTACAGCTCTCTGGGCATTCCTGCATTGTTTCACACATGAGCTTTTGTGGAATACCTCATGTCTAAACCTTAACAAGGTATCTTGAAATGTATCTCTTGCAGGTAAGGGGTGGGTAGAATGTGGCGGGGGGCTACTATATTTCTTGAATACATGTCATTTCTGGATTCCTTTTGATTTCCCAGCATACATATCACATGATCTGCAAATAAAGTCTTCCTTCTTTCTTTCCATTCTGTATGCTTTTTATTTTCTTCTTGTTGTCTTACGGCACTGCCTGAGACCTCCAGAAGAATTTAAAATAGTTGTTCATCTTGGTGACTGCGGTACCCATCTACCAGCACTTTAGAAGTTTTACAAATGTGTGTTGATAGAACAATGATGACAACATGACAGAGCATAGGAAAAATGTGCCTGTGGGGGAGTGGTAAGTGGGCGTGGGTGTGTAGGAGTGATTGACTGCTTTTAAAAAAACACTGGTATATTTTTAAGCCCTGTAGTTTTATGTACTTCTCTGTAATGTCCTTTGGTATTTATCTTCATCTCTCTGATGACAGGCTATTTTTTTTCCCTCCAATTTTAGGCTTTACTCCTAAAGAAGGCGTGGAGTCAGTTCTTTCAGAACCCTCCTCCACCCAACTCACACACATGCACACTTCCTATCTCCCTGTCAACCCAGGATAACTGTATCATAATTTTGATTAAATTAATATTTTATGTGTACATTTTTATGACTAGATGAATATTATTTAAAGAGACACATTGTTTTAGTTAGACTTTTTGTCCAGTGACCAAAAGACCTGATGAGAATGATTAGAGAAGGAAAAGTTTATTTGGGGCTCATAGTTTCAGAGGTTCAGTTCATGATTGGCTGACTCCATCTCTCTGGGGCCAAGGTGAGGCAGCACATCATGACAGAAGGACATGGCAGAGAAAAGCCCCTCAGGACAGGCAGTAGGAAGCAGAAAACTCTACTCTTTAGGGACAAAAGGTAAGCCTCAAAGCCATGCTCCCAGTGACTCACCTCCTCCAGGCATACCCTACTTGCCTACAGTTACCACCCAGTTAATCCATGTCTATGGATTAATCTAGTGATAAGGCTAAGGCTCTCATAACCTGATCATCTCACCTCTAAACTTTCTTGATTGTTTTACACATGAATTTTGCGGGACACCACATATCCAAACCATAATAAGTATGTAGTAAATTATGATTTCCATTACCATTTTTTTTCCTATTCACGGGACTTTTTGTTTCTCTGGTGTTGGTTTTTGCTTAGTTGTTGTTTGGTTATTTGACTGGTTTTCTATGGATTCAGTCATGAATTAAGCCCTACCCTTCTCTCCCCCAGTTTTGTAAACCTCTTTTCAATATAATTATACATTCAAGGTGTGTGTGTGTGTGTGTGTGTGTGTGTGTGTGTGTGTGTGTTTATCTTGACTGTATCTCTGTGGAATCCTTGGATCTGCTACATGGACTAGTTGCTCTTTAGGCCCAGTGCTCACCTGTTAGACTGAGATTTTCCTTTGCCAATATCAGTCACATTCGCATCACTATCATTGTTTCCTTGACTCCTTTGAAGTCCATCCTTTCCATAACACCTAGGCACTCAGCAAGAAAGCTCTTCTGCTTTCTGTCACTGTGGGTTAGTGTGGATTGAATTTGGATTGATACGAGATATAGGTCCTCTGATTTTGTTGTTTATTAAATATTGGTTTGGTTAGGAGATTCTCATTAAAATATAAAATTTTGAACTAGCTTTGTTATTTTATGTCTGCTGGAATTTGGGGGAGATTCAGTAGAATGTACAGATTTAATTTGGAAAATAATGGACATTCTAACAATAATCAATCATGACTATGACATAGCTTTCCATTTACTTAGTCTTTAACTTCTCTCAGTACTGTTTTTTTTAAATGTATATTTATTACACACATTTTTCTCAAATTTATGTGTAGTTAGAAATAGTCACACATAACTTTGATGCTATTGGAAATGGAACTGAAATTTTTCAATTGTGCATTGTTACTATATATAAAAATACTATTCTATTTTTGGGTATTGACTTTGTACAGACCTTGTTAATTTCATTTATTAGCTGTAAGAGTTTTCTTTCTGGATTCCTTGTGATTTTTCCAGCACACAATCATATGGTATGTCAACAGAGTTTTACTTCTTCCTCTCCATTCTGTATGTTTTTTTATTCACTTTTTTTTTTTGCCTTATTGCACTACCAAAGACCTCCAGGAGAGTGTCAAATACTGTGGTGACTCTAGGCATCCTTGTATTCTTAATCTTAGGAGGAAAACAACCCAGTTTTCACCATGAAGGTGCTATCCATGGACTTTTCATAGATGACCTTGACCAGTTGAGGATGTTTCCTTCCTCTTTTCCCTAGTTTGCTGAGAATTTTTAATTATGGATGCATGTTACATTTCTGAAATACTTTTGTTTCATCCATTGATATAATTATTTATGTTGTTTCATTTATTGTTTTAATATGGTGAATTAAGTTAACTGATTTTTTAATGTGAAATCTACTTAGCATTTCTGGAATAAATCTTACTTGGCCATGAGTTGTAGTCCTTCTTACATAGTACTGGATTTAATTTGAATATACACACACACACACAAAAAAAAAAAACACAGAGTTTTGTCTTATGTTTTAGGGATAGGTGTCTACAGTTGTTTATTGTAATATATTTGTTTAGGTTTACTATCAGAGTAATACTGTCTTAAAAAAATGTGTTTAGGAAACACTCCCTCCTTTTTTCTGACAAAATTTACATTGGATTGGCGTTATTTCTTCCTTATGGTTTGGCAGAATTCAACAGTGAAGGCGTCTAATCCTAGGGTTTTCTTTGTGGTTGAGTTTTATTAATTATGAATTCAATTTATATACATATCCTTCTCTTCTGGTGTCAGGTTTAATATATGTATCTTTCAAGGTATTTGACCATTTAATTTAAGTCACCAAATTTATCAACATAGAGTTGTTCAGAGTATTCCCTTATCATCTTTTAAGATGTTCTTTGGATCTGAATTGATGATCTCAGTCTTAATCAGGATATTGCTAATTTATTTTTCTCTTCTGGATACACCTAGGTAGAGGTTTACTGATTTTATTAATCATTTCAAAAAATCAGCATTCGGTTTCATCAGTATTTCTCTATTATTTATTTTGTTTTCAATTTCATTGTTTTGTACAGTAAAAAAATCTTTACGGTGTTTAATTTGCTCTTCTTTTTCTGGATTCCTTACCACCCAGCACAGCACAGATCACTGATTTTAGAACTTGCTTTTGTTCCACAATAAAAACATTTAAGCTTATTATTTCTCTCTTAAGCACTGTTGTAGCTTTTTCTATATTTTTTTCTTTTTATATCTTTGTCTACATAAATATTTATATGTTGCCTTTTGTGTGTGTGTGTGGTGTGATTTGATTACTTCTTGACCCAGGGCTGTTTAGAAGTAAAGTTGCTTAATTTTTAGATGTTCAAAACTTTTCCAGATACTCTGTTTATTTCTATCTATGTTCAATTCTTTTATGATCAGAAAACAGGCTTGGTGATATTTACTCTTTTAAAATCTATTGATATTATATAGTTTATCTTCATAAACATTCCATATATATTTGAAAAAAAATTTATTTTGTAATAGTTGGGAGTACAGTGTTCTGTGTCAATTACAACAGTTGGTAGTGTCCAAATCGTCCACATCTTTAGTGATTTTTTTTCCTTATCTGGATTTTCTATCAAATACTGAGAGAATTCTGTTAATGTTTCCAATAATGATTATGGATATACATTTTCCCCTTTAGTTCTGATATTTTATTCCTCATATGCTTCCAAATTCTGTTATTGATCACACATTTACAACTGATATAGCTTCTTGTGTTATTTACCATTTTATTATTATGAAATATTCCTCTTTGTCTCTAGGAATTGTTCGTGTCTTGATGTCTATTTGGGAAGATATATGTTTATGTGATTTATATATTGCCAAGATTTCCAACATTTGGTTTCTATTGTTTGTATTCTATACTACACAAGGAATATTGTTAACTGACATTCATAGAACACTGTATTCCCAACTTTACAAGATAAACATTCTTTTCAAATACACATAGAATATTTATTTGAAAACCACATAGTCTCAATAGAGTTTAAAAGTATAAATCTCAGAAAGCATGTTCTCTGATCATAATAATGTTGAACATAAATAGAAAACAAATGGACACAGAAATGGTGACAAGAACAATGGGACTTTTCTACGACTAATTTAAGGTATGATGAGACTATAGCACCAGAAAGAAGGGAGGAGTGGCGGTTATTACTATGTCCTTCATCCTGTTTTGACTTTTGACTACATAGTGTAATGGTTTGGAGTACAGTCTTTATAGGCATCCTTGTATTCTTAATCTTAGGAGGTCCTGGGCTTAATTTCTGCCTCTATTACTTACTAACTGTGTAATCTTGGGCAAGTTTACCTAACATCTGTTTCATCATATGTCCATAATAGTACATACTTCATGTGCTTTTAGAAAGATGAAATTATACATTTGAATATACATACATCTACACTTTATATACATACCTATACTTATATAGTGCCTAGCAAAGTGCTCAATAACTATATATAATCCATTATTATATTTTATCATATCAGACATCTTTTTCATTTAGCCTAGTCTCAATTTTCCTGCTGGTTTCAATTTTCAGAAATTTTTTTTTTTTTATCCATTTGTCCCCAATTCCCCCTGCTCTAGCTCCATTATTCTACTGTCTCAGTTCCCAACATTTTGTGCCCATCCCGGCCAACATTAGATTTAATAATCTCAAGAATTGCAGTTTATACAATTAAGGTAGTCACTGCTTGCTATCTTTATCCTTTGTCCCTCTTCATCAGCCTCCAGAACGTTATCAGGACTCCAATTTCTCCTGGGGGTGGGAGAATGGACTTTTAAGGAATGTTTCTAGTTACTTGCAATATGGATGCAAATAACTGGGGCTTATGTACCTAGTCTACAAACAACGTCCGTCCTGTGTGTAGTTGTGATGAAAGAGTGACACTTTGAGGAACAAATGCCTTATAAGTACTCTCAGCAAAAATTGTCAGTAGAGCTAAAGGGGCATTTGAAAATTCAGCTCAGCAACCCTCTCGTCCATGCTGAGAGGCATTCCCTTCAAAAGAATTTCCAACCAGATGGTGTTTGATATTCCTGACCTCACAGCAAGATGTGAAAGACCATGGGTTTTGAAGTTGGCGAGCTCAGACTCCTAGGTTTTTGGTTACTTCTTAGCAAATTTCATGTGGTATTATCTGTTCCACATAGTTCCCTCTTTATAGAATCTTTCATAAGCCTACATCCATATTAATTTTCCTTATCATGAGGTCTCATAATCTGGTATCTTTCCTTTGTATCAACTGTCACAGTTTTCCCTTTACTTTTAAGTCTGTAATTATTCATTAATAATTGTAATTCTGTACTGGATTACTGTGAGCTCCACCAGGCCAGGGACCAGAATCTTCATTGTACTCTTGTCCACCCCAGGCTAAGCCCATCACTGTATCTATCCCCAGATTTATCTAACAGAGTGCCTGGCACACAGTTGGCAGAGAACAAATGAAGCATTTTGCCGGCTGTCTCTGGGGCGTGGAAGTTGTTGCCCCGGGCCCAAATTTCCGCCTCGTGGCTGGGATGGCTTGTATTGTAGACCCCCAGCACCAGCTACAGCCTGAGCCCCTGCCCAGGTCTTGCCCTGCACACGCGAGCGCCGCTTGGGGCGGTGCCTCACCCCGTGACGTAATCCGGGGCGGGACTTCCGGCCGCCGAAGTTTAACAAGTCCAGGCGGGAGCCGGAAGCCGAGTGCTGAACGGGTTGCGCCTGGGCTCCCTGTTGTGCCGCTGCGGAAAGGTGAGGTCCCAGAGGTCCCGGAGTCAGCTGGTAGCCCGATCACGCGGGTCACGTCCGACCGCTTTCCTGTCGCCCGGCCGCCTTTCAACCACTTCAGAGTTGGGGCGCCAGGGACGCCCGGGTTCTGCGCGCTCCGGCCGGCCCTGCGCTCCAGGCGGTTACCCGGCCGGGGCGCGGCGGGCGGGGAAGTGGCCCGGGATTCTCGGGTCGGGGTCACGCACCTCCGCCCCCGACTGCTCCGCCTGGTCCCGAGAAGTAGCGGGTCCCGCTAGGGTAGTTTGACGGCGGCTGAAGGGGGTGCGCAGCCTCCGGAAAGTTTTGCCTCTTCCCCACAAGTCTGTCCCCCGTTTTGTAAACCTCCCTATGGTTCTTTTGGCGGGCACTGGAGTGCGTTTTACCAGTAACCCCAGGTGAGCCGTGCTCTGGCAAGTAGAGTGCGTCCTGGTGGAGGAAAGTTGGAGAAGTTTTATTCAGCTGAGTGTTGTTGACTTGTTGCGAGCAGCTGCCATCCCTAAACTGGGCCGACCTGGTGTCCGGTTTATGCCTGGTGCCCTGGCAGATCTCTTTAGATGCGACTCCCTTTGAAGAGCTGAGGTAGCGCTTCTCCCTTAAATGTGCTCAGATCCCAGAAAATGGGTGATAGGTAGGCAGATGGTCCTGTTTCCCACTTAGAGAAGAAAAAATTTAAGGATTGTCAAGGTTACCATCACCTAAGTTAGGGCAGCCCTTTAAACCCATCTTTTTCAGAACTTTGACTTCAGTAATCTACCCACTACACCACATTGCCCAACGGGCACTGGGTAGGGTTATGGTAGCTGGTTACATCTTTCAGGAGTGTTTCTAGGCTTAGAGATCACCTTTCCAGCATCTCATTGTTACTTGAGTAGGAAACCAACAGGGCAGAAGTTACATATGTTTAAAACACCAAATTGAAACACTGTATGTGTACATTTCAACAGGTGACTTCAGTGACTCTTAGTAGCACTGTTTATTTGATGAAAAGAGCATAACGAAACATGTGAGTGATCTTTCTGGTTAAAAGTGTTAGCTTTTTAATAAATATTAATTTTTTTTTTTTTTGGTCTTTGAGACTGAAAGATTCCTGTAATTCATTTTTGCCTTTAACTTGTCCTTTGAACTGGAGTATATTAGACATAAATGTGATGCTTTCCTGATGACTTTGGGACCCGTATGATATGACTATTGCTATGTGATACTTGTTCACCCTGGTACCAGGAAGGTGTTGGGAGTGTACTTCTATGCTCTTTTTCTTTCACATGTACTTTTGAGCATATTTTTTTCTTACCCATCATTCATAGTACTTGCTGTTCTTTAAGCAACTTCCTTGCCTCTGAATCCTAGACTGCCTTTGGTTGTGAGAGCACCTTGTTAGAATTATGTAGTGCATACTGTAAATAAATGAGAAAAGTGAAGGTATCATAGATCAAGAATTGGTGTAGGGATAAAGTGGCATCTCTTTTGATGGTATTACAAATTTTAGTTATTTGGAAAACTTGGGATGTCAGTATTCAGACTTGCAAGTACACAGGTTTATGGTACATTTAAAAAAAATATTAGGATATTGCTTTTAACACTTATGTATTGAGTACCTACTGTAAGCCAGGAATGTTTCAAGACTCTGATATAGGAAGGCAGACCTTATTATGAGAACAAATAAGAATTTCAGATAGTAGTAAATGCCATGAAAAAAAAAATGAAATTGGGCAATGGAATACAGAGTAAAGAAAGATAAGTGGTAAAGGACCACTTTACCACAGTGGTCAGGGAAGACCTTTCTGAAGCAGAGACACTTGAGCTGAGACCTAAATGATGAGAAGAAGACCATGGGGCAGCAAGTGAAAAGACACTGAGGTGAGAATGACCTTGTCTTGTTGTATGAGACAGGAGGCCATTTGTGTTCAGAGTCTGGTGGCCCTTGGGGAAGAGAGATAGGATAGTTACCCAGTAACCGGGTCATGTAAGGTAGGGTAAGAAGGTTGGATTTTATTGTAATTGCTATTGGGGAACAATTCGAAGGGTCAATCAAGAGTATGTGATATATATTTTAGAAAGGTCACTGCTTCTACTTTGTGGTAAGTGCTCTAGAGTAAAAAAGGACAAACAGCAGTTCATTTTTGATTAGATGTTTCATTTCAACAGGTTTTTTTCTCCCTATCCTGTTTAAATATAATGTTGTAAACTTTTTGTAGGCGCAGTCATGCAAGAAAACCTCAGATTTGCTTCATCAGGAGATGATATTAAAATATGGGATGCTTCATCCATGACACTGGTGGATAAATTCAACCCACACACATCACCACATGGAATCAGTTCATTGTGTTGGAGCAGCAATAGTATCCTTTTTTTTTTTTTTTTTTTTAAGTAACCACCTTATTGGGCTTAACAATAAGTAACAATGAAACTTTGGCATATTACACATAATGAAAAATATATTTAGTATGGCTACCATTGACTAAAATATAGTAGTTTTTAAAAATTATATATAAATGTATTTTGATTTTGTCTGTTGATTTTAGTTTTTAAAGGTTGAGTTGCAGCCTACTCATTCAAAAAATATTAGTATCTAGATATAGAACATAGAATTAATTGTGTTATCAGCAGTTTGGAATGAGTTTTTGCATCTGCATTTGACTATTTGAATCTGATTTGGAAATTAATGACAGAATTTGAAGGCAGAAACAAAGTGAGGAGGAAATAAATTGTTGAGTATCATCATCTTACTGATATTCTAATTGTATTTCTCTCCCTTTCTATGATGAAAGTAACGTTTCCCAAACAGAAGTGGTAAAATTGTATAGCTTGACTTCTTTTATTGGTGAGCTCCTAAATGTGGATAAAATGAATGAAGGAATTACACCCGTAAACTAATGTTTCTCAACCTCTCGCTATTGACATTTTGGGCCGCCTTACACATTTGTCATGGGGACTTTCTATACATTGTAGGGTGTTTAGAAGCTTTCCTGCTAACTACCCACCACATGCCAATAGCCACAATGGTGACAACCAAAAATGTCTCCAGAATTGCCAGAATCACCCCCAGTTCAGAATCACTGCTGTTAATTCTTAACACCCTTTTATGAAAATATAGAATTGGTATGCTAGGAACTATTTTTTGTGATGCCTACACTGTTTCTTAAACAACAAATTGTTTATGATCTTATTAATACCAAAGTATTAATGTTCTACTTCTTAATGAAAGAAAAATATTAAAACTTTAAAATATGACTTATCCTTGAACAAAAATATTAGAATTTTTTATGTTTAAGGCTTGTTCTTACAAGTACATAACAAATATGACAAATTTTCTTAGCTATTTAAATTTACCTCTTCATCATTTCTTGATTTTTGCATTACAGTAGTAAAATTTACTTTGGTGCTCTATTAATCAAACTCATGGTAAAGTAACTAGTTTTTGAAGGACTCTCCAATGTATAGTAGGGAAAATGTTTTGAAGAGAGAGGCAAGTAAATGAAGTGGTTGCCCTCTTTTTAGATTTTCATTATTTTCAGAGCTTATTTTTTTCGGTTATTGTGTAAGAGAAAAGAAGTAATTTTTAATAAGATTTATTATTTTTTGTTCTAGGGAATTTTACTGGGAGCTGGTATTTGCTGATATGTTTCTAAATGACATATCAACAAATTGATGTGGCCGTGAGGTTGTGTTGGTTGGCTTGGAAACTGGTTTTATTTCAGTATAGTTTTCTTGTGTGCATGAATCTGCACTGAAAGCCTTCATATATTTATTTGTCTTCCTAATGAGATTTTGATTCCTTCCATGGAGGTTGGTTATTGAAGAATAAAGAATAGTTGAACTCAGCAACTTTTGGGTCCCCATAACATAGATTCCAAAAATGGGATTAGTGCAAGGTGCCAGGGAGGTTAGTTTTCTCTTTTGGTCCTTTAATAATGTTCCTCATTTTCTCATGACTTCTAAAAATATAAGAGAACTTTGAAAAGTAACTAGCTTACCCTTTCACAGTATCTTCTTTCAGTTCTTTTTTATATTCTAAGGACAAAATTAGTGATAAACAGAGGAAGAAGCCAGGGAAAGGGAAATGATTTATTTTTCTCAGTGTTGTAGTACCTATGTAGAAATGATTTTGTTTGAATGATATTATAATATGTGGTCTAGAAAAAATCTGAATGTTATGCAGATTATCCAAAAGTAGTACAGTTAGGATTGAATGGCTAGTTAGCCATTCTCCCTTGATTCTCTGCATAGACTTTATTTGTTAAAGAGCATGGATTTAAATTGCTGATATTAAAATGTGTTATGACTCTAAAAATCTGAATTTTATTCTTGATTGTATTAGTATATTCAAAAATTTTAGTTACCTTTTTGTGTTTACTTATTACTACCCATTTATGTAAAATAAATATAATTTTAAATTAAAATAATTTAGATTATATTTAAAATAGTTAAAATTCTTCCATTACATTAATAGTTGCTATTGAACCACACTCACTTATATTTGCCAGTTAGTGTAATATTCATTCTGAATATATTTCAGACTGAAATGTTCTATCAAAAGAATTCCAGTTCTGAGAAAATATTAGTATTCATTTTTTTGTAAAATTAGGAGAGTCGCGAGGGTACTTACTTTCTGGCTTAAATTCTTACCAGAAACTGGTTTAATAAATAAGCATCTTGAGCAGTTTTTATAGATAGAAAGGCTGACTGCTATTTGCTGATGCTGCCTTTGTCATGCTCTCATTTTTGAAGGATAAAATTAGTCCTTCTGGCCTACCCCGAAAATGGAGTAGAATTTCACATGGGTTAAATAGCTTTCAAGTGATAGCAGAGCCAGAAGGGGTAGTTCTTCCTTACAGGAGTAGTAAAGAGAATTTGTAATTAGTAACTTGAGCTGATTTTGAAAGCTACTGTGTAAGCTGTATTTATGTGCTTATCTTAGTGTTTGCTTGTGTGATTGCATTCTTAAACAATAATCTAGTGCCATGGATGATCATGGATTGTTTGATGCTCCATAACTCTTCATTTAGATAACTTTCTTGTAACAGCATCTTCCAGTGGTGACAAAATAGTTGTTTCAAGTTGCAAATGTAAGCCTGTTCCGCTTTTGGAGCTTGCCGAAGGGGTAAGTTTTTGTTTGTTTTTTAACTCTTTGTTTAGAATCATAGTTCTACTTGTGTAGCAGTTGCTTATTTACTGTGGCACTTGCAACTTAAGATGAAAGTAGTTTAAAGCATTATTTTTAATCTAAACTCAATACAGTAACACTTAAAGGTGAAGTACATGTGCTTACATGTGTTTAAGATAAAATAATATTGGATCCCACAGGAGCAATTGAGGACTTGGATTGTATTAATTAATACTTGCTTTCTCTGTTTTTTTCCTCTGTAGGTAGGATCTTGTTCAAGCTTGATTTAGGACTATGTCGCACCTAAGTCACTAAGTTGACCTGACCATGTGAACCCTTATGATATAACTACTCTTACTGACCTTGGGTTCAGGACCATCAGCTAAAGACTCCCATCTGATGGTAGCCCTCTGCCAGATTTAGTTGACTAGGTGGGGGAGGGGCTGCCTGAGCTTCTCTCAATCTCCTTGAACTGATGGCTTTGTCAAAATGAACTTTAGTCCCATAGCACATGAAATGGAGCACTCACTGCATATTGTTTCTTTATCCTGTTTTATGTTAATCCCCGATTCAGAATAATATTGGCTTCCTCATTTTCCTTGAAAGCTGTTTCTTTTTAAAACAATGTAAAGTCTGAAAAAAAAGTAGTTGGTAACTTTTTTTTTAAGTTTTAAAGTTTTTGTAGTAGACCCTAAAACATTATAAATGATCATAATTTTATATACTGAGATAGGTAAGGTAGCCTACTTAGAATGAAAACATCAGAACAAAAGAATAAAAACTCTGCCAACTTAAAGAGGACAAGATTTTTAATAAGTTTTTTTTTAAAAGTTTTTAGTAAGTTTTTAATCAGCACATTGTAGCTAGAAGTATTTATGGCATAAATTGATATTTCAGTTCATATATGCAATATGCATTGACAAGCATTAATTAAGTTGGCATATTCATCACCTCAGAAAATGTATTATTTCTTTGTGTTGGTAACATTAAAAATTCTGTACTAGCTACTTTGAAATATACAATTATCAATTGTGTTCAACTTAGTTACCCTACTGTGCTATAGAACATTAGACTTTTATCAATCCTCTCCTACAGGTATCTGGTAGGACTGGCCTGAACCTCACTTCCAATGCACAATTGGAGGCTTGGGCAGAGCTAATGTCTACTAAGGGTAGAAATGGAGTTTGAGGTACTGTGCCTATTCAAATAGAATTAATTTATGTCTCATTGTCCTATATATAGATCCCTATTAAGAACCTATGAAATTTTATAAGATACCTATAAAATTGCTCAATTTAAGCTTTTACAGGTGTCCTCAATAAGGATGATGAGACATAATACGTTAAGTAAAATTGAGGCAAGAATGTCCCTGGTCAGTCAGTAGACTGCAGTCTTCAAGAGTAGGTAGAAACCATCTTTGGATCTTTGGATTTTGTCAGAGGTGGTCAGTAAGCATTTATTGAATCAGTGTCAGTGTCAATGCTGAAACAGTTTCCTCTGTTTTATTTACACACACACACACACACACACACACACACACACTCTCTCTCTCTCTCTCTCTCTCTCTCTCACACACACACACTCTCACACTCTTTTATGTATTATGCCTTAGAATCAGTGATTCTATTTTTTCTTCCTAAGCATAAACTCAACAGATGATATGTACAAGTGTGGCTCAGTTCTAAGGATTTTGTGAATATTTTAAATTAGTTGCTGTAATTCTTAGTCACCTTTCCCATGTTTAAGAAATCACATAATGCAAGTAGGTAAAAGTGAAATCATTATAGTTCTAATTTTGAATCTACTTAATTATAAAATACTTTCCAAACATTGATTCTATGGTCTTTCTTATGAGTTTCATGTAAAGTATTCATGTGTTGATAACTTGGTTTTTTTGTGGGATCCAAGTCCTATTGCTCATGGTATTTGAATCTTAAATCTTTTCTGCTAGAGAGAATAACATTCCATTCTACTTATTTCAAAATTGCCTTTAGAGTAGAACTTCTAAATTTTTTTTTTTTGCGCGCATGTGTGTGTGCGCGTTTTACTTCTTTAGAGTTGACAGAATGTTGTTAATAAAATTATAATGGGTAACGGTAGATGGGGTAGAGAGAGAAGATGGGAGGGGAAGAGGGATAGGAAGGGGATAGAAAAAAAAGAGAAAAAGAAAAAAATTATAATGGGTATTATAAGCTACTAAGTAATCTATAAATTTGACCAGCTGTAATTTTTAGATTTTTTTAAAAATTATGCCTTTTGTTGGCATGTGTCTTGAGGTTACAGGATTCCTGTAATAACCACACATTTTCTAATTATTTTGTTATTTAAGTTCATTTATTACATTAATAATATATTAACGTAAAAAGATCATCTATTAACAGGGTAAGCCAACTATAAGCGTAGGTTTTATTCTGAACCCTAAAGAATAAGTGTAATTTGGCATTCTAACATATCAGTCTTTGCTGGACATCATCTTTGTCTATTTTCTTTTTTAAAAATATTTTTTAGTTGTTGATGGATACATTTATTTTTATGTGGTGCTGAGTATCAAACCCAGTGCCTAACATATGCTAGACAAGCACTCTACCCCTGAGCTACAACCCCAACTCCTTTGTCTATTTAAAGTTTTTTTTTGGTAGTTCTTAGCAGATTGTCCTGGTTTGCAGTGACAACCCGATTCTAAATTTTATTAGTTTCTTTAGACCAAAGTAAATACCTAGAATGGTACCTATAAGAGAATTATAGCAACTGTACTAAAACACTAATGTAATGTGCATCCTGCTACACTGTTACGTTAGTTGATATTCTTGGTCAAAAACTAGAAGAAACTTTGGCTAGTCCAACTAGAGTGCGGGAACTAGACTTTCTGTACCCTCTTAAGAATCTCTTGTGCAGAAGATGTTCTTGGGATATATAGACTGTCAAGGTACAAATAGTAGATGTAGTTCTTACCTGCCATTTCTCAGATGAAACACAGGCTCAGAGACATGAGATGAGTTGCCTAAACCTATATAACTCAGCTTTGAACTTAAGTCGTGAAATACCTCTTTTGGATTTCATTTCTTTGTTTTTTTTCATGGCACCCAACTGAAGATATGGACAATTGATATAACTTCATAGTGCCTCTGTAGGTGAAATAGAAACATACATATATAATTTTGCTGTATTGCATTAGCACAGTTACTGATGGCACCTATTAGATAGGAATATTTATAGATTTTCACTGTGAGAAGAACTTGGTAACCTCTGTATTTCTTAGCCATTTACTTTATAAGTGGAGATGATCTCTAAAAAACCTGGCATTATGGTAGAAGATAGGCAATAAATTACAAGCAAAGGACACTCAGGTATTAGTGCGATGTTTTGCAAAGAACTAATGTAAGATATTGGGATAGTAATTTATACCAGGTGGCTAAGGGAGGCTTCCTGAAAAGGTAGCACTTAAGTTGAAATCTTTTGACTAGAAAAAGCCATCCAGTCAAGGTTCAGTGAACTTAGCTTTCTAGGCAAGGAGAGTAGCAGTATGAAGACTTGAGGCAAATACAGAATTGTTGTGAATTTAATAAATAAAAGTTGATATGACTGGAGAATTAGTAGATAAGGAAGAAAATGGTAGGTGATGAAGTAGACAAGACCCATATGTATAGGGCTCTGAAAGCTAGGTTAATGGGTTTGGAATTTATTCTAGGTGTGATTGGAAGCCATTGAAGATTTTTAAACAAGTAGAGAGGCATGCTTTGATTTGTATTTTTTAAAGTTCACTCTGCTTTATGGAGTTTGGTATATATGGAAGCAGGAGTAGAACTAGTGAAAATAGGATGTTGCTGTTTTCATTTGGCAATTTTTGGATTAGTGCTAGTAGTAGCTATAAATAAAGGTGTTTGGAGTTTATAGAACCTATTAATGGATTGAAGGGAGAAAGAACAAGGAATCAAGGATTGTTCAGGATTTTTATCCTGAGAAACAGAATGGATGGCATCCTTACAGAGATGAGGAAGAATGTAAAGTCAGTTTATTTTATTTTATTTTATTTTTTTTACCATACTGGGAACTTAATCTAGGTCCTCAAGCATGCTAGGCAAGTACTCTACCACTGAGCTACATCTCCAGCCCCTGAGGTCAGATTTTGATGACAGGATTAAAAATTGGGCTCTGTATGATGAGATTTGCTAGGAGATTTAGGGCTTGTATATTGACCTGTTTTTAAAAAACCAAAAAACAAACAAAAAAAAAACCCTCTCCATTTGTAATTTGTTTCTATTGTAAACTAGAAAATTCTTTAAAAACTTCACTCTTTACCATTTTCCAATCTGGGAATTGATTCTAATTTCGGATACTCTGTGGAGATGAGAGAATAGGGTGTTTTTTTTTTTTAATTTGTTTTTTATTTTTTTTATTTTTAGTTGTAGTTAAACACAATGCCTTTATTTTTTAATTTATTTTTCTTATGTGGTGCTGAGGATCAAACCCAGGGCCCTTCTTGTGCTAGATGAGTGATCTACCAGTTGAGCCACAACTCCAGCCCCTAAGACAATAGGTTTTATTAAAGGAAAATATTAAGGGCAATCTGATGGGAGGCCCAGATTTCTTGTTTCCTAAGCTTTCCCGGCTGTCACTTTTCAGTGGAAGAGACAGCTAATATGATTTCCTTGATGTTTTCTAGAAATTCTTGCAAGCTGTTGGATCCATATAAAAGATGGTGAGGGGAGAACTCTTAGTGTAACTATTACCACGGAATGCTTACTAAGTGCTGGATAAGACTTGGTACTTGTGGGGTCTGTTAAATTAACTTTTTTTTTTTTTTAAACAGCAAAATCAGATATGTGTTGATTTAAATTCCACATCTATGTATTTGGTAAGCGGAGGCTTAAATGGCACCGTTAATATTTGGGATTTAAAATCAAAAAGAGTTCATCGGTCTCTCAAGGTAAGCAATTTTCTTTTAAATCTTTACAGAAAGGGTATCACCCAATGTGTTTTAGAGTAATTATCCAAACTTTTAATCTTGAGGATAAAATTAAGATGCTTGAGAATTGAAGTGAGTTTTGTCAGGGGAAGTAAAAGTTCTGGTTAGCCAAAAAAGCTTGTCCTTTTTGCCTCCATGTATATTAGGGCACATTGCTAGCGTTTGTTTCAACTACTTCTTTGTTTGCTTTTTTTTGTTTCAACTACTTCTTTGTTTGCTTTTTTTGTTTAGCTTTTCTTCCCCTGAAACATGGTTTGTTGTTATTGGGGATTTTTTTTTTAGGTACTTTGGAAAGATAAAACTGGTTCTGGAATGATGGCAATCATTTCAGTCATCAGAGTTGAGGATTTAGCTTTTTAGTTTTGTGGTATATTAGGTTGCTGGTAATGAAATACTTACTAAAATATCTGAACATTTAAAATTATTTAAATCTATTTAAAATTATTATATTTTTGCAGTTTCAGAAAATAAAAGTATTCTTCTCAATAAACTATGATTATGATGACTTTTGTAATAATATTTACACGTTTTGTCTTTTGCTTTTTAGAAGTTGATCTTTAAAGTTACTTTTAATTTTTACTTTTAATAAAGTTTTGATGTGAAAAAATGTAATGTATATGCGTACTCACAGGAAGAACTTCCTTTAACCCGTCAATCATATACTTGTCATCTGACATCAACTCTTGCTCAAGAGTGTTTCATTTTAAGCTGGGCTCAATGGTGCATACCTTGTAATCAGCAGCTCAGGAGGTTGAGGCAGGAGGATTGCAAGTTCAAAGCCAGCCTCAGCAAAAGCGAGGCACTAAGCAATTCAATGAGACCGTCTCTAAATTAAATACAAAATAGAACTGGGGATGTGGCTCAGTGGTTATCCCATTAAATCCTGTGTACCCCCCCCCCCCCAAAAAAAAAAAGTGTTTCATCTTTATCTTCACCAACTCTCATCCCTCTACCTTCAGGTTATTTTGTAGCAGCAACTACCAGTCCTTTTTTTTTCTTTTTTTTTTTTATGTTTTAATGTCATTGAGTTAATTCTTACCAGAAAAGTGATAATATTGAAGAATGGTTTTCTCTTAGCTAAGTTGAAATATAATTCTCTTACTGCTATTTAAATACTGTCATTTGAAGTTGGTTCTTTGAAAAGAAAAACAAGATTGATAATCTCTTAGCCAAACTAACCAAAAGAAAATGGGAGAAAAACCAAATTAATAAAATTAGAGATGAAAAGAAGAAATCACCACAGACATCTTAGAAATCCAGCATATCTTTAGGGACTATTTTGAAAACTTACACTCAAATAAATTGGAAAACCTAGAAGAAATGGATACATTTCTAGACAAATATGATATGCCAAAACTGAATCAAGAGGACATAGAAATCCAATAATTTGTAATGAGATATGAGCAGTAATAAAAAGCCTTCCAACAAAGAAAAGCCTAGGACCAGATGGATTCTCAGCTGAATTCTACCAAACCTTTAAAGAAGAACAAATGCCAGCACTCCTCAAATTATTCTGAGAGAGGAACAAAGCACTTCCAGATTTGTTCTATGAAGCCAATATCACACTCATACCCAAACCAAATAAGGACACATCAAGGAAAAAAACTACAGACTGATATCTCTGATGAACTTAGATGCAAACACTTAATAAAATATTAGCAAATTGTTTTCAACAACTCATTAAGAAGATTGTACACCACGAACAAATTAGTTTTATTCCAGAGATGCAAGAAGAGTTTAATATATATGAATCAATAAATGTAATTCATCACACCAACAGAATTAAGGACAAAAATCATTTAGTGGGCTGGGGTTGTGACTCAGAGATTCAATGCAATCCACATCAAAATTCCAGTGACAGTCTTCACAGAACTAGAAAAAACAGTCCCATAATTTATTTGAAATACTAAAAGACCCAGAATAGCAAAAAAGAATTTTAAGCCAAAAAAAAATATGCTGGAGGCATCACAATACCTGACTTCAGATTATACTACAAAGCTAATAGTAACAACAGCTGCATGGAAGACACACATGGACTGGAATTGTGGCTCAGTACTAGAGCACTCGCCTAGCATGGGCAGACCTGGGTTTGATTCTCAGCAACACATAAAAATAAAGGCATTAAGTTGTGTCCATCTACACCTAAAAAATAAATATTAAAAAAAAAAAACAGACACACAGACCAGTGGTACAGAATAGAAGACACACAGAAAAACCTGCACTGAGTCAGATATCTGATTCTTGACAAAGGTGCCAAAACCATTTAACAAATGGTGCCAGGACAACTGATTATCCATATTTGGAATGAAGCTACCTTCTTATCTCTCACCCTGAACAAAAATCAACTCAAAGTGGATCAAAGACCTCAGAATTTGGGGCTGGGGATATGGGTCAAGCGGTAGCGCGCTCACCTGGCATGCGTGCGGCCGGGTTCGATCCTCAGCACCACATACAAAGATGTTGTGTCTGCCAATAACTAAAATAAATAAATAAATATTAAAAAATTCTTTTTCTCTTAAAAAAAAAAAAAAAAAACCTCAGAATTTGACCAGAAACTATGCAACTCCCAGAAGAAAACATAAAGCCCATGCTCCAGTTTTTAGGCACAGTCAACAATTTTCTCAGTAGGACCCCTAAAACTCAGGAAATAATGCCAAAAGTTAATAAATGAGATAGCGTCAAATTAAAAGGCTTCTGCAAAGGAAACGATTTGGAATGTGGATAAATAACACACTGAATGGGAGGATATCTTTTCTAGCTACTCTTCTAACAGAGGATTAATATCTAGAACATAAAAAGAGATCAAAAAACTTTACACCAAAAAAATCAAATAACCCAATTAATGGGCAAATTAATTAAACATACACTTCTCAAAAGAAGAAATATAAATGGCCAACAAATACAAGAAAAAATATTCAATATCATTCAATTACACTGAGGTTCATCTCATATCAGTTAGAATATCAGTTATCAAGAATGCAAACAATAATATATGCTAGAGAGGATGTGGAGGAAAAGGAATCCATTTACACTATTGGCGGGACTGTAAATTTTACAACCACTGTGGAAATCAGTATGGAGGTTTCTCAAAGTCTAGGCATGGAACCACCATATGCCCCAGCTATGCTACTTCTCAGTATTTTTCCTGAAGAATTAAAGTCATGTTACTATAGTGCATATCTGTGTTTCTAGGAGCACAATTCATAATAGCCAAACTATAGAACCAGCCCAGGTGTCCATCAACAGATGTTTTATATATGTTTTATTCAGCTATAAAGAAAAAATGAAATTATAGCAGTTGCAGGAAAATGGATGGAATTAGAGACCATCATAATAAGTGAAATAAGTCAAACTCAGAAGGTCAAGGATTACATGTTTTCTCTCATGGGGAAGCTAGAGTGGAAAAAGGAAAAAAGGTGGGGGTAGATCTCCTAAAAATCAAAGGGACATCAGTAGTGGAAAGGGACCAAGGGGTTGGAAGCCCAGAGGTAGGAGGGAAGTGCTGGGGGTTGATACTGACCTAATTATGTTTTTATGTGTTTGTATTAATATGTAATAACAAATCCCATCAACATATACAACTATAATGTGCCAATAAAAATTTCAAGAAAAAATAAATACTGCTCTGTGCAGTGGCATGCACCTGTAACCCTAATAGCCCAGAAGGCCACTAATCCCAGTGATTGAGGAGGTCAGGACATGAGGATCATGAGTTAAGACCCAGCCTCAGCAATTTAGCAAGACCCTATTTCAAAACAAAAAACAGAAAGGCCTGGGGATGTGGCTCAGTGGTTAAGTATCCCTGGGTTCAATCCCTGGTATCAAAAAACAAAAACAAAAAAGCCCAACAAATACTGCAAAGCAAGTAGTGTTTTCCTGTGTACAGATGGAGAAACTGAGAGAAGTTAAAGAACTTTTCCTTTGCTGAACAGTTAGCAATGGCTAACTCATTTTAGGCTGGCCTTGAGCTTATGATTCTCCTGAATAGCTGATATTTTAAGTGTGCACCATGACACTAGACTCTTAATCTTTTCTTTAAGTTTGAACTCAAGTTTTATATCTTCTTTTATATCATTTCCCATTTACTCCAGATACATTTTTCTTATTGTTTGAAATTCTTAGAGTGATTTGTTCCCTCATTCATTAAGTAGTATTTGAAGGGCAAGTGGTGATAGTGGGAAATCTTATCTTTGGCCTTTGGATCCCTCACTTATTCCTGTTGGTATAACAATTTCTGGCACTTGGGTAATGCTGAGTAAATGTTTACTGAAAGACTTATTTTTCATTGCTGAAATTAGGAAGATACCTGCCCCTTGAGAAAGTCATAGAAATTGCATTGGACTCCCATGTTCTTAATTTCCCAATTGGGAACAGTGCACAAAATGTTGGTAATTCCTTTTTTTCTTCTTGTCAGACATTTCTTTCCCCCACAGACAATTGTTTCTTTGATTTAGAAAGGTAATAAAATGTAAATTTCTGAAAATATTTGATGGATCATTTGAAAATATGTTATATATGTAATATAAGTAATAAATGTGTAATATATGTGGGATGTGTAACTACTCTTAATAGGACATTAATTATTAGGTACCACATTCAGTTTATCTTATGGCATAAAACTGTTTAAGATTATTCTGCAAATGTTGATTTTTTTTTTCATTTTCCTATTAAACATCTTCAATTTGCTATTGGGAAGTAGTCCTTATGAACTCAGTTTGTTTAAAACCCTACACTTTATTTCATCAAAGTGGATTGCCATTTGGATTTGAGAGGGAGTCTCATAGTGGGAAGAAGATAGGCTTTGGAGTTGTCCTGGAATTGAATCCTGGTTCTGTCATTTAGCTGTTATATGAGCTTGCATGGATTTATTAACCTTTGTTTGCCTCATGTACTTTATCTATAAATGGGTAAAATGACCTTGCCTTTTGGGATTTCCTAAAGATTAAATAGTAGCACATAAAGCTCCTAGCATGGGTAGGTACTCAGCGAATTTAAGCAGCTGCTGTGTGATCTCTCAGAATGTGCCTTGCTCATTGCTCATTTGTTTTTCCTCTCTTCATTTTCAATGTCTGGTTTCTTTGCTATTCCCCTGACTTGCCTCTTATCCTTTGTATTCTTCTGTGTGTATGTGGCGAGGGTAGGGAATGGGAATTTAATCCAGGGATGTTCTACCACTGTTGTATATTCCCAGCCCTTTAAATTTGAACTCAAGTTTTTTTTTTATATCTTCTGTCAACTAGTTCAGAGTAATAGCCCATTTCTTTCTTTTTTTTTTTTTTTTGTTTTGTTTTGTTTTGTTTTTGGACACTTTGCCTCTACCACTCAGCATTTGCTGTGTCATTTACATGTTAATATAAATGTTTCATCTTCTCAGTTGGTAATACTAATTAATAGTCAACTTGGAATAAATGCTATTTGTAAGTGAGAATGATTCTTTAAGGTAGGCATTTAAAAAATTACCCTTCTATACTGTCTCTTGTTTCAGAGTTCTTAGACCATTAATATATTTATGAAAGGTAAATATTGTTTCCTGGGAAGACTTGGTGTTGATTTATAATTCCTTACATATCTGAATTTTTTTTTAAACTTATTTCAGGAAAATATTAAGATAACATGACAAATGTAATGAAACTGAAAATGGGCTGTTGGATGGTATAGAACATTATGCTTACTTGGATTTCTCTCTTTCAGGATCATAAAGATGAAGTAACTTGTGTAACATACAATTGGAATGATTGCTACATTGCTTCTGGATCTCTTAGTGGTGAAATTATTTTGCATAGTGTAACCACTAATATATCTAGTACTCCTTTTGGCCATGGTAGTAACCAGGTATAGTATGGCAATATGGATTTATTCAAAATGAAGTTGATAACATAGGTTTTAAAATTATTTTACATAAGATGATGAATTTATGTTTAAAACATTTTTATATGTCTTAAATTTGTATTTAGCTTGCTTAAAACATTTCTAGATAGTTTTTGATGGTGATGTTTAAAATGTTAAAATTATTTAATACATAATAGATTAGGGTACTTACCCAAATTTGATTATGCAATTAAATAGTTGCATACTTCTAGAATATAACTGTATTTAACAAAATACAACTATCCATTAGTAGGTTAAGCCTAAATATGGATTTTAATCTTTGTATGGCATATATGTCTTATATAAGAGTATTGCATACTTCAGGCTGTCGGCTCCAAGACAGATACTTATGTTCATAAATAGCATAGATAAATTATTCAGTTGTTTGTTGCTGTGACTAAAATATCTGAGAACAACTACTTAGAGGAGGAAAAGATTATTTTGGCTTATGGTTTGAGAGATCTCAGTTTGTAGTCAGTTGACTATATTGCTGTGGGCCTGAGGTTAGGTTGAACATTGTGGCTGAAGGAAATAGTAGAGGAAAGTGGTTCAGCTCATGGCTGCCAGGAAGCAGAGAAAGAATGAGAGTTGAGTGCACAAGAGCAAGTGGATGAACCAGTGACAAAATATAATTCCCAAGGTCATGGTCCAGCCTACTTCCACCAGCCATGCCCCCTTTGCCTAGTCACCACCCAGTAATCTGTTCAAATTATTAATCCATCAAATGGATTAATTCAGTGGTTAGGTTACAGCTTTCAAAATTTGATCATTTCACCTTGGAATATACCTGCATTGCCACTTCAGGGGACATTTCACATCCAAACTGTAACAGTAGGTATGGGATAGTTGTGTTTAGGCAGAGGGGCAATGGAGTTTTAGTTTCTTTTTTCTTAAATGTGTTAAAGAATCAAAATTTATGAGAGTCACTCTTGGAAAACAGTTTATTAAACATTATTTGAATAATATTAAGTGTTTAAGGAAAACTTATTGGATATTTAAATTGTACAGAAAAAAAGATTTTTCAAGTTTCTATTAGGAATGAAGGAGATATAAACATGGTATTATGAGGTATTGATATACAATAATCTTGGATTCAGAACAGGTGAGAGAAAGCTATCTAGGAATAAAATTAGGAAAATTAAAGGGGTTAAATTAAGCTGGGTTAATTTTTGTTTTTGCTAAAGCATTATAATCTGTCCTTTTGGCAGATTTTTGATGCTGATTTAGGCTAGGATAAACTCTTCACATGTCCACATTATGGTTGGAACCGTGGCTTGTATCTCTGTTTTTATTTTGTGGTCCAGCTTCATGTATTACATGAAAAAGATGCTGGATATAATATGTGAATGTATGAATTCATTTAGAGATGGAAGAGTTGTAGTAGGCTAATGTAGAACTTTGGGAAAGGATGTTTGATAATAGAGAAAATAACAACAAGGAGAAAGGAAAGTACATAGACTTTAATATAGGACTGGTATGGGAAAAGATGAATATCGTTGTTAAGATTTGAATGCCAGACACAAGATTTGGCTTTTGTTTTGGAAGGATTTAGGGAAACTAATCAGAGTGTTTAATTGAAAATATCTGAACTAAAAAATAAGTTTTTGGAGATAATCTCATTTCCTTCATTTTATGGATGAGGATGTGATTTTTTTTTTTTTTTACAGACATGTTTCTTATAATGTTAGTATTGTCATAAAAAATTGTGTTTTGTTTTTGTGGTTGTTTTGTATGTATTTTGATAATGAAGACAAAGTCTAAGTTTAAAAATTTTGAAATTATTGTGAAAAAATTAATATGCAGTGATCAAATGTCATAGGAAATACAGTAATTTTTTTGCGTTTTTTGTATTAGAAGCATGGCAGATTTATAAAATTTGGACTGGCTTTTTAGTAGCATCAAATTAGATCAGGTACTACTATGTATATTCTTATAGTTTAGTTTTTATTGTGTGTTGGTGTAGTTTTCTTATTAAAACAAAACATAGAGGAATATTCCTAAAGATATGAGGCTTGTTTATATGTGAAAGATTTTAGCTTTTTTATTTGAGAAATAACATACATGTAATAAAGTATGTATATCTTGAGTGTACAGCTTAATGAATTTTTATGTTTACTTAAAGCTGTATAAATACTAACAAAATCAAGATACAGACCATTTGCAGCACACCAAAGACTCTCTTATGTTTTTCAGTCACTGCATCATGTTTCATAAATCATGTGCCTAGTTTCTTTTAATCATGTTTGCTTTGTTGCATGAATTAGTAGTTCACACTCTTTTAATACTGTTTGAATGGGCCTTCATTTATTTATGCAGTGCATAGTAGATGAGTGTGTCAGTTGCTTCCAGTTTTAACTATTATCAGAAAGTTACTGTTGATATTCTTGTACAAGTCTTGGTTTAGACATACGTCTTTGTTTCTCTTAAGTAAATACCCAGAAGTAGAATTGCTTGGTTGTAGAGTAGGCATATAATTTTATTTTATGTAAAATTATCCAAAAGTTTCAGGAAGAGCTTGTGCCATTTTACGCTTCTACTAGCAGTGCATATGAGATTTAGTTATTCCACAATTTTGTTAATAGTTTGTGTTGTATATCTTAAATTTTGCCACTTTGATGGTTGTGTGTGGTATATAATGTGGCTTTGATTTGCATTTCTCTATGTTGAACTCATTTTCATATATATTCCTTTGTGAACTGACTGTTGAAGACTTGTTTACTTTTGCATTGGATTATTTGAGTTTTATGCATTTATAATTTTTTACTTATTCCAGATTGTCAATTTTTGGATGTACTTTAGTCATATCCTATTTTCTTAATTTAATTGGCTCATATTAATTATACAGAGTGATGAGTTTTATTGTGGCATATTTATATAGGCATATAAATAATCTGATCAGTTTCACTCCCTAGTATCTCCCCTTACCCTCCTCTCCTCTTTCCCACTTATCTTCATCCTTGACCCCCATGGTCTCCATTTTAATCTCATGACATCCATTTTTTTTTTCTTTTTTTCCCCCCTTCTTGCTTCCACATGAGAGAAGACATACTGTACTTATTTGTCTTCTCAATCTGGCTTATTTCAGTTAACATGATCCTCTGTAGATGGATCCCTTTTCCTGCAGATGACATAATTTCAGTCTTCTTGATGGCTTGATAAAGTTCCATTGTGTGCATATACTACATTTTCTTTATCCTTTTAGCAGCAGATACCTAGGCTGGTTCTATAATTTGGCTATTGTGAATTGTGTTGTGATAAGCACGAGTATGTCTGTATTTCTAGAGTAAGCTGACTTCAGTTCTTTTGCATAAATATTGAGGAGTGGTATAAGTAGATCATGGTTCAGTGTTTAGTTTTTTAGAAACCTCCATACCAATTTCCAGAGTGGCTATATTAATTTACATTCTCAGCAAAATGTAGAAGAGTTCCTATATTCTTTTTTTAATTATTATTATTTTTTAGTTGTAGGTGGACACAGTGCCTTTATTATATTAGTATGTGATGCTGAGGATTGAACCCAGTGCCTCACACATGCTAGTGAACACTTTACCACTGAGTTACAACTCTAGCCACCGCCTCCCATCCATTCTTGACTGCATTTATTGTTATTTATGCTTGTCATTCTGACTGGAGTGAAGTGGAATCTCAATGTAGTTTTTAAGAAAAATAATTTTTTTAGTTGTAGATGGACACAATTTATTTGTTTATTTATTTATTTAATGTGGTTTGAGGCTCGAACCCAGTGCCTGACACCTGCTAGGTAAGTGCTCTACCACTGAGCTACAACCCCAGCCCCTCTATGTAGTTTTGATTTACATTTCTCTGATGGCCAAAGAAGTTGAACTTTTTCATGTAATTATTGGCCATTTCTACTCGTTCTTTTGCCAAGTGTTTAGTTCATTTGTCCATTTATTAAATGGGTTATTTGTTTTTTTGCTGTTTTTTTAGTTCTTTATATATTCTGTACATGAATCATTTGTTGGAAGAGTAGCTAGCAAAGTTTTTCTGCCATTCTGTGGGCTGTCTCTTCACTTTGTTGTTTCCTTGGCTGGGCAGAAGCTTTTTCAGTTGATGGCATCCCATTTACTGATTCTTCATCTTATTTCTTGAGCTACAGGAGTTATATTCAGGAAGTTGTTGCCTATAATTTTATTTTGAAGTGTTGACCCTACATTTCACTTCCAACACTTGTAAAGTTTCTGGTCTTACACATAGGTATTTCATACATTTTGAGTTCACTTTTGTATAGAGTAGGAGATGGGGATCTAGTTTCATTCTTCTACATATGGATATCCAGTGTTCCTAGCACCATTTGTCTAAAAGGCTGACTTCCCCAATGTGTTTTTTTGGTGTCTTTGTTAAGAATTAGATGACTATTGCTTTGTGAGTTTGTCTTTGCGTCCTCTGTTCTGTTCTGTTGATCTGTGTGTGTTCATGCCAGTACCATGCTGTTTTTGTTACTATGGCTATGCAGTATAATTTGAAATCAGGTACTGTGATACCTCCAGAATTGTTCATTTTGCTCTGAATTGTTTTAGCTATTCTAGGTCTTTTGTTCTTCCTTATGAATTTTAGTATTGTTATTTTCTAGTTCCGTGAAGAATGTCATCAGAATTTTGATGGGAATTGCATTGACTCAATAGATCACTTTAGGTAATATGGCCATTTTAATATTAATTCTTCCTGCTTATGAACAAGGGTTGTCTGTCTTTTCACGTCTTTCGTCTTTCTTTTTAATTTCTTTCTTCCAGCTGTGATTTATCTTTTTTACTCTTATAATACACACACACACACACACACACACACACACACACACCCGCACACACCCGCCATGGACAGACGTTCTTAAATTTAATTGGGTCTAGTTTGTCATTCTTGTCTTTTATGGTTGCTGTTTTTTGTGTGTGTGTGTGTGTCCTCTTGAAGAATCTTACCTTCCCCACCTTTGGAAGATACTATTTTAACAATGTTGAGAGGTGGGACCTTTAAGAGGGGATTAAGTCATGAAGACTCTGGCCTTGTGAATGGATTTAGGCCATTATTAGGAGAGTAACTTTCTATTAAAAGAGTAAGTTTGGCCCCCTTTCCTTTTTGTTCTCCCTTTCTGCATACTCCTTGTACAAATTCTCTTTCCCTTCCATCTTCTACTATAGGATGATACAGTAAGAAGGCCCTGTAGGATGATACAGCAAGAAGGCCCTTGTCCTTAAACTTCCTAGCCTCTAGAACTGTGAATAATAAATTTCTTTGCTTTATAAATTACCTGATCTCTGATATTCTGTCATAGCAGCACAAAATAAATCAAGACACTGTCCTTTGTTTTCTTATAGAAGCTTTATTGTTTTAGCTTTCTCATTTATGTCTGTTAATCGTTTCAAATAGTGTATGGTGTAAAATAGGGTTCTGTTTTTCCTGTAGATATCTAATTGCAATAGAACTATTCATTGCAAAGACTGACCCATTGCCAATGAATTACAGTAATGCCTTCTTACAAAACTGGTAATTAGATGTTAGTTTCTAGACACTCTATTTGTTCTATTGATCTAGTTGACTGACTTATATAAATCTAGAATCTCATTGTTTTGGATATTGTAGCTCTATGGTATGTCTTGATACTTCTAAATTTGCTTGACTATTTCTGGGTCCTTTGCATTTCTATCTGAATTTTAGATTCGGCATGTCTGTTTCTATAAAAAAAAAAGTGTTTGAATTTTGATTGGGATTATATTGGATCTGTGGACTAATTTAGGAAGAGCTATCTAAAAATTCTTGATCATAATATAAATATGGTTTAACTTGGCATTTGTATAAACCTTCCTTAATTTTTCTAAGTAGTGTTTTGTTTTCACTGAAGAAGTCTTAGAGATGTTTTGGTAGATTTATTTGATTTTTTGATGGTATAGTATAATTGTTTTTACTATTCAATTTTATTTGCCACTTCTTTGTGGCTGAGATACAGAATTTTAGTAAGTATTCGCATATTGCTCTTTTATCTAGGAATCCTGCTAAATTCACTTAATAGTTTGGCAGTTTTGATTATTTTTGAAGAATTTGTAAATTTTTTTTTTTTTTTTACACTTTGCAGTTTTTATACTCTCATGCTTTCTGTAAATAGCAGTTATTTTCTTACTTCCCTATCTTTACACATGTTGTTTCTTTTTCTTTATTGCATTGACTAGAATTTCCAATACAGTGTTGAATAGACTTTGTAATAGTGGATGTTCTTGTTTCATTGCCAAATTCAGGAAGAAATATTCACATTTCACTACAAAGCATGATTTGAATTGCAAAGTTTCTTTGCAGAATTATCTTTTATCTTACTAAAGTGGTGTTTATTGTTCTTGGCTTATGTGGGCAAAATTTACTACTTATTTTGGACATTTTTAAGTCATTCAATCAAATTATTCACAATCTTTTATTTCTGTAGCCTTTATATACTAGATGAAACTTCTGTTTATCTTTTGCTGCATTTATTCTTATTTTTACCTTTTAGAATGAATCAAGAAAACACTATAGGTATTATTTCTTGTTACTTTTTATTACCTTTTACATTTAAATGAAATTATTAAATTAAAAAAAAATACACATGGCTTTTTTCCCTGTAAAATTTTACAATTTAACACTTTGCTGATGATGTTGTAAGTACTGACTAAATACTGGGGATATGACTTTGAATATGACATAGTTTGCATTTTAGTAGTAGCAATTAGTAATGGACAGTTAACCAGATAATACAAATGTTATGAAAATAGTAAATAGTAGAGTTCCAAGGGAACCTGACCTTTTGGGGAAGAAGTTGGGAACAGCAGTTTTTAAAAAAAATTTTTTAGATATAGGTAGACACAATACCTTATTTTATTTATTTCATTTAAATGTAAAAGGTAATAAAAAGTAACAAGAAATAATACCTACAGTGTTTTCTTGATTCAGCTCCGTTATCCCTAGTTTTTCTAGTGTTTTGAACATAAAGGGGTGCTATATTTTATTGAATACTTTTTCTGCATCTGTCGAGATGATTATATGATTCTTATCTTTAAGTCTATTGATGTGATGAATTACATTTATTGATTTCTGTATGTTGAACCAACCTTGCATCCCTGGGATGAACCCCACTTGATCCTGGTGGCACCGTCTTTTTGATATGTTTTTGTGTTCGATTTGCCAGAATTTTATTGAGGTGTTTACATTTATGTTCATTAGAGATATTGGTCTGAAGTTTTTGTTTTTGTTTTTTTAATGTGTCTTTGCCTGGTTTTGGAATCAGGGTAATATTGGCCTCATAAAATGAGTTTGGAATTGCTGCCTTTTTTTCTATTTCCTGAAATCGTTTGAAGAATATTGGTATTAGTTCTTCTTTAAAGGTCTTATAGAACTCGGCTGTGTATCCATCTGGTCCTGGGATTTTCTTGGTTGGTAGGCTTCTGATGGTGTCTTCTGTTTTGTTGCTTGAAATTGATCTGTTTAAACTGTGTATATCATCCTGATTGAATTTGGGCAAATCATATGACTCTAGAAATTTGTCGATGCCTTTAATATTTCCTATTTTATTGGAGTACAAGTTTTCAAAATAATTTCAAAATATCTTCTATATTTCTGTAGTGTTTGTTGTGATATTACTTTTCATCACGTATCTTACTAATTTGAGTTTTCTCTCTCCTTCTCTTTGTTAGCATGGCTAAGGATTTGATAATTTTATTATTTTTTTTAAGTTTTTTTTTTTTTTTTTAGTTGTAGTTGGACACAATCCTTTATTTATTTATTTTTATGTGGTGCTAAGGATCGAACCCAGGGCCTTGCACATGCTAGGCGAGCACTCTATCGATGAGCCACAACCCCAGCCCCTAATTTTATTTATTTTTTTCAAAGAACTAACATTTTATTTTGTTAATTTTTTCAATTTTTTTTTTTTTTTTTTTGCTGTTGTTGTTTCAATTTCATTGATTACAACTCTGATTTTAACTATTTTCTATCTTCTAGTGCTTTTGGTGTTGATTTGTTCTTCTTTTTCTGAGGTTTTGAGATGTAATGTTAGGTCATTTATTTGTTGACTTTTTCTTCTTTTAAGAATGAACTCCATGCAATGTACTTTCCTCTTAGAACTGCCTTCATAGTGTCCCAGAGATTTTAATATGTTGTATCAGTGTTCTCATTTACCTCTAAGAATTTTTTAATCTCCTCCTTGATGTCTTTTGCAACCCATTGTTCATTTAATATCGTATTATTTAGTCTCCAGGTGTTGAAGTAGTTTTTATTTTTAATTTTGTCATTGATTTCTAGTTTCTAATTTCATTCCATTATGATGGGATAGAAGGCAGGGTGGCTTTTTTTACTTTTTTTATTTGTTAAGAGTCTCTTTGTGGCATAATATATGGTCTGTTTTATAGAAGGATCCATGTGCTGCTGAGAAGAAAGTATATTTGCTTGTTGAAGGATGAAATATTCTATAATATAATATAGAATTATGTCAGTTAAGTCTTAAATTATTGATTGTATTATTGAGTTCTATAGTTTCTTTGTTCAGCTTTTATTTGGAAGATCTATCCAGTGCTGAAAGAGGTGTGTTAAAGTTACACAAAATTATTGTGTTGCGGTCAATTTCACTCTTGAACTTGAGAAGAATTTGTTTGATGAACATAGCTGCTCCATTATTTGGGGCATATTATATTTATAATTGTTATGTCTTATTTGTGTATGGTTTCCTTGAGCAATATGAAATGTCCTTCTTTTATCCCTTTTAATTAACTTTAGCTTGAAGTCTACTTTATTTGATAACGAGGATGGAAACCCCTGCTTGCTTCCACAGTCCATGTGAGTGGTATGATTTTTCCCAACCTTTCACCTTCAGTCTGTGGAAGTCTTCCTACAAGATGAGATAAGTCTCCTGGAGGCAGCATTTGTTGAATCTTTTTTTTTTTTTAATCCAATCTGCTAGCCTGTGTCTTTTGGTGAGTTTAGGCATTAACATTCAGGGTTATTATTGAGACATGATTTGTATTCCCAGCCATTTTTGTTATTTAACTTGAACTTGGTATCTCCTTTGATTAGTTTTTCCTTTAGTGTAATACCTCCCTTCTGCTGATTTTCATTGTTGTTTTTCATTTCCTCTTCATGGAATATTTTCTCAAGGATTGTAGCGCAGGTTTTCTAGCTATAAATTCTTTTAATTTTTGTTTATCATGGAAGATTTTTATTTCATCATCGAATTTAAAGTTTAATTTTGCTGGATACAAGATTCTTAGTTGGCATTCATTTTCTTTCAGAGCTTGATATATGTTGTTCCACTATCTTCTAGCTTTCAGGGTGTGGTTTGAAAAATCTGCACATAATCTAATTGTTTTCCCCCAATGTAATCTGATTCCTTTCTCTTGTGGCTTTTAATATTCTCTCCTTATGTATGTTAGGCATTTTCACTATTACGTGCCTCGGTGTGGAAATCTATTATGATTTTGTACATTTGGCGTCCTTGTAAGCCTCTTGAATTTGGTTTTCCAATTCATTCTTCATGTTTGGAAAATTTTCTGATATTATTTCATTCAATAGATTGTTCATTCCTTTGGTTTGGAACTCTATACCTTCCTCTATCCCAATAACTTTTTCAGTTTCTTAAATTTAAAAAGTATTTATAAAAATTTAAAGTTTGTAAAAAATTGACTTTTTAAAATTCAAATTACTGTTACTGAGCCCAACTTCTATATTGCTCAGTTTTATTATAGATAGGATCTGAGTTGTTAAAAAAAAAATAGTAGGACATTTCTGTGATTAAATTGAAATTTTACATACTTTTGTTTCTTTGAACAATCAAGGATTTGAAATCTTTGATAATTATCAGATTGGTTTCTTGGTAAAAGTGACAAGTCCTTGTAGTTTCACTGAATCTACATCAGACTGAATTTTATATCAGAAAAAAAAGATTGCCTGAATATATGTAGAATTGAAATGTCTGAGCCGAATTGAAGCTATTAGTTTTATGTGGAATGCAGTGTCTTTCTGCAAGGTAAAATGAACCTTGTTGCTCCTTACAGAAATGCTGGGGCTGACCGACTGCTTATACCATAATTGCGTGTCAGTGTTTGGCAAGTTCAGCAGCTTAGGCTTGAAAATAGGTTAACCTGTGTTGTCTTTCTCAAATTGTTGCATTTTCCAAAGCAGTTAAAAAGGTAGATCTACTTTATTGATTCTTTGGATTTAAAAAAAAAAACAAAAACTTTAGATATTACAGGATGAGATTCTGTGAGATTTTAAATGTATTACAATATACATAAAATCCATTTACTTTTCAAGTGTAATTTTTGCTTTTTTATGTATAGATAACCCATTTGAGTACAGAGTCTGTTAAATGCAAATAAGTACTAATTACATTTTTAAAATAATTATTATTTTATTAGAGTAAATTTAGGGCTGGGCATATAACGTGGGAGAGCATATATGCAAGACCATGGGTTTGATCCCCAGCAGTGCCAAAAAGAAAAAAAATATTCTAATTTGATTTATTTGGTTAATTGATATGTTTATACCTGAATTGTTTATACTCAAAATATTTCACTACAAAGCTTTATATCTAATATCGGTCCTCTTTAAGTTTTATATGGAAACATGAGTATAATTTACATTGGGATAGAAGTGTTTGCATAGCATGTTCTTTATTTCATTGCTGTATTTCTTTAGTATTTGTATGTACTTGCCTGGCCTATATATTATGTTCTTGAACAATTTATAATTGACATGTGGTCAATTAGGGCTTTGCTTAAGTTGCTGAGGCTGGCCTCAAACTTGTTGGCCTTCCATGTTACTGGGATTATAAGTGTACACCACAGTGCCTGGCTATGTTTTTCTCTTAATGACTGATTTTATTCCATTTGTGTCTTCCAGACTTTTTTTTAATGGGAAGTTATTTGTTTTCTTCTATAGTCATTCTCTTTGTCTAATCCTGTTTTCTGCCTTTTTCTCATTAGTGAATGCTCATATTAGTCTTCACAACCAATTTTTAATGATTATAGATATCTTATTGTTCAGTATAACAGTTTACGTAAACATTCCTCTGTTATTTTAGATATTTTCCAAATTTTTATAATCAGAACAGACACCATATTAATATTGTTTCCATAAGTACATCTCTTCTGCTTCAGACTTTCTTTCAAGGTGCTAATTCTTTTAGTGTATTTCGTTTTCTTTCCAAGGGGAGCTTAAGTGTGTTATTCTCTTATATTTGATCTCAAATGTATAATAATTTATTTTTTTCTTTATAAATCACTTTTTTTCCTCTATATGAGCCCCCCCACTTTGAAGTCCACTAATTTTACTATAACGTGTGCTGGAGCTGGTCATTCTGTGCTGCTATTCTTATGTATACAGTATGTGTAGTTTCATATCTTTTTTTAAATTTTAGGAAAATTTTCTTCAGTTATAGCTTTTGTATTTGTTGTTTTTCCCTATCTTTGTCATATTGTTGTTGTTGGATATCTTTGCTTATTTTCAGTTGTCTTTTTTTCCTAAATTCTTTTTGATTTTTAAAAATTTCTTTTTACTTCTAGATATTCTCTGTTTGTTCATTCTTGTATTTCTTCTAAATTAGCCTTCATTTTTAAAGAGAATTTTAAAAATTTTAATTCTTTTTCAAGTTCTTATATCTCATTTTTTAGTTTTCTAGCTAACTTATGTTTTAAAGGGTCGTGTGTCATTTTGTTGTCCTTTTGGCTATCAGTTGAGAATGTCTTCTTGTTTTCTTTGTTCTCACAGTAATTATATGTGGAGTGTATCTCTGAAATTAGTTTCCTTGAACTTCTAGACAGAGATGGGGTTCAGGGTATGTAATTTCACAGAGCTCCCTCTTGTTTTAAGGTAGGTTTCTTAAAAAAAAAAAAGTGTTAGCTTGCTTTCTGGGGTTCCCTGATTTGTTCTATTTCTCCTATTGAATGTGAACCTTTGTTTTTTTTCTGTTGCTTCAGCTTCTCCAGGTTTACTTCTGCTCCCAGCAGTCTCCTCAGTGACAGGGAGGCACTTTGGCTGATAATTTTGGGGATTCACAAGGTCTAAACTGCTGTAGCCCTTCAGAACTTTCATTGACCTGAAAAGACCTGGTATATAATGGGTATTACTGGTTAGAGTTGAAATTTGCCACCACGCTTTTCTGTAAATACTGTATGGCTTTGTTTTCAGATCTGTTTCAAACTTCACATTATTTCCCTCTGTTTTTTTGTTTGTTTTTTTAATATAGACACTACCATGAAGGACTCCTCATGGCTGTTAATTGACCTGCCAGCATGTTTTGGGGGGAATTAATGTAGATGTATGACTGTCTAGTTTTATTGTAAATATACATGGAATTTTAGTTCTATCTACTTTATTATCTGTTAAGCACAGACACATGCACATACCCCTTACATACTGTATGGGGGTGGGGGTCCTTTAAGACCCCAGTAGAAGAATTCACAAGACTCAGTGTATAATCACACAACTATGATTTATTATAATGAAAGGATATAGAGCAAAATCAGTAAAGAGAAAATGCACATGGGGGAAGTCCATGGGAAACTAAGTGTGAGCTTTGGAGAGTCATCTCCCCAACAACATGTAGTGGTGGAGGGAATGTTGTCACACAAAACCTTCGGTCCGTGGTGGCCCAATGAAAGCTCAGTTAGTCCAAGTAGCTGAGGGGCAAAGCAGAGGTATAGAAAGAACCTTATTACCATAATCTGCCTGGTTGATTGGAAGATGGCTGTACTATCACCATTGTCCTAGGGACCATACCTGCAAGTGAAGGGCTTATATAGGAAATTTAAGGAAGTGTTTCTTCAGCCACAGATGGGTGGCACCAGAATAATCACTAATCCTACAGTGGTCTATTTTCTGATATTATCTGACAGTTATCAGATGTTTTGGCTTGTGTATATCTGCAGAAAGATTATTGATGAGAAGGCCTTATGATAATGTTTCCCTTGTTTCCTTTTTTCTGGAGTAATAGCTCTTAATGTCTTATTTAGAATTTAAAAAGCTAGGGAAAGAAAACAAAACGCAAGTTTACAAAGGACAATTTGCAGAGGACAAGTTAACTCACTAGGTAGCTTCACTTTCTGCCCTCTGAAGGTTTAGTAGATTGAATTTGCTGAAATAAACTAAACATCCAATAACAGGAGAGGTAAGAATGAAAACTGAGTATCCAATAACTGAGTAAGATTTAGAAGCTTATATACCCTTCTTTAAATGAGAGAAGTGGGGACCATAGGCGCTTTCTGAGAGAATAAATGCATTGTGGGGAGAGGAGTGGATCCAAAGAACAGACAGTTCCTAGGGCAGAGTTCCTCTGGGTTTGGGAGGGGTTAAGACGAGTTATGGAAAGTTGAAAATTGTGCTGTGAACAAAGGCAGTCTCTCAGATGACATCCGCAGAAGGGATAGGAAGTCTGTCCAGTATATATAGTGATGACCTTTAGTTTCTTCTGTGAATAATTTTCCCTGATTAATGAGATTTCCAAGATGATTTTATTCCTTCTGGATGAACTCCTTAGGCAAGGGAACTTAGAGAAAGCCATTCCCTGTAATTCCAGAAAGAGGATCCAGTGATTTGTAGGAGGGGTTTGGAGTAGGTGTTGGGAGGTCAGAGAATCCGGAGGCTGATTCTCTGTGCTGAGCGTGTCAAGCCCCAACATTTTCTAAGCATCAACAGAGATAATGTGCTTAATTTTTCCAGCCTAAAATTGTGACATTGTATGAAATGTTATCTACCAGGAAAAGCTTGCAAGTAAGTTTTTATTAGAAGCTGGTTATTTAGAAGCTTATATACCCTTCTTTAAATGAGAGAAGTGGGGACCATAGGCACTTAATGAGAGAATAAATGCATTTTGAGTAGATGAGTGGGTCCAAAGAACAGACAGTACCTTAGGGCAGAGTTCCTCTGGGTTGGCAGCCTTCCTCTAATGCAGCCTCTCTGGCTACTCATATATGCCAAAATTCCAGACTCCTGGAAGGAAAGCAGATATTCATGCATACACCTCATCTTTTGCACAAATAATTTAGGCATAGTGAACCACTCCTATCAGGTATAATGGGAACCTCCCAAAATTCAAGTTCCCAGATGCCAGCCAAGGACCAACCTTGAAAGCAGAACTTGCTAAAGAAGTCTCATGTCTGCTTTTCTGCACACATACATATGAATAGTGGAATTTAAAAAGAGTTTAAAGAAATGCCACTATTATAATCACTATTTCCCAGAATTCTCCAATTAAGATCTTTCTCGAAGCAGAAGAGAAATCTGTTCAGATTTCCATTTTGAAGATGGTGTTGCTACAATACTAGGAAGGATTGCTAGGAAACCATTGAGAGTGGAAGTGGGTTAAACATGTAGTAGCTCAGGTGATAAGAGGTTATCAGCTAGTGCTTTTGAAAGAAGACCTAGGAATCGAGGAAAGGGGAGGGGAAGGAGTCAAAAGGGATACTACATATGTATATTTATGTGTGTATGTATATGTCCACATGCAATATATATACTACACACTAAGGCAATAAGAAAATATCATGATGGGCTGGGGATGTGGCTCAAGCGGTAGCGCGCTCGACTGGCATGCGTGCGGCCCGGGTTCGATCCTCAGCACCACATACCAACAAAGATGTTGTGTCCGCCGAGAACTAAAAAATAAATATTAAAAATTCTCTCTCTCTCTCTCTCTCCCTCTCCCTCTCCCTCTCCCTCTCCCTCTCCCTCTCCCTCCCTCTCTCCCTCTCTCCCTCTCCTCTCTCACTGTCTCTTAAAAAAAAATATCATGAATGTATTTTCTTTTCTGTTTCTAAGTCATAAGGGGAGACAAGTCCAGAAAATTTAAATATGTAAAAATTTAAAACCTATGATAGAAAGCAAGAAACAAACATCAGTAAAACTAAAAGGAAATGGGAAAAATATTTATAACCTCTAAGAGTGTTTATGGCCTTATACTAAGATTTGTAAGTTAGTACTTTTAAAAAATCTTAACCCAGTAAAAATAGGTAAAGTGTATTAATGGGCAGTTCACAAAAGGAGAGAGTCAAATGGTCATATTGTTTTTCAACCAGGACCTTTTAAAGCAAGAACAACAATGAGATGCAAATTATTTTGCAAATTAGCTGTTGTTGTTGTTTTTTTTTTTTTTTTAAAGAAACTGTAGTAGTCAGGTACTTGGAAATGGAGGTAACTTAAATGTCCAGCATTATAGATATCAGTTGATTTTTTTTGTAGAACTTTTTTTTTCTTAAAATAGTTATAATCTACAAAATAAGTGCTTAACAAGTTAAGACTGATGATATAATAGATGTAGAAAGTTCAGAAATGATATCCTATTAATATTAATACAGGATCAAAGAATAGACATCTATAGAAGTTGGTGTGCTTACTTATGAATCTTTTTAAAAAAATCTTTGTAGGAGCTGGGTGTGATGGTGTACTCAGAAGGCTGAAGCAGGAGGATTGCAGTTTGAGGCCAGCCTGGGCTGACTACTTAACCAGAACCTGTCTCAAAATTTTAAAAACAGAGAGAGAAAAGAGAAGAAAGGAAGGAAGGAAAGCGGGGGGGGGGGGGGGGGGGGGGGAAGAAGGAAGAAAAGAAAGAAGGAAGGGAAAGAAAGAAACCCAGGAGGGTTAGGGACATAGCCCAGAGTTTGTGCTTTCTACTTATAAGCCCAAAGCCCTGGGTTTGATTCCTGGCACCATAATGAAAGAAAAAAAAAGTCTAAAAATTGATCGAATGATGGGTATATAAGCAACAGTGAACAAAGTATTAGGAACCTATGAGACAGTGGTAAAAGCTACTGTCCATCTGAATCTGCAGAAATGCCATTTAATCCTCAAAAGAGTCTTCACAGGCAAACAAAAGTCTTTTATATTTTATAAATGAGAATATTGATGTGTGGAGAATTTAAGTATTTACCTAAATCATGGCTAGTTTGGCTGAACCTCTACCTAAAGCCAGGTTTATCTGAGAATAACATTTATGATTATCTGTAGCCTTTTTTTCTTAATAAGTTGCCATGTTGATCTTAAGAACTTGAAACAATATATATAATTTAGCTTTTGTGAGTCAAGAAATATGTTTTAACTATTTATGTTTTATTTTATAAAGTGGTAAACTCCTTGTTCCCTGATATACTCAGACAGATTCTGGATAACCATATTTTAACAAGGTTTTAGGTAAATTTTTGCTGTGGCTAATATCAGTTTGAACTTTATAAACTTTGAGAATCCACCAGATCTATGTTTTTATGGTGTTAGTTCTCTTTCTTTCACTTCTGCTTGTGCATTTCATCTAAATTTAGGTCATGTGGAGGATCGTAAGTATATGAACTCAAAGTGCTGTGGAAATCCTTGAAAATTAATGTTTGCCTTATGTTTTGATAGTTTGGCACATGACTCTAAACCATTAATTATAATTCACTAAAGAATTCTGTCTTATGTAATCAAAATTCATGTGGTTTATTCTTGAATGTAGACCAGAGGAAGGATTTGTCTATTCAAGTGTATATGCTTTTTCTCAGCAAAAATGAAAAATATATAAACCAATACTTTCTTTTTGTACTTTAGCTATATGTAAAAAAGAGCCAAATGTAATGGGTGAACATAATAGTTATCTTACCCTAGATGTTTGATAGCAAATACTTTGTTTCCTTAGTTAGAGTTTGTTTTATGTTATTCCTAAACATTTTTTGTTATGGAAGGTAAATGCCTGTTATTTTTATAAAAACATCGTAGAATTACATAGATTATAAATTTGCAGGGGAAAGTAGCTTAAATGTCAAGTACTTAATTCTTATGATGCATTATCATTAGTTTGAGTGTCATTTTTTGGAAAAATAGGTAAATTCAGTCTGTTGTAATGTAAGACCTGTTTACCCATCCTGTATCTTTATTTATTTTGGTGCATTAAAAACTGGAAATGGAGAATGTTTTCACTGCCTCAGGGATTAGTGTTTAGAAAATGGCCAGCATTGCTCTTAGGCTGATACTTTTGAAAGAGTGGATATAATTTATCTCAGGTCTGTAGCGTTGCCAATTCCTCCTTTAGGGTTTAATGTCTTATTATGCTTCAGGTGTTAAGTTGACAGTTTATCACATACTCAAACATACCCCGATACCTAAAGTATGTATAGAAAACAAATGTGAAATATTATTGCTTATTCTCTCCCAGTGTTCCTTTATACTTGTTCATGATTTGTCTCTGATCAAATCCAATATTTATGGTGAATGTTCTAACCCTAATGGATTAATGTAGGCAATCTCTGTATGAGATAAAATCATGACAGATATTCAATTAATAGAATATTTGCATGTTTCGGGTTCATTTTACACCCCCAAAATAATAGTGTGATTGTTGTGGTAGAAATATGTCAGTCTTGAAACTAGAGAAGTCATAAACCCCATGTGAAATGTATAGTTGACTATTATTTATAGCTTATGTAAAATGTTCTTATGAATGCTTACCATTATGTAAAACTTATTCTTTTATTTTTATAGTCTGTTCGGCACTTGAAGTACTCCTTGTTCAAGAAATCTCTACTGGGCAGTGTTTCAGATAATGGAGTAGTAACTCTCTGGGATGTGAATAGTCAGAGTTCATATCATAACTTTGATAGTACGCATAAAGCTCCAGCTTCAGGCATCTGTTTTTCTCCTGTCAATGAATTGCTGTTTGTAACCATAGGCTTGGATAAAAGAATCATCCTCTATGACACTTCAAGTAAGAAGTAAGTGTGATGTGCTCATATCTTACTTTAGTTTAAAAAAAAAAAGTTATTAACAAACATAGACTGCTGGCTAATGTCCAGGGGATCTAATGTTTTTACACTTAATATGTATAGCTAGTAAAATCAAGCTCTTTTTCTTTTCATGCAGAAAAAATTGATAGGGGTATGGATATTACTTAGGGTATTTTTGAAATATAAATATTGAGGGATAACATCTTAATATTTTCATGTCTTTACTTTAACATACTTACTATTCTTTTTGTAAATACATATTTTTAAAGCATTATGATTAACTTGCTTTAAAATTAATTTATTTTCTAGATCAAAGTTTCCTAAACTATTGACATTGTGGACTGGATAATTCTGTGTTGTGGGGGGCTGTTCCAATTATTGTAGGATATTTTGCAGTATCCCTGGCCTCTACCTATTAAATCCTGTTATCATTGCCAGAGTCATGACAGCCTAAACTTTCTCCAAATATTGTCAAATATCCCTGGAGGATTATGGCCACCTAGATGATCTTCTAAACATCTGGGCCCATTTTGCTTCTTTCTTCAGTTATAGGTGTGCTGGATCAGTTACGTAAACAAAAACCAGCTACAAGAGTGCTAGAGCTGTATTCAAGATACCTGATGGGAAGTTCCCACTGTCGGGCCTTGTTAGGATGCTAGAGTTTTTACTGTTACTTTTTTCACTCTCAGAAGAGTTAGCAAGCCATTCTTCTCACACTAGACACAGGCAAAGAGATCAGCTTCAGCAGATCAGAATCCATATTTCTGTGTTAGCTTCTTCAGGATCAAGCTACATGGACTCTGTTCCTTTTAGCTTTTTGGTCAAGAAGTGTACAACTGAGAACAAAGTAGCAGCTGCTTCCCTGTGAAAGGTCATGGTCCTCTTGAGACCTAAGCAGTTCAGTAAATGGAAAGTGGTTACTTAGAGCTTCATCAACCCTGAGGCTAGAAACCCTTTTTGTGAAGTATCACATAGGAATTGTGTCACATTCACTTCCAAGATAATAATTACTCAAGGTGCTGTTTTCTACATTCTGGTTGATGTAAATTGTACTTATTGAAAGTGAATAGAAAAATAGGATGTAACATTCAGCAGTTACTTACATGTCATTTTATTAGAAATGTCTCAAGACAGATTCTAAAATTCTACTTTAAACAAGTGTTTGGGATGTGTATGCTGTTTACCCAATTCTAACTTGGTTAGTAAACATTTATATCACATAAGCTTATACACATATCTGCATATACTTTGTTCCCTTTTCTAAAGGGTAGTGAAAACTTTGGTAGCCGACACTCCTCTGACTGCAGTCGATTTTATGCCAGATGGAGCCACTTTGGCTATTGGATCTTCCCGTGGGAAAATATATCAATATGATTTAAGGATGTTGAAATCACCAGTTAAAACCATCAGTGCTCACAAGACATCTGTGCAGTGTATAGCATTTCAGTACTCTACCGCTCTTACTAAGGTGAGATATTTTCAGCATTTTTTATTTTACTAAAAAATTCTAGCTCAAAATATGTAAATTTTTTTCACTTAAATGCAGTATGTTGGTTCATAATTATATGACAGCATTTTAAATAACTTTAGCATAAAGCCCTCTGATACTTAATTTTAAAAATTTGCGGGTACTTAATTTTCTCTGTTTTTAAAAGTATTTTAAAAGTATTTTTATTGGTTTAGAAGAAAACTCAGCTCCAACACCAAGCTTAAGATATGTAAGGGAAGAAAATGTTTTTAATCTAATAGAGAATATAAAATATTAACGTATTAGTAACCTGACCCTTTAAATGTTTCATTACATTTTAGTCAAGTTTAAATAAAAGCTGTTCAAATAAGGTCACAGCAGCGAATAAACGAGCCATTAATGTGAGCACCGTTGGTGGAGGAATTCAGAATTCTGGAATTGTCAGAGAAGCAACTGCCACTTCCATTGCCACAGTTCTCCCGCAACCCATGACAACAGCTGTGGGGAAAGCAACAGTTGCTGTTCAGGAAAAAGCAGGTAAATGTTATGTATGTAGAATTTGGTGTTTTTTTCTTCCCCAAATATATTTAATTAGCATTTTCTTTAAGAATGTATATCTCAAAATTCATTTGAGCATTTAGGTAAAATTATCAGTAGATGTCATTGAAAAAATGAAAATTTTAACTTTGGATATAAGTGTTGTTTTTTTTTTAATTCATGAAAGGCACTTATTCTATTCATTTAAACTTCTATTGTAGGAAATAGTGATTATCTTAAAAAATGGAATGATGCCAACTTAGGAATCATTCATCTTCAGTGTTACCAAACACTGGGTGACTTTCCATTGTGTTTTCAATAGAGAATATGAAACTTTGATGTTCATTATAATTTGACTGAATAGTTTTAAAAAAGCTGTTAATGACTCCTTTTATTTTATATTTCAGAATGAAAAGTAAGGTGCTGTAATTAATGTTTTTAGGTGCTCAATAGTACCTGGCACATATTAAGCAATACATTAGCAGTTTGTTAAATTGCAACATATTCATTTATTTTTTTATTTATCAATGATTTCTTCTATTCTGATAATCATTGATGAGATGGTTCTGATACAAAAGTTCCTGTAGACTTTGGGAAGATATTATAATAAGCTTCATCATACGTAAAATAGAAAACATCCCTTATTCCCAGTATAGACCATATTGCTGAAAACCTTTTTGTTTTCAATGTATTAGGCTATGTCATCAATTTGCAGTACTTTTAAAAGTCTTAATAGCAAACTAGTTTTGAAATATGCACAATATATTCATATATTTTTAAGATTTCAAGATAGGTAGTTTGGCAAAAATCATTTTTTGGTATCTTCTGGGTAGGAGTTTTAATATTTCCAAGTAGCAGCAAAACTTTAATTTGTTGACCTTGATAGTATGGAATAGTTTTTTTTTTTTTAAATAATAAGTATATTTACTATCAATTTCCTGTGAATATCTATATCACCCTTGTAGAATAGTCACTATGTATAGAAAATAATGTGGTGCTTATTTAAGGACTCTTGGAGACAAATACCATTGCTATTTACCTAAAAGAATAAGTTCTTTTTGAAATATGACTTTGAGTAATGTCAGCCAATTTGTTAGAATTAACTGTATTATGAAAATTGCCAATAAGTTAAAAAATTCTTTAGAAACATTAATTTGATTCATATTTTTTAAAAGTAAGTTCTCTCATTTACTCTAAACTCAAGTTTCACTGTTATGTATCTAGTTTTTAATAAGGAGTCTCTTATTTAAGGATGACAACATTAATTAGGAAATGAAAGACGGGTCTGTTGGGTCACTGATGAATGATAGTGGTAGGCAAATACACAAAATTTCTGGCAAAATGATTGTTTGCTCTGTCCCCACAGTTAAAGATTTTTATTTATTAACTTTATTTTGAAATAATTGCTAATTTACAGAAAGTTTTTAAATTACTCAAATAACTCCTGAGCTTTTACTTTTTAGCAAATTCACCACTTTGTAAGTTTTGTTACATTGGCCTCCTCATTCTTTCCTTCAAACATGTATGCACACACACACGCATACACACATCTTTATACACACACACACACACACACACAAAACACATTTTTTTTCCCCTGGGAAGCATTGAGAGTAATTAGACTTAAATCTCAGATCTATTACTTCCTATCTGGACAGCTTTAGACCTCTTTCTTAACCTGCCAGACTTTCATTTGTTCCCTCCATATATTGAGATAATAATATTTAGCTTTTAGGATTTTGTGAAAATCAGAAGAAATGTATCACAAGTATCTGGCACAAGGCAGACAGTGGATGGTGGTATTGCTGATACTGTTATCTTCATGATCATCACCATCACTCTCATTGTTTTATGCTTTGTGTAATTATTGTTGCTTCTACTAAAGTTGTCCTGATTTAGATATTAAAAAGAATCTCTGAAGACTTGTTTCTGGTGCTCATTTTTAGTACAAAACATTTGTTTAAGAAGTCAAAACTAAGACTTTAGCACTGTTTTTATATGATACCAAACTTGTTTTTTTAAAATATTTAATTTGTGCATGTTAAAGCTTGCATATTATTACAGGCTGGAGTTAGACCTAGAAAGAAGGAGAGAAAATGTCTCTTTATAACAGTTTAACTCTTATGGTAAACACTTTTCAGCGGTTGTGATATTCAAATGATTTGGTTATGTTTCAGCTTTCTAGCAGTTGTTATTAGAAAAATTTATTCTGTTAGCAAGACATGGACATTTTTGGATATACAATAGTCCATTCTTTGTTTTTATCCTAGGGTTTACAGTTTTCATTTGAGACTGAGATGCTAAATAAAACACTTTAAAATATAGCACAGTAATGTGCTACCATTCCCAGATTTTCATCCAACTTCTCAAATCTCAAGAACTCATTCCTTAACCCAGAAATGAGCAAGAAGCTACTGATCCTACAGAGTTCCTCTTACAAAGTCCCTGCATTATATACTGCCAGAGAAAATAAACTGCTGCAACCTCTTTAGTGTTGTGTAATGAATCTTGTTTTTTAGACATTGTACTACACACCTGCCAGACTTTTTGCCTCCATCATTTGTAGATGAACCCAATAGTTCATAACAAAAGTAAGCTGTGTTCAGAGGGCAGCCAAGTGTATAAATTATTTCAGAAATTTTCTATTAAAATGGTTAAAATAAAGTGTTGCTGTATGAACAGATAAGCTTTTTGCTTTTGAGGAGCCCTTCATTCATGAAAGTGCTGATTGGCTTAATTTTTGTCATATTCTGCTTTTTTTATGGATGCTCACAGTTGTAAATTTCTAAAAAAATGGGTAATATTGATAATTTTTTCAACTTAGCTTATGATAATGTTTAATTAGATTTAATAACAACTTTTTTTAATCTAATTCATCTAAGGTTTTCCTCGAAGCATAAATACAGATATTTTATCTAAGGAAACTGACAGTGGAAAAAGTCAGGATTTCTCCAGCTTTGATGATACTGGGAAAAGTAGTTTAGGGGACATGTTCTCACCTATCAGAGATGGTAAGTGTATTCATATGGGTGGATCACATTCTATTGCTGGTGGTCATTACATTCTCCTCCTAAAATGTGGGTAATAGTTTTTGTATACTCAAGTTAATTAAGACCAATTGGCTTATTTTCTCTTGTCCTGGGCAACATTTTTCTGATATTTTATATATATACTCTATCATATATAAAAATATATTTTTTGATATTGCAGATAATATAATTCTAAAGTAGTTATTGGTAATTTTCACATGGTAACTATGCAAATAGTTCTCAAATTAAAATTGTATTTTAATTTCCACAAAAATTTCTTTCTTTACTGCGGTGCTGGGGATCAAACCTCAGGGCTTTATGAATGCTAGACCAGTGCTATACCACTGAGCTGTATACCCCTAGCCAACCAAAATAATTTCTTAAAGGAAGTTTTACCTTTATAGGCAGTCTTTTACTTGTATCTACTTCAAAATGTCTCCCTAAAATTTTGGATGTTTTGGTATGCAAAATATATCTTCCTAGTTTAAAAAATTTAGGATTGTTAGTGGGTTTCTTTTTATTTTATTTTTTTTAAATAGGAAGTTTAACTACATTGAACTTTATTTATTTATTTATTTTTATGTGGTGCTGAGGATCAAACCCAGGGTTCCAGGGTCTCATGCACGTGCTAGGCGAGTGCTCAACCACTGAGCTACAACCCTAGCCCTAGATTGTTAGTGTTTAATTGGTATTTGTTAAATGTTTTCACAGAGTATATGGCCATATGATAGAATACCTCCTCATTTATGCTATGTATGAAAGTACCATATTTTGTGCTTGTGTGTATACATAATATATATTAAAAATATTACCATTAAGTCTTTGCTGGCTTGATAGGTGGGAACTAAGACAGTATTTAGCTGTACTTTTTAGGTGCTAATGTTCATCTTTTGATGTATTTATAGGTGCTGTACTTTAGATGCTAATGTGGGAACATCTTACTATTTATAGTAATGTAATCAATAATATGGGTAAATATCTAGAGGGTAATTTGGAAGAGTTAAATTAATCATATTTTTTGGCCTACTAATTCCATTTCTACAAATTTACCTTAGAAAATATTCAGAGAAGCCTACAAAGATTTGTGGGTTTACAGTTTTATTTATAGAAGTGAAAGCCTAGAGAGAATCAAAATATCAGGTTTTTGTTTTTTTAGTTGTATATGGACATGATATCTTTATTTATTTATTTTTTTTATGTGATTCTGAGGATTGAGCCCAGAATTCTACCACAGAGTTACAATCCCAGCCCCAGTATTAGGTTCTTGAAATTGTTACATCCACTTAGGATTTTTACAACTTCATTTTTACTTTAAAGTTGTCTTTCCCAAGTTTACATAGTCAGAAGGAATAAACATGTGTATTTGTATAGAATTATTGGTTATTCTGCCTTACCCTAGTCAGAAAATATCCACTTAAATTTCTGGGTCAGAATCTCCTATCTTTCACCTAGTGAAAAAGGAAGGATCCTTTTAGTATAAAGAGAAAATCAAAGTACATAGTTAAAAAGAGTAAAGAAGGGAAGGAAGTTGGTGAGGTGGCGCACTCCTCTAATCCCAGTGGCTCGGTTGGCTGGGGCAGGAGGATCAAGGAGTCTTAGCAAAAGAAAAAAAAAGACAGCCTCAGCAAAAGTGCTAAGCAACTGAAGGGATATGGCTAAGTGGTTGAGTGTCCCTGAGTTCAAGCTCCAGCACCAAAAACTAAGGAAAGAGTGGCTAGAATTGAGAAAGCTTTCTAGGATTAGCACTGAGTTGGGTAACTTGGCTTCTGAAACCTGCTTAGAGCACCTTTTGCATTGAAGAATGTAGGAAGGGCTTTTTGCAAGAGTTATAAATTAAATTTTTTAAATGAGTTTTAAGAGAAATGATTAAGTTAATTTTTCCTTTAATTACTTTTTATTGTTTTTTAAAAATGTGATGAAAATTTGAGGCATATGTCCTCAATTCTTTTAGAGTTTTATGTTATTAATATGGAAAAACATGGTTATTAAATATAGTGCTGACAGTTTTCATTGTTGAGGGATTTTTCTTTTAATCTCAAGGATGCAGCTCTCTAAGGAAAAGACTTACTCTGTTTTTGTCATGATTTCTTCATCTTGTAAATAAAAGTATTTCTCTTTTAAGAGGAAATTAATTTATAAGATTGTGTGTAGCGGGCATATTATATACAGTTACTGAGTCTGAAACACTAATATAATAATCATGTTCATTGGTCATTTGAATTTCTGGTGAATTTTTTAGTGACGTCCATTTTTCTATTAATCTGTTAAAATTGAGTGTTTTTTTTAAATCGATGAATAATATAGCATTGAAATAATCTTACACATTCTGCATTAAAATAAAAATAAAACCTTGTGTTTGTTATAACATTGTAGTACTTGCACAATATTTGTGTTATTTCAGTTGAGCCCCCAAACAAGATGATCAAGGCGTTATCCCATTGTAGAGATCTAGAAACTGGAGTTTAATTGCATTGTAAGCTTGCCTGAAGTCACAAAGCTGTGAAAGAAATAGGCAAATGGGATCATAGATATCTATAACCAACTTCAGGGCTTATTCTGCTCTTTCCTGTTTCATTAAATTATTCTATGTCATAAAATTATATTTTCATATTTGGTACTATGCAAGAAGCTAGAAGAATGAAAAGGGAAGTTTAAATAAGTACTAGCTTTAATCTTTAACTTCATTCACTCCTTCTTAAGATTGATAGTCTCTGAACTCCTTGGGGAAAGAATTGGAAGTCTTAAGTTGCTATGGCTTATTTTTCACTACTTTAAAATTTGATTTTTTTTTTTATTGTAGATGGTGAAGTTAACAAGGGAGTTGATGAGTCTGTAGGCAAAGGAGATGGTAAGAACTATTTAGAAGTATTTTCATGAAAATTAAAAATGCTATTGGATTATCTGTTGCTGTGTAACAAGTCACCCCAACATTTTGAGGCTTAACAGAACAAACATCATTACTTCTGTAGATTGACAGTCTGGGCATAATTTGATTAGATGATTTTGCCTTCAGATCTCTCTTGATGCTTCAATTAGGGTATCAGCCAGAGCTGCATTCAATTCAGAACTCAATTGGGCAAAAATCTGCTTTCAAGCTCATTCATATGGCTTTTGGCTAGAGACATTAGTTCCTTGACAGTTAAGCATCTCTCTGGGAAAGCTGACCACAGAACAGCTATTTTCCTCAGAATAGGTGAGTGAAAGAGTGAGAGAAGGCACCCAAGATAGAAGTCACAGTGTTTGTAACCTTATCTTGGAAGTGGCATCCTAGTATTTTTGCCATATTCTCTTTGTTAGAAGAAAATTCCCAGGTCTAACTCATATTCAAAGAAAGAGGAATACATAAGGGCATGGGTGTCAAAAGATGAGTCAGAAGCCATCTTAGAGGCTGCCTACTAAGATACATGCCACAGATACATACCAAATTAACCCTCTTCATTTATCAAAAACTAATAAAGCATTCCTTGTGTTTTCAAGGTATTTTCACATGTAATATTTTTTAAGCCTCACTACTCTTAAGAGAGAGAGAGATCATCATTCACATTTACACATTAGGAAGTAGGTTTAAGATTTTAAAATTTGTGCCTAAGAGTATACATCAGTTAAGGGGAATAGCTGAGAAACTAGTCTTCTGACTCAAGTTCCTATGTGTTTGGCTATGTTATTCTGACTCTATTAAGTGTTTATTTTAAGTATCCAAGATAAAGGATATCATGTACCATTTTTGTTCTCCTTTTCTTCAGGCTTTGACTTTCTACCACAACTGAACTCAGTGTTTCCTCCAAGAAAAAATCCAGTAACTTTAAATACTTCAGCATTGAATTCTAGTCCTCTTAATGTCTTTATGGGATCTCCGGGGAAAGAAGAAAATGAAAATCATGATCTGATAGCTGAGTCTAAGAAAGCATTTCTAGGAAAACAGGATCCTAAAGATTCCTTCAAACAGGTATGTGCCTGAAAATGATACTGAAGTCACTTTGTTACTAGAAAGTGAGTGGCTGGCAGGATATATCCTAATTATTGAGAGTGCTGTGCACTTACTAGGTAGAATAATATTTGCTTTTTAACAACTAAAGAATATTTTTGAAATCTGTCTTTGGCTATGTTGAAGGTAACAGCAGATATAAATGTATACTATTTTTTCTTAAGGTAAATATTTGCTGTACTGTCTATGTAAGAACACTTGTTACCTGAATTTAATATTATATTTCCATTGCAGCATAAGACATCAAGTTGGTGGTTAAGACGTTTGCTCTAAGTTTTAGAGCAAATTTGATGGTGCTAAGAATGAAATTAATCATTATTACATTTTACGAAAAATACAGTATCCAATATAGAATTAATTTCTTATGTAAGCATTCAGAATCTGTTATAGGAAGGCCAAGTCAGTTAGGTGTATAGTATGTGTTTATTTGTTTTCACATTTATTTTTTAGAATAATAGTAAAAGATAATTATGGAGTAAATACGTCTTTTGATTTGTTTTTTAATATTTTTGTGTGGCTGTCGCATAAGAGTTTGGGGATTTTTTTTTTTAATTTTGGCCAATGTCTTTCATTTTATATTATGTTCAGAAGATGCTTAGTAAATTAGTTTTTTTTCCTTATGATGTTATTGCAGAGATTGTTTTTGATCTGTAAAATTAATTTATTTTGCTGCTAGTCCCAGAATATTTTTTTCTCTTTGTATTCTTCCTTCATTTCCCCAACCCTATCTTCTGTTAAAAGGGGGAGGGAGTGGTAGGAGAAATAGGTAAAAAATTTATTAGTAATATGGGTAAAACAAGAAATTAAGTATATTAAAAATTATTTTGTTTTAAATATAAAGTTTGCAAAGTTGATCTCTTCTGGTACTGAAACTGGAAATCTAAATAATTCTCCATCGTCTAACCAAACAAGAAATCTTGAGAAATTTGAAAAGCCAGAGAAAGAATTTGAAGCTCAGTTCATATATGAACCACCAGTTAATGGATCTTCAACTCCAAGTAAGTACATAAAACTTCATAATGTTTGAAAATGTTAAATTGAAAAATCCTCCAAATATTTAACTTAAAAAGGATAGAGTGATCATAGACTAAAAAAAATTCAAGGACTTTAAAGTTTATTGGCTTGTCTAGTGTCTAGAAAACAAAGACATATGTATATGAATGATTAAGTTCAGCAATATTGATTTCATCCCCTTTTTGTGTGAATTTCATTTTCAATCTAATATGTAAGGATTTTATTAAATATGGTACAGATAGAATTATAATTTAGGACCCTTTGAAAAGGGATGGTTAACTACCTAAATTGTAGTTTTTCTTCTTCTTTTTTTTTTTTTAAAGAGAGAATTTTTAATATTTATTTTTTAGTTCTCGGCGGACACAACATCTTTGTTGGTATGTGGTGCTGAGGATCGAACCCGGGCCGCACGCATGCCAGGCGAGCGCGCTACCGCTTGAGCCACATCCCCAGCCCGTAGTTTTTCTTCTTCATATTTAAATCTTTCTCTTAGAATTTAAGCCACAGACTCATAAAACTTGATTGCAATTTAAAGAGTTTGAAGTTCACCTCTAAGAATATTCTGTATAAAAGAACTCTTCATATAGGAGCAACTCTTTATATAACTATCTGTATTTTACTTTAAGGTTTCTGTGGGTGTATTGCATTAGCTGAAATGCCAAGACCTTGCCTATAGCACTACTTTACTCCTACCCTCCTTCTGTTTGTTTTTGATAGTCTTGGTTTATCTGGTTTGTGGTATAGCTTGTCTCATTCGTCTTTTATTAGAAGAAATGGTTCAGAGATTCTTCAAGATTAATTCCTTTGTCATGTTATTACATTAGACAGTTGGCAGTTTATAGATAGATAAATGACTATTAGAAATAATGTCATATAAAATTTTTAAAAATTGTATTCTAGACAGTGAATTTTTCTAAATATCAGAGGAACACTGTTCTTTGCCAGTTTTTCAAGTTCCCTCATGCCAAATCTTATTTAGAAATGTTTGATGTCTCTTAGTCCAAATTAACTATTCATATTTTCTCCATTCTTTATTTTAGATCCAAAGATAGCATCCTCTGTCACTGCTGGAGTTGCCAGTTCACTCTCAGAGAAAATAGTTGATACTATCGGAAACAATCGACCAAATGCACCATTGACATCTGTTCAAATCCGTTTCATTCAGAATATGATACAGGAAACATTGGATGACTTTAGGTAGTAATTGAGAAATTACTCTATCTAAACCTTGCATTTGTTTGTTTATTTTTATTAATGTAAAACCAGAACTATAAGTAATGGTTACTACATTTTATCTAAATTATTGTGAACATAAAACCATAGAAAACGTGATAGGTTTTGTTGATCTAGTTGTACTGCATTTATTGACTATCAACCAGGAACAGGCCCATTTACCTAGACAGCTTGACAGGGAAGTCTGGCACACAGACTGCTATTCTGGATTTTTTTAATCTTCAAATTGTGAACAGATTCTTGTAAACTCATGTGTAGTTCTTATATCAGTACTTATAGATCACCTGTTAAGTGTTTTATTTTTAAAATAATTCTAAATATTTTTATATAGAATGCATCAGAATGTAATAATATAACATATGTAATATAGAAAAATTTCCTTATTCTTGCCTATCTCATCCTTTGAATGTGGTTTAGAATTTTGCTTCCTTTTACTTATTTCAGTATTTTTTGAAGCCATTTTCAATTATTAGAATTTGTGGGGTTTCTTTCTCATTCCCCTTCTAGTCTATAGTTACTTGGGATTATCATGAGTAAGAATATTGGAGATGTGCAGTTTTTGTTTGTGAATATTTCTTTTTTATGTTTAAAATATTTTTAAAATTTACTTTTTAATATTAGAAAAGTATATTTTAAAGAAAAATTATTTTGGCATTTACAGTATACCTCGTTTATGTACCAGATACAAAAATGAACTCTGTACCCAAAAAGGACTTGTAGTTTATTCAGGATAGATACAGTACATCCTTCTATGATAGGTGTTTTATGTGAATTAGTTCTTTTGTGATTGGTAAATCCGGCAGAGTTGACAAAACAATTGGGAAATTTCATTGTTATAATAGCAGCCAAAGTAAATTGCATGTAAAACAGATTAATGAAGCCCCTGTCAATGTCCGTCTCCTCTGGCTTTCTCTTAACTTGGTGTGGCTGTATGGTCTGTGTTAGAAGCACTTATTTTGTGGTTATTCCCCATTGTAGGGATTGGGGGGGTAGCATTTTGTCCTTGCCTCTATAACTTGATAGCCCCAATCCTTCTGCATTCTATCCTCTTCCATTAAGTAACCATCACTTTTTTAAGGTAAAGTGTCTTATTCAATATTTATCTATTAGACCATGTTTTTAAAACTGTCCTAGTATTTTTTATTAAGATTTGTTTTTGTTAGTGCTTTGTGACAAAGTTGCATAAGTTTTGAGTGGTGGGCCTCAATTCGTTTTTCCTAAGTCCTATTCTTTTCAATACACAGTTTTAAAGAGTGTGAGGTTTTTCAGGAATACATAAATATTTATGGCATAATAGCAGAACTGTCTGAACAAAATGATGTTGGAAACACAGAAAAGGAGCAATTTGCTGGGGCAAATTTAGAAAAGAATGACTGAAGAGATTTTATTTTATACTCAAGTGTGTGGGAACAGTATGAGCACAGAAACAATTGTAAATTTTAGGAATACTTGCAGAGAGAAGGTACTATGATGAGATGCGGCCGAAAAGGTAGTTATGAAAGCCTTAATATGTAGGAATAGAGGGGGGGGTCATCAAAGTTTTTAAGCATGAAAGTATTTATTTATTTATTATCTGTTCATTCAACAAGCATTTTAGTGTTGGTTCATCAATGGTTTTGTATGATTTGAGGGCAGTGGGCTCAGGACTTTCCCTTCAGCAGGCCTGGGGATCTGAGCCCTGGGATGACTGAATTCTCTGTGCTTTATAGCCTGCCAACTCCCTGTGTTGCTAAGGGTTGATTTTTCTTTCACTTCTGGTCTGATCCTGGCTTAGTACCCAGAGTGGCTCAGGATTTCAGTTAACTGTTCTGCTTTCAGTCTTCAGTAGGTGTATTCAGCTACACCAGTTATTGAGAGCACAGATGGAACACTATTGAGGGACTCACTCTTAATGTCTCTGGTCTGTAGTGGGCTGCTGCTGTCTTCTCCATGAGGACCTGGAGTGCTTCAGAGGGGTTATGCTCAATTCTCTTCCACCCTAAGACTTTGCAAGTGCTTTACATCTGTATCTTAGGGAGTCTTTCAGCTCTGCTGCTTGCCTATCCCTAATTTTTTATGTAAGCACTCAGTGAATGCATGTAGGGGAACGTGAGCAAATAAATGCAGGCTTTTTAGTTGTGATTCCTTGGAATTCTAAACTGCCATACCAGGCTTCACCTGTTTTTTAAAAATGTATAAAAATTTCAGCTAGTTCTCTTTACCCTTTTGTAGGCAGCTTTCTCCTGCCACTGTTGTATTGATGCTGAAAATGGTGCTGGGTCTTTGTGTCCTTATCATTTCTTTGCTATTAGTTTATTTATATTTTTTATTCTAAACTTTGGTCAATTTAAGAATGTATGATTTTACAGGTTATCAGGCTTCTTCTCATAATTAGAATTGAGAGTTTACATATAAGTGGAAGTCTGTTCAGCTGCTTTGTTGTCTTTGTTTCAAAAAGATTTAAGTTTGTTTTGGCAAGCTGGTCACCTTGATCTTGTTGTAGCTACTTTTTAAGTTTTTTTGAGAACTCCTTTGTTCTAGTTTGCCTTTATTTCTAGTCTTTGCCCCTCCAGGACATTTGCTGTCTTTTCAGGTGGGTCTTAAACTTTAACCTATTTCACCAGCATCACAAGGCTTCCAGAGTTCCTTCTCTGCATTTCAGCTGTTATTTTATGTTTGGTTTACTGACACATAACCCAGTACAGGCATTGTTTAGGAGGCAGTATATAGATATCCAAAGGGGAAATTTCTGCAGGCTTCTCCTCTTCAGATTCTTGGACTTTTTAACATTGGCTTTCTTGGTAGTCCCAAACTCTAACACTCCAACACTGGTGACACTGTCTCAAGCTTCAGAAGAATGCTGCCACTCAGCCTTTTTCCACATTGTGGAATCAGCACATATTCCAGAGACAAAAGCAGAGGTAAATGTGGGTCTTACCTAGTAGACTTCCCTTCCCTTCTTTGCAAGAATGTGGCTCTTTAAGCCCTGGCTATGCTGATGGTTCTCTGATACCAATGATGAATTTATTGATTGATAAGGTACTTGCTAGGCAAGCATTCTACCACAACTGATATCTTTAGTTTTTAATACAACTTTCATCGTAACTGAAAGCAGAAAATATAAATTATTTTAAATGCCATATAATTGCAACAGAAAATTTAAGGTACTTGGGAATAAATCTAAACAAAAATAGTGAAGATTTTTTGAGAAACAAAAAGAATTTTTAAAGTGAATTACAAAGCATTTACAAATAAATGGAAAGATTTTATGAAGATGACATTTCATCTAACTTGATCTATAGATGGAATGCAGTCCCAGTCAGAATCCCAGCTAGGTTATTTGGGAGATGATGAAATGATTCCAAAATTGTATATATATGGAAGAAAAAAAGATCCAAGACTACTATCCCAAAGAAGAATAAAGTTGGAGGGGACTGGTTTGATGCATGGATAAGCTTAGTTATTAAATAAAATTAAGATAATAGTATAACACTGGCACAGCATGGACAAATTGGTCACAAGAAGCAAATAGTTAGAAAGAAACCTATGTGATTATGGAAACTTGATAAATGACATTATTAACATTGCAGGTCTGTGTCCAAAATATGGAATATTCTATAGATTGTAATATTTGGTTGTATAAGAATAAATTTGCTAATTAAAAATCAATTCTGTATAGAATAAAAGTTGAATTGTAAAAATCAAAATTTTAAATATTCTAAGAGATCTTAAAACTTCAGAATAGGAAAATTATTAAAAATAAGGAAATGTACTACCTATAAAATTTGCATTATTGAGTAAATTTGAGTGTATAAATAACAACTCTAATTAGGAGATATCACTAATAAAGCAGAGGGATTAGCATCTGGAATACGCATATCACCAAAAAAAGCATCAGATTATATGTAGAACTCTTAAAAATGAAAAATAAGAAGACATGAACATGAGGAAAAATTAGTACACAGATTAGTAAACAGAAAATGCAATGAGATACCATTTCACATCCATTAAATGGGAAAATATTGTGAAAGTTCAGATATTGCAAGTCTTGGTGAAGATACAGAGCAAGAGGAATTCTGTTACACTGATAATGAACATATCCATTAATACTGCCACTTTGAAAAACAAATTGCATGATTTTGTAAAACTGATCAAGTATACACACAGCTTTATACCTTTACATGTCATCTGTGTATATGGGTGCATGTGGATTGAGAGGTGTACACATGATTATAATAATACAATAATAATAAAAACTTGAAAACAATTCAAGTATCATTTGACAGGAAAATGGGCATAACCAGTATAAATCAGTGATTTACAGATACTGAGAACTTAGAAAACAATATTTCTTAAATATAAGCTTCTCAAGACTGCAGAGATTATTGTATCCTTTTTGTTAATACTCAAAAACAATCACTTTGAAAACATTAACTACAGATCCTATCTTACATCTGCCGTGTTTCACTTGTCATTCTTCAGTTCTATCTATTTCTCAGCATATTCTATGATCTCGTTCTTCTTTATGGCTGAGTAAAACTCCACTGTGTATATAAACACTACATTTTCTTTACCCATTCATCTGTTGAAGGGCACTTGGGCTGCGTGGCTATTGTGAATTGTGCTGCTACAAACATTGATGTGAATGTATCCCTATAATATGCTGATTTTAGTTCCTTTGGATAAATACCTAGGGAATGGGATAGCTGGATCGGATGGTGGTTCCATTCCTAGTTTTTAAAGGAATTTTCATATTGCTTTCCAGATTGGTTGTACTGATTTGCAGTCCACCACAATATGTGAGTGTACCTTTTCCCCCACATCCTTGCCAGAATTTATTATTATTTGTATTTTTGATGATTGCCATTCTGACTGGAGTAAGATGAAATCTCAGTGTAGTTTTGATTTGCATTTCCCTTATTGCTAAGCATGTTGAACATTTTTTCATAAATTTGTTGGCTATTTCTAATTTTTCTTTTGAAAAATGTGTTCAGTTCTTTTGCCCATTTGTTGATTTTTTTTGGGGGGTGGGGTGGGGGTTCTTGATATATTCTAGATATTAATCCCTTGTTGGAGGAGTAACTGACAAAGATCTGTAGGTTCTTTCTTCATGCTCTTAATTATTTCCTTTGCCTTGCAGAGCTTTTTAATTTGATGCCATCCCACTTATTGATTCTTTATTTCTTGAGTGTTAGAGATCTTTTTGAAGAAGTCATTGCCTGTGTCCATATGTTGTAGTGTTGAGCCTATGTTTTCTTCTAGCAGTTGCAAAATTTCTGGTCTAATTCCTAGGTCTTTGATCCCCTTTGGGTTGTTTTTTGTGCAGGGTGAAATAGGGATCTAATTTAATTCAAAATATGAACATCCAGTTTTCCCAGTACCATTTGGTAAAAAGACTGTCTTTTCTTCAATGTATGCTTTTGGCACCTTTATTAAATATTGAATGACTGGATCTGTTTGTCTCTGTGACTTCTGTTCCATTGGTCTTTATATCTGTTTGATGCCAAGAGCATATGTTTTTTGCTACAGTATTACAGAGTACTGTAACTCTGTAGTATAATTTGAGATCAGGTATTGTAATGTCTCCTGCATAACTCTTCTTGCTCAGGATTGCTTTAGCTATTCTGAGTCTTGTATTCTAAACTCCCAAATGAATTTAATTACAATTTTTTCAAGTTATGGGAAGAATGTCATTGATATTTTGATAGGGATTGCAATGAACATGTATAATCCCTTTGGTAGTGTGACCATTTTGACAATATTAATTCTTTTTTTTTTTTTTTAAGAGTGGGAGGGAGAGAGAGAGAGAGAGGGAATTTTTTAGTATTTATTTATTTTTTAGTTCTCGGTGGACACAACATCTTTGTTTGTATGTGGTGCTGAGGATCGAACCCGGGCCGAAAGCATGCCAGGCAAGCGCGCTACTGCTTGAGCCACATCCCCAGCCCTGACAATATTAATTCTGATTATCCAAAAACATGGGAGATCTTTCTGTCTTCTAAGGTCAAAGGTCATCCCCAGTCTTCTTTCTTCAGTGTTCTATAGTTTTCATTGTAGAGGTCTTTCACCTCATTGTTTAGATTTATTTAGTTTATTCCCAATATTCTTTTTGTTGTTGTTGAGATTATTGTGAATGGGATAGTTTTTCTGATTTCTTTCTCAGCATATTCATTATTGGACAGTGTTTTGTTTTGGTTTGGTACCAGGGATTGAATCTAGGGCATTTAACCACTGAGCCACATCTTAAGCCTTCTTTTATTTTTAATTTTGAGATAAGTCTCGATAAGTTGTTTAGGACAATGCTAAGTTGTGAGACTGGCTTTGAACTTGCACTCTTCCTACCTCAGCCTCCAGAAGCACTGAAATTAAAGGCATACACCACCATGCCCAGCCAGTATTGGAGTTTTTAAGAAAAGTCTTTCTTTGAACAACAAAATTCAGGAATATAACAACTTCTATCTTGGGATTTCTGTTAAGTGTTAAGTGATATCATCAGATAGGAGCGCCCAGTATATTTCTATGATTTGATAATATTCTAGCTTTAAGTTGTATGGTGGGTGACTGAGTGTTTCTTTTACCATTATACTCGCTGATTTTCTTTTGGAGACAAGAATTAATTGCATCTTACTGAGTTAATCATGTTACATCCATCAGAATAGCCCCTTTCTACTAAAAATTTTTAGTAGCACAGTCATTGATTATTATATGATTTGTAGTCTAGTGAGTTTTCTGTATTTCTTGTACTATAAATCTGTGTCTTTCCTTAATGATTATTTACATATCAAGGAATGTAGTGCAGTGTGAGATCTAGAGGTAGGCAGCCTGGGTTTACATCCCGCTCTACTATTTGCTAGTTGTATGATTTTTGAACAGGTTATAACTGGTCTTTAGCTCACTTACTTTGTTAGTGAAGTGGAAGAAGTCATTTCTCCTCATTGTGAAGATTAAACAAGTTCTTATGAAATTTAAGAAATAGTGCCTAGTATATGTTAAATAAATGCTAGGTGCATTAGTATTTTTATTATTGTAAATAATTATTAACATTCAATAATTTGAGACAATGAAAAAGTTTAGCAAGTTTCTTAAATGAACTAGAATTGGTTAAACTCTTATAATTCTAATGTATTTTACATTCTTCCCTAGAGAAGCATGCCATAGGGACATTGTGAATTTGCAAGTGGAGATGATAAAACAGTTTCATATGCAGCTGGTATGTATGGCAAACTGTGTTTTAAATGAATTGAGAGTTGTATGGAGCTAAAAAAAAAAAAGCAATGTATTTTTACTTATTTGCCATATCTAGTTGCTAAGATAAATAAATAGGGAGTTTCAGATATTTAATAATATTTTAACTGCTCACCTCTTTTTTAACCTGTGGTGGGTAGTTAAGGCCACTTTTTCAGCACTTTCTTTCTTTTTTCTTTTAAGAAGCAAAAACCCTCCCAAATGTGAGAGTATAAATCTACTAAACATATTAATTTCACCAGTGATCTTTGTGATTAAGTAAAAAAAAAAATCATTCAGCTAGTTAATTGAATATGAGAGAAATGATAGCTGAAAGTATATAAAACATATCTTGTCAAGTAATTGTGAAACACCAGTAATCTAAACAGCGTTTCCCCTTTTTCTAGAATGAAATGCACTCTCTGCTGGAAAGATACTCTGTGAATGAAGGTTTAGTGGCTGAAATTGAAAGACTTCGAGAAGAAAACAAAAGACTACGGGCTCACTTTTAAAATTTCACTGAATGTTAATGTTTAATAATTTGAGGAGTTTCTGGCAACACAGAACTTCATAGAATCAGTATTGTTTTCTTGGTCTCTAGGGGAAGAAAAAAATTTTTCAAGTTAAAGGGTGTTGGAATTTTACACCAACCACTGTTTCATGTTTTCTGTCACAAATATTTATATTTTTATATTTAAACTGTACAATATATCATTTGTGTAATAGGAAAGTCAACAGGATCTTTATTCTGAAAACTTTAGCTATACACTAAGTGCCCTTTTTCATAGAAAATTGTGCATAAAAATAGGTTATGTTTTTCATTACCTTTTTTAAACATATTTTTGATTGACAAATTGCCTTCCAGATTTTTTGGGGTAGTTTTAGAAGTTTGATATACCTTCTATTTTTATGGAGAAAATGCCATTGACTAATAAAACACAGTTGGCTAGTAATTATTTTGTTAATGACATCAAGTATGACTATTATTTATTACTTGTAAATGTGATAATTTTTTGAAATTTTGAATTGTACAGATGCATTTTATCTTTTGCATTTATGTTAGTATTTCTGATAACTTTGTACTTCTGGTTGATATTTTTTAACATTGCCTATGAGAAAAGTTTTAAGGGTGTATGAGACTCAACAAGAACCATATATGTGCCGATTTTCTCATGAATTATTAATATGCAAAATTATAAAAGTTTTAATCACCATTACTCAACTAGTGAAAATTTCATATTAAATACTAAATATTACAATATCATTGCCATCTTTTCCTCCCAAGAGAGAAGTGTGAATTATTTTGTTCTGTAGTTTGTATCATTAACTTTCTCTAATTCTTTCTGTGATATGATTAATATTTTTATATTTGCTTTATCATAAAATTATTTATAAAGGTTCATTGTGAAAAGAATTCACACCCCTTTGGCAAGTTGGACATTTGCATCTACCTGCCGTGATCTCCATTTTAGGTGTAAGATGAGGAGGACTACTTGTTCATGTTCTTATCTCTTGCCCAAAGAGTTATACTGTATACCTTGAATATAGCTCTACTACTACATTTTGACTTCTAAGATAAAGATACATACTAAAATTTTTTAAAAATCTAGTTTAGCTTACTAACTTTATTGTTTTCCAAAATAATGGGAAATAAGTATAAATATGCTAATAATTACTTCCAAAAATGAAAACAGGAATATTACTTTTTCCCAGTATGGCTCAGCAGATACATTGTATCAACACATATAGGTGTGTTAATGTTATCTTTTCCTGGCAGATTATGAATGCATTATGACTTGTAACAAGTTTCCTTATATGTCACCAGAAAACAGGTTTAAAAGACATAAACATTAGTGTGTTTTGTCTACATGCAGTATTTAAATCTATAATATTTTCCTATTGTCTTTTTATATAGGTACACATAATGTATATTGAAAGGTGGAATAAATAAAACAATTTTAGTAACTTTATGTGTATAGATGAAACATTTTTGTCATGGATTTAAAAGCTAAGTACAAAAAATAAAATTTTTTATTAAAAAAAAAAAAGAAAATCTGAAATTGGACTTTTGCCTCTGACCAGAATGGTATAATAGGGATTGGATTTACCTTTCCAATGGAAATTAAAATAAAAAAGACAAAATGTCTAAAATAATTATCAGATATTGGACATTAGGCAATTTTACCAGACAGTGATCCTTGAGTGGGGCTAACAATGAGACCACAAAAGCTCAGTGAACTACAAACACAAGGAAAAAAAAAACTATACCAAAAATTCTTTAAAACCATCAATAAGGGGAAAATTCCTAAAAGAAGCTGAAGACACAAAAGAACAAAGATAATCAGACTGTCACAGTGGAGCATTTTTTTTTTTTTTTTTGGGTACTGGGATTGAACTTGGGGGGCACTGAGCCATATCCCCAATCCTATTATGTATTCTATTTAGAGACGGGGTCTCACTGGGTTGCTTAGCACCTTGCTTTTGCCCAGGCTGGCTTTGAACTTGTGATCCTCCTGCCCCAGCCTCCTGAGCCACTGGGATTACATTTATATTTAAATTTTCATATTTAAACCCAGTTTAAATATGAAAATTTAAATATAAAAAGGAAATATATTGAATCAAATGAAGACAAGATGCCAAAATTTCAGGGAATCAACTAGAGCAATTTTGTGTGTGTGTGTGTGTGTGTGTGGTGTTGGGGATTGAGCCCATGTCCTTGTGCATGTGAGGCAAGCACTCTACCAACTAAGCTATATCCCCAGCAGTTCTTTCAAATATTTAAAGAAAGCATCTCAGTGCTCAACAAATGCTTGTAGAAATTAGAAAGGGATAAATTCTTTCTCATCAAGACCAGCATTACCCTGATATCTAAATAAGGTAGCATCATGACAAAATTACATACCAATATTTACCATGAACACAGATGCAGAAGTTCTACCTCAATTTTAGTAGTTTGAATCTTCTGATGGGTAAAAAAGATAATACATATAACCAAGGATACAAATGTGGGCCAGCTCTAGAAAATTATAATTCACTGTATTCAAGTATCCTGGAGAAAACATAATAGTCTCAGAGAGAGCATTTGACAAAACCCAAAATTTATTCCTAATTAAAAACTGCAAATTAGGAGTAAATACATTTGTCTTCAATCTAACAAGGGACATCCAAGAAAAATCAGCAGCTGGGCTAAAAACATCTGGTGAAAAAATGGAATTCTTTTGCCTAAGGTCTGGGACAAAGTAAGGATATGTAATGTCTCCTGTTAAACATTGGTGTGGAGTTTCTGGCCAGGACGGTTAGGTAAGAAAATTAAATGAAAGGCATCCAGATTACAAAGGAAGAAGTAAAAAATGTTTATTAACAGATGACATATTAACTCTAGAAAATCTTTTTTTTTTTTTTTTTAAAGAGTGAGAGAGGAGAGAGAGTGAGAGAGAGAGAATTTTTAATATTTATTTTTTAGTTCTCGGCGGACACAACATCTTTGTTGGTATGTGGTGCTGAGGATCGAACCCGGGCCGCACGCATGCCAGGCGAGCGCGCCACCACTTGAGCCACATCCCCAGCCCCCTCTAGAAAATCTTATGTAGAAAAAAAATCTAAATTTAATGATGCTATAGACTACAAATTCGTATAGAAAAATCAATTGCATTTCTATATGCTAGGAACAATCAGTGCGGAAATGCATAAAAAATGCCATTTTCAGGAACATAAAAATGAGACACAAGTATAAATTTGATAAAGGATAATGCAAGACTTGTACTCTAAATTCTGCAAAAACAGCTGAAAGTAAACTAAATAGACATACGTGTGAATGGATTGGAAGGCTCAATGTTGTTAAATGACTTCTTTCCACATTGGTATGTATTTAGCCAAATCACATTAAGAATTTTAGCAGAACTTTTTTGTAGCAGAATTTGTTAAGCTGCTTCTAAATTTTGGAAATATTAGTCTAGAATAACCACCCCACCTCGGAAAAAATTTAAAAACACAATAGAGGGGTTACATTTCATAATTGTGAAGTTTGTTGTCCAGCCGTAGCTAATCAAGACAATGAAAAACCATGAATACAGTGACATACATTAATCTAGTATAGTAAAAATCCAGAAATACACCTATATATATAATCAACTGATTTTGAACAAACATGTAAAGGTAATTCACTAGAGAAAGGAAAGACTTTTTCAAAAGATTTTGTGGGTATATATGAAGACATATGCAAAACTGAAAAATCCTGATTCATACTTTGCATTATGTACAAAAATTAACTCAAAATGAATCACAGAACAAAATATAAAGCAAAATGTTTGTGACTTTGGGTAAATTGAACTTAAGCAAATTAAGATATGATCTTCAAAAGGTACTCTTAAAAAAATTAAAATGCAGAGCACTAAGAAAATGTTGCTTAATCATATCTAAAAAGATCTTCTATCCAGAATGTGTAAAGGAATCTTAAGACAATAAGAAAACTCTTCGAAATGGTTAAATGATTTAGATGGATACTTCTCTGAAGAAGCTACGAAGGCTGCAAATATTTGCATGAAAACATACTGGTAATCATTGTCTTTAGGGAAATGCAGACTACTCCACAATGAGATACTACTACACTCTTATTAAAGTAGTTAAAACTAAAAACTGACTATACCATGTGTTGGTGTGGTTATGGAGCAACTGGAATACTCCAGGAATTGAATATAAAATAGGACAATCATTTTAAGTAACATTTTGACTGTTTCTTATACCATTGAACATATGACTGTCATAGACCCTAACCCTTTGCTCCAAATATTTAAGAGAAATGAAAGTATACACATGAGACTTGTACATGAATGGGCATAACAGTTCCAGTTATAATAGCCAACATCTTGAAATAACTGAAATTTTGTCAACAGAGGAACGGATAAACAAATTGTATTAAAATAGAATACCATCCAGCTATATAAAGGGAATAAACTATAATATGTACAGCAACATAGATGAATCAAAAAATAATTATATGGAGTAGCATAAACCAGTACCATGTGGTTCCAGTTATGTACAATCCTAGAAAATGCTAACTTAACTATGGTGACAGAAAGCAGTTAGTGTTTGCCTAGAAAACAATGGGAAAAGGGTAAGAAGACTTGTGGGTGATGACTACATTCATAAACTGATTATGATGATGCTAGTATCCATGCCAATATTTTCCAAACTATATATTTTAATTATGTGTGGTTTATGTCAATTATACCTCAATCTGGTTGGTTGGTTGGTTTTGATACTGGCAATTGCTCTCAAAAGGTACATCCCTGCCGCAGTCTTGGCTGGGCACAGAATCACGAGCCACTCAAGCAGGAACAAAACTTTATTTTGAAAAAGCCGCCAATACTCCGTAGGCGCCGGCAAGCCAAACCCGGTCCTCCCACGCTGGCGTCTCCCGGAACCGCGCCTTCCCCCGGAACCAGGGCCCCCCCCCCACCTCCCCCGGAATTTCCTCCTACTATCCTTCCCCAACCAATGGGAACTCACCAGGAGTCCCGTAACTTGAGTCCCGTAGCAGGCCAAGGTGAACAGCAGGAGCCCAATTTGCATATGAATGTAAATCTTAACATAATCATATCATCTCAGTGGCTAGCTGGCGTCACTTTACAAGCAAAGGTGCCATGCATCATTTATCTGCTTGTGGCTCCTAGCACATCCCCAGCTTTTCAAAAAAAAAAAAAAAAAAAAAAAAAAAAAAAAAAAAAAAAGAATTTCTTTCTTTCTTTCTTTTTTAGATAGGATCTTGCTAAGTTGTTGAGGTTTATCTCAAACTTGTGATCCTCCTGTCTCTCAGCCTCCCAAGTCACTTGGGTTACAGGCATGCTATACCACACCCGGCTAAAGGGATCCGCTTCTTTTTTCTTTTCTTTTCTTTTGTACTGCTAAAGGGACCTCTTCTTTTTTTTCTTTTTCTTTTTTGTTTTTGTACCAGGGATTACAGGGATTGCACTTAACCACTGAGCTACATCTCCAGCCCTTTTTATTTTTTATTTTGAGACAGGGTCTCGCTAAATTGCTTAGGCTGCCTTTGAACTTGTAATTCTCCTGCCTCAGCCTCTTGAGCCATCACCATGCCTGGCTAAATGGACCACTTTTAATATGACATTATTAGAGTGTTGAAATGATTTTCCTACCTTTAATATGCTTAATACTTTTTCAAAATATAGATATAATGAAAGAATAATTTGGGTTTCAACTCAGCACTCAATGTGCTTAATTCATAACTGTTAATGTGTGAGAGGAGAGTCATTAACATTGAATCTATAAGGATTATGTTCAGATCATGTCCACTCTTAATCATCATTCATCAGAAAACCTAAGAAGATGGAATGTGTAAACACATTTATTAAACATTCCCAAATCTTTTGTTTTAGAGTAAATTTAAAAAGCAGTGGGTTATGATCTAGAAATATGATTAATCATCATGAAAAAGTTTTTTTCCTGGTTTCTAAAAGTTTGAATAGATTTTATGTTTGAGATCTGTACTCATTTAAAATTTTATTTTAGAATTTTTATCTAATAATTTCTATGGTTAATCAATTTTTAGCCATCTCAAATTGCTTTTCACTAACCTAGTATACATTTATAAATAAACATTTATTGATAAACTGAATGTTTTGAATGTAGAAAATCACAAAGTTTTATAGGGAGCTAATAAGTTTTCCTATAGTTAACATTTATAAATGTGCAAATTTTTTGATAAATAACAATCACTACTAAGAAAAGTGAAACCATCAAATAGAGTTTTACTTTGCTAGCATTAAATATTTCTTCAAAAGGTAAAATGTAGGTATGGTTTGGCAAAATTGCCAGGGAAATAAAAACAAAAAACTAGTGCTTTACTCAAATTTATTTTTCTTATTTGTTGTATGTCAAGCATTGTAGATAATGATATTGATTAAAGGATAATAAGAGGTTTTATACTTATTTAGTTATGGTATTCAGCAAATTATGATCTTTACCATTTTTTAGCTCTCTCTCTCTCTCTCTCTCTCTCTCTCTATATATATATATATATATATATATATATATATACATATAAATCATTATCTGCTAGACCTTCGTGTGATCTTGAAGCATGGTTTCATCTAACAACTTAAGAAAAAATAGTGCCTATAAAAGCCATAAGAAGTTAACTATGCTATTACTAATTGTATACTTTGATCAATTATCAAAATAGCTTATTTATACTGGGAAACTGAATGTTCACATGCCAAAGTAGGAAGTTTGACCCCTGTACAAAATATACTCAATATAGGTTATCCATGACTTAAGATTTTTGTGTGTGTGAGGCTGAATTTAAAAATGATGGACTAATTAACATGCTGGTGGAAGTTTCAAGACAGCACAGCATTCCATCAATGGCATGCATATTGCAGGCAGCTTTTAGGTAGATTTATTGTGATAACAGGGAGCAGAAGAAAGAGCTAAAGGATTTGAAAACCTGTAGTTTGGACAGAAAAGTACATGTTAAACAGGGACTATGAAAGCCCCCCCCCACCCGTGGTTTTTTTTTTTTTTTTTTTTTTGAGAGGGATTACAGCCTCTAAAGGGGCTTTGCATAGACATAATAGGAAAGATGCCTTGAGGTCATCTCAGGAATTTGCAAGACCACATCTATTGCAGGCTCAAGGATGTTAAAGGGAAAATTCCTTTGAGAAGAAATCATGGGGTCCCCTGCTTGCACTGGGACCCTAGGAAGTTGTTTCACTATGTTGACCCACTCAGGCACTCAGAAGTTTCTGCAGCTATGATACCAGAAGGCCCAGGTACTGAGCTGGCATCATCCACGTGGTGCTGGTTCTGCAGGAATGCACAATGCTGGAGTTGAGAGTCATGGACACTTCCACTGAGAGTCCAGGCAAAGTTGAGCAGAGTTTCAGTCCCTGAGAAAGTGATGTGTGAAGATATGAAGGTGAACCAAGACTGGAATTGAGACCCCAGGAATTAAGAGTTACCAGTAATGTGGACTGTCCACTGAGAAAAAACTGCTGACAAAAGGAGAAAGCTCATACACACTGCACCTGGCAAAAGCAAAGGGGCAGGGCTGCCCAAGTCCTTTGGAATAACCCCTTACAGTCCTGTGTCCTGTGCTATGTGCAGAGGCTGGGATTTGTTTGCCCAACTGGGTTTCCACCTTGCTTTGGTCCCATCCCTTCTTCCTATGCCCCATTCCTCCTTTTGGAAGGGAATGTTTACTCTAAGCCACTGCATATTGGTTATAGAGAGCTTGCATTTTATTTTTACAGGAGTTCACAGCCAAAAGTTTGCCTTGGGTCTCAGAGGAAACTTTGAACTTGGACTTGAACTTGGACTATGGGGCTTTTGAAGATGAACTAAATGCAATTTTCATTGTGAGGTAGACATGAGTTTTAAGGGACCAGGGGTAGAATGTTGTGGTTGGAATGTGAGATGTCCCCTAGAAGCTCCTGTGTTAATGCAGAAATGAATATTCAGGAGTAAAATGCTTAGATTATGAGAGCCATAACCTAATAAGTTCATCCCAGGTTGAGTAGTCTCTCTGGGTGGTTACTATAGGAAGGTGGGGTATGTCCTAGAAGGGTACATCTTCTCTGATCTTCTGATCTCCTTTCTTTCCCTTCTCCTCCCCTCCTCTTCCCCACTCCCCTCCTCTCCCCTCCTCTCCCCTCCCCTCCTCTCCCCTCCTCTCCCCTCCTCTCCCCTCCCCTCCTCTCCCCTGGTTGACCCTGACATGAACTGAGAAGCTTTTCCCCACTGGGCCCTTCTGCCATGATATGCTGTCTCACTTTGAGTCCAGAGCTGTACAGTTGGCATCTATGGAATGAGATCTTTGAAACTGTGAGCCCCAAATAAACTCTTCCTCCCCTAAGATGTTCTTATCAAGTATTTGGTCCCCAGAACAAAAAACTGACTAAAGCAAAGGCTCAACTCACCAGGAAGACATAAAAATTCTAGTATTTCATGCATCTAACAACATAGCATGGAATATATAAAGCAAATATTACAGATGTTAAGAAGGAACAAAGTTCAAAATTTTATGGGAGACTTTGACACACCTCTAAATAATTGATAGAAGAAAAACACTGGCTATTCAGTTCTCTTCTATTTATAGTTTACTAAGAGTTTTTTTCAAATTATGAATGGTTGCTGAGTTTTATCAATTGCTCTTGAGGCATCTATTGAGATACAGTTTTCTTTTTTAAAATCTGTGAATGTAGTGATTCATGTTGATTGTTAAATGTTAAATCATTCTTGAACCCTTAATAGACCTCATTTTTTTTTTTTGCGAGTCTTTTGGATTATTCATGAGAAAGATTGGCCGTTAATTTTCCTTTTTTAGAATATACTTGTTAAATCTGGGTATCAAGGTTAAGCTTCTACTAGAAACAAAGTTTAGTAGGCATAATAAAATTACAGGCTCATAAAGCTCTTTCCCCAGAGTAGATTCACCTGCAGATGTAGGCAGAAAGAGTGCAGACCTATCACCTCAATCCAACCAGGGAATAAGGTGGGTCAGGTCTGGATTGTGGTTTTGATGAGGCTCCTTCTGCCTCTGGTCCACTGTTTTCTCTGTAGCTATCCAAGGACGTCAGTGGGAGCTTAGTGTGTTCTCTGAGTCCCCTCTACCTGTTGGTTCTAAATGCCATGCTAGAGTTTGTTGTCTCAGCATCAACTGCAAAAAACTCTTTAGCTTCAAAGTCCAAATATTGTCCTGAGGAAAAACCAGAGGTTTATATGAGGTTCCTTAAGTCTTCAATTTTGTCTCTTGCTAAGAAATGCTAAAAGCTCCAATTTCTTTTGTTATTTAGGTAAAACTTTCTGTGATCATAACTAGAAAATTTCCTAGGGAAAAAGAATCTTGTAGATCAGTAGTTCTTCATGATTCTCTTCTCTGGAATCACATATCCTCTAATCCTCCTTGGTTATGGATCAATAAACAAGCAATGTTTTTATTTGATTTCTCTATTCTCAGATGAATATTGGTCTACCACAAGTCATTTAGACCTTTTCAAAACCAGAAATTCTTATCTATTCTTGATTCCTTTGTTCTTTCCTTTTTAAAAATTAAATAATTTCATCCCTTTTGCCTCTCCCTATTCTCTGTACATGTACACACACACACACACACACGCATATATATGTACATATATGTATATGTATATGGAACATACCTTCTCAATATTTTTATGAAATGTTATAGAAATAAGTTGAGTCTCTTGATGCTATTATCTTCCCCTGGACAAGACACTATGGTTTGAATGTTTGTCTCCTCTGAAACTCGTGTTGGAGTTTAATTTCAAATGTGAAGTACTAAGAGTATGGAAATTTATGTTGTTTAGAGATGGGTCCTTTGGGGGGTATTAGGATTAGATGAAATTCCCAGGGTGGAGTCCATATGATTAAATATTGGTGGTTTTATAAAAATAGACTGGTTTTATGATTTAGATGTAAGGCGGCCCCCAAAATCTCTTGTGTGAGACAATGCAAGCAGGTTTAGAGGTGAAATGATTGGGTTATGAAAGCCTTAACCCAATCAGTGCATTAAATTCCTGATAGGGATTAACTGAGTGATAATTGAAAGCAGGTAGGGTATGGCTTGAGGATGTGGGTCATTGGGGGCCTGCTTTTGGGTTGTATATTTTGTCTGTTGAGAGGGGAGTCTGTCTCTGTATTCTCTCTCTCTCTCTCTCCCTCTCCCTCTCCCTCTCCCTCTCCCTCTCCCTCTCCCTCTCCCTCGCTCTCTCTCTCCTTTCTGATCATCATGTCCTGAGCCACTTTCTTCCACCACATTTTTCCTCAATGATGTTCAGCCTTACCTCATGCTCCAAGGAATGGAGCTGGCTATCTATGGACTGAGACCTCTGAAACTATGAGCTCCAAGTAAACATTTCCTTCTCTAATTGTTCTTGTCAGTTACTTTTGTCAGAGCAGTGAAAAAGCTGACTAAAACAACCAGAGACATACGTACCCATGTGTTCCCAGTATCTTACCTTGTGATGTGTTGTGCTACCTTGGGACTCTGCCAGAAAGAATTTGGGTCCTGGAACCTCCAGAACTATGAGCTGAATACACCTCTTTTCTTTATAATTGATGCACTCTGTGATACGGTGTTACTAGCAACAGAAAATGAACTAAGACAAAATTGGTACTGGAGCAGGTTGTTAATGCCTGAAAATATGGAGGTGACTTTGGAACTGGATTATGGGCCAAGGTTGGAAGAGTTTGGAGGCGAAGATATAAACAGCTGGAATGCTATAAATAGGTCATTGTGGGCAATTCTGGTAAGTGCTCAGAAGACAAGGAGACTGGGCAAATAGTCTCAGATGGGACTGAGGATTCTATTGGAAATTGTACTAAATGCCACTCTTATTACACGATTGCAATTAACTTATTCACATTGTGTCCAAACCCTACCACTGGGAAAGGCTGAAATGCAGAATGAATGGAGGTTCCAATTAAATCCTTGGGGTACTGTCAGAATCATACTACTTGGTGAGTCATGCAATTTTTGTCCCTGAAACTCTTTTCAGATGTATGCTTCTTACTTGATGTTCAGATGTATTGTTTTGCAGTTGTAGGTCACAGAATTCCAAATAAGTTGGTACTGTAGTTAGCCACTGTTTATTTCTGAGACAGGATATATGTTTAGAGAATTACTCTAAAATTAATGTTGAAAAATCCATGGATCCTATGGCATCATAAAATATTCCCAGTAAAGAATTATTTTATGGGTGGGCATGGTGGTGCATGCCTGTAATCCCAGCTGGTCAGTAGGCTGAGTTAGGAGGATTACAAGTTCCAGTGCAGTCTCTGAAATTTACTGAGAATCTGTGTTTGAAAAAAAAAAAAAAAAGGAAAAGACTAGGGTTGATAAGTATTAAAGTGCCCCTGGCTTCTATGCCCAGTACAAAAAAGAAAGAATTATTTCATGTGTTGTCAAGTGTAATATACTTGTCTTAGATGCATGAAACCCTTAAAGATTACAGAGAAATAAGGAGATAGTATGTTAAGATTTATGTTATTTGTGTAAATATCAAGGAATTACTTATGAAACTATTGCTAGAATGTCTGAAAGGAGAGAGATAAGACCGATTATTCCCAAAATATACCTTGGTGAGCTCTGAGAACTTCCATGATCCTTTGGGGGCCTGTGAGACCAAATTATTTTTGTAATAGTACTAAGACATTGTTTCACTCTTATTTTCTCATGAATGTAGAGTGGAGTTTTAAGAAGTTACTGACAAGACTATACCACTGACCTGGTATCTAATGACATGTGCACTTGTGTATTCTTGGGCTTTCAAGAATTTTTTAAGGTAAGCTTTTTGAAGTCCTCAATGATTTTTAATAATATAAAAGATACCTGAGACCAAAAAAAACCAAACAAACAAACAAAAAAACCTGTAGCAGATATTCTCAATTGGTTAAAAGGACATCTTGGAAGCTGATCTAGAGTTAATGACTGGTAATTATTAGTCTAATATACCCTTATTACCAGTCATTAACTCTAGAACAGAATTGTAGGTATGATGTTTGGCTTTTGGTATGTGAAATACAGTGGAATCAAATACACAAAAGTGGTTTAGAGAATTGAATGAGCAGAATCACTGCCATCTGAGACTATAAGAGATTGAGGCTTTTTGAAAATGAAAACAAACAAAAACTGTCTTCCCACAACTTTCTAAGGCAGGAAGCAGGCTGAAAAAGCTGCTTGGGTGCCAAGTATATCATATTTTCCAAGGCCATTTAAAAAATAATTTAGGAGGAGGATGAAAAAATGAAGACTATCTCAAAGGAAAGAGTCAAAAGCAGGGAGAAGAATGGGCTGGGCAGGTGCTCTGCATGAGCAGAACTCAGGCCCAACCAGGAAATCTTCATTCATCACTTGCCAGTGGGATTTCAGAACTGCTATGGGCCAATGTCTGCTATGAACCTCCTATTCTTAAATGAGAATTTTTATTGCAATCTTCCTCTCCCTACTGCACCATTCTATGTAAGCTGTGTGTGTATGGGGGGGGGGGCACCAGTAAGTACATGTTTTTGTTCATTGTTCTGTGAACAAAGAGCAGTCATTTTTCTCATTACAATGAGAAACCTCTGTACCTAATAAGGCTCACAAGACCCTGAACTTTGAGTGTAAGGCTGTGAATGGATGTGGCTTTGGTATATTCTTGGATGGGGTGGGCACATCCATAGTAAATATGGAAGGAATGTGAATAACTGTACCCCAAGGGCAGACTACGTGATATATTGCATTATTGTCTACAATCTTTCCTTTGCCAGTTGACTTTGCAGCTCCTACCACTAAAGAGGCAGAGTCTGTTTTTTTGTCTGATGACTTTGGGTTTGATGATGTGGCTTGCTTTAGGCACTAGGGCAAAAATGATGGCATTACAGTTCTAAGTCTAAGGTTTAAGAGATCTTGTCTTTTTCAGTTGTCTTTGTGCTTTTGACATGGACATTAAACACACACACACACACACACACACACACATACACATACATATCCTCCCTGGGATAGCTGATAGTCCCAAGAGGAAGATGAGAAATTGAGAAATACGTGAGTTAGAGGTGTCTCTGCCAAAGTGCTCAGTCAAACCCAACCTAATGCAGCTCAACTGAGAATAAAGTTAAGGCTCCGCGGGCTCTCATGATCCCCATCAGAAGAACCAGAATCAGATAAAGGCACAACTGTGACAGGAGCAAGACTCTTTATTGGGACTTTTTGCTTGAGCAAGAGGGAGACACAGCACTAACCAAGACGGTGTCAAGCTGGCTCTTGAACAAAGAAGGGAGTTAACTTTTATTCACGTGTCAGGGTGGTAGAGGGGTGAGTTAGAGGTTATGAATGTTCCTTGGCTTTAGATGCATTCTGAAAGGTGTTTTTTTGGGCAGAGCACTTCAACCTTGGGGAAGGTTAAAGTGTCAAATGTCTGGTGCCCAATGTCAGATCTGTCATATTGACACTGTTTCCTGCACAGATATCTTCACTCTGGGATGAGGATGAGCTGCTGTTGCTGTTGAAAGAACACATAGATGGCGGTGGGGGGGGGTGCGGGTAGAAGAAAACACATATCAGGTGAACAACAAGTAAAGGGTTTGTGAATTTTCTGTTTTGTGACTCCTCAACAGTTTTGTCCTTTATGTCGTCTGTCCTTGGAGAGTCATGGCCAGGAGATCCTGGATGGAGATGCACCTGAGGCCAATGAAACTGAGAGTGAGCATGTGAGAGGGAGGGAAGGCACATGTACTGCTCTTAACATCTATGGAGCCATGAGTGAGGGTGGGAGGCAGTTGAAGTTTGTGGCCCTGCGTTTAATAGCTATCAAGCTTCGAGTTAAGGTCCCAGGGGTGCGTTGGCCTTTGCAGGGGCTGCCTGCCTGTCCCGTTGCTCCTCAGAGTCTTTCCTGTCTTAATCTCAAGGGATGCTGCTTTCCATGGGGGTCTCTGACAGTCTCACCATTACATGCCATTGACATTTTTTTTGGTAGTTTATTGTGCAGCCACACGAAAATTTGACTCACTTCTCTCTGAACTGCTGTGGTTTTGAGCTTCAACAGGCTTTACTGAGATTTTTGAAAGACCCTCCTAGCTAGCTTTCTCTCACCCTCTATTCGTTCTTGTCCATTGTATATACCTCTATGAGTGGTGTCTTTACCAAAAGGAAAATCTCATTGTCCACAGGAAGCAGCCATGATCCTTAGCACAGTGTTCTGATCCTTCCTTGCAGACTTATTTCCTATCCCACACACCCTGCACTTGATGTTCCAGAGTTTGCTGTGCCTTTCCACAGCTCTGGGCATCACCTTCACTGTTTTCATCCAGCTGTCAAATTCTATAAACACTTCTTACAGGCCACCTTTTTGTGTGTGACATTCTTCCTGATGTAAAGACAAACATGCTTCTCTTCTATGCATTAGCAAAATTCCTTTCTTCCCAGTATTACAATGTGTACAGAATTAGGATGATTTGTCTTTCCAGGCCTGTCTCCCCACCACTTATCTCAGGCTATCTCTGGATTCTCTAGATATATGCAGTGTATTGTATGAATCTTTGACCTCTGGAGAGGTTCAATATCATCTCATGTGAATCTAACAATTACTGAGGCACTATGAACACATGTGGGGACTGTTACAGATTACTAAGTCCTACGTAGTATATATGGCATTCAAAATAAACTTGAAATTTGATTAACTGTGATCCTTTCTCCTTCACACATGTCAAGAAATAGCTTTTATAATAGTAGAATTAATTTATGAACATAGAAAAATGACAATAATGGTTGAAGATAGTTAGCATATCCTTGATGCAGATATTGTGGGTCTTATTTAGGTGAAATCTGACAATCAGCTCACTTAAAATTAACATGTCAAACATCAATTATGCTTCCTTTTGCATTCAGACAAAAATTGAACTTTTCAAAATTTATTTGAAGTACATCTTATATCAAAAGATACCTACTCTATTATTTGAGTACTAGTGAAATGAGAAAACATTTTCTCATTTTAAAAATGAGCATCACACTATACTTTTATTTGCCAAATGAAACTGAAGAATATCTAGATGTCTAAATATTGCTATAGTTATTGAGCTCTCTTTAAATAACAAAATTATTGACTTTGACAAAGAATGAAGTCATCTCCGTGTATGAGTGGGTAAACGCTAGGACCGGAACCACATGAAGGAGCCTATGCAGAGAGGCTTGATGAGGGGTGGAGGGATCCAGGAGGGCTTATGAGCTGGGGTAAGAGTTCAGACTTCATCCTGTAAACAGAGGGATGTTTGCTTGTTCGTTATAGAATGAGAAGAATGACAGTCTTCTGTCCCCACCCTCCTCCTTGCAAGAAGGTACCCAGACTCTTACATGCAGCCAATCACCCTCTTCAGCTATTTTATAAGGTAAATGTGGCTGACATTAAAAGGCCCAGCCTTTTAAATTTGTCCTCTGATTGTGGGTATGAGATGATTCTGGTGGGTGTGTGGGATATCCTGGATCTGGAAGGTCCACTTTGGGGGGAGGTTCTCCCCGGATTAGTGGTAGGTTATATTCTAAGGCACCATTCCCTGGTTTGGGCAATGTCTGCCAAAGATTCCTTTCCAGCCTGTGCTTCAGAAGAGGTGTTTCCTCTGATGAGGCTCACTACCAAACCCTTGTGTTCATTTTTAGTCACTCAGTGAGCAGGAGTCAGCTCCTCTGTGCTGAAAGCATTAGGATCACATGGAAGAACTCACTCGTGGGATACTGTTCAGCTCCGTATGCTGAGTGAACCAGCAGAAGATTGGAGCAAAAGACGGTAAAAAGATTGGTAAAAGAGAATGGATTTAAACTGGAATGCATCTAGAAATTACCTGTTAAACATTAGGTGGGCTACTGACTTGAGAAGACTGACATTTAATAATTATCCCACTAACCCCAGGTTTCAGAGTGTATGAGAGTTAATGACATGTACAGGAATATCAGCTCCCAGCGTCTGTTGAGTTCTTCTCTCCTTTAGTAACCCATAGGTGTGAATTGTCATAATTTATTTTTGAATACTGACCCATCTTTTTATTTTGGCCAGAGATGGTTAGCTTTTTCATGTGCTATTGCAAGCTTTTCTCTATTGTTTTATTTCATTTTTTCTAATCAATGTAAGTTTCTAATATCTTTGCTAGATTTTGTATAGGAGCTTCTTCTTCTTCTTTTTTTTTTTTTTTTTTTTAACCAGGGATTAAACTCAGGGGCACTCGGCCACTGAGCCACATCTCCAGCCCTATTTTGTATTTTATTTGGGGATAGGGTCTCAGTGAGTTGCTTATGGCCTCGCTGTTGCTGAGGCTGGCTTTGAACTTGCAATCCTCCTGCCTCAGACTTCTGAGATGCTGGGATTACAGGCATGGAGCTCCTAAAAACTATCTTATACTGGGGCTATGACTCAGTGGTAGGGCGCTTGCCTAGCATGAGTGAGGCACTTGGTTCTAACCTCAGCACCACATAAATAAATGATATAAAAGTATTGTGTTCGTCTACAACTAAAAAAAAACTTATACTATATGATATATATTTATCAGGTCTAGCATATTATATGAAAAAAGTGTTATAAAAGTTATATATGTATTTATCATGCTACTTACGAATTTATTTTTTATCAAGATGAAGAATAGGACTTGAAGCATAATGGTTTTACTTTCAATTATCATGAAGGCTCTCAATTCCTTTATTTTATTATATACAAATTCATATTGGTTATTTTTTTTCTTTTTCTTTTTTTTATTGTTGGTTGTTCAAAACATTACATAGTTCTTGACATATCATATTTCACACTTTGATTCAAGTGGGTTATGAACTCCCATTTTTACCCCGTATACAGATTGCAGAATCACATCAGTTACACTTCCATTGATTTACATATTCCCATACTAGTGTCTGTTGTATTCTGCTGCCTTTCCTATCCTCTACTATCCCCCCTCCCCTCCCCTCCCCTCTTCTCTCTCTACCCCCTCTACTGTAATTCATTTCTCCCCCTTGTATTATTTTTCCTTTTCCCCTCACTTCCTCTTGTATGTAATTTTGTATAACCCTGAGGGTCTCCTTCCATTTCCATGCAATTTCCCTTCTCTCTCGCTTTCCCTCCCACCTCTCATCCCTGTTTAATGTTAATCTTCTCATGCTCTTCGTCCCTACTCTGTTCTTAGTTACTCTCCTTATATCAAAGAAGACATTTGGCATTTGTTTTTTAGGGATTGGCTGGCTTCACTTAGCATAATCTGCTCTAATGCCATCCATTTCCCTCCAAATTCTATGATTTTGTCCTTTTTTTAATGCAGAGTAATACTTCATTGTGTATAAATGCCACATTTTTTTTATCCATTCATCTATTGAAGGGCATCTAGGTTGGTTCCACAGTCTTGCTATTGTGAATTGTGCTGCTATGAACATCGATGTAGCAGTGTCCCTGTAGCATACTCTTTTTAGGTCTTTAGGGAATAGACCGAGAAGGAGAATAGCTGGGTCAAATGGTGGTTCCATTCCCAGCTTTCCAAGAAATCTCCATACTGCTTTCCAAATTGGTTGCACCAATTTGAAGTCCCACCAACAATGAACAAGTGTACCCTTTTCCCCACATCCTCGCCAGCACTTGTTGTTGTTTGACTTCCTAATGGCTGCCAATCTTACTGGAGTGAGATGGTATCTTAGGGTGGTTTTGATTTGCATTTCTCTGACTGCTAGCGATGTTGAGCATTTTTTCATGTACTTGTTGATTGATTGTATGTCCTCCTCTGAGAAGTGTCTGTTCAGGTCCTTGGCCCATTTGTTGATTGGGTTATTTGTTATCTTATTGTCTAATTTTTTGAGTTCTTTGTATACTCTGGATATTAGGGCTCTATCTGAAGTGTGAGGAGTAAAGATTTGTTCCCAGGATGTAGGCTCCCTATTTACCTCTCTTATTGTTTCTTTTGCTGAGAAAAAACTTTTTAGTTTGAGTAAGTCCCATTTGTTGATTCTAGTTATTAACTCTTGTGCTATGGGTGTCCTATTGAGGAATTTGGAACCCGACCCCACAGTATGTAGATCGTAGCCAACTTTTTCTTCTATCAGACGCCGTGTCTCTGATTTGATATCAAGCTCCTTGATCCATTTTGAGTTAACTTTTGTGCATGGCGAGAGAAAGGGATTCAGTTTCATTTTGATGCATATGGATTTCCAGTTTTCCCAACACCGTTTGTTGAAGATGCTATCCTTCCTGCATTGCATGCTTTTAGCCCCTTTATCAAATATAAGATAGTTGTAGTTTTGTGGATTGGTTTCTGTGTCCTCTATTCTGTACCATTGGTCCACCCGCCTGTTTTGGTACCAGTACCATGCTGTTTTTGTTACTATTGCTCTGTAGTATAGTTTGAAGTCTGGTATCGCTATACCGCCTGATTCACACTTCCTGCTTAGCATTGTTTTTGCTATTCTGGGTCTTTTATTTTTCCATATGAATTTCATGATTGCTTTCTGTATTTCTACCAGAAATGCCGTTGGAATTTTGATTGGCATTGCATTAAACCTATAGAGAACTTTTGGTAATATCGCCATTTTGATGATGTTAGTTCTGCCTATCCATGAACAGGGTATATTTTTCCATCTTCTAAGATCTTCTTCTATTTCTCTCTTTAGGGTTCTGTAGTTTTCATTGTATAAGTCTTTCACCTCTTTTGTTAGGTTGATTCCCAAGTATTTTATTTTTTTTGAGGATATTGTGAATGGAGTGTTTTTCCTCATTTCCATTTTAGAGGTTTTGCCGCTGATATACAGGAGTGCCTTTGATTTATGCGTGTTGATTTTATATCCTGCAACTTTGCTAAATTCATTTATTAGCTCTAATAGTTTCTTTGTAGACCCTTTTGGGTCTGTTAGGTATAGAATCATGTCATCTGCAAATAGTGATAATTTAAGTTCTTCTTTTCCTATTTTTATGCCTTTAATTTCTTTCGTCTGTCTAATTGCTCTGGCCAGTGTTTCCAGAACTATGTTGAACAGAAGTGGTGAGAGAGGGCATCCCTGTCTTGTTCCAGATTTTAGAGGGAATGCCTTCAATTTTCCTCCATTCAGAATGATGCTAGCCTGAGGCTTAGCATAGATTGCTTTTATAATGTTGAGGTATGTTCCTGTTATCCCTACTTTTTCTAGAGTTTTGAACATAAAGGGATGCTGTACTTTGTCAAATGCTTTTTCTGCATCTATTGAGATGATCATATGGTTCTTAACTTTAAGTCTATTGATGTGGTGAATAACATTTATTGATTTCTGTATATTGAACCATCCTTGCATCCCAGGGATGAATACTACTTGATCATGGTGCACAATTTTCTTGATATGTTTTTGAATCCGATTCGCCAGAATTTTATTGAGGATTTTTGCATCTAGGTTCATTAGAGATATTGGTCTGTAGTTTTCTTTCTTTGAAGTGTCTTTGTCTGGTTTAGGAATCAGGGTGATGTTGGCCTCGTAGAATGAATTTGGAAGTTCTCCCTCTTTTTCTATTTCCTGAAATAACTTGAAAAGTATTGGTATTAGTTCCTCTTTAAAGGTTTTGTAAAACTCTGCTGTATACCCATCCGGTCCTGGGCTTTTCTTAGTTGGTAGTCTTTTGATGGCTTCTTCAATTTCATCCATTGATATTGGTCTGTTTAGGTTGTCTATATCCTCCTGACTCAATCTGGGCAGATCATATGACTTAAGAAATTTATCAATGCCTTCACTATCTTCTATTTTATTGGAGTATAAGGATTCAAAATAATTTCTGATTATCTTCTGTATTTCTGAAGTGTCTGTTGTGATGTTGCCTTTTTCATCCTGTATGCTAGTAATTTGAGTTCTCTCTCTTCTTCTCTTTCTTAGCATGGCTAAGGGTCTGTCGATTTTATTTATTTATTCAAAGAACCAACTTTTAGTTTTGTCAATTTTTTCAATTGTTTCTTTTGTTTCGATTTCATTGATTTCAGCTCTGATTTTAATTATTTCTTGCCTTCTACTTCTTTTGCTGTTGTTTTGCTCTTCTTTTTCTAGGATTTTGAGATGAAGTATGAGATCATTTATTTGTTGGTTTTTTTTCTTTTTTTAAGGAATGAACTCCAAGCAATGAATTTTCCTCTTAGAACTGCTTTCAATGTGTCCCATAGATTCCGATATGTTGTGTCTGTGTTTTCATTTATCTCTAAGAATGTTTTAATTTCCTCATGATATCTTCTATAACCCATTGATCATTCAGTAACCTATTGTGCATTCTCCAAGTGATGCATGATTTTTCCTTCCTTCTTTTATCGTTGATTTTCAGTTTCATTCCATTATGATCAGATAAGATGCATGGTATTATCTCTACTCCTTTATATTGTCTAAGAGTTGCCCTGTGACATAATATATGATCTATTTTTGAGAAGGATTCATGTGCTGCTGAGAAAAAAGTGTAGCTGCTTGATGTTGGGTGATATATTCTATATATGTCAATTAAGTCTAGATTGTTAATTGTGTTATTGAGTTCTATAGTTTCCTTATTCAGCTTTTGTTTGGAAGATCTGTCCAGTGGTGAGAGAGGTGTGTTGAAGTCTCCCATGATTATTGTATGGTGGTCTATTAGACTCTTGTACTTGAGAAGAGTTTGCTTGATGAACATAGCTGCACCGTTGTTTGGGGCATATATATTTATGATCGTTATGTCTTGTTGGTGTATGGTTCCCTTGAGCAGTATGTAGTGTCCCTCTTTATCCCTTTTGATTAACTTTGGCTTCAAATCTATTTTATTTGATATGAGTATGGACACTCCTGCTTGTTTCCGAAGTCCATATGAGTGATATGATTTTTCCCAACCTTTCACCTTCAGTCTATGTATATCTTTTCCTATCAAATACGTCTCCTGTAGGCAGCATATTGTTGGGTCTTGTTTTGTGATCCATTCTACTAGCCTGTGTATCTTAATTGGTGAGTTTAAGCCATTAACATTTAGGGTTATTATTGAGATATGGTTTGTTCTTCCAGCCATATTTGTTTATTTATGTTACTAAACATGGTTTGTTTTCCTCTTTGATTATTTTCCCCCCTTTACTGTCCTACCTCCCACTGTTGGTTTTCATTGTTGTTTTCCATTTCCTCTTCCTGAAATGTTTTGCCAAGGATGTTTTGAAGAGATGGTTTTCTAGCTGCAAATTCTTTTAACTTTTGTTTATCGTGGAAGGTTTTAATTTCATCTTCCATCCTGAAGCTTAATTTCGCTGGATACATGATTCTTGGTTGGAACCCATTTTCTTTCAGTGTTTGAAATATGTTATTCCAGGATCTTCTAGCTTTCAGAGTCTGTGTTGAAAGATCAGCTGTTATCCTGATTGGTTTACCCCTAAATGTGATCTGCTTCCTTTCTCTTGTAGCTTTTAAAATTCTCTCCTTATTCTGTATGCTGGGCATCTTCATTATAATGTGTCAAGGTGTGGATCTCTTATGATTTTGCACATTCGGCGTCCTATAGGCTTCTAGGATTTGGGATTCTGTCTCATTCTTCAAGTCTGGGAAGTTTTCTCGTATTATTTCATTGAATAGATTGCTCATTCCTTTGGTTTGGAGCTCTGTACCTTCCTGTATTCCAATGACTCTTAAGTTTGGTCTCTTTATGTTATCCCATATTTCTTGGATGTTCTGCTCATGGTTTCTTAACAGTCTTGCTGAGCTGTCTATGTTCTTTTCAAGTTGAAATACTTTGTCTTCATTGTCTGATGTTCTATCTTCTAAGTGTTCTACTCTGCTGGTAGTATTCTCAATTGAGTTTTTAAGTTGGTTTATTGCTTCCTGCATTTCTAGGATTTCTGTTTGTTTGTTTTTTATTACCTCTATCTCCCTGTATAGTTGATCTTTTGCTTCTTGGATTTGTTTATGTAATTCATTGTCGAAGTGATCTTTTATTGTCTGATTTTGCTGTCTAATGTCTTTCTTGAGACTCCAGATCATCTGAAGCATGTATATCCTGAATTCTTTATCTGACATTCCATCTGCTGCAGATATTACTTCTTCTAAAGTTGAGTTGACCTGCATTGCTTGTGGTCCTTTCTTTCCTTGTCGTTTCATACTGCTCGCATTTCTTTCTGCTTGGTGAAACTGTTGTGTATTTCAAATTTTCCCCCTATATATTTATATTGCTCTTGTATAGTTGACAAGTCTCCCTTGCAGTGCAGGCAGCGGCTGTGGTCCTCCTCCAATTGGGGTGATCTGTCTATCACGCTGGCGGGCCGCTGGGTCTGTTCTGGTCGGTCGCAGGTCTGCCTACCTTGCAGGCGCGGGCTGCGGCTCTGCTTTGCCCTTACTCCAATTGGGGTGACGTGTCTACCATGCCGGCAGGCCGCTGGGCCTGATCCGCTGGTCGGTCGCAGGTCTGCCTACCTTGCGGACGTGGGTGGCAGCTCTGCTCTGCCCCTACTCCAATTGGGGTGACGTGACTATCACGCCGTTGGGCTGCTGGGCCTGTTCCGGGCGCGGGCGAAGGCTCTGCTGTGCCCCTACTCCAATTGGGGTGATGTGTCTACCACGCCTGCGGACTGCTGGGCCTGTTCTGCCAGTCGGTCGCAGGTCTGCCTACCTTGTGGGCGCGGGTGGTGGCTCTGCTCTGCCCCTACTCCAGTTGGGGTGACATGACTACCATGCCCGCGGGTCGTTGGGCCTGTTCCGGATGCGGACGGCGGCTCTGCTCTGCCCCTACTCCAATTGGTGTGATGTGTCTACCATGCTGGCATGCCGCTGGGCCTGTTTCGCCGGTCAGTAGCAGGTCTGCCTACCTTGCGGGCTCGGGCGGCGGCTCTGCTCTGCCCCTACTGCAGTTGGGGTGAAGTGATACCACGCCGGCGGGTCACTAGGCTTGTTTTGGGCGCGGGCGGTGGCTCTGCTCTGCCCCTACTCCAATTGGTGTGACGTGTCTACCACACCCGCAGGCCGCTGGGCCTGATCCGCCGATCGGTCACTGGTCTGCCTACCTTGCGGGCTCGGGCGGCAGCTCTGCTCGGCCCCTACTGCAGTTGGGGTGAAGTGATACCACGCCGGCGGGTCGCTGGGGCTGCTCCGGGCGCGGGCGGCGTCTCTGCTCTGCCCCTCTGGCTTCCACAGTATTCATCAGGATCCGGACCAAGAAGCAGTTTCCGCAGGTTCTTTAGCCCTGGGCCAGAGCAGTTCCGGGAGCCAGAATTCGGCCTCTCCGGGCTCGGTGTATGTTCTGATAGGAGCAGGCTCCAAGAGGCAGTTTCCACGGGTTCTTTATCACTGAGCCTGAGTACTTTGTCTGCGAGACGCAGGTGAATGGCAGCCTGAAATTACCTGTTCTATAGTTGAATGAGCTGCGATCAGTCGAAAACAGGGATGATGACGTCAGCTCTCCAAGATGGTGGCTGCTGGCCTCCTCTGTGGTCTGACCGGTGTGGAGAACCAAACTGGACCGCTTCCTTCCCCTGTCTCAAACCCAGAATTCAGCACTGTGTACAGTGATTGCACAGCTGGCAGGAGCCCACAGAATCCGCAGCGCTATATCTTTGCGTTGCTATCTCTTGCTTCCCAGGCGTGCCGCAGATTCTAGCTGCGGGGCGATTTGCTGAATAAGCAGTGTGACCCTCTGTGCGGACAAATCGCTCGCATTTGAGCCCCTGTAGCTGATCCTCGTCGATGAAAATCCTTCCACTAGGTTTTGGAGCACCCCAGTTTTGCTAGAAATTCTTAACAAGATAGTTTTTAGCTGATCTAACTCATCATTCTCCCGAACAGTGACATGGTACATGGGGGTGATGCACTCCCTTCGCCGCCATCTTCCCTCTGCATATTGGTCATAATAGCGACTTACTTGATGCCAGATCATCAACTCCCTATTACAAACTTATTCAAAGGTAGAGACTCCAACAGCAGAAGTGAGGAACACAGTATGGCACAAACAGGCTGTTGACAGTTTAATGTGTGAGTATATGTTGTGCAATAAATGTGTTTCTTTATGGCTATGTTTTGATCCTCAAAGCTGATATGTTTCTGCATCTGTTTTTCCCACCCTGCATCTGAGAGCAACTTGTTCATTATGAGCTAAAGAAACTGCTAAGAATAAGAATCTGAACAACAACAACAACAACAAAACACAAAAAGTTACACATCCTTCTGTGAAGCTGAGCACATCAAGTTGGAGCATTCTACTATCACTTTGCATTATTGGTGAATTGGCTAGAAACATTTCCATTTTGTACTAACTGGTGTATTTTGTCAGTTAAGTATCTAAAGGGTTAGATATTTAAGCCATTTGAGCAAATACATAAAAAAGACATGCCAGCAAGGAAAACAGTAAAAAATATCTCGTCTAGTGTCAACACTAGATTCATTTCCTGTGGCTACATAACCAATTACCAAAAACTTAGCAGTGTCCATTCACGTTTATTATCATGGTTTCTTTAGCTCAATAGTATAGGATGGCACAGCTGAATCACCTGCTCAGGGTCTCCTAGGGCTGTGATCCAGGTATTGTTCTGGGATGCATTCTCATCTGGAGGTTTGACTGGGGAAGAGTTAATTTCCAAGGTAGATCAGGAAGTTGGCAGAATTCTTCTGTGATTGCATTGTGATCAAGGTTATGTCATCAACCATGTGAGGAGAGTTTCTTGCTTCAGGGAGGGTCCTTGCCTTATTTTTCTGTTTAAGTCAGTTTCCCTCTGCATACTCTCTATTTTAATTAGTCAACGTCAACTTATTTAAAACCTTAATAACATCAGCAAAATCAGTTCACTTTTGTCACATTGATATAGGTTCTACCTGAACTCAAGGGAAGGCAGGAACACCAGGGTGCAGGATTCATAGGACACCCTAGGATCTATCCACCACAGAATTTTATGCTATGTTTCCATTGTTTTGTCTCACAGTACATTAGTATGTTATTGGAAAATTATATTCTTCCTTCCAGTGTGAGGGAGAAGGACAGTTGTGTCCAAGAGATAATGATATAGGCTGTTGGGACATCCCTCCCTTCAGTCTCACCTGCTGCCCACGTCTGTGTGCCAGACACTTGGCTTGGGACCACTTGCTCTTCTGTAACATGTTCAGGGACAATGTTTCATTGTGACTTACATTATGCCTGTAAATCTCCCCTTTCCCATTATTTTTTCTTTTTGGTACTGGGGGTTGAACCCAGGGGTGCTTAACCACTTAGCCACATCCCCAGCCCTTGTTTTAATATTTTATTTAGAGACAGAGTCTAGTTGAGTTGCTAAGGCTGGCTTTGAACTCGTGATCCTCCTGCCTCAGCTTTCCATGTTGCTGAGATTACAGGCATGTGCCACCATGCCCAGCCCCATTCCCATTCTTACTCATCTTTCAAGCCCTTCTAAAAGGACACATCTTTTTTAGAGCTCTGCTGACATTACTGGGCTTCTCTTTTCTCAGATCTCAAGTCATTTTCATATCAACTTTGATCTGTGCTTGTAGCTATTTGTTTATAGACTTATTTTCATACTTCCTTTATATTTGGAATCAAGGTTTACTGTGTTCTGTAGCTCCAGACCTGTCCTCCCCATATAGTAGGACTTCTATAAACTAAATCTAAATGATGAAGGAAGAATGAGAATGGGCTAGAGTGTTAGCACAATAATTATAGAAAAACAGAGTAAGAGGAAACAGGTAACCAATGTCAACAGACTACAAAGAGAAATGTGCAGGGTTTTATCAGGGACAAGGATAGGAATGTGAAGGAAAATAGTTGTGGATGAGAATAGAAAGGGATCTTGGTATGGGGTACATTCGTATAATTCCAGCTACTCAGAGGATCACAAGTTTGAGGCCAGCCTCAGAAACTTAGTGATACTTTTATAAACTTAAGGAGACCCTGCCTTAAAATAAGAAATAAAAAGGGTTGGGGATGTGGCTCAGTGGTAAAGCACTCCTGGCTTCAATACCAGTACCAAAAAAAAAAAAAAAAAAAAAAAAAAAGACTAGAAAGGTGACATTATAGAGAATCTAGGATACATTAGGGTAAAATTTAAAAATTTTGATATTTGAATCCCACAGATATACTTTGAAATTGTGAAGAGTTCAGTAAAGAAGTGTAGTCTGTGATGTAAAATAATTAGCAAGGAAATTTTATCTAGCAGAAATCACTTGAAGATTGACTTAAAGAATGACTTGAAAGTTGAGTAGTTACCCTGATGAAGGGCGAAGAGTGGTATATGGTCAATCTAGAGTGAAGGTCAGGATTTGTCTCTGTAGAGCTTGTGTACAACATTATTGTGAGTTTGGTCTTCATCCTCTAGTAATGGGAGGACATTGAAGAATTCTATGAAAAGTGGGCTTAAGGAAGGGAGAGAAAGAGAAATGATTTTATTTGTTTTTTTTTAAAGAGGTCATTGAAGAATAGATAAATGACTGCAAGGATGGACAGAAGGACTTGATTTAGGAGAATTATTTAATAGTGTGGGAATAGACTAGAGTAACTTGATCTAGGAATGGCAGATCCAAGATATTTTTTTTATGGAGATCTAGTTGACAGAAGTTGGATGTGGAGAGTAGAAGAGGGGAGATGAGTCTTTCTTCCATAGCTAGATAAATGGTCATGCTCAGAACAACATGGTCTGAACACATTTGGAATAGTTAGAGACCATGAGATCTGCTTAGGTAGTGTTGATGTGGAGAGGTTGAACAGCCCACTGGATACATATAGGGTCTCAAGTTCACAGGAAAAGTCTAAGACATAGTGAGGTTTCCCATACATCTCTGGTAAGCTGATTTGGGACAAGCATCTCAGGACCATTTGATGGTCTTTGGTGATGTAACAAGTAGAAATGCAAATGCAAATAAAGTTGGGCATTTGTCTCACATCACAAACAAAAAATTAACTCAAAATAAGAACTTAAATCAAAAAATTTAAGAACTAAATCTTTAAAACTCTTTGAAGAAAACTTCAGAGTGAATCTTCATGACCTTAGGGTTATCGATGGTTTCTTGTATATAACACTAAAAGCATAAGCAACATCAAAAATAGAGAATTTGGACTTTGTTAAAGTTAAAAACTTGTCTATAGAACAGAAGCGTGAAAGGACAATCCACAGATTAGGAGAAAGTACTTACAATATATCTGAAAAGAGCCTAAGTGCCCAGAATATATAAAAACCCTGTCAACTCAACAACAAAAAGACAATTTGAAAATGGGCAATGGATTGAAAAAGATGCTTTTCAATAGAAGACATATGGTTGGCTATCCAGCATACACAAAGGTGCTCAATATCCTTGGTCGTTAAGCTGTGCACATCAAGACACACTGAGCTACCACTTCACATATACCAAGATGGCCAGAATTTAAAAAGCAGAAGAGAACAAGTGTTGACAAGGACACAAAGAAACTGGAATACTCATATTGCTGGTGGAAATGTAAAATGGTTATTTTTATGTCCTCTGTGGACAATAATGTGACAGTTCCTCAATCACTTAAACATAGAAATACTTTTAAATACCTAGCAATTTGTCTCATAGGTATATACTTCCCATTATTAGAAACAGGTTTTGAAGCAAAAACTTGGACACCAGTATTCACAGCAGCATTCACAGTAGATCAAAGGTGAAAACAATCCAAATGTTTGTCAACGGATGAATGAATAAGTAAAATGTGGTGTATATGTACAATGGAGTATCATCCTGCTGAGGGCCATTGCCAAGTAGGAATGACGCATCAAAATTTCCTTGCCAGCGTACCCCATGTTAAATGGACTTGCCTTGGAAATTCACTGTGACATTGCATGTGTGTTTGAGAAAGGTGACCCTGCTCAAGGACGAGGGTGGATCCAGGTTTAGGGTGTATCCTGCAGGTTTTAGGAAGCATCCCGGTTTAGGATAATTTGGGTTTAAGGCGTTCCCTGTTTAAGACAATCTGGGTTTAGGGAAGTTCCAGGTTTAAGGTTATTGCTGCTGGGAATAGGGCGTATCCTGCTGCCTGAGTTCCCGTTGAGTTCTCGTGGAATTGAGAAAGTATTTTGGGACGTGAATTGTGCGGCAGAACTTGGATTTCCCCAGAACGTGTGTAGAGGCCGGTGTGAGTTCGGGAATAAAGAATTGCTGTTTGAATCTACAAGGTGTGTGGTGGCTCGTGATTCTGTGCCCAGCCAAGACTGCAGCATCATCCAGTCATAAAAGGGAATGAAATGCATCCAACATAGAGGGACCTTAGAAACATCATGCTAAGTGAAAACTGACACAAATGATTGGTTATTATAAGCTCCCATTCATATGAAATGTTATGGTTTAGATGTGGTAACCCCCAAAAGCTCACGTGTGAGACAATGCAAGAGATAATTGGGTTATATAGCCTTACCCTAGTTAGTGAATTAATCCCTGGTGGGACTAACTGAGTGGTAGCTGGAGGCAGGTGAGTTGTGGCTAGAGGAAGTTGTTCAGTGGGGGCATGGCTCTGGGGCATATATTTTGTATATGGAGAGTGGAGTCTCTCTTTCTGCTTCCTGATCATCATGTGAACAGCTTCCCTTTACCACACTCTTCTACCATGATGTCCCGCCTCATCTTCAGCCCCAAGGAATGGAGCCAGACATGCATGAACTGAGACCTCTGAAACCGTGAGCCCGTAACTCTTCCTTCTCTACTAACATTATGCTAGTTGGGTCTGAGCTGGTTGGGTCTTTTAGTCATGGCAGCAGAAAAATCTGACTAAAACATGGAATATCCATGGTAGAAGTCCAGAGAGACATAGAGCAGGTTGGTGGTTAATGAAGGCTTTGTAATGGGGTCATCTAAAAAGATGGCATAGAAAAAGAAGAGGGGCTATGACGGAAGTTGAAGGAATTCCAACATTTTAAAGGACAGGCAGAAGACAGTGCTTCAGCTTCAAAGCTGAAAAGGGATGGCTTAAGAGGTAAGAGAGACGATAGGAAAATGCCGTATCATTTCACTGAAGTGAGTGAAATGCTGTTGAAGGGAAAGGGGGACTATTGAAGGCTTTCAGGCAGAGTGATGGGATCAGTGCTTTTCTTTAGGAAAATTAATCTGGCAATTGTGTGTGAGGAAGATTGAAGAAGAAACTGGAGTGGGGGAGCAGTTAAGAACTATTTTTTAAAAAATATTTCTTTTTTATTTTAGTCGGACACGATAGCTTTATTTCACCTATTTATGTTTATGTGGTGCTGAGGATTGAACCCAGGGTCTTGCACGTGTGAGGCGAGTGCTCTACTGCTGATCCACAATCCCGGCCCCAGAACTATGAACATGGAAAAGATAGGTTGGATTTGAGCAATGTCGTGGGAAAAAATTGAAAATTTTGTCAATATGTTGGGTTTGGCTAGGGAGAGAGGAGACCTTAAAGCCAGCTGGGTTCTTACAGCTGGGTGCTTTTGGGCATTGGAGATTTTCTTAATAGGGAGACAAGGATTCAATATTTCTCAGATTTTTTAATATATATGAAAAAGATACTCATCCATCATATATATGACATGTGCAGGAGAGTCTTCTTCAAATTTTAGGAATTACTTGATGCTCTACTAGCCAGTGTTTTAAGTAATTTATACACACTTCTATCTGTAGCCTTTTAGCTTTTCTCTTCTTTGCATGCAGAAAAATCATGTGATCATAGGGATAGAAGGCATATCGAGGATTAGTGACCCAAATTTGATTTTTCTACAACTCATGATGGGCTTGTGGAGGCTCTTTCTGCATCAGTGGGTCCTCACCAATAGGAGTTTCTTCTTAAGTTTTTCTCCCCCATGCCCCGTCAGTTGTCCCACTGGCAACTTATCAGCGTTGTCAGATGGCAGAAGTGTCAGAATGTAGCATTTATTTCACTTATTCATAAAGCACATGTGAAGTACATATGGTGTACTAGCTACTGTTTTAGCAAGGGATAGAAGAAAATAGATGAGTCATGACTCAAAAGTTTGCTACTTTGGGATAATGTCTAATTAGTTTCCAGCATTCTTTCATCAAACATTGCATAGAATGACAGTTTTCTTGGTTATAGAAGAAAATTTTTTTTAAAAAAATTTGTTTAAAAGTGTATATATATATATATATATATATATATATACACACACACATATATATATATATATATGCACACACACATATACACATGTATATAATGAAAACTCAGAAATACACACACACACGTATGTAATGAGAACTCAGAATAAGTCCCTCATGGACATGGAGCATGGATTTCAAGGCTTAGTCAATGTCATAGCCACATGCACTCAGCATCTTCAGTGCTTCAGGCTTTAGAGTTCTGCAGTCAGTAGTGTGCTGTAGCTTGACATGGAGTCAGGCGGCAGGATTTCTTCTCCCAGAGCCTCTGTTCTCAAAGTTCTTCTTTGATATTCTTGATTTCTTTTGCTTTTGTCCTGAACTTTAGAATTTGTTCACTCTGGGTGTTTATCAAACGGATGTCTGATTTGATGTATGTCTCTTGTCTGGCATGTGAACATAATTTTACTTTCAATATAATTTTGGTATGATGGATACTTTCATCTTGTGGTTCAAACAGTGTCATTAGCTAACTCAGGATCCATCCTATTGAGAGATTAAGTACTTATTTATTCAATCATTTTATTCATTCAATTTATAATGTGACTAGAAGTCCATAGTCTTTTATCTAAAACCTTTGAAGCTTCAGAATTTATAATTTTTTGATTTAATAATGATAGGAATTGGTATACCTTACACAGCTGGACACTTTTCACAGGGTCTGTGTAGCATCCTATAATCATAAACATGTTCTAGAGCAAAACATCAAAATATTGACAGCAAGTGGTAAAAGTAAACACCAAGGTTAGACTCATGTCCATGCAGGTCATATCTGTTTTACTACCACATGAGTTGCAAAGAGATTCTGGGATTGTAGAGGTTTATTAATTTCAAAATCTTAACTAAGGGCATATTTGCTAGTTTACCAAGAAGGTGAGGAAGATGTGGTGTCTGTTCTTAAAATACATGTATCGCTTCATGTTGTGTCCATTGGACCTTTTTCTGTTTATTATAAGCCAGCTTGCATGTTTTTAAATGAGGAGGAGAAGTGGAAGCATTAGGGTGGGGGAGCAGATGAAGAAGAAGAAGATGGAGGAGGACATAGAGTCACTCCTTGTCACTGTGGTGGTAGTGACTTATGGAGTCAATAATTGAAATGGTTGACAGATTTTACAACACTTGTGTCCAGGGCTCCAGTGATGCCATGTAGCAGGTTTCCCTTAATCTTTTACATACTTTCTGTTGCCAAGGTTTCAGTCTCTCTCTGTACCTTGTAGCAGCTGTGAGTTCTAGAGCACCTCCGTGTGGTGGTGAGGATGACTAAGACAGCTCATTCCACAGTCAGGTTTTCTATCCTCTTCCCATGAGAGCATTCCCAGCTAACATCTTGTGGTGTTTCATTGGTTCTGACTGGGTCACATGCTGTCTTTAAGCCAATCACTGAGGTCATGGGGGACGGAATGTGCTGATTGGCTCTGGCCCACCTGATTGATCCTGGGATCAAGCATGTCAAGCACATGAGCTGAGCAGGTCTAGCTTTCAGACAAAAACTGGGAGCTGCAGCCAGAGGAGATGGGCAAACACTGGGTGGCAAAGAGTAAATGCTGCTTCCCAGACTGACCTTGGGTGTTCTGTGTAAAGTTCTGATGGCGTACGGTGGAGTTAATTTCAAGATCTTTTCATCTCTTTCTAGCTTTCCTGCTGATAATATACGAAAAATTTTTTTACCCTCTTGTACAAAATAAATACATAGCAGCTTGCAAGTTGAAAATCCAATTTAACTCTAAACTGTACTCATCATTGCACTGTAATCATTAGGAATCCACATATCTTCAACCCCAGTGGCACAAGCCTTAAGGTTTGGGGTAATATCTTCGGAGAGGCAATAAAGTCCATGCCTACATTGTCTTCTTAGTTCAGAACTGAGAACTTAAAACTCTGGTTCTGGATATGTGGTTAGTATGATTTTTCTCTTTCATAGAGAAGGAATTGTGCATGGTGGTTAGGAGCATAGGATCAGGACCTGAAGTTCTTTGGTTTCAATCTTGCCTTTGCCACTTACTTGGATGAGTTATGTGACCACCCTGTACCTCAGTTTACTCATGTGTAATAATTTTTAATGAAAGCCCTTACCTCACCAGTCACTCATGAGAATCATATTAATTCCTACCTACAACGTCCTTAGAAGGGGGCCTGACATATAATAGATGTGCTAGAATCATTAGCTATTATTTTTATTCCACAGGGTAACTCATAACTCTGAAATTCATCTTGGTAAAAAAAGAATTTTTACAGCATGGACATTAACATTTCTGTTTCCTGTTACCCTGTGTCTACTATTATGGGTAATATCATTTGTCTTATTGTCAGGTTAAAGTTAGAAAGAATAAGCCAGCCATAATTTTTCCAAAAAGCATTTATTTTGACACAAGAGATTCTAGTCAGCTCTACAAACTGAAAAGGTGGATATCCTCCCTGAACTGAGGGGAAATGAATCCAATTTCAAATCCAAAACCAGACTCCTGTTTTTGTTGCTATTCTCTCTCTAAAAGACAAAACCTGATGTTTTCTCAGTGTATATAAAACAAATTTTAAAATCCATATATAGCACAGTGTTTACCACCCACCCCTGTCCGTGGTCATGAATATCACAAATTCTTTAAAAATTTCCCAAACATGAGATAAATGTCAGACCATTCTATAAATTGACTTTATGAAGCATTTCCGAGCTGAGCCTTCTGACATTCACACCAATGTTTCCATAGTAACTAATGTGTTCAGAAGGGGAAAAGCAGGAGGAGATGAAAAACAAAGGAGACGATCCAAATAAGAGATGCATAAGTAAGGGAGAGTAGAAGGCTCTGTAAACTTTGAACTTCTTGCAAGAGACAGCATTCTCACTTGGGTGGCTTTCCCTGGTGACTGATTGACTGAGGGTCCCTACTAAAGCACCCCCCAAAGCCTGGACAATTAGTACCCATTTCACCTGGACAATGGCTCATTAATGCCAATTTGGACTATTCCTTTCTCCTTTCACTTTAATCTTAATTTTTTTTCTTGTTTTGAGATGCCTTGGTTACCATGGTAACAGTGAAATAATTTGTGTCTGTCACTGAACTGTCAAAAAAATGCAGTATCAAGTCAATTTAGAGAATAGTTAGAAAGCAGGGTAGGGGAACATAGGTGTTAGCGATGATCACAGTTGTTTGCAAATACTGAAGTGAAGAATGTTAGAATACAGGTGCTGTTTTCAAATCTTGTTAAACGGTGCCCAATCAGTGGCATTAGGAAGCAGACTTTAACCATCAGCTATTCTTTCCTGATGTTTGGAGCCTGGCACCTTTTTCTTATAAAAACTTCAACAAAATTATATCTATGAAAATGTGTTGAATGTGTTCTGGGCAATGGTTAGAGGTGTCTTGTTTTGTTTTCTGAACCTTTGTGGAGAGGGAATTTGCTCACAAGTATCCAACTCTGGGAAGGAGTATCCTGTAATAAGCATAATAATGGGTCCCTGGAATGTCCAGGTCTAATCCCTGAAACCAGTGACTATGTTATCATACTTGCAAAAGGGACTTTGTAGATGTGATTAAGGATCTGGAGGTAGGAGGAGTGTCTTAGATTATCCAGGTGAACCTAATGTAACCACAAGGGTCTTTGAGAGGGAGGCAGGAATGTAAAAGTAAGAGAAGATGAGCTGAAGGAAGTAGAGTTAGAGTGAGGCAGGGCCAGGCAGACAGCCTTTAGATGCTGGAGAAAGCAAAGAATGAGCTCACAGAAGGTAGGTGGACTGCGGACACCTTGATTCTAGCCCAGTGAAACTGACTTAGACTGCTATCCTTTAGAATTGTACAACAACAAATCTGTGTTGCTTTCAGCTGCTAGCTTTGTGGCAATCTGTTACAGCAGCAGTAGGAGGAAAACAGCTCTGGTGGCCATCGCTGGTCCCACCAGGCCCTCTGGGGTAGTCCCATAAGACCTTTCCTCTTACCCAGCCCATGTGAATGGAGCCACCCCCTGACTCTTAGAGGAGCATATATGGCCTGCTGTGAGTCACTCATTGAGGCTCCTGCAGACAAGTTCCTCCTGGTGTGATACTTCTGGCACCTTAGATCTAGTCACCATGAGGGTTCTGGACCTGAAAAGATGAGCTTTTTGGGGGGGCAAAGTAGGGCCCCCAAGCTCACCAGGAACACCTTGTGAGGCCACGTGCCCAAAGGCTCTGGGTGGAAAGACCTTCCTGAGAAAGAGAACTCTGTGCTCACAATCCATCCCTCTGTGAAAGTCTTCACTGGGTGAGTGGCTTTGTCTTTCCAGCTCAATGGTGTAAGTCTCAAGGTCATGCTTTATGGGCATCTGTACACCCCAAAGCTCCCTGCATGGTGCTGGGGACCCAGTAGATACCATGTGAAACAATAACTTCTCTAAACTGCTTTCTGGGTGGGTTTTGTTTTTCTCCAGTTATTTTACTCTTGCCATACAGGTGCTGTTAGGTATTACATATTGTATCACCCAATGCTTGCAATAACCCTGGGGATTATTAATGCAGAAGTGGACATTCAGAAGCTAGACCCTGATGAGGGTTGCAAGGTAAGTGGCAAACTTGGGCCCTGACCCAAGTGTTCCTTACTGACCCCTCCACTTTAATTGCTGCTTCATGCCCTGCCAGAGGCACCATGGGGTGGTCAGAGGGCTTTCTTCCTTCTGGCCCTTAATCAATGCCTTTTATCCTTTTGAGCTCCAGTTATGGCTGTTTCTCCCATTTCTGTATTGGTAAAGAGGGAAATGAGAAGTTTGGAGAAGACTAAGGCCTCAAAATCAGGAAAAAGGGTCCTTTTTGGTTCCGGAGACATTGTGGCCTTTGTAGATATTAAACAGAAACCTTATGTCTATAAATGAGCACTCTCCAACAGCTTTATATTTTCTTGACTTAGGCAGAATTCTAAGTTGATCTGCAAGAGTCTCACCCCTTTATATACATGTTCCATTGCTATGGGTTAATGCTTGATTACATATTGAAGCTCCAATCTGTAATGTGATATGTTGGGAGGTAGAACTTTTGGGAGGTGAATAGTTCAGGAGGATGGAGCCCTCATGAATGGGTTAGCATCCTTATAAGATAAGGCATGAGAGAGATGATCTTTCCCTCTACCCCGTGAGAATATGGCAAAAAGGTGTTCCTCTGCAAACCAGGATTGAAACTGGCTGCCAGTTTGATCTTCTAACTTTCCAGCCTCCGAAACCATGAGAAAAATACTTTGTTTTAAGTCACCCAGAATGTGGTGTTTTTTAAAATAGTAGCCCAAACTGACTATGGCATCCTATGAACATGATGGGATCATTTCCATGACTAGGTTCCTAACCAGTGGGCTTTGAACTAATTAAAAGTTGGGCTGCATTTTAAAAAAGATTGGAGTGTCAGAGGGTCTGCTGAAAGGATCAGAGAGTGGCCTTTAGGAGCTGAGAGAGGTCCTCAGTCAACAGCTAGAAGACAATAGGACCTCATACAAACACAAGGAAATGAATTCTGCCAGTAATTTGAGAAAGTTCTGAAGTGCAGCCTCCAGATGAGGCCACCAGCCACTTTTTTTTTTTTTTTTTGAGAGAGAGAGAGAGAGAGAGAGAGAGAGAGAGAGAGAGAATTTATCTTTTTTAGTTTTCGGCGGACACGACATCTTTGTTTGTATGTGGTGCTGAGGATCGAACCCGGGCCGCATGCATGCCAGGCGAGCGCGCTACCACTTGAGCCACATCCCCAGCCCGCCACCAGCCAACTTTAGCACAGCCTTGTGAGATCTGGAACAAAGGGCTCAGAAACCTGATGGATGCCCCATGCACAGACACCGTGAGATAGATAATACATGTGTGATGCTGACAGCTGGTAAACTTGTGGTGATTTGTTACATAGGAGTGCAAGATTAATGTATCCTTCTAAAATTCATTTAAAAGGAAAAAACAAAACAAAACAAAAAAGACAAAAGCAGCCTCAGCTGTGCTAGGTAGAAAGGAGAAGCAGATTGCCTAGTTCAGATGTTTTCTGAGGAGCTGAAACCTTAAAGTACCTAAAAGTAAGCTGAGCATTCTCATTTGTCCAAGACTGTTTTTACAAGTCACGAGTGTGAATAATCATCTCTGTTTAGCTCTCTTGAGAGAGAACCCCCAGGGAAAGTTTTTTAGACACTGATACCACTGGGCTCCCCTAAACATACCTACAGAAGAGGTAGGGGACAGTTGACATTCAGAGTGCCACTGGAAACTTTCAACTGAGGGTAGGTCTGGGCTTTTTAGCCAGAAGAGGCTTCATTTTCTTTGAAAAGTGGGCAGCCCCTCAAATATGAAAGCTTTTTCCAGAAGAAAGGTTACCTTGAGGTTACTAGAAATTACCTTTGAGGTTACCAGAAGGCAGTCAACTAGCCCTAGTGTTATTTGCCTCACCTGTGGTAGGGTTCTGCCCCTTTTATCTATGCTATCCTCCCCTAGAGATTCAGGGCATGCATTTATTCAATTCAATCCTTCATTTATTGAACTCTTGTTGAACTATTAATATAAAGAAGGCCATACCCAGCTCTAGAGGACCCAGGAATGAAACAATCCCTTGCCTTGGGGGAGACCCAGGAATGAAACAGTCCCTTGCCTTGCAGAAAGAGGATAAAGTTGATGGACATACTGGCACTTAATGATTAAAAAGCACCAGCATTTCCCAAAGGCTGAGCATGTGCTAGGAGTTGGGCTAGCACGCAGGGCCTCCTTAAAGCTAGCTACCAGGTGAGTCCCATTCGAAGGCGCATCCAAAAGGGCAGCAGCTGGGTCTGCTTTGTCAGGAGACCCCTAGTGCCTCCCTCCATAGCACTCACAACACAGCAGGGAATATTTATTGTAAGTGAGTGAACAGATAAATGAAAGGATGTATGGTCATAACTGACAACTACAACCTGGATGTCCTTAAATGAGGCACCCTAGGCTCAAGGCAGGTAACTCATCCTCTAGGAAGGAAGAGAGATAACTATCCATTAGATCTCACTGCCTTTTACCTGGCTTGTGCCGCATGCGGAAGTGGATCAGGCTGATGGCTCCTCAAGCTGGTGGGTCCCAGGCCCAAGGAGGTGCGTGGTTGAGGGTAGCAAAGCTCGCCGAGGGCGCCCTCTGTCGGTGCTGGCGTGGAGGCGCAACGGCCCAGGAGCGGACGCCCCTGTGGTTGAATTCCGACCGCAGGGAGGGCAGGTAGGAGGCCTGCAGGAGGAGCCGCCGAAGCCCGTGGTTCCTGCCAGCCTCCTGACCACACGCCTGTCCTTAAGGGTTTGCTTTCACGTAATGGGGAGCTGAGCACTTACTTCAGTGGGACTTGGATGTCACCTGTGAGTTTCAGAGATGCAGGAGAGCCTTCTTTTTTCTCTCCGGAGGGAGGCCTCTTGGCCTCTTTAAGGAGCGGAGGTAGGGTCACATTTTGGGTGAAAGCCCCAGGGGACGGGAGAGGCAGTGGGGGGCCGGCAAGGTCAAGGTTCTAGGTTCTAAGGACACTGGGCCACTTCCATCGGGGAAGGAGGGAGGAAATGGGGTTGGGGAGTGGAGTTGCCTTAAGGCTGCCCAAACTCATGGAGAAAGCCTTTGCTGCCTTCTTTGAGAACCTTCTTTGTTCTGGTCTCCCCTGGCACTGCAGGGAGCACTGGCCCTATCTGCAAGCTCATATCCCATTGATACTTGGAGTCATTCTGACCGGTGATAATTATACTCCTTCCTCTCACTCTCCCAGTACTTAATTCTTTAGTGTCTTACTCACTTTGTTCTAAAAAGACACAAACAACATTCCCTCACAACCAGGGCAAAGGCAATTAGAATGTTTTCATTCTCTCTAAGTGGCAGCTTTGCTGGGTTTTAATATCAACTAAGGACCAAGTTTGGGGATTGATTTTTTTTTTTCTGCTCCTCCTCCCATAATTATATCCTTCATTTTTTCTTTCTTTCTCTCTCTTTCTCTTCCTTCCTTCCTTCCTTCCTTCCTTCCTTCCTTCCTTCCTTCCTTCCTTCCTTCCTTCCCTCCTTCCTTCCTTCCCTCCCCCTTCCTTCTTTCCTTCCCTCCCCTCCCTTCTTTCCTTCCCTCCCCTTCCCTTCTTTCCTTCCTTCCCTCTCTTCCTTCCTTCCTCCTTCCTTCCCTCCTTCCCTCCTTCCCTCCTTCCTTCCCTCCCTTCTTTCCTTCCCTCCCCCCTCTTCTTTCCTTCCTTCCCTCTCTTCCCTCCCCCTTCCCTCTCTTCCCTCCCCCTTCCTTCCCTCCTTCCTTCCTTCCTTCCTTCCTTCCTTCCTTCCTTCCTTCCTTCCTTCCTTCCTTCCTTCCTTCCTTGATTCCAAATACACAGGCGAACTTAATTCATTTCTGTCTCTAAAACTGCGACAAAGACATGCTTATCTTACAGTTTTCCCGCTGGAATAATATCTTCCCTTGATGGGGAAATTTATCTCCATTTAATAGGAATCAAGCATAGAAAGTCGGAAAAATAAAGGAGAAGTGATGAATTTTTCCAAAACGACAGGGCAAATGCATTTGCTAGGCCGGCTGGCTGGCTCTGTTCTCTTGGAGAGCACTGGGAAGTGTAATAGGAAGAAGCAAGGTCACCCACCATGCCCTTCCTTACGGGTCTGAAGGATATTTGGGAACCACCATTCTTTCTCATAACATTCAGGTGTTCCTACTCATTGTATTCCAGGTATTGAACACAAATGTTTAATCCCTTCTACCAAAATGTTTCACACACATTTGAACACTTCTAAATTGAAATTGCAAATTAGTATTCATTGAAAAGTGATTCCACACAAAGAAACATGAATGAAAACTTCTAAGTCCTCTTTGCATTTCCAAGTGTGCGTTCAATTCCTTAGGAAAGTCATTGTTATCGGTTTAGGGGAGGTTTACTTAATTCCCAAGTGCTACCTCCAGAGGGCACAGCTGTCTCAAAAAAAAAAATTTTTTTTTTTTTTTTTAAATTCCTTCAGTTTGCCCAAGCTCTTGAGTAAGGGGCTCTGTAGTCTGTGATTGTGATTCCTGGGATGGGAACTTAAATATTTTTATATAAATTATTTTAATGTTCCTTTAGATGTTATGATAGTACATTCTCACAAGTATTTAGCATTATATATAAATACATTTTAATTTTTAAAATAACTACAAACATGGTCAAGAAGCACCCTTTAATTTTTAAAACACATTTTTAAAAGTTTATATGCTTGACTTTGTATTCCCAAAAGATTGCATTCAAGATCTTGGGTCTCCTAAAAAAGTAAAATGTGCCGTATCTTCCATAAAATATTATTTTGGGTTTAGTTCTCAATATATTCTTATAGAGTATGGTATTATGTTCGGAATAAATGCCTTGGAAGCTTTTTACTCCTGAAGCTACACAAAACATTGGAGGGATTTATATTTGCAACATCAAAATTTATGGTGACTATTTATCTAAAAATGCTTTTATTTATCTGCAGAGGAGGGAAAGTTGACATGAATTTGCACAGAAAAGAATGCCATTATTTTCTTCTAGAATGTATATTAAATGATTCACTCTCTCCCTCCTTTGTCTCAGCTATCTCTGCTGTGTTTAGTGTGAAATTGAATCGTGTAAGGCTGAAATTTAAGCAGAGGAAGAAATAAGGATTCCAGCAAGCGATTTACATATATTTCTTTTCTGTATTTTCTTGTAAGCTTTTGCTTGCTGCTCACTTTGGGCTATTCTTTTCCTGTTACTTTTTGTTGTTGTTTTTGTTGTTAACATTACAAACAAAGAAACTGGCAACAAGGTGTGAAAGGGACTGTTCTTAAGTATTTAAAACTGCTTAACATCTATTTGGGAAAAAGGGGCAAAAAAGTATTTTAGGTTTGGGAGTCTTATTTCTATGTTGGCCTGGAAAATTCTGATAATATAGGATAGGTGTTAGAAGTGTTGAACTTTCAAGTTTGCATCTTATGAAGTGGAAAAGAGATACAGCAGCCACCAAAATGGAACATTTCTAAATTGAAATGTAAATTAGTATTAGTACGGAGTGTTCTGTAAGAAACCATGCTTAGGAAATGGTGTTGATAAACATGTGGAAGAATCAGGAGAGGGCTTGAATATCCCTGAAGTCAAGTTGAACCCCAGATAAGCCATTCAGGGCTAATTTGTATGGAACTGAAGTATCAAATCCACAAATTTAACCCTCCTCTATTTTGATTCAAAAAATTAGAGGTTAGCTTATTTGTTGGCCTTGTGTATTAGTCTTGTCTCTCCATTGAGACAATAGAAGATCTTTGATGGCAAAGAACCACTTCTGAGATATTTTTTCTTTATGCCATTCTAGTAACTAGTCATGTATGAAACCAAAATGACCTTCCACATATAGTGGTTAGTGAGTTGTTCTCCTTTGGAATTGTTGACCAGTTAGAGAATGGCAGACTCTTGAAATTTTAAGACATTCATGAAATTCGAAGTACTTTCCTCCATGAGGCTCATGAAATGCCCTGATTTAGGTGAATGGATGTGTGGTTGTCATCTGATAGGTGATTTACATGGAATTTATCATAAATATTTGGATTTTTGGTGCTATCATTCTTTTCAAATAGAGACTAAACCTGGGAATAGTGTGTCATGGAAAGAATTCAAATGAGGGCAGAGTCAGAGAATATCTGAAACGGGAGGGTCTGGAAATCAAATGCTTCAGTAGAACAGAGATGGCTGGAATATGCTCTCCTTTTTTACTCTTGCCTCCATTCATATATCATTTGTTAATAGTTTAATAGGAGATTCTGTACCACTGAAGTTGGTATGCAAGGAGGGACATGCAAGAACTTTGAGACTCGGTCATCTCTGATCAATGGATGTGCTTAAGCACAGGCCATCAGGGATGTGTCCGACTATGCAGGAAGGCTTTATTAGGTGACCTCTAAAGTTGTCTGCCAATGAAAATGCCATGTGATTTTTGCAGTGAGCTACTATTTTGCTTATTTTAGTAGAATCAAAGATGGCCTTACAAATGCTGATGCATCCTAAGGAAATGTGAGATGAAGACCAATAAGTTGAAATCCTTGCATCATTAGATAAAGGGTGTGTCATCCCAGTTCAGGGTCATATTACTTAGGCATGCTGTTTGTTATACTAAGGACACTGGGGGGTTCAGATATTCTGTCTTTGGTTGTTGAATCTGGTTTACAATGTTTATAATTCCAATCCAATTAGAAATGCATTCAAAGAGCAATGCTACTTGCAAGAATTGAGAAGTTAATTCCTTAGTAAAAATAAATGGAACTTGGGTAAAGTGAATATCAACCTAATTTCAAAAAGTCAGGATGTTCTGCTATCAGCTTTACCTGAAGTCTGGCAGAACTTATTGGAGAATAAGTTCTCACTGTCTGACTTACCTCAGGACCTGTCATACAGCTACAGCACAGTCTCTATAGATGATTCATTTATTAAAAAGATGAGTAATCTAAAAAGTTCCTGTTTTCCCCGACTTCTTGTCAAGGCGTCCCCTGGTTGCCTGTATATCTACATAGACTAACGAATCAATCCTGTCAGGAGCAGCATCCAATTCTGTGTTGCAGATGCAGTGCAATGCATTATTGATATTCAATAAATGTCCAAATCATAGTCACAGTCAACAATAGCTCCTCTTGGTTACATGTGATGATTGGAGTCCACTGTAGTTGTAGACTGACTTGATGCCATTAGAACCTGAAAACCAGAACTGTACCATTGGGTTGCGTGGTAAGGGGCCTCCTGGTGGCACTAGAAGGACATTTGCTCCCCCAGAAAGGCCACACATTTGGCAGGCAGAAAAGATAGAGGGGATGCTTTCCCTAGGCCACACCGTGCCTTCTCAGAATGTGTTTGATTGCATTTGCTGTGATGTGGATGGGTTTCTACACTTTATCTTCAGCCTTGGAAAGTGGTTTGGGTCTGGGTGCACATTCTAGTGTTTAAGTCCTGAGGTGACACTCTTAAGTCCCAATGTTTGATGTTGCACAGTCCCAGAAAGAATGGTTTTTGACTCTTTGATCCTATAAGAAAAAAAATCTCATTGTTTTCAGTCTCACAGTTCACCCTGATGGCTTTTGTTCCCCTCATGGTTTTAGCAGATATTTTCTTTTTCAGGTAAGCCAGTCACCATGAGAGAGGCACATCAGGACACTGTGATAATATAAACAACGAGCTGGAGCAATTGTAAATGTAGCGGAGTGCTTCTTAGGGCAAAAATCAGTGGCAGTTATCAAGCTAGAAGACTGTTCTGGTAGTCCAGAGTGCTCTTTCAATGTCCAGTCTGTAGCATAAGAAGAGACAATACAGGCTGAGCAGGAAATGCCATTAGAACCTGAAAGCCAGAACTGTACCATTGTGGTGCATGGTGATCTGGGCACCTTTCATTTACTTCAGTCCCTGCCCTCCTTGGTCCTCCTGGTTTTCAACTTCTCCAGTTCTCTAATAATGCTACTTGGGAGAATTAAAAACAGCCTGATAAAGCAAAACAGTAGCAAGGAAGAAGGGCAGCCTCAATAACCATGAACGAAACTCTCTAGACCGTTCAGAGAATAGCAGCAGAGACAAAGGACTGGATTTCTTCTTTATGCAAAGCTGCCGGTCCCTTTTCTTCCCTTTCAGACCTTTTTTCTTCCTGTTCTTGGCTTCCTTGTAGCTTTCTGTGTCTTATCAATGAAGGACTATTTTAGCTTCTGCTTTTTATTAATAATAAATAAGACGATGTTACTGTTACTAATTTACTGTTTATGAAGTAGAGGCTTTGAAGTGGCACTCTTGAAGATTTTAGAGGAATTGCAATTTTAAGTCCTTTCTTTTTTCTTTTGTGCGCCCATTAAATCTGACTTTTCTCTTAGCCAAAGCATTTTGCCTATTCTTTACTGCTGTTTTTTTTTTTTTTTTAAGGATAATTGAAAGTTGTTCTACAAATATAGCTTAAAAAAAAATCATGTTTCTCCGTGAAAAACAACAACCCTGAAATGAAAGCCAGCTTAAATCAGACCAGAACAGATTCACAAAATGAAGCTGACATCCTGGAGGGAGAAGGGAGAAACGTTAATGTCCCAAGTAATCAGTTTGGGCCATTTCAGTGCTAAATGACAGGATCAAGAAGAAAAATTTTGAAATTGATTTTTAAGACTGTCTGAAAAAGGAGGCTGAAATGAATATTAAGTGATTTCTGTGGGGCTGTCAGAAATAATAATGGAAGAAGAGACAGGCCCAGTCTTGCTACTGATGGTAGGATCAGGAAATTTAACGTCAGTGTAGATTGAAGATGAATTTCTGCACTCCACTTTTTAAGAAATGTTAATGAGCAGAAGAGAAGGGAAGTAAAGAGAGCAGGTATGAGCTGGAGAGGGGAGGGGGAAAGATGCATTCTATGTCTGTGCTCTGGACACTTTGGGAATATAAGAACGGCCCCTTTCCTGGGAGAGTGTACCAGGGGAGGTAGATCTGGACTCATCTGGACACATCCGTAGTCTTCTGCACCCCTCCCCACCAGCATCCATATACATTTATCAGTTGGCTGGCTGGAGTGAGGCTCCAGGCTGCCTGTTGAACGAGCCCATATGGCATGAGGATTGGATTCATGTCTTTGGTCTCATTAGCACCATGTTGGAACCAACAGAGTTAGATGACTAATTAATAGAGAGATGCAATGGGTGTTCTTTGGGATTTGGAATCAGTTTCCCTTAAATTAGCCATGTCAATTACCATGAGTCTATAGATACCCAGAGTTGGAAAAAGATCTGACAGGATTTAAAAGCAGAGAAGGAAACATGGGGAATTTGAATAAAAATAGAAAAACACTACCTTATCAGGACTGTGCTTTTCCAGCACACTAATGCCCATCATCAGAGCTTTATGAAGGACTAGTATGGCATATTGATGGATTGCTTTTTCTGCAGTCTGTTTTCAAAAATTTCTTAAATTCCGTTTTCTAAAAACCTTGTTCCCTGAATATATGAACTGCAAAACTTAATCTTTGTTTTTTCTGCTTACTAATGTTGAAATGTATAGCATATCTTTTGGAAAGAGAAACCCAGTTTCCTTTCTGGAAACTTAGGTACCTTCTCTTTGTTTTATAGGATTGAGTCTCAAGTCACCTGGCCTTTCCTAAGCCATGAGTTTGCTGTTTTATGTTCAAATCTAAGCCAGTGCTGCTCACTGGGGAGTGATTTTTGCCTACTAGGAGACATTTGGAAACATCTAGACACATTTTGACTTGACTAGCAGGAATGCTGCTGGCACCTAATGTGTAGAGGTCAGAGGTGCTGCCGAACACCCTACAGTGCACAGGACAGCAGCACCTGTCATCCCCATCATCTGGCCCAAATTGTCAGTCAGTAATGCTGAGGTTGAGAAACCCTGATCTAAGCCAAAAAGACTTTTTCTTTGGAGTCTGAAACTTCAAACTTAAAAAAAAAAATGACTGCAATGCATTATTCCAGTAGCAATGCCTATTTACAAGTTTCCAGTTGTTTCTGCTAACTAGACCTCCTCAAACCTTTCTTGGTTCCCACCATTTTCTTTATCAGGATCTCCAGTCTTTTTTTTTTTTTATCAATCTGTGAGCTCTGCTATTCCCTTTTGATAAAGTCTTTTGCTCTTTGAGTTAGACTAATTTTTTGTTACTTGCAAAGAACTCTAGTGGGGAATAGTTGACAGTTTATCAACACCTGTGTGTCAATGGCAGTTTATTGATATGTAGTGCCTTATAAATCCCATTTATGCTTATTAAGTATCTAGCTGCTGGTGGATGGTCAGGGTAGAGTAAGAAACTGTAAAGAAAACTCTATACGTTTGAGGTTTCTTGTCCTGACCTCCATGGACCATAGCCAAGCTACCATTGCAAAAGAGAATTGATAAACCAACAGATTGCCTGAGCTGTCCCTCAAAACCAGGAAAATAAAAACTTTTCTAGCATGAGAGGTCATCAATGGTAACAGATCAAGTGCACACTTTGAAGTTTAAGATGAAAAAAAAAAAGTGACTATCATCCTTTAAACCATGCCTGCCTTTGACCTCCTTGGACTGTGACGCACAAATGTCTAAACCAGGGACTGTGGATAAATAATTTCTTGTCTTTTTTTTTTTTTTTTTTTTAAAAAACCACATTCTTCTTATTTCAAGCTTCATTTAAAAATAATGAAAGTATAGAGAGCAGCACAGGCATAGAAGTTTCCTTTAAAGATTTTTAATCTCAGTGCTGTCGCTGAGGTTGGTCTCTACTCCATTAAACAGGAGAAACTTTTCTCAAACTAAAACGATCCAGTGAACAGAGTCTTTTGATTGCTGAGGCTGGAATGGGAACCGTGGGTGGTTGCTTGAGACTGTCAAGCTGCTGGAGACCTTGGGGGCTGCTCATAAAAAGACCTGTTTTGTTGGAAGCTCCTCTTGCACCAAGTGCATGGGTTGGAATATGTTAAACTGTTCTTCAGTGAACAAAATCATAAAAATATGTGAGCATACAAATAGCCGATTCGTGTCTGAGATCTCATGAGGTTCATTGTGCTTCCAAGAGAAGGTTTCTTTTTTCTTTTATTTTGAAGATGCCAGCAAAATGCCATGGTATTTTATTTTTGTCTCCGGTAAATTGCTGTGGAAACTTAAACAAATTAAACATCCTGTTTTGTGTTTCTGAGATTCACTGGGGGAAACTCAGTCTCTTCAGCTTGATGTTTTTTAAGTGGGAAGGAGGGTTGGAAAATAAGATATTGTTTTTAATCACCTTTTTGAAATAGTTTTGTGTGTGCTGGGTGAGGGGGAGCTGGACCATTCAGTGTTGCCTGGAATTGAAAGCAGTTTTGCATACTATCTAAAGCAAAAGAAAAGAAAAGTGAAGTTTTTGATGGTGTAAGGGGATGTGTGTACGTCCGTGTTTTGTTATGCTGCAATTACTTTTATAGTTTAGGATTTGATTCCTAATAAAGTATATCAGTGATAATTAAAATGCATCGTTGAAGCCATTTTCCACCAACCTCGGTGACAGCCCTGAGATTAAATTTAATAATAATAGTTAACGATCATGAAATGAAGGCAAAGTGACAGAAATTAGCAAGTAAAACTTAGAGCTTGCCTTAGGAATTTAATATGGCTCTGTTTTTCTTGAGTTCTCAATCATTATGCATTTTCTTTCATTTCCAGGGTTGGTACAATGGAAACACCCTCCCCCCACCACCATACACACACAATACACTAGTTTTTTTTTGGAATCACGGTATTGCTTCCCTTTGATATCTTCCTGCTCGGAAGAATGGAGCAGGCCAGCGTTGGGCTTGTGCCCCTGCGCTTGAATGGTGAGTGGCTCATTTTAGTGCTTCCTGCCTTCAACAGGGTCTTCTTGACAATAGGAAGCATCTGGCATGGCTATTTTTCATGAAAACGTCTCATCACCCCCCTCCTACGCACCCCAGCTTGAACTCTCAGTTGAAATATTACATTTAAAGGCCAAACAGAACCCAAATGAATGGATGATTGCAGCACCTTTCAAATGTCACTTAAAAAAAAATCTATGAAGTGAAGGCTCAAGTCCTTTGGGAAGAAGCAGAAATGAACTGTCACCCTTCTCCCCCCTCCTCCCCCTGCTTAGCCATCAGCCCCCTTCCTCTCCCCTGCTCTGCTCTCTCCCCCCATTGCCTTCTTCCCTTACTGCCCCCCCCCCCATACCTGAGCAATATGAGATTCTGGTTTGGGTGTATGCCCCTGAGGCTGAACTATGCAAGAAGTGTCATCCGCTGAGGTGTTTCCTTTCGGAATGTCATTGTTTAACTTCAGGGTCCTGTTATTCTTGTGTGAATGAAATGTCAGAAACGAACTTCACTGTGTAATTTCCCCGGCATTGACAGGCCTTTGCCATCTGTCACTGGATCGTGGTTTTACCTTTGGTTTCCTGCCATGTTTAGGGTTTTGACCTATCCCTTTGAGTCCTGGTAATTTTACCTCTCAATATAACCTCCGATGAGGGCTCTGTGCCGGGGAGACTCTTGGAACATTGGGGAATGGAATGATTTCTTTCATAGGCGCTGCTTATTATTATTTTTAAGATCTCCCATGTCATGGATCCTGTCACTTGAACAGTGTTGGTTTGTGATTAGTCCCCTCTGAATCTATTTTCGTCCTCACTGTTTACTGATGAGAAGGGGCCTCATTCCACATGAGTCTCAGCCTTGCGTTTTGAAAAGTGGGACTAAGTTCCGTTTGCTGAAAGAGGCAGTTTAGGGGAGAAGAACTGGTATAGGAAGAGGAAAAAAAAATTGCAATGATTTTTCCCCTCAAATTTAATTGGAAAGAAGAAAAACTAAAGTTTTTCATTCCCTACCTAGTGAAGATTTTGAAAAATCCTACTGCTCTGAAGTCAGAAGATGGATTTTTATAAAGTACAAGCAGATTGTCTTTGAACTGAATTTTAAAGCTCAGCTGTCAGAGTTGACAAGTTCCTGAATTCAATTTTCAGACTAAAACTTAGAAAACTGGGGAAGGCATTGTGTCTCCTCAGAGACTTATCAGAAGAGGTGGCAAGGCTCCCACTGCTGTCTCCAGCCAGCCAGGGAGGGTCTGGCAATGCACCTGACAGGTGACCTCTGCTCTTGTCCAAGAGGCATTTTGGAGATGGGGTGATGATCTGAAGGGCACCAAGGCTCAAGCTTGCTCAGATTGGACCATGACAGTTAGCCTAGCTCATCACCCCATGAACAGGGAGGGTTTTGAACACCAGTGACCCTTACTCAAGATCAGGCATCTTTATGACTGGCAGAAAAAGGATTAAGATGCATAGACATTAGAATGCTTGCTAGTTGCTTTGCAAGGACAAGGTTAAACCTATACAGAATCTCAAGTGTAGCCAACACCAGCATGCTTATCTTTTGGGGGAATAAATGAGCTAGTTATGGCCTCTAAGTTCTCAAGATATTCCTTATATATGTAGTCAGTAACTGGTTATCCTAAAAAGGAAGTCCTGATGCAACTAACTTCTGTGTTAAAATCAATCTGAGCATATATCAGATATTTTCGATGTGCTACATATTGCCTTAGAGTCCACTGAAATCTCAGAACAGCCCAAGTGAAGTTGGCAGCCTCATCACCATGGTGCAGATGAGGAAGGTGCAGCTGTAGAGTTTATTTTAGGATTTCTCAGCTGGGAAGCAGAAGGGTTGGGATTCAGACCAGCTCTGTCTGACTCCTAACCTCACCCTCTTAACATTATACTGTAAAACCGCCTCCAAAGTAATGACAATGATGAGCTCAGTGGTAGAATTTCTTCCTACAGATTTTTTCAAAAGTAAATAAATATCATGACCTTTTGAATATTCTTTGGGTTGTGTGATTCTATTAAGTCTTAAATTTTCACACCCTTTTATATCATATCCATTTGGACTTTGAAAATTCAGGTTTATTAGTTGCTGTATTTCATTTTTATTTGTTACTGTTACAAAAGCTTATTAAATTGAAATCTTATTACCTGAAGCTCTCAATTAGCCAGATTCTCCCCAACCCCCACTTTACTTTTAGAGGAAGAGAAAGCCATGGAAAAATAAGCTCATATCAGGATTTCTTTTAAAGGTTAACTATGGCCTATGGTCCTGTGCCTTTTAGTTAGATGTTAAAATATGCATATATCTCTTTATGATTTTTTTTTATGCTTAATCAGTTGCAAAGTTCACTAAAACATTAAGGGGGTTGTATGACGCAGGGGGAGGGCATGGCTGACAAATCATCCCTGCATCTCAGGACCTCAACACAATAAATTTATTTTTGTGCACCTCACAATCCCGTGGGGGTCACAGGTGGTTTTTGTTCTGCTCCACACACTCACTCAGTTCCCAGGGTTCCTCTAGATCTCACTGTTTTTCCCTGAGTCACAGGAACCTGAGGGTCAAAGGAAAGCAGCCAACCTGGAAGATTCCCTGGGAAGGTGGTGGGGCCAGAATTGAATGCACACAGCTTTCAAAGTACACCTTCCAAGGCCAGGACCCAGCCAGAGGCCCTCACCTGGAGGCTAGGAAATGCAGTACAACTCTGTGCCCAGGAAGAAAAAGAAATGAGGTTTGGTATCTACCTCGTCCTGACTGAGTTTTGATTCCAACAAGAAACATACAATTATCATCTGGATAAATGGTTTCCAAGACCTGGATTAAGATGCATAGACATTAAATGGATGACTTAAAAAAAAAAAAAAAAAAAAAAAAAACCTCCGAAACCTCACTTAGACCAAATAGAATCAGAAGCAGCATGAAGGTGGGGGCAGCAGCAGGCTGCATTTCTCAGGAGCTTGCCACTGACTCAGATATAGTCGGTCCAGCATTGGAGTGTCTCTTTGGGAATCATGGAAAAAAGATGATCCACTCAATTAGGCAGGAATATGGATTAACTTCTTTTCAGGAAGATTTTAAGCAGAAAGGATGAAGAGGAAAAAAGTGATGTTAGTGATCTTCAGTTACTTAGGTAAATTAACATCTCTGTTTATACCAACCAGTCTAATTAATTAGGACTTTGATTCTGTGTTCCATATTTTGAAACTTCATAGAGTTTTTCGAAGCTAAAATAATTTTATTTCCGAATAAAATAGCCCATGTAGGAGGAGATCTGTGGACACAGACTACCTATATTTCATTATAATTATTTGAAAAGTTCTCCATGTCTCAGTTCAACCTTTTGTACCTCCCATGGAGCACAATTCTGTGCTAGTCACCTAAACTCCTCCAATAGAGGTGAAAGCAATTGTGGCAGCAAAACCATTCTCTGAAGCCAGCAATCCCTACGATTAAAAAATCAAGCTGCAGGTTTTCTATTTGGTCTTTAAGTATTCAGCAGTGCTGGGTTGTTGGCACACAGGTTCCTTGCATGTGATACTTGCTCCATGTAGCTTATTAAGAGCATGTGTCTTTGTGGGGAGAGAGGTAGCCTACTGTAACCAATACAAGGAAACATGGTGAAACGGGTCTCTTTGGTTTAGCAGGACCATTCCATGGTCACCACCCCAGGTGGGCGTGGGAATGCCCAAGGTGATATTTCATGGTTACTCATTTGTGTGGCCGTCACATTGGATTTATGAAAGGCAGTGGAGACTTTATCACCCTCTCTGTTATTCCAAAACCATAATTTTCTAGTTTTTTGGTTGCTTGGGTGTGAACATTTCTGATAAAATGTGCACTTCATGAACCTTCAAAACATGAATTTGCTTAAGATCTTAAATTATATATTACTGTGATCCAGCATAGGATGAAAGCCCTCCGGGGCGACTTCACGTCTCTACCAAGAGCTGCATGGCAAACCGTTCCGCAGAGTTTTAATCATGTTACCCCTCAATTCCTTCTGTGCTGTACACGGCCTGCCTCATAGAGTCCACCTTTCATAGTCTTGAATCCCAGCACCCCCATAACCTGTCCTCTGCTTTGAAACTGTGGATAAACTTTCCAGCGTTTAGCCTAAAGGCCCCTTGCCTGAAAGCTCTGCCCAAGCCAATTAGTGGATTCATCATCCCTCGGTACATCTCAAGTTTTTCTGTCCCCTCATCATTGTGTCTTGTATTTCCAAACTCCACTTCTTCCCAGATGAAATTCAATTCATTAAGATTCAGTTTGAAATGTCACAGCTCTGAAACCTTCCCTGTTTAACCTGACTATGGCACCTGTGGCCTACACATACCACTTGCCATGATATATTTTAGCTTGGGGTTTGCATGTTAGATTTTCTATTCCAGTGTAAGCTCCTAGAGATCAAAGATCCTCCTTTACTCACCTCTTATTCCCTAGGGTGCTTTAACCACAGCAAATATTCAGTAGATGAACTTCATAATAAAATGCATTCAGTTGAAAACTATAATGCCAAGTGAAAAATCCCTCCTTAGACTCTTAATTTGGAGCATGATTTCTCAAAATGGAATGGTAATATAAGTTTGGGGAAAAAGAATCTGGTTATATTTACAAAGGTTGCCTTATTTTGGGACCTTTTTTAGAAGCTTTAATATGATTATAACATGTTACATGCTAACCTGAAGGTCTTTGAGAGCAGGTAGTTGGCATTTTATTTCATGTTCTTTTGACCACAGAATTCTCTCTCTTTTTGGTGATGCACATTAATAAACCAGAGTTTTAAACTCATTTCTGGGAAATATTAATGTGGAGTAATATTCTATCTTTATATGGTAGCCTTTGTTATCAAAAGTGCTTTCACGATTAAAATCATTCTCATTTTTCTCTGAATATTATGGACTGTTCTCGAGAAAACAATAAAATGTTTTCTGGTTTGCACTTGGACATAATTGTTTTGGGTGTTGTGTATATGTGTGTTTGTAAACTCCCCAAATTCATCAAATTTACTGTTGGTTCTAGCTAAGATATATGTACAGCTCAGGAAAATTCCTGGTGATCTCAGTGAAACTTACAATAATAAAGGTATATTACTGAGAATCATTCCCTTGTCAAGCATCTCTTAAAGGAATATGCAAAAGCTTTGTCTTAGTAGCAGTTTTCCTGAAGGTCACCCACCATTCAGACTAGTTATGTAAATCTCCATTAATGCAAGCTTTATTTAATGATTTGCTAAAAGTAAAGTCAATGATTAAGTTCCCCCACCCCATTATTGATTTATCTGTTCCACACCTCCTTTCTGTGGATACACAGATTTAAAAAAAAAATTGGGCCATTGCATGTTTAGATTTCTTGCCTTTAAATGAGGTCGATTATCTTTAGCAATCATTGTTGGGGCTGTAATTGCATGTGAAGGGGATGAGATCGAATTTCAGAGCAAAGGGTGCTAAAGGCTCTTTTAAGTTGAAGTTAAACCTATGATTTTTTATGAACTTTGGGGTGCCTAATTAAGCGATTAGTAACAAGCTGGAGTTTCCAAATGTCAAGTGCATAATTATGAAATAAACAAGAGCTGGTCTTTCTAATAAACTCCTATGCTATGCTGTAACACCTCTCGATGAGCCCCAGACAAAGCATTCTAGTGAAGACCTTGAACTTAGGATGGATTTTCACAGTTGATGAAAAGAACCTTGTCTTCTGGAACATAACTTCTAAATACATAGGGTAGGAGTAAGTTTGAACCTGGGAAAGGTGTCATGAATATTAATTTTGTCTCTGGAACCATGTATTATAAAGAAGTGCCATTTTACTCCTTTTGATATCTGTGTTTTGCTTTCTTCTGATTCTCTTGATGTTGATCTTTATCACCCACATTTTAAAAGTTCAAAAATGCTTATTTTTAAGCTTATTTTTAAAGCTTAATAGTAAATTAAATTTGATGGAGGGTGGATAGGGGATAGAAGACAAGTTGATGGTGTTAATATTTAATTGAATATAAAATCTCCTATATTAAGACTGATAATAAAAAAGTTAGCAAACTTTAAAAATGTAACACATAAGAAAGTTGTTAAGGATAAGTGATGTCATTTTTTTAAGTCCACACCCCTTCTCCTGCATTGACCAATGGTTTTCTGTACATAGCCAGGGTTTGACAAAGTTCCATAATTTTAGCCAATCAAATATTGGCACCTGTTATAGTCTAGGGAGGGTGGTGGACACATACACAAACGAAAGTTTTTATCTCTACCCCAATAAGTTGGAAAGATTTTTGAGGCAAGTGCTATATATAGGACAGAAAAAAATTAGCAATTATTATGATTAAAATTTTTTGTCATTTATTATTATACATGTAATACATGATCCCATTTTACTTAAAAATATCATAATGCATTTTATCTCAAATAGAGAGGTAGGTGAGCAGATAGAGCTGGTTCGTTTGTCTTCATATCAACATTCCCCCCCCACTAGATTTCTTTTATTTGCGGTGTGTGCCAGCTTGGCTGTGTTAGTGGAGAAGCCTAAATAGCAATGATTTCAAATAAGAATGGGGTACATTCCTCTCTCTCGAAAGAGGGGTCCAGAAGCAGGCAGCACAAGGATTCAATGGCAGTGTCATGACACTGGCAAATACCCAGGCTCTTTCCAGCTCACTACCCTGTCATGTCCTTATCCTTGTGATCCATCATGGTTGCTAGAGTTACAGTATCACATCTGAATTCCAGGCAGTGGGACTGAGAATGGAGAGGAAAAGCGATGCCTCTCAGGACACCTCCCAGAGATTGTATACACAGTTTTCCTTCTACTTCATTCCATTGACCAAAGTTTAGACCCAAGGCCATAATTAGCTGCAAAGTAGGATAAGACAAGTGTTTCTTTTGTTGTTGTTTTGCCTGGGTAGCAACAGGCCCAGCTAAATATGAGAGTTTGTATAATAAGAAAGGATTGAGGAGACTTGGAGAGCCATTGGGCAGCCTCTGCCAGAGGTGGTTACTGATGGTTTTGCTATTGCAGACCATGCAGAGATGAACATTCCTGAGCATGGGTAACCATGTTGTTTCATGCAGGTAGATAACATGTGTCAAGTGAGTTATAGAGATAGAAAGTTCTTGAGGAGAGGCTTGGAGAGGGCAAGATCATGGGGGGTAAGTTGGCTGTAGAGGAAAAGCCACTGGAGTTGAGGTGGATCTGGGCTTAGTCCTGATTGCTGCAGATGGAAGGATGGATTGACAGTACATTCAAGCCAGGTGAGAGACATGTGTCAGTTCATTCAGTCATTCAACAACTATTGACTGAGCACTTATTATGTGCCAGACACTGGTCCTGCAGCTGTGAAACTGACATAGCCCTTCACTCACTGGAACTCACAACAAATAACATGACACTTTGATAAGCAGAAGTGCATGCCTTAGGGATAGGCAGTGAGGGGGTTTGGGACTGGATAAAAAGGCCAGAGACAGACTCAAAAGAAGTTGGATGCCTTGTTAGAGAGATTGAACCTGATCTTATAGCCAGCAGGGAGCCACGGAGAGCTTTGATCAGAGGACTACTAGGACCTGAGTGCTATTTAAGAAGAATAAATCTGACATGCACAGGTTAACCGGAGGAGGCCACGGAAGACGTGAAGCAAGGGGGTCACTGAGGAGCTGTTATGGAGCTTCCCCTGCAAGGCCACGGGTCCTGGGTGGAAGAGCTGGCCTGGAAGCCTGTGCTGTACAGTAGCTCGGGACATGCTTTCTGGAGAGAAGTTGTCCTGGGTTTGGATCCTAACTCTGTCCCATGGTAGTAGGTTGGACGCAGTCCTGGTCTTAGTCCACTTGGGCTGCCATAACAAAACACCATTGTTTGGGTTTAAACAATAGAAATAGATTTCCTCACAATTTGGGGGCTGGATTAAGTCCAAGATGAAGGTGCCAGCTGATCTTCCTGGTAAGGACCCTCTTCATGCTTACAGAGGGCCACCTTCCTTCTGTGTTCTCACATAGTAGAGCAAATGAGCTCTGGCATCTCTGTTTCTTGTTACAAGGGCACTGACCTTATTGGACAAGGGCTACACCCTGATGACCTCATTTAACCTCATTGCCTCCTCACAGACCCATTTCCAAATATAGTCACACTGGGTGCTAGGGTTTCAATATGTGAATGTGTGGGGGCCATAAATATTCAGTCCACAACAGTCCATTTAGTCATCTGAAGCACAGTTTTTCTCTTGGGCAGAACGAGGAGAAATTCCATCCACCTCTTCCAAGGGTCATGATGAGGAGTAGGCAAGGTTAGTTGGTAAAGCTCTCAGCATGGTTGCTGGCACTTGGGAAGCGTGCAGAAACTGGAAGCTAGGTGACACAGATGGGCCAAGCATTTCAATGGAAAAATTTTCCGACTTGGGGAACAGATACAAGAGACCAAGGAGAGTGAGGGCACAGAGGTGGTGCTAAGCACTGCAGCCAGAGTGATAGGGAGAATGATGTCATCTGACAGAAATAGAGTCTGGGCAGGAGCCAGTGTCGGGGGGAGGTTGATGCCTTTGGTGGTAGGTGTGAGATGGCTGCATAGGCAAGTGGAATTTTCCAGCAGACAGTTGGGGCTTATTTACAAGAGAGGATGTATGGCTGCCTACAACAGCTCCTGGGGGACGCCAAATTGGTAGAGGCTGAAATTTAAGAGGAAAGCAACAGAATTCCAATGAACCTGCACAGATCTAATAAACTGGAGGCCTTCTCCTATGCCATAGGAATTTAGTTTTAGAAAGTTTTTCTGCTCGAACAAATGAACAGACTGAAGCCAAGGCTGAGCCGAGAGCTGGACTCTCTGGATAGTGTCCTCCCTTGTCCACTTGAAGTTGCCTGTGGAGGACACGGGAGACGGCTCCGCGTCTGAAGCCCAATAAACTCACAAAAAGAAATTTATATCTTGAGCATTTGGGTTGTGGATTATATGTGAAGACAGAAGTGGCTTTCTCAGTCTTAGGGCAAAGTGCTGGGAAACTTCTGAGCTTGGATATTGTCTCTAAACACGGCGGAATCCTGGGCAGCCTGAAAGGCCCTGAGCACTTCAGGATCCAATTAAAAGGGAATTATTTTCCCATTCCACAGCTAAGGAAATGGATCAACAAAGAGGCTGAATGACTGTTTTAAAATCTGACAAGATGTAACACCACAGACCAGGGGAATGGGGCTTAGAGGGCCCCCCCTGTCTGAGAGACCAAGTTATTTTCTTCTTAGTGTGATCTGTCAGTTCTCCCAGCTGTGAGTCAGTTGAAATCAGCCTTTGATAGACTCATGCCAGTAAATAAAAAAAAGGAGCCCACCTTTGTCCATTTTCAGGCAATAGAAAAGAGCAAGTATGTAGAATTTATCACACCTGCCTTCAGCTTTCCCCTCCCTGTCTCGCCCTCTAACACACAGCCTCCCTCCTTCCAGTACAATACTATTTTCTCCACTTCACTGCGCATGCACTTCCTCCATTCTGCTGGGGTCGTTCTCACTGAGAGCCCCTATGTCTTTTAATCACCAAATGCATTGGGGTTTTCTTTCTCATTCCTTTCTGGATCCTTCTGCCGCTTGTCACTCCCTCATCAAGCTCTCTGTCCTGTCGGCTTCCTGGACACCTTACTCTCTCGGTTGTCATGACACTTTACAGACAATTCCTTCTTAGTTTGCTTTAGGGGACCCCTGCTGCTTACCAGTTAAATTTGGACATTCTTTTCATCTTAAGCAAAGTATTTTTCTCATTCTGTGCACCCTCTCGCCTGGTTGCTCTAATCCATTCTCATTATATCAATTATCATCAATATACCAATGACTCCTGAATCGTATCTCTGGCCCAGATTTTTCTCCCAAGCTTCAGACTTACAGCTGTATTTAGCTCCCCAAACACCTCAGAAGCTGGCTAAAAGTCTTCCCTCCTCAAGTTCTTTCTCCTCTCCATCACTCTCACCTATGAAATTGGAAATCTGAGAGGGGAATGTGTGTCCCTTTCTCTGTCAGCACCCCCAGCCCCTACCTAGTAGTGGATCATCTCTAACTGCTGCCAACATTACTTCTATTTCTGGAGGCTGCCATGCAGGAAAGAGGATGAATATGGCATGTTGTATAAGAAGGATAAAGAGACAAAAACTAAGATCTAGGAATGTCAATATGTAGATGGCAGGTTGAAACCAAGATGTCTCCCACTTTCTTCTTCAAGGAAGATCACCTCCAAATGACCCATGTGTTTTAATGTGATTATACCTTTTTCCTCTGTGGTTAAGATAATATCTATTACAATGTTTTAAAAGACCCACACAACAAAACATTGAATTTTGTATGAGAAAGGACATCCCTTCTCTCTAGAGCATGTGAGAGGGTGAAATGTCCTGTCCAAGGTTATAGAGCTATCTTGTAGTAGACTTACAGGTCTTTCGATTGTTTTCTTTCTTTCTTTTTTCTTCGGTATTCTTTTTCTTTCACACATGGCTTCCCTTTGTAATATTGTACCCTGCACCTAGTAGTGACTCAGGAAATGTGTGTAGATTTAACTCACTGGAATTCTCTAGAAGCATTGCAGTTGAATCTCATTCAGTCCTTTAGAAACTCTTCATGCTGATTAAGAAGGTGGAGTTTGGACACACACACACACACACACACACACACACACACACCCACACACCTACACACACCTACCATTGTCACCTTTCCCTTCCCTGTGCTAGATCCCAGCTATCAGTTACAGTGCTGATTCCTAACAAGTCCAGAATAGCCCAAGTCCTTAACACAAGGATCTAGGTAGATAGTGTCCATCAGAATTTTGTTAAAGAACTTAAACCCATCTTTAGGGGGTTTTGAGTCCTCATTTCTTTTGTTTCTGAGATCATTTCAGTAGGCAGCAATGTTCTGAGGAATATACATTTTCTGTGTATTATCCATCCATGTCTATATATTATTATCAAGTGGGGAGTGCGTGGCTTTAATAGCACCTGTCTTTCTGGTAGTTTATTTGCCACCTAGGAAACGGTGTGCTGGGGAGTTGCTTCCTAACCATCTTGTTTTTTTCCATTGGTCCGATACTGTGATAGCTTCTTTGTGAGGGTTTATCATACCTGAATATTGTCCATTTATAGATAGAACAATCCAGGCATGTCAGCAATGGAATATGAGCTCTTAGCCCTCCCAGGCTCTGATCCAATAACGTACATACCCTCCTGACATTTATCACAGTGTTTCCTCAGTCTCTTTCCAGCTTCAGTATACACTTCTTTCTTTATGTTAATTTTTCCAAAGTATAACAAAAGTGATGTTTCCGAACCGGTAGAGTCTCCGAGGCTCACCAACAGTGAGCCAGATGGCTGGAGCAGCAGGAAGCATCTCGCCAGGAGTAGAGAGGTACTGTGAAGGCATGGAGGAAAGGGGGAGCGCTGCAAAATGATAATGAGGGAAGAGAGGGAGATGGTGTTATGGTAATAATTTTAACAAGAGGTTTCTGTTGAGTGTAATGATATTTACTTAATTGATCATAGATATTCATTGGCTGGTTTAGTTCCAGTGTGTCCTAGCTATATTGGAAAATATGAACGATATGACTCCTTTTCTGGAGAAGCTTAAAATCTCATCAGAGGCATAAATACTTCTGAAGGGAAGGAAGAAAAATGTGAGTGGTAGCTCCATCAATTTACATATTTAGAACTGGAATCTCTCCCTCTGTTCCTCAGTCCCCTTGTCTAATGCCTGGGTGCCATCTTGGCAGGGCTGTCTCAACTTTCTTTTCATCTTGGTCATTAGTCACCAAGGATATGTCTCATTTGTTCTCTTTAACCGTTTGCCCGTTCCAGGCACATAAAGACACCTAGTAATTGTTGGATTGTTATTTCTCTTTGTGCTTTGGCTTCTGTACCTCTTCCTTCCAGCTCGGTCATTTGGCAAACTGAGGGTCGTCCCCTCCTGACCTCACACCTGGGTTGCTGTGCTCTCCTCCAGGTTTTTACCCAGCCAGACTTGTCTTTCTAAAATGATGCTTTTCTCAAATTATTCCCTTGTTCAAGGATTTGTGGGGTTTTTCTGTGGCCTATGGTGTTAACCACACTTTCTAGCTTTGAAGGCCCTGTTGTCTCCATCTAAATCCATCATTACCCTCAATGAAAACCCTGGACTTCATACTTTGATCTTATTGGTTCCTATCTATAATTATGTTAAATCTAGCCTTTGAACATATGAGCTAGAAGATCATCTCTACTTGCCACGAGTGGTCTTTACTTGGATTTTCTACAGTTGACCTGAATCTTCCGAAAAGCCTTTCTTGTTCATTTAGTCAATCAATCAGCACCCATTTATGGACTGTCTACCATGAAAATAAATACCATGCTCTTAAGGATCTCACGCTAACCCAGCACACTCAACCTTATGTTTAGAACAATGTTTTGCATATTTCCATTGAATTGATTAATGATTATGGCTCTCAATAATTATGCAGTGTAAGACTGCATCATCTATAAAAATGGCCTAACTTTTCTGTGCCTCAAGTTCCTTCTCTGTTAAATGGGAATAATAATAGCACCTTATCTATCTATCTACCTACCTACCTACCTACCTATCATATATATATATATATATAGTACTTAGAACCATGCCCAATTTATTATTAGCACTCATTGACTTTAGTTATTGTTACTTAGACTCTATAATGCAAAAATGTTTTTTTAAAAAATAAATACACTAAAAATATGCAGTCTCAAATGTCATATGACAGTTTCATCTGTTTAGCCTGATCTCGCAACTGAGCTGGAAGCTTCAGGTAGACCAGCTTGCAGGACTCAGTTTGCTCTTGGAGGTTCTTGTTGGCCAATGTGAGTTCACAGGAGGATGCCCACATCTGTTGCCATGGTCATTGTGAAAAGAACCCTGGGACTGGGCTGGTCTTAAGAGGCAGGCCAAATAGTGCAAGTGAGAGAGTGAGTGGTTATGGAGAAGAGAAAAGCACGATCTTTTATGAGTATCCAGATTCACATAAAAAGGGATTGAGATAAGAAACAAATCCTGAAGTTGGGGATAAAGATGAATGAAGGGCACTTGGGGGCTTGCTGCTATGTGCCAGGCCTTAGGCTTGCTACCTTAACAGGTACCATCTCATTTAATCCCTGCGACAGCCCTGGATGGTGAATAGTTATCTCTAGGTTATGTACAGACAACTTGGGGTTCAGATTTGATGTTCACCCGGAGGAGCTCATGAAGGTAGCCATTGACAGGTTCTTCTGCCTTTGTGTAGTTAAGAGGGATATTTTTGCTGTGTGACAATTTCTAAGAAAGTCTGATTAAAAGTTATATTCTTTAACTGAAGTTAGTGGGGCACATATGGGCCAATAGCATGTCAGCAGTCACCACTGTTTTGTTTGAGCTTCTGATTAGTCTCTACACTTTGCCTTCCTCTAGGCCCTTAGTCTCATAGAATCTCAACAGTAGGTAAGTAAATGGGTTTGATGTTGGTGCATAGGGGAAAAAACCCCCAAAACAGTGATGTTCCATTCCCTTATATAGTAGAGTATATAAAGGACGATTTGAGAGACATGAATAGACATTCTTCCTCCTCCCTTGTCAAACAAATCATGCCAGGTCATCTGGAATTTCTATTTTACTTATTTCTTTGGTGAAGGTATTAGAGGCTCTTTTAAAAAAATAGACAGGTATTTAGGAAGAGGGACTACATGGAACAATTACCAGCCATCAGTGTCCTGGCTCCGTGAATGAACCTGTCATTCAGGTCCTAGATGGAAAGAGAAGCAAGACGGATACTTTTTTTTTAATTGCAAAGAGAAGCATGGAGAAATGTCATCAGAATGAGGTTCCTGGGTATCTATAGCGAATAGGTGGCTGCCACACACAAAGAAGTGGGGATGGGTGAATGGCAAAGATAAGCTTTAAGAACTTTGTTTTTGAATTGAGCCTGGACCCTGGCCCTGGAAGGGGACCAGGTACCACCAGTGGGCCTCCCTATTATGGGCTGGAAGGTTGTTGGGCATCACAGGTTGTTTTGGTGGAGAATTCTTTTCCTTGGGGCCAGTTTTCATGACAGCTGGGCTATTCTGCCTTTGCATCAGGGTAAGAACATCTTCTTTAGTCTGGAACAGCCAGCTGTGTTTGTCCTCTGGAGAGGAGGCTCATTAAATGTCACAGTAAAGAAATTCTGGAGTGGCTCTTCTGTAGGTCAGAAGGTCCTTCCATGTCCCTGAGATGTTTATGGAGGGAGGAAGGTGAGAACAGTGATACGCAATCATATTCTCTCTGTGATACCTTGTCCTTCCCTCACACCAGAAATTCACCATGCATCTCACTTTGGACTAAGACAGTAATTAAACCAACTATGCAATCAATAAATCAATTGAGACAGCTTGGTTTTATGATCTTCAAAACCAGTATTGGTGTGGAGGGAGAAGAGAACATAAAAGAAATCTTGGAACCTACCAACTACATCTGTTTACCTGGGGCTTGATAACATGTACAGTTATCTGCCTTGATTACCCAGGTTGTAGGGCAGGAGTGCAGGGAATAAAGCTGAACTCATTATGTCCTATATCACCTTACAACCAATTATTTGAGAATCTGACCTTGGTAAGACTTGGAGCTGAATAAAACTGAATTATTATATAAAAATCTTTTGCAATGGAGTTCAGCACTGTGTAAGTCTTTCTGATCCTTTCTTCTAGAGATGGAGGCAGAATGAGCATAGTACATCTCTTTTTAAATATTGGGCATCAATTTACATGTAGGTTTAAGGGTTGTCTATGGAAGCATGCCACATAAGCTCTGGAGAGGGCAAAGGTAACTTTGTTGAACTGGGTAAAGATCAGAGTCAGAGTACATTGTTATTCCGGAAATCTAAATAGATTAAAAATGGTTAGCAGGAGATTCTTGTTAACAAATGAGTAGGTCTTCTTATGAAAGTTACTCTTTGGCATGTATGTACTTAGTGTGCATTTCATTTTATTTCTCTTTGTATGTAATGCATGGTAATGGGAGGTTCTTTGTTTTGTGCATTGCTGTATTTGCATAAAAATAATCTTATTGCCTCAAGAGAGTAAAATGAGACCCAGTACAGTTTCTTTGGAAATTCCCAAAGTGGAGATTTTAGGGAAGGACTGATTCACCTTTAGAGCAGAATTAGAAGGCAAGAGGCACAGAGCAAAGTGCAGGTCACCCTTACCAAGAAGAGGGTCAGAAGAAAAAGAAAGCCTTTGTTATCACTCATTCTTTTACATTTGGAAGTCATAAAATCATCCTAGTATTGTTAGAAATGGAAGCATTTTTTTTGCATTACAATTCTTAATACACATATGTACCACAATTTTTGTATCTCTGTACATAAAGTATGTTGACACCCAATTCAAGTCTTTATACATGTACTTTGGATAATGATGTTCATCACATTCCACCATCCTTGCTAATCCCCTGTACCCCCTTTCCCTCTCACCCCTCTTCCCTATCTAGAATTGATCTATTTCTCCCATACTCTCCCTCCCTACCCCAATATGAGTCAACCTCCTTATATCAGAGAAAATATTCAGCATTTGTTAGAAGTAGAAGCATTTTAAGAAAATCTTTTAGAGTTCTGATTAATTTTCTTCTTATGATTCTAATCAATTTTCTTTTTATTTATACCCTGTTGTGGAGGTGAGAAAGACACACAAAAAAAGCCTAGATTATGATTCGTATGAGTTATTGAACAGCATTTGGGCTAGAATCTCCACTTAGAAACTTGGTTTTCAGTTTGTATGTATACAGAAAACAATTCTACTACTGAAACACTGAGAAAGTCTACTACTTGAAACATAATCTAATGATTGTGGATTAGGTGTTTTGGTTTGTTTTCTGTATACATACAAATTGGAAACCAGGTTTCTAAATGGAGATTCTAGCCCGAATACTGTTCAATAACTCATACGAATCATAATCTAGGCTTCTTTTTTGTCTCCTTCACACACACAACAAAGAAAAATCCTCTAGGAAAGGGTGGTCCAATAGGATCTTCTTTGGTAATGAAATACTTTGTATCTGCCCTGTCCAACACTCTACCCACTAGATACATAGAATCATTGACTATTTGAAATATGTTTATGTTAGCTCAGGAACTGAATTTTAAATTACATTTAAATTAATTTACATGTAGACAGCCACATGTGGCTACTAGCTACCATATTAGACAGTGCAGCGTTAGAAACAGAACTGTGGCCTTGAATCCTAGTTTCACTACTATCTAGCTTGTGACCTCAGCAAAGTACTTTTCCTCTCTGTGTTTTAGTAGTAGAATTTCATTAAACTCAGAATACTTAACCTAAATTTAAAAGAATACTAGGATCTAGAGTTCTCAGCCTTATCACTTAACACCCTCCCCCGTGTTTCCCAATTCCATACAAATTTGACTGCTTCCTGAGAATAGCTCATAGTTTCTACCTATATTAATAAAAGCTCTCAATAGTAAGTTAAAGAAAATCCAACTCAAATTTACCTAAGATAAAAGGGAATTTTTTTCTCTCTCAAGATATCATGTTTGTTTATTATAGTATCTAGTTTTACCCATCAAAGCTTCATCACTATTCCCTACGCCTTCATTTCATTATTTTGTTTTCCATCACTAAGATGCAAGATACCCTCTTCTCATCTCTCATCTTCATCCTCACGGTTATCGTCTTCCTTTGACTTTCTTTTCTTATGATACTTTAGTTGAAATCGAACTAAGGGCCTTACACATAGGTAGATAGGTGTGCTCTACCACTGGGTTGCATCCCCACTCTTTTTTTATTTTTCATTTTTGGAGAAAATTTTATTAAGTTGCCTAGGCTGGCCTTGAACTTGCAGTCATTCTGCCTCATCCTCCTCAGTTGCTGAAATTAAGGGAGTGTACCACGGAGCACAGCCCCCTGGTACATTTTTACACTTAACACATTATCTAATGTTTCTGTATGCCCTTACCTCATCCTTTATGTTTGGTTTTTTAGAAAGGAATTGGAGCTCAGAGGAATAAAGTCATAAAAGTGGATTTTTTTTGGGGGGGCGGGGATTGGAATCAGTTTTTCTCGCTGTTTTCTTTCTCTACTGTTGTGTTACTACTGATCACTCACTTCCACCCACACTTTCCTATATTAGACCAATAAATAGCTGTTCTTCATAAAAAGCATTGAAAGACAATATCTGACCTCTACATTTTGTCTTCTTTGGCTGAGGATCTGATATGTTATAATTTAGCTTTGTTAGTATCTAACCTAGAGGCTAGAATCCAGTACAGATATATATTTTACAATAATCGCACAAAAAAGTGGGGAGGAAATGAAACTGTATTGAAGCTAAGTTGATATGTTACTGAAATTATGTCAGTATTAACCTGAAGTATATTGTGGTTAGGGATGCATACTGTAAACCATAGGACACCCTAAGAAAAAGCATAAAATATATCTAAAAATCTAACAGGAGAATTATAGTGGTATACCAAAAGACATTTAATACAGAAAAAGGCAGTAAATGAAGAAATAGGATAAAAAAAGAGTAAAGGATATTAAAAACAAATAAATTCAACTGTATTTAGATTTTTAGCAAAAATTTAAAAGTATAAAATCAAAAAGCAAATATATTAATCACATTATCTGGGATTAATTCTACCTATATTAATAAAAGCTCTCAATTATTATAATTTACCCATGACAATAATTCCATTAAATGTGAGTGGAGTAAAAATATGATTAAATGGATGAATAGCAAGACTCAACTGTATGCTGTCTTGAAGAAACATACTTTAGTTTCTAAGATTCAAAGAAGTTAGAAGTAGAAGCATGTAAAAAGATATACCACACAAACATTAACCATGTGAGAGCTGGAGGGGCTGTATTTATATCAAAAGTTCCTTGGATGATCCTGATGTGATCAGTAATACTGATGGTGATCAGTAATGAGAACACCTTACTTTACCCACAGAAGGACTGCATTAGGGGAGGCTTCCAGCATTATCCTTGGGAGATAAGTTGAGTTCCATCAGGGAAGGAAGATGCTGAGTTGAAGGTCACTTTGCCACAAGGAAGGATGTACTGAGTCAGGATTATGTGCTCAGGCAATTACAGTTGAGCATTGTTGCAAAGTGAGATGAGAGAAATGTGGGAAGAGAAGTAGGTGCAGAGTTGACAGGGGCCTGAACAACTTTACATGTTACATATATATAAAGGCAAAATTATGCTAGCATATTAGGTTTTGAGGATAATCATTAGGAAACATGAAGATATGGGAGAGGAAAGCAGCCATGTAACATATAGTGGTATAGGGATAAGGGTAGAGCAGGAAGAAAGGAGGAAGAAGATATGCACCAGTTGCCTTAGGTCTGGGGTCCCTCTGAAGTTTTGAGCATGTGTTAGTTTGCCAGTTGTTATAAAGATATGGATGACTTAATCTGCTTAGCCATGTCAATAATGACATACATGAAACTATTCTTTCCCATGAGATGATTGGTATATTTGTGCAGAGAAATCTAGTTAATTTCATGTAGGTCCACTTCAAATCTAAGACCTCAGTAACTCTTTGAAACTCTTGGGGTATGAAAACTTCCACAGTTTGGATCTTTACAATATAACTTCTTTCAAATGCTTTGTCTATGGTGGTGAATTTTTATATTCAAAATATAGAGAACATGGTCTCTTACCCAAGATCAATAACTCTGGGATGGGGTTCAAAATTCTGCCTTTAACAAATTTCCAAGATGATCCTGATTCAGGAGTCTGTTGGACCCACCTTGAGAAATACATAGTTTCCAAACTTTAATCCCTGGCCTTTTTATTGTGTATAATATAATAGTCTTTTTACATCTGGAGAAAGCTATTTTTTATAATCATGACTCTGTTCTGAAATTCAATGACCTAAAATTGTCGAAAGGAAAGGCATGCAAAAACTAATTTAAATGTCAGCAGATCAACAAAATTTTCAGTGTGCTTAAATATTGGAAATGTTATCAAACAGAAATAAATGTTAGGCAACAAAATACAAATCAGTTACTTGAGGAGCTGCCAAAACTATTTTCAGAGGTAAGAGTTGGATGACGCTATTCAATGCCAAATTAAATTTCCTCTGCTTGGGAGGAAATATAGATCTTACCAGTCTCCAAGATAATGTACAGAGAACAGGGGCTTTGAAATATGACCTAAATGTGAATCCCCAAGCCAGTTTTTCACAACTGTGTTTCCTTGCAAAAGGGTATCTCTTGGCCTTTTTGAGTTCTATATGTCTCATGTATAATAGGTAGGTAAGAATACAACCATTCATGGATATGAAGGAGGTTGAATAAGAAAATGCTTAGAAAGTACCAGATACAAGAATGTTGCTTGATAAACATTGATTGACTTTATCCATATCCATAATTATCCACATATGAAACTAACTTGTAGCTGATAATGGAAAGGACACATTCTAATAGACCAGAGAATTTATTAGTAGTAGATGGCAAAGGATACAATTAGGGATGCTGACACCCTTTACCTGTTTCTCAGGGAACCTGTTCTCCCTCAGTAGTCAAAGAGGAAGTCAGTACCCAGCCCTTCCTGGCCTGTTTGGGGTGAGGGTGCTGCTGAGGGGCATTCCTGTCTAAATCAGAGGTTCAACTCTGTGGGCTGGTTAAGGTATCTCCCCTTAAGTCCTGACCTGGCTCAACCACAGGCCCATTTCTCTCTTGGCCCCCAAACTCCCACCCCATAAAGACCCCTGGAAAATATTATTCAGACTTTGTTAATTACTCCATTAAATTGCATAGGTGAATTGACAAGAATTGACAAGAAGTAATGAATCACGAAGCTGACATTTTAAATGTGGGCATGGTAGACGTTCTAATAAATTTTCTCTCAGTAATAATTTTTGGCCTACCCTATTTCTGAAAAGATTCAAGCAACAGAAGAAAATGCAATAAACTGAAAAGGTAATTATTTAGGTGTCCACTCAGAGAATGATGTTTAGATTGCATTTACATTTCGGGGGAGAAAAAAGTTGATCACAACGTTTAGAATTGGAGGGTTCTATGAATAAATTTAGATTCGAAGACAAAACCGGGCTTTTTTTTTTTTTTTTTTTTTTTTTTTTTGCTGAACAGAGCAAAGAAACTAATGTGACTGTGGCTTTCAGGCAGCTCCAGGGGCATAGGAAGAGGAGAATCTGGAATTCATATGATCAAATAGACTGACAGAGGGATGCTATTAATTCATTTTGATTCTAACATTGTGTTTTTTTCATTTGTTTAAAAATTGATGTAAAATATCAGTTTATGACTTCTTTTACATTTTGCAAATTTAAAATTCCAATGTCTTCTCATTGTAAGGGGAAAAAACAATTGTAGATAGCCCACTTTAATAGCAAAATCAGGCCAGGCAATATTTGCTAATTTATAAGTCTAAGATTTAACCCAGAAGTACAAGTTGTTTTCTATAGGAAAGATTACAAAAGTAAACATAAGAGATATATATATATATAATTTTTTTTAGATGGACACAATGTCTTTATTTTACTTTATGTGGTGCTGAGGATCGAACCCACTGCCTCACGCATGCTAGGTGAACGCTTTACCTCTGAGCCACAACCCCAGCCCAGTAAACAGGTTTATAGGCTATCTTTTTTTCCCCTTTTCCTTTATTTCCTGACTCAGAAATGGAGACAACTTTAGGCAGTTTTAGAAAACTACTTGTTGGATTAAAGAGTATTACCAGTCAAACCATACTAGATGGACAATTAATGCCTAAACTTCTGCCTATATTGCATTATGTCTGTATTGAATGATTACTAAATGATTATATGAGCACATACTTTTGAAAGGGAGGCAGGAATGTATGTGTGTAAATCTATCTGTGTTTTGACTCAAAACAAATTTTTGTGATAAGAAATTCTTTCTTTTATTTATTTTTAAACATTTATTTTTTAGTTGTATTTGGACACAATACCTTTTATTTTTATGTGATGCTGAGGATGGAACCCAGGGGCCTCACACATGCTAAGCGAGCACTCTTCTGCTGAGCCACAACCCCAGCCCAAGAAGTTCTACTTTCTTAGGTTGAGTATCTTCTTAGTATGATCTGTGTTGCAGTGATACTGTTGAGGACATTACCATTTTGAGATAAATTAGCTTAAGTTATGAGAAGACTGTACAAAGATATGTTGTTGGAAATGTCCGAGACAGTAAAACTAGGTAGACAAAAATATATTTTTCATTGTAACAGGAAAATCTTAGAGCAGAATTTGAACTAAACAATTACCTTTAGTTTCTTTAAATTAACTCTGCTGACCCTTTCAAGACAAAGTGACAAGAATCCTGTTAGGAAACAGCAGGGTAGATGGGGGTAGGGTGGGTGGTGGGGTCGGTAGGGGCAGCAGTGGTGGAGAAAGTGCCAATATAGTGGCCGATGTCTCCTACAGCATTATCTTGAAAAACCAATTCAGTTATTTCACTTTGCTGTTTTTGAGAGGTTCTGAGTTCAGATATTTGTTTTAGATGTCAGCACTGTATCAAACTTGTAAATTTTATATCCAAATAAATGAAATTTCCATTTCACTCCAAGAAATTACACATGGGCTCCTCATCCGACCCCAGCATGGAAAACATTGTGTTTCCTTTATAGGAAAAGGAGCAGCTAGGAGGAGCAGAAATAGCTTTCATAGCTCTGTCCCTAAGAAGTTTGAAGTTGCCTACTTTACCATTTTTTAGTGTTCTGCTCGAGTTAAGTATACCATAGATGAATTTGAAGATGTGGAATCATAAATAATAGACACCGTTACACCAAGCTGTTGGAGAGTTTATAAAATTGCCAGTTTGAGCTTCAATAAGCCACCAGGTCGGAAGCAAGTCCCCACTGCTCCATTCTCTGAGGCAGGCAATTGTCTGCAGCCTTGCGTGAACCCCAAAGGCTGCGGGAAACATGGTCTTTCTCTGTATTGGTAACTGAGACCTCAGTACCACGTGCTGGGGGAGAATGTTTTTTTCTCTAGATTTATGGTTAAGACAAAATTTCATTGTTTTTTTCTTAGATTCAAAAAAACATACTTGCTAATTTTTGTAATTAAAAAAAATCAAGGATAGGTAAGCTTAAAATTAAGGATGAGAACATTTACTTTGTTTCCTTGTACTGAAATCATTTTATATACCATTTCTATTTGTAAGTACCTTCTCTACAGGAGGCAAATCATTTAACAATCACAAAATAGGTTTCAAAATGCTGAGCTTTACTGTGGAATATAAAGAAAGGCAATCTAAGCAGATCTACTTGTTTAACATTTCCAAAGAAATGGGGAATCAGGGGTCCTTTTGGATTAGTCAGTCTTTTCCTCCCCCACTTCAACACAGACACATACACACACACATTAAAACAAAAGGGGAAACTTATTCTATCATAAGTATCAGAGAACTTTCCTATACACAAAAGGTCTCCTAGTTGCTGCTTAGCATTCTTAATGCAGGATAAGATTTAAATTAGGAAAATAAGGGAAAAGAACAGAGACATATTTATTAAGGATCAGAAGACTTTTGAGAGGTAGTTTCAAAAAACCCTCTAAGATCTAAAATAACCACCAAATACCTTTTCATTTTGAAAGAATACACAGGATTATGAGAATAGGTAACTTTTTCCTTGAGGAACTATAAAAGCAAGTCATTAGTAAAGTTCATCCGCATGTTGGAATTCATTTCTTATAAGGTCTGCTAGATAATCATTCTTTCTAAACACGACAACAAAAAAACTAACAGATGTTTAGGTCAATAACAAGTTTGATGGATAAGATATAATGAATCTGTTCTTTTCATTGTTTTTAATAAAAAAGAAATATCCAATGGTAAGATTTCTTCAAGGTTCTTAATAGGAATATGTTCCCCGGATTAAATGAGAAAAAAAAGGTGGTATAAAACTTGATGTGATACTAAGAAAATGAAAAATGTATCACTTAACAAGGTCTGCATTATTCAGAGTTACGGCCATGCAAGTGTGTGCTCTAATCCCCAGCCAGTACGTTGCCTGGTAACCAGTTACCTGCACACCTGCTCGGTAGCTGTAAGAGACAGTACATGTGTGGTTATTGGCTGTATTTAGCACTGAAGAAACAGATAAAAATCCAACAAATATTAATATTTTATATAATAATATATCTTTTTATTTTATTATTGCATTCACTATTTAGCCAAAGATTTTTTTTTTCCCTAATCAGAAGAGTTACTGCTTCCCATCACACCATCACCTCTGCAGGAGCATGAGGAAGGACTTAAATTCCTTTCAGAGCATCTGTAATCAACTCTGTTTGCTGCAGACAACAGATGCTACCATTAGGAGGGATTTTGCACTTAGGTAAGAGGGAAGGCTGAATGAAGAATTTCAGTTTATAAAAGATTCCAACTGTGGAGGCAGAATCATTCTAGAATCAGTCTGACCTTAAGAGTCTGACTACACAAAGGCTTGATGAACACAGCCCTAGAAATATCAGTCATTGTGATTAGGCTGTGGTGTAGCTGGGATGTTCCTGATTATTTCCCTCTCAAGTTACAGTAAAGAACAGTCCACCATTGATTGTGTGGCAGTGACCCGGTGGGGGAGCCCTAAGAGGCAAGCTTTGGGACCAACATATGAAGCTTATGTATTTTTTTCCCATTAGAAGGTTGATTGCACACTAGGCATTTGAGTCTCAGGGCTGCTAGAAAGGATGTCCCAAGGGCCTCAAAGTCATTTCCTCTAGCTGTTGGTAGGATCACAGTATTATTATTATTATTTTAAGTTGGAAGGTACTTTAGAGGTCACAGAGTTCATTGGTTTTTAGCCCCACCTATACATTAGAGTCATGTGAAGATCTTTTAAAACACACTGATGCTCCAGAAGGTTCAGAGTCTTGTTTTCTCAGGTGGTATTCAGGCCAAAGGATAAAGAGATAAAACAAGACCAAGTTTGTTATTGTAATGGATGGCCTTCACTAAAGAGATGCCTCTGGAGTGAGAACACTAGCGTTGTTAACTGGAGCCAGGCTCAGGTGCAGGGGAGAGAGGAGCAGCTGTGGACTGGCGTGCTCCTACCTCCTTCTTCCATTGCTTCTTTGAAGATCATCATGGAGCTATAGGTAGG